>NC_071441.1:16228750-16962500 GCF_017976375.1 Cuculus canorus
TCTCAAACTCTCCAGGTTTATCTTGTTTTACATCAATAGTCTTGGCTGAAAGCAGAATTATTTGCCTGGAGTATTTGACATTCAGTTGATAACTACTGTTTTTCTAAAATCTATTGCCTTTGTTAACCCTATTTCTCAGATCCTTTTGCACAGCTATAAGTTGGCAGAAAAAAATGGTCAGTTCAAGAATCTAAACACCACTTGGATTTTTTCTCCTTGAATATGGTGCATTGATGTAAATAGTGAAACAAGCCATGATATGTTTCTCTCCCTGCACTGCGCTGTGGTGATGTGGAACACCTCTCCAGGAAAGGCACAGAATCACAGAATTATTTAGGCTGGAAAAGACGTTTGAGACCATTGATTCCAATCATAAAACTAACACTGCCAAGTTCACCACTAAACCATGCCCCTAAACACCACTTCTACACATCTTTTAAATACCCTCAGGGACAGTGACTCAATCACTTCCCTGGGAGCTTGTTCCAATGCTTGACAACCTTTACAGTGAAGAATTTTTCCCTTATACCAAGTCTAAATCTCCCCTGGTACAACTTGAGGCCATTTCCTCTCACCCTAACACTTGTCTCTTGGGAGAAGAGACCCTCCCCCACCTTGCTACGACTTCCTTTCAAGTAGTTGTAAAGAATGACAAGGTCTCTCCTCAGCCTCTTTTTGTCCAGATTATACAACCCAGTTTCCTCAGCCACTTCTCATAGCACTTGCGCTCCTGACCTTTCACCATCTTTGTCACCATTCTTCGAATGTGCTCCAGCCTCTCAATATCTTTCTTGTACTGAGAAGCCTAAAACTGAACACAGGATTGAAGATGCGGCCTCACCACAGGAAGCACGTGAAGAAGATCACCTCCTTCTTCTTGCTGGCCACATTATGTCTCGTGTAATCCAGAACACTGTAGGCCTTCTTGGCCATGTGGACACACTCCTGCCTCATATGCAGCCGGCTGACCACCAGGACTCAGAGGTCCTTTTCTGCCAGGCAATTTTCCCACCACTCTTCTCCAAGCCTGTAGCATTTCATGGCATTGTTGTGACTGAAATGCAGGACCTGGCAATCAGTCTTGTTGAACCTCACACAGCTGGCCTTGGCCCATCAATCCAACCTGTCCATATATCTCTGCAGAGCCTTCCTTCCCTCAATCAGATCAACACTCCCACCTAACTTGGTGTCATCCGCAAACTTACTGAGAGGACGGTTAGCACAAGGTCCTAATTCCTGAGTGAAGATCCCTGGTTGCTGGCTTAAGCTATTTTCAGCTAATGTGAACCCACGTCCTCCTCTGTGACACAACAGGTTTGTGAGAATGCCCCATGCCTGAGCGTGCCTCTGTCTTCTTGGGAAACTAGTGGAAAGGTGAAAGATGCTCATGGGGTCCTGACTCAAAAACAACATGGTCACAATGAGGAAGCAGCTTGGAGGGGAAGTTATTCCACCTGAAACTTACTCTTCTATGAATATTTTTACTTTATTCCTACTGTGGATTTCTTATCTCTCTGGCTTAGAAAAATACACTGTACGTAGTAGAGTCTAGACTTGGACACTATCGAACTTCCAATTATTTTAATTTCTGTAAATATTTTCTTGCCACTGACTTTGATTTTCAGTTACTCAACTAAACAATATGCTAGATCTCCAGTGTCCACCACCTCTTTTCCAGGGCTGGAGGGCAAGCCAGTCTCACAGCTATGCCTATGATACAAAGGTGTAACAAACAGTGAGAGTGAATTAAAATCATGGGATTGTGAGGGTACAAGTGGAAACAGATTACCTTTGTTTCAGCTGGAAACTAAAATATAGGCTCCACATTTCTCTCCTGCTGCTATTCCAAACCTCCCCTTCCCCTCCACATAAGGAGCTAAGGAGAGCCTTATACAAACACATGGTTTGAATTTTTGCCTTGGTGTTCTTAGATGGGACAGATAGTTTGTCTAACTTGCTGTTCTCCAGGACGAATTTCATGCATCAGCTTCAGTGACCAGACAGACAAAATCCACTGCAGGACGTAGTAGCATTTTTGAAACAGTATTAAGAGTTTCCATGAGCTTTCAAGGGAGAGGAAGAAACTGATTCCATATGAACAGTTTAACCTGCAGATGATGAAGTGCTTTCTAATAGGTTAGCGTTCTTGACGGCAAGGTGAATACAGTCAAACTCTACAGTGGCACCTTGAATTCCAGCTTAGATTACTACCTCCCATGGACCATTTTGTTTACCAAGGATTTCTGTGATTACATATTTACATCTGAATTTGAGGTAAATGCTGCTATAGGAGCTGTAACAGCAATTCTCTATTGCAAAATCTCCCTTCTCTCTTTCCAGGACTTGCCATGGGTGATGTGTTTTTTGCTGCTGTCTGGCACGATGAAGATCAAGTACAGCCTCCAGTCAAGACCCATACCTTTACATGGTCAAATTGTTCTTTATCCAGCTCATCACCTTTGACTGTCTGCACTGCTGCTCAGGCAGAAGAAGAAGGAAGTTTGCATGTCAGAAGGATTGCTTCCTATTGCAGCATGAATAACCCAACTGGTAGCAAGCTGGCTGTGTGCCATTCAAAATTTAACAGCCAAGCCAAACTGGATCAGGTTTGCATTTTACCCGGGTAATGCTGTCTAGTCAGACACCAGCACTGGAGCACTTTCATAACAGAGTCTGCTCAGTCATGGAGGAGGAAGATAGAGCAAAGGAAGTTTGGCTGTCAGAAACCTTGTTTTATCTTCTATTGTAAATAGCCAACTGGCAGCTGATCAGGCATTCAAAGTTGAAAGGTCTAGTGGCACCTGTTTTAGGTACATCCCTTCCTCAGTTAATGGGCTAGAAGTGTAAGCATCAGGCAGCAGCCTTAACTGACAGCTAAAAGCCATCTTCCATTTCAGCTGCCTGGTGGACTATGTTGATCTCTATGTTCTGCATGTACACCCTGACTATGAGAACACCGCTCTCAGATTGATATTGTCATAGCTAGCGGAAGAAGCAACCATTGTTCTGGCTGTCAGGCCTGAACAGCTGCCTGCTAAAGATATGGAACAGACCTAGGACGCTCTTCACATGTGCTGGACTGGCTCCATTAGGTCTTCTATATTCATACATATTACAATTGGCTTGAGGTAAAGTGAAAGTTCTGAAAGTCAACCCAATTTTCCTGTTATCTGCTCTTTAAAAATTCACCCTGTTTTTAAAAACCAGCATCCCTGAGATGGCTAAAGGCAAGAGAATTAAAACCTTCGTTTAAATATGGAGAATGCAATCACATCCACCATTAATGGGAAGTTACTAGCAACTTCTTGAACAGTTAACTTTAATATGTGCTTCAGCTGCACAGTTAGGGCAGCATGCAGTTTTGCTCTATATTTTAGTTTGGCCTTATAGTCTGACTAACATAATGACCTACTGCTTCCCACCTGAAGGCAGAGTGTGCCAGTTGCATATGCCTAGAGGAAAGAGCAAAAACAAGCAAAGAAAGAGCAGAATGTGAAAAAAAGACTGCTAGAAAAGACATGAAGCACAGTCTGATGTCACTTGAGGCCAGTGATGCTATTCCCCCTCTCACAAAGGAGAGTTCAATAGTAACAAAATATATACCCTAATAGAACATTATTCAGGTTGCAAATTCAAACACCCAAAGGTCACCAGAAGACAAGTAGAGAAAGTGGGAGAAGCTGGATTCTGAACATCAGAAGAATGACTTTGAGAAATTCCATTAGTGTAGAAAATGAGTGAGCTCACTCAGTGAGGGAGATTCCCCAAGGGGGAGCATCAAGGCGGAGAGAGGCAGTCAGGGGTCTGAGAGCAGATCACCCTGAACACATAGATGCCCCTGTACGAAGCTCATCTGTGATTTATGCACTAGGCTTCTGAAGAGTTAATCAGAAAAAATAAAATGGAAAAAGAGGAAACATCTTTTTAAATTACAAAATAAAAAAGCTGAAGCATAATAAAATATAATTTGCCACCACGCATGCACATAATCACTTGCACTTACTCTCTACAATATGCACAATAAGAACTATGGAAGGATTGGTTCTGCATCAAAGCCTAAAAATGCACTACTAAAGCCTTGGAAAAATAAACCTGGAAGTATATAATTGTAAGAAACTGAGGCAGTAGGTCAAACCATCTATAAAGTTACTAGACTCAAGTAAAGAGACTGCTCAGGCAATGGAAATGAAAAAGCCTTATGTTGTCCATATCATGGTGCATAGGTAGTTGAGCGTTTTCATGCTGCATAAGGATTGGATCTACCGATAAAATTTAGGCAGAAGGACCACTGACCTCAGTGCCAAAACTGAATGTGTTAGTGGATGTCCTCTTCAGATGTTCATCAGTAAAAAGAGTGCGGCTCTTTAAAAGGCGTTTGTTCCATGGCTGCACGCCACAGAGGAGTGGGGGGAACAAGCTGCAGTGCATGCCTTATCCCCTTCAGAGTGAAGATTTGCATAACCTGGGTATGATTTAATTAAAACGGACTGACTGCACTGGAGTGGTTGACATTTGCATTATCCTGTCTCACAATCCATTCTGCTTGTTGGCTCTGGGGTGGTTGCCTCCTGTGGAGTAATGGTGGCAAGCATGTATAAGCTACTGTTATTCTGAGCAACTTCAGACATTTCTATAGGAAATATTTCAGAGTGGCATTAGTTTTGTCTGTGTCTAGTCTGAACCGCTTGATCATGTGAAGTCTGCCTTCTACAATCCTTCTAAGCACTTGCAATGTAGCTAATGCCAGCTTAATAAAAACTATCATTAGGGGACAGTTTTGTGGGTTTTCCCCCCCCTTAAGTAAGTTTACATTTCTTTCTAAGCTGCCAGGCAGTGTTTGAACGTGTGTTTATCAGAACTACGTCATCTTGGACCTGTCTGGTCTTGGTGCTGCTCTCATAGACTTCCAAGACAGATTATACTACGCAAAATCTTGTTTCACTTTTAGTGTAACTTTCTTCACAGCAAGACTCCATTGTTGTCAGTTTTCCTTACATTTATCTGTCTGACTGCAGAGATGATTCTCCCTGCTGTACAAATGTTTTATATACTGATTTTATAAATTACCTTGGCCCATGAAACAGATAGAAAAGATCAGAGTCAGTGTTTCTAGAAAAGACCTGCAGCTTGTACATTCCTTATTTTCACACAACCCCATTACTCTCATTTTACTATACCTTGACTTTCAGTTGGTTAATTAATGTGTCGATGACAACTTATTCTTTAACTATTTTCCATTCAGAATGGTCAGTGTTCTTAAGTACTGAAAAAAGTACAGTGCTAACAAACAATCGCACGTGACTTGCTCTTCTCAGAGATATTCCCTATATCTTGTCTAACCATGGCTGGTTTTCCTTTTAACGATTCACCACTTTCTGTCATATCATTGATATTATGTTAGCTGTCTCCACAAAAATACTTTGGATATACCGAGCCTTTTACCATTTAACTACAGACATGTAAAAGCTCTGTGAGAACACCTGAGAAGCTCTTTCTCTTCTACTTAATTTCTGCTTGTTTAAAGTTATAAATGTGCTCAGTTTTCAAAAAAAAAAATTAAAAGAAAATTTGTTAAAAGGACCAAGGATATGTTTTTCTAAGATATAAGTTTGTGACTGGTAAAGGGGAAACTCTGAGATTCTCTGACACTGAGTCACATAGGAATGAACTAGGTCACTCCCCAAAGCATCCTTCTCCTTCTGATGCAGAGGTAGCCTATCTTCATAGCAGTTGTTACCTGCAATCAAAATAGAAGGGAAAAAAAAAAGAAAATAATAAAAAGGGAAAGAAAAAAAGACTTAGTTGAGTTTCATTTAGTCTTTTGCATGTGTGTCAAGGGTTTGTATTAACCTTCTTGCACTTTTTAAGTATAACTCCATGAATTAGAAACTGAGTATCTCTACTTTCTTTATTACTTGAGTTATTTTATAGTCAACATTCCATTTGCTTTTTCTTTGTGCTCAAAAGCAGCTTAAAATGTTCTCTGTGAAGTCTGATGATGCCAGTTCCACCAGGATGTCATTAAATTAACAAATCCAATAGTATATTCATCACGTAAGAGTGACACTTTCCACTAGAAAAAGAAACTTTGAACCTCTGAGTTCAGAGTCTTATCCTTATTCCTTGAGTTATATAGGTATTCCCACTTTCTTAACTTCAATCTTATAACCCATCTGGTTGGTTTTTTCCTCTCTTTTTACATGATGCAGATCTTTGATACATCTTTAAGGTAAGGATTGTACCTTTCCTTTTTGGCTTGTCTGAGGACAAGTTAATAAATACCATAATAATTTCAGAATTTTCTTTATGTTCTCCTTGCAGTCTGTAACAGTAAAGTGATCTCTCTACTTCAGAGGACCTCGCAGATGTTCTGACCTTCTCTTCTAACTAGTCCTCAACCATTGATTTAGGCTTCCTACTCTCTGATGTTGTTGAGTGAAGTATGACCTTGACAGACTAGTCCCATGCATTTACACATAGAGTGCCAAGAACTCCAGATCCATTTGAATGCAAAGTAGGGCAGCTTTTCCAGTACATATTTATTCGCTTAAATTAATACAATACATCATACATGCTTTTACAACTGAAAGAGAAATCCAGAAGCTTAATATTCACAGATAGTTGATCCTTTTTTTTGAGCTGAGGCTTTAAACAGGAAACCAATATTCTACGTGAGGTAAACATACACCAAGTTATTTGCAAAATATGTTAGCAGTACGAAATGTTAGCTCTGTTACATCTTGTTCAGCAAAGCAGACATGACTTATTTTCAAAAACTGTTAATAATTATTTAAAACTTCTTGGAATAATAAATATACTACTCATATTACTTCTGAACTGTAGACTCCTAATAGCAGAGCCCTGCAGCACCATATGAAGAGATAAATCAGAGACTAGCTATTAGACCAGGACAGAGTTGTAAAAAGGTGGGTGCTGTAACATTACTTGCTCTTTCCAGTAACTTGCTTTATTGGACATGGCACAGGATGAAATTCTATTATAATAATATCATAAAATGTTTTATCCTTTGAGCTGCTGAACACAGAGATCCTGTCTTTGTCATAGAGTGGAGGCTACCCAGCAGCCAGAAGAACTCAAATTCATGAGGGATGGCCGAGTCCTGATGTCTAGACTCAAAACCCCTTGTTCCAGGATTACCTAAGATTTCACTTTCTCCTCCAATACTTCATGTTTCTTTACCCCCCAGGTTTTAGTAACCCAACTTTTTACTTTTCATCCACCTCCTCTGTTCTGTACAGTGTCTTGTAGAATTCTCCGTGCTGCCCTTAACAGCATAAACGCCTCTAATTTAAAAAACTACTTGCCTTCACTTGTCCAGACACATTATGATGTGGCCAATTTACCTTTCCTGAGCAGGGCTTCTTGAAGTATCTAAGTTAGCAGGAGTTTGTAGAGCATCCCGGCTGTATGAGTTTGTGGCCACTCTTACTTGCTCTGATCCAAGAAGATGAAATTAGGCTTCATATAATAATACAGGGAAATGGCATGGATGTAATTTAATATAGAAGTGGTGGAGATTGGGCTTTTATTTCATGTGTTACGACAAGCTTAAAACCCAATAACAGAGAAAAGTCAGATAAATACATTTTTTTCCACAACATATCAAGACGAAGGTAGATAGACTCAGATTAGGAAGGAGAAAAAAAGAAAATTTATCCTCCAAAGTCCAGGACACAGGCAATATCTCTACAGGACTTCTGAACCTCTATCCAAAGCAAAACAAGGAAGCTATTCCCTCGAAAATTAGAAAGGGGAAATAACTTCATTATGAAAGCAAATATCTATGAAGCATTTTCAAAGCTATTAAAAAGCAAAGGCTGTTACTGTCTGTTCCCAAAACACTGCCAACGTAAATAGCTTGAAAATAACTTATGTTTGAAAAGCAAGGTGTTTCACAATGAAAGCTGTTACTTCACTTTAAATTTGTCCCTTGGGGCCTCTTCGTAACAAGTATCTTAGACCCAGCCACATTATGTTCTGCAGTAAGGAGAACTATCATCCCCTAATCTCTTTGCTTAGGTCACTTGGTACTGTCTCCTTATCACAGTAATAGTTTTGTTTGTAATTGCTCTGACTAGTGATTTACTATTTTAGATGAGTTCTTTAATATTCTAACATGAATTAGCCTTGGGTGTTTGTGAATTAGCTTAGTATGACTATGTGACTGGGCACAGTCTCAAGGCCTCATTCTAAAGGAATATTCTTTGCTTTCTAGGAAGGATTCAAGAAAAGGTATTCATATTGCAGTTTTTTCCCAAATAACACAGCCATTCTGGGGCCTCTGCTTTCCACCTGGTGGTATGTGGTTGTGAGTTGCTTTTGCTCAAATGAGAAGTGAGTTTGTAAAAGTGGATATAGTAGCTGCAATGACTGTGTGATTGAAAGTGTTTGGGTTAACCATGCAGACAACCCAGAACTGTTCATAGTCATTTCCTTTCCTAAGGACGTGCCTGTCACTTTCCCTTATGATGTCTCTAAGGGAACTCTGAACTGCAGACTTCAACTCACCCTCATGATCACCATTCTAGAAATTGCAGCCAGGTTCCCGTTTCCTTGCTTATTCTTCTTATCATAGGATCTAATATGGCTGCAAAGTGGAGCGGACTGGCCCTGAATCATACACAGCTTGAAATTATGCCACCTTGAGAGAGACATTTCTACAAGTCTGCGGCTTTCAGCTCCTGGCTGTATACATTCTCAAATAGCTTTTGTCTGGTAGAGACAAGATATTGCCTAGAAGCTATTGGAACCAAGGAAGTTCTGTGTGTATGATAGAAGAGTTCATAACTTAAAAACGTGGCTGTGTATCTCTGAAGTACACCTCATTTTGAAAAACATCATTAATTCCAGGCCAAAAGTGACCTACATCCCACTTCAATTTAATATATTCTTTTTATTTAAAAAGAAAATACTTACATCAGCTATAGAGTTAATTACATTTAGAAGAGTCACACATATTTTACTGCTTCTTTAATGAACACCTTTTCCTGCTCTACATTCAGAGTCTTTATTTTGCCGTGCTGGAGCCCTGAAAAACGAACCCACATTAGTTAACCTTGGACTACACAAACCCAGTTTTACGTGATGGATAAGGGCTGGTGCCTGGTGTCCTGTGAATGCCAATTCACTGGTGTGTCTGAGAATCATTAGTTCTCTAAGGTGGGTGGTTCCTTATAACAGCAGTGAGCTGCAGCTACATGACTCTAGCTTTAGCAAGCTGTAAGTATATAACCATATTGAATTATCACTCGCTATATATTGAACATGATAGCAAGGTATTTAAAACCAAGTACTTGGCAGGTGAGTGAAGAAGGTAGTAATATTTGGAAAAGATGTACCATATATATGTATTTTAAACTTTTGAGCTGACATGACAGAATGACATGAGACTAATTAAATGACTTACTAAATTTTTATTTCCTTGTAAGCAATAGGATGGTATGGGGCTGTTTGCTGTCTGTCTTGAAGATGCAGGAATTAAGGTGCTGGTCAAACTATTCATGCAATTAAAGGAATGTGCTTACTGGAATATGTTTTTAGCATCTTTGATATGAACATATCGTTATATGGGAATTAGAGGATAAGAAGCTGAGAATGACTCAGTAAAAACAGCATGAGTGGAATTCTTTTGAAATGGTCAAGTCATGTTGATAAAGGACAGTTTCCTAGTCCTATAAAAGGAAATCCAAAATCAGTTTTCCTCTGTGAGGTGTCGCTTCTGCTCTAAGGGCTCTTTTTTGGCACACCTTCTAAAATAAAATCTGATCAGACCTGTGTATTTCAAAATCATCCTTGCTAGCCAAGATAAACTGAAGGGATGAAGGGCAAAATTGTATCATTTTCTCAATGAAATTACTCACATTGCTTTATGTGTAATTACAGCAAGACCTGCAAATGCTAGATGCTGTTGCTGCTCACTAGACGTATTAGTCTGAGCAGACTGTAGAACAAAATGTCTACACAGCCCATACTACTTCACTTAAAGAATTGCTGAATGCTCCTATACTGACTGAAACACAGCAAATCATGATCTTCCTCTGTGCCAGAGGAAAACCTTCTGAGACTACAATAAATACCGGTCCTTTAAAAGCCTTACAGAGCTATGCTTTGTTATCTCACAAGGCATTGGTATTTCTTCTTAATTTGCTTTCTGTTTCTCACTGTAAATTGTTGGACTAACAGTCATTTCAGTAAATGAAAGCGTTTGAACCATGTTAGTTCTAAGGGTGACTGCACTTTCATGCACGCTATATTTAATAATACTATTGCTTATACTGTGAAATACTTAGTATTTTCAATTTTTTTGAGACCTATGGTTAGAAGTGTTCATATATATTTAGTCTCATAATAAATCAGAAGCTGAAGTATGTTGCTTTTTTATAGCTAGGAAATTGTGTATAAGTCTCTACCACCCCAGATAAAGGAAAAATAAACTTCTGTACCTACCCCATTGTCTGCTTACACATCAAATGGTTAAGTATAAAAATGTTATTGTTCAATATCTATTGCATTTCTTGGTGACCTTGAACTGCTTTATACTTTTAATGTATCTGTTTTACGTTAAATTGTTTTTATTAGTTTGGTTTGTTTATTTCTAAAGACTATTACAAAATTCCAGGATTTGGTAAATTACAGTGCATATTAAAATCTATCTGATCCCCATTTTCCACTAGGTTTAAAGTGTTCATTTTAAATGCCCATAAGCATTGTTTGTTTTTCCATTTTTCTTTCCAGCAACTCTTTCAAACTTTTGTTTCTGTGCTTGAAATACAAGTAATCAGAGAGAGAGTGCCCAAGTCTGGCCTTTTCAAAAGATCTAAAGCTGACGTGCTCTTTGTTGTTTGCAAGGTCTCTCTCACCTTGGCCCTCCTGTTTGTCCGACTTTTCTATTCTCTTCTCCAGTCCTCTCTCACTTAGCACTTCTTCCTTCTCATTGCAGTGGGACTCTTTGAAGTCACTCATCATGCACTCAGGTTTGCTGGACAGATCTTGAGCCACATACAGCTTGTTGTCATCATGGTTGTACATGGCAGGGCTGTACTGCTCTGCCTCATAGCAGTTGTCTTCCTCTTCTTCCTGACATGAGCTTCCCTTGGCACTCTCGCCATCTGAGTGAAATGAGATTCCCTTCCCTTGGCTTTTCTGGGAAAGATCAAAGGGCTCTTCCTGTTCCAAGTTTCTCAAGACATTTGTCTGGGACAGACCAATTCTTCCTCTTCCAAAACCTTGCAGTGATTTGAGGGAAGGAGAAAAGAAACAATTTATATATAGCAAATTTTACTACACGATACATGGTTAAAAGACAAAACAAGAGGCAGCCTTCTGTTTCATACTTACTTTTGTCTTCCACCCAGCTATCTCCAAGTACTTTACTGTTTACACCTCATGGCATCTCCTTTGAGATGCTGTCAAAAGGAGTACTATTGTACACACTTCACAGCCAGGTCAGGACACACAGAACATTGCTGAACATGCCAGACACTTGATGAGGGAATAAAAGTGAAGTGTCCTGGCCTCTTGTAAACTAATTTTGGCAGTGAACCTACCCACTTCCTCCTTCCTATTTTTTTTAAATGAAAACTTTGATCTAAAGCATAACATGCCATTATCAAAGACCCAAGTTTTGTACTTTTTTTTTTCCAGGGGAGTGAAAGAGGTTGAAAACACGTTACTGTGTTTGTTCTATAGACATTCTGGTTAAAAGTTACTGCTTTAAAAATTAACAAACAATCAAGTCTCAGCAGTCTACAGTGTCCACTCTCCTTCATTTTTCCTCTTTCATTGCCTGAGAAGCCACTTATGCCACTGAAAGGCTCTATGCCCTATCTACAAATTCTGCCTGAGGAAATTATTATAAACAAATGACTATTTTGAGTAGTGCAGTGTAAGTCTGAGTGTAGTCCTGGATCTAGTTTGTCTTAATATCTGTCAAAGCGTCTCCCCTATTGCTGGAAATCAAGATGTTACCCAGGAGGCATGTGTGGACTCAAATGTGCTCTAAGCATTAGGATGCACTTTAGAAGATTCAGACACAGCAGGCATAGTGTCTTAATTGCTTGCGAGTGCAGGCTTAATTAAAAGAACAGTGACTGTACTAGGGTGAGGATTTCACCCAATAGCAAGTATCTTTAAAAGCACTATTTTACTTGCTCTGTTTGGTTTCCTTTTTTCCCTTAGTAATCGAATCCAGTTTCTGCAGCATATGCAGATACAGCTGCTCTCACTCGATACAGCTGCTACTTTGCAACAGGTTGTATTTGTTAAAACGGTTCATGAGCAGTTGGCAGCCCTTACAACTTTTCTTGTGTCTGTTAAGCCTCAAGAGCTGAAGAATCTCCACACACTGAAAACCTCTTAGACTGTCTTCAATTACAAGTAATTTTGTAGCTGCCGTGTTGCTGTAGGAGATTTACAGGAAAAAGAAGAGCCATTTATTTCAAAATATGTTGGGATCTTTGTAAATTTTGTGCCAAATGTCATTAGAGTATATGTTTTACATAGGCACAAGGCTGCCCTATATCTTGAATTCGAGGAACACCAAGAAATCTTACTCGTGAAAGAATTATTTACTGAGAAAGTCTTAAAAAACAAAATATCTTGGATTTGTGAGCTCTTAAAGCAATCCTCCCCAGCTCCCCCACTTATTTAGATACCATTGGCATATGTACATGCATAAGACTGACTTTAGGAAGTGTGAAACAGGAAATGCTTCGCAGGATACCCTAGGTAGTAAAAATCCATAAACTTTGATGAGGAAGAGTGTCTCCTCCTTTTCACATGCATCTCAGTAAACTGGGTCTTGAGCCTACAGCGTTCAACCAGCATCAGCTACATCAGCATGCTACAGAATAACCAAGGCTCCTTGACATAAAAGCATTCAGGCATCCATTCTGATTCCAGACTGGAGTCCAATAAGCAGTTAGCAAGACCCATGAAATCTTCTAGATTTTTTGCTTCTGTCAGCTTTGAACGAATTTATGATTTATGATGTACCTCAAACATGAGAGAAAAACTATAAACTCTTAACCAGATGCATCTGGGGGGAAATGCCAGCTTCTCCATGACTGGCTGTGGTTTGCCAGACTCTGGGAATCCAGCCCCTTGAAACTGTAACATTTGTTCCAAAATAAAGGAACCATACTTTCCATCAGGAAGATCATGTCATCCTATCATTCCTCTGGCCACCTTCATGTGGCACAGCCTCACTAAGGCTGAGTCTCCACCAGCTCACTCCATTTTTGTCTCAGGGTTTCCACATGCTGAGAGAAGCTCTTTGGTGGTGTGGATATTGTACCTCCCCAAAGATGTGTGAGGAGCCCTGAGCTTAAGTACAAAAATGTTTTGAGTGGCTTGATAATTTCTCTGCTCTCAGATTATTGACCATATTCTTTCTAACACCTAATGACAGCAATTAAGTCTGTTAAAATTATTTCCTTTGTGCTCAAAAATACTCTTTCATTTTGCCTTCCTCTGCTCCTTCTTCTCAGACTGTACCTTTATGTCACCACATATCTATTCTGAAAGGTCTCTGAGACGAGGGTCACTGCCTTTGTGGTCTCTGATCTGTAGCACTGGAGTAAATAGACAGCTAATAAGCTATGGGGCTTATGGGAGTCAATCTCTTCCAATAACATTGGATATATGGTGCAAGATCATGGATCTGTGATGCAAAGCCCGTTTGGGTTTACTCATATTCATCTTCAAGACTTTCAGAGAATAACCTTGTGAAAAAGATTACCTTGAGAATGAAATCCTCTTTCCATGACCCCATGTTTGACTTTCATGTGCCTGGTTAGGTTCCCCTTCAAGGTGAATTTGCTGGGACAGTAGAGGCACTTGAAAGGCTTACTGTCTGAGTGCAAGTGCATGTGTCCCATTAAATTGTGCATTCTATTAAATTCCTTTCCACAGAGCTGGAAAAACATTGAAAATGAAAATAATTAGTTTGAAGGGATACTTCCAAGGAGAACATTTCAAAAGGAAATAGAACCTAGTCTGCTCAATTTAAGCCACGGCAGCTTCTGGCTGCAATTTTTTTTCAAAGATAAAGGTGAATATCCTACAGACAATGTAGTTGAACCTGAGCTGTCTAAGGCCTTCTGCACTGCTAGCTATTTTTTAAATTTGGTGACTAGGACACACAGTCAAGGACATCTCAGAAGTAGGGAATGTTGTTGTAAGGAGGGGAGAGGCTTACATGCATAACCTGTAAGGCTCTTAATTTGAACGAAATACAAAATATAGCTTTCATTTGTAGTTCATTAACCTAGCCTTTAATCAAGAACAGAGCCAAGCAGAGATGGAGATAGAAAATAAAACCAAAGAAGGGGTTTATGTCATGCTCGAATAGAGTATTACTTGTCCTTAAGTAGAAATTAAATGACTACATATTTTGCTTAAACCTCGAAAGAGCCATTCCTTTTTTCGTTCTTTTTGCCCCATTTTTCTCCGATTCTTGTCTGTCTACCAGCTTCTGTATTTCAGGGTCTCTGGTGAGTAAGCTGGAATTTATACAATCATGGGGCTGCAAGAGTGACTCAGCTCTCCCTGAAGCATGTTCCTGCGAGCTCAAGCCATTGATTGTGCAAATTTTCCTTTGATGAAACAATAAGGATTTTTTTTAAAATTGTAGTTGTTTATCTCAGTGGGTCCTTTTGTAGTCTGATCCCTTATAAATCAAAAGCATTCTCAAGACAGGAGAGTTTGACATCACTGGTTACAAGCTTCTCATATTACTTATTTTCTGGTCTTTTCTTATCAGGATTTATCATTTTTTTCACATTAAAGTAGTTATTTCTATCCTGTGCAAATTTCTGTGTTTGCCTCCTACTTCAGCTCCTTCTTTCTGGAATGGTTTTAGACAAATACTTTTACAAATAGATTTTTTTTTTAGTGAACTTTATTGTCATATGCGCCATCATTATTGAGTAACTGAAACTTAGATCAAGCAGTGTACTCATTTGGGAGAAAATTACTAAAATTGCTAAAATTCCACTAAATTTTCGGCCTGATCGGACTTCTGGTTGAACTTGTTTTGTAGTACAGGGGGTCTGCTACAGCACTTTTTGATTGAAATTCACAAAGACATCACTTGGAATATCTAGATGAAATGTAGATCGATAGATAGATAGATAGATAGATAGATAGATAGATAGATAAGACAGACAGATTGATCTTTGGTGAAATAGTACTGTAACTCCTGCATTTTAAACCATCTCTTGAGGGAAAATGGAAAGAGTTCATTAACATAAAAAATTTGCAGAAATATTGTTTTCAAATAAAAACAAAGCTGAATCAATGCTGCAAATATAAAGAGTCTGAAAATATTCCCTTTTGTTTAAAAAAATATTTCCTTCAGCTGAAGAAGTTCTTATCCATGATTTGCTCTCTGTACAATTTTCCTAATATGAATATTCTAGCAAAGGAACTTATCAGCTAAGTGTTCACCAAGAAACCAAGGGAGGAAGGGGGGTGGAAGAATATCCACTGAAAATTAGTTGTTATTAATCAGTAACAGATCTGATTCTAAGGGTCATTCATCCACTTGGGAAAGAGGACTGTCTCTTCTTTGCAACCAAAGCAAGCTGATATGCTGGATTACTTATATTCAGGGAAATGAATGCACCAAAAAAACACTCTAAAAGGGCTGGGAGGAAACAAAGAGGAGCACTGATAAGCACAGAAGATTCACAAGGAAGAACAGCAGCTAATTATATCTTGACAGCTGCTGCAATGACCTATAACATGTCAATATTTCTCTGGCTACAAGAATGCCAATAATAATACCTCTATAATACCTCTTAACAGAAAGCTTCTGATTATCTGCTTGTATGGTGGTTGATCTGTGTTCTGATCAGCTTTTGCTTTCTGATAGCTAGGTCTTTACTTCTCTGTCTAACCTGGTAATTAAGGAAAATCATTTTGAACAAGTGAATGACTAGAATACTTCATGCAAATCTATATCTTTATAATGTATTGAGTATTAAATGAGTCTAGTAGAAACATTTCTTTTGTTTCTATCAAAGCAGCATTTACTTCTCTTTCTTCATAATGAAAAGGCAAGGGACTTTGTAAACAATAGTTTCTTATAGCATGAAAGTTTTATGTCTCTGAATAAAGGCAGTAGGTTTTCCATTTCCCAAGGCCCTGCACGGTCTTAGGCATGTGTAATATGTTCTCGTCCTGAAATCTCCTCTGGGGACATGAGGAAATGGTACTAGAGTGGAGGGGTGTGGCAGGAAAATGAAAGAAACACAGATATGAAAATTGTTTTTCGGAATGATGGCTCTGTATAGTATAGTCTCTGGGTAACCTATTTTTTTCAAGACGCATAAGGTGACTTTTAGATGAGTGTCCATGATCCACAGGGTGAAAGGAGCATGGTTTTTGCTCACGTGCTAGAAGACAGCAACTCAAAGCTCTCAGGGAGACGCAAAGCTCATGCAAGTGATCTTGGGACTGCAGGAACAACATGATTTACTTATGGATCTTTTGGACTCTGCTTTAGACAAAATTAAATTCAAGCCCCAAGGAGAAAGATCTCAGCTGCAAGTCTGCTGAACACACTTTGTTATGCTGGCTGGTGAAATGGACTTCATTACAGTTTGCTAGAACAGATGAATTAGTCCAACACTAGATTTTGTCTTCCTAAGCCACCACATGAAGCATCACCCTTCCCAATTTGTCAGTCTGTTTTGTTTGTTCCCAAAAGACTTATCTCTTACATTATCTTTGATTCTGACTCCTGATCTAAACCTATTCTTTTAGATGAGGAAAAAAGTGGAGTTCAAAGCATCTGCTGCTGCACCAGCTGGGCTGGAGGAAAGGTCGTTGCATACTTTATTGAAGACCTGAAACATTGCTGACTTCAGCTCTAGAAAGTAATTGCAATTTTCATAGAATCTTCCTCTGTAGATCAGAATTATCACTATTTCACCAGCTGGTACAACTACTTCAGAACTCTTCAGTGTTTTTTTTAAAAACAGAAATAAACAAGGCAGCATGGTCTCAGGACTTTAAACACTGCAGAGAAGTTCACCCTTCAGAGAAAAATCAAAAAATACATCCAGGCTGCAGCTGGATGAGGAAACAGAAGGGACAACTATTTGCTACTCCCTCACTTCAGGTAGTCTGTGCTTAGCTGTGATTAGACACATATGAAAGCCTCATGTTTTCTTTTGCTGTGAGAAAACGGTAAAGAAAACCGTTGCATGTGGTGAAGTAGAAAGGCTACTGCTGTGCTCTCTTTCCCCTGCATTCTTCTTCTTTTTTTTTTTTTCCTTCATAAGAAGGGTGTTCCTTTCCTCAAAGAGAGAGGGAGAGGGAGAAAGACTGTAAATTGTCCAAAAGGACCGTGAGAAAACAGGAAGCTTTGAAAAGTACAAGAGAAAGCAAGATGAAATCTATTTGCAGGCGGTTCCCCAGGGACATGTGAGCCATTGTTAAGCAGGCTGTTCATACAGCTATATCCTTCCTTCTGCTGAGGAGGAGCTTGGTGCCAAAAGGCTGCTATCTGGTCATTGACTTAACCCTCTAAATACCATCCAGAAATACTTGCTCAAATCTTTCAAGGGTTATGCTAGAGAGAAGTAGTAGAGAAGTTCCTAATGCCAAAGAGTAACTTTGGCAAAGCAGAAGATGTTCCTAATGCCAAAGAGTAACTCCTGAGTCTCCCTCTGCTTATTGTTACAGTCCCTGCCCTGTTCAGGAGCACTGACATTGATTCATACTCCTTCAGCCATAGGAGAAACTGGTTTGCTGTGCTTTCTTGTTTCTTTCCTCCTAGGAACATTGGGTGGAGACAGAATAGTGAAAAAACAAGAAAAACAGGTGTTCCGGTAGATCTTTTGTTACTGGCTGGAAAACATATTGGTGGTTCTCCAGTTCCCAGTTCAAAATATTGCTATCTCCAATTGTTAATAGTCTGTCACTATCAAACCCTAATCTAAACACAAATTTTGAGATAATCTGCACATAAGTAAACAATAGCATGGGTCCAGATCCTGCATCCAGAACAACTGATCAAACGACTGATTTCTTTTCTGAAATTTGAGGGGTCAGAATATGACTTCAATCAAACATGAGCTAAAAGACAGGTTTGCAGGTGTTCTCAAAGAATGAAAGTCTCCATTAGACTTGATAGACAACTACCCAAGCATTTCAATAACAGAAATTATTTTATCAACATAGACTAGTGTAAGTCATAGTATAAAAAATAACATTTTAATAGGATATAAATTAAAATAAACCAAAATGTTAAATTTGATAGACTTTGCTGTTACTTTTTCAAAGTCAAATGTTTTAAAGTTATGGATGAAAAATGAGTAAGTTTAAAAGATATATTTTGATATTTTATCAGTAAAATTATCACTGAATGCAATATTTTCCCATGATATTTTAAAATTCTATATTTTTTGGGGGAAATTATTCTGTTTAAAATTTTTCATCCAATTCTGCTTCTTGATTAAACTTCCCTCTTAAGAAGATGTCTAATTGTATAAATATGTTGGATGAAAGAGTTCTAGAAATTGCTTCCAGATCAATCATTGGTTACTTAGGCATACACTGGGTAATATGCTTCGCTCTATATTTATAGCCCTCTTAAAGTGATCAAAGTAGGGATAGAAACTACAACCTTTGACTTCACACAGTATGACTACAGTAATGAACTCAATAGACAAGCAGCAAAAGAAATGGGTATGATGTCCAACACCAAGAATATAAGCATGAATGGTTCATGAGGAATATATCTGAGATTAGCACAGTCTAGAAAGCCAAAGCCTCAAAAGTTTATGGAGATGAGAAGAGAGAATGAAAAGGGAGTATCAATCTCCAATATGCTGGACGAAGGCAGCAAACTGGAATTAGCACAGGATCCTAAAAAAGCCAGATGGTCTCAGAGGTTGTTTTGTTAGGATACTGATGTCCTGTCCTGAATTCAAATTCCTTCAGCAGTCGTATTTTGCTGTGACTTTCTTTGAGACTTTCTCTGAACTGTCACATAGCATGACTGTGTGAAGTAGCAGCTGCTGCTTTTCCACGGTCCTCTGTGGGGTGCATGACTTGATCTCTTATTTTAGTCAATGTTTTAAGCTATTAAGCACTTAGACTCCTATTTGGATGGCTGTACTTAACAAATGTCAGGTATGTTTATTGTCCTTAAACTGCTGTGGCATTTATATATTCACAAAGCAGAATAGAAAGTACGAGGATGAAAGCTACTAATATTGAGGGGGAAGGGAGTAAACCACAGATATTTGCCTCCAGTATTTTGTGCCACATAAGCAGAACCTGGATAAGGATAGAAAATCAGGCTGTTCTATGTTAATTTATATAAACAACCACAGTAGCTGTTAGCAAGCCTTGTTTTTCCAATTCTACCACATTGCAAGATGATAATATCACACAAATATCCACTGACTTAGTGCTTCTGGCTTGAAATGCACTTACCTTGCATTTAAAGGGTTTGACATCAGAGTGCACAATCATGTGGGCCTTGAGAGTCTGCTTTTGCACAAAGCTCTTGAAGCACAAATGGCATTGATAGGCTCTGATATTGGTGTGGATCAGGACGTGTCGCTTCATGTTGGCCAGCAGAGTAAATTCCCGGCCACAGATTCCACATTTATGCTCTTTCACACCCTATATGAAAATGAAAAACTCAGAAAACTCAGTGGATGGAAAATTTTCTAGATCATTTAATATTCAGTACAGCAGTATGTTAATTATTTATTCTGCATTAGCAAAGCAGGTAATAACTTACTTCACTTTTAACGTAATTTGTTCAAGTAATAGATATCCAAGTATTTTTTTCCTGAAAAATGCTTACAAGAATCTGAGACTCAGAGAAGGAAAACAAAATGTAACCTTAAGGAAGTAATGACTTTTATTTCCACCGGTATGTTTACAAATCCATGAGACACAGTCAGTAACTGTGCTTTGCTGTCCTACTCTGCTGCTTATGTAAAGTATTGGTCAAATGTGTACACCTATTGACCAAGAATAAAAGCTAACCCGTTAAGAGAATAAAGAAATGCTTGGTTTGTTTATTGAACACCATTGGCTTCTAAAAAATGCGTAGTCCTATTTTGAATAAAGCTGTAGAAAATAATCTGAAATAACTGAGAAGAAATCAAGCTACGTCACCATATAAGGAAGTACATGTTACACTCAATCAAGGGAGAAACTATTAATTTTTACTGGAACTTGCACTAGACCAAACAGAGTGATCTCTTTTTATCTAGTGTTTACAGAGCATTTCTAGCACCTTTTATGCCATGCCATCAATTTACTAACACATAATTAATATTCTCAGTCACACCCATGTAGTCTAACTGCAAAAAAAAATCATTTAGATGCTAGGAAAATTATTAATTTACCACTAAACACTCCAAGAATTTGAGTATAACTTGCTGAAGGTAATGAGGGTTTACTAGCGAAACACAGAGAGCAATTACTCCTCCTGCACACCCCCAATACAATAAAGACTTCAAACGATCTCTAATTTCATGCCAGTCAGTGGTTTTCACAGTTAATTGCCGTGCAAAAACTGTGAACACTAACAGCAGCTTTAAGTATCTACCTGTCTAATGTTCAAGGCTGCATTTGGTAAGATAAGTGCTGTTAATTATGTTCACAGCTGAATCCACCTGCAGCTGTGGACAAAGAAGCAAGAAGCTCTCTACAGGCCCAGGGGCTTTGCACTTCCTGTGACAAAAAAAACTACCATGTCTTGTATTAGTAGAATTTTACATAGTAAATCTGAAGACCAGAGAATCTCCAAAAAGATCATTAATTACAATAATGTAATAAGGAAGAAAAGGCAAATGTGGAAGTCGAGGTTGTCTGCTTTTAAAAGAAAATGTTTGTAAGATTAAAATGCTGCAACATACTGTATTTCTAATGTTTTTTATATAAAAGTCAAAATTCAAGTTTAAAAGAGAAGTAAACAAAAATGGAAGCCAATTTTTCTAAAATCTGTGGGGCTTTAACTAGACTTAACAACAATTTTATAAAAGTGGATAAGCCAATTTCAGGCTTCTTGAATGGAACCGTTACATTTTTCCTATTTTTGCAAGCAATCTTTCTGGATGCATTCCAAAGCCTGTTCCAAGCCTAAACTGACAGTGCTGCCATTTATGTAAGCAGTGACCAGACTGCCACTTGATACAAATTAGCTGGGATTATGGTCCTACTTGTCCGCTTTTATTAACTGGCATTCTGGATAACTTCTGCACAAAGGGGAAATTTTCTTGGGTTGTTTTTTCTTCCCCTAAATGTCTCATTATAATGATTCCTCAAAATCTGATGAGTAATGATATACTGCATACATACAGTCTACTGCAAATCCACCTATCTCCCAAATATGGGAGCAAAGCAATAAAACAAGTTTTCAGCATAAATCATCCATTAAAAATTCAGGGAGGTTATATAGCTCTACAAAATTACGTTAAGTAGCAGATCATTCTGACAATAAAACACAGAAATGGAGAGATGTGAGTACTGTTTTGGGAAGTAATACAGGTGGTTTAATTGAACTCCTGTTTAGGACAAAGCCAGTTTTTTGTGTACTTTCTTAAGACCGACAGAGACATCTAGCTCTTACTATTGCCAGCTTCTACTACTGCTGGGCATTTTGTTCTACATAAAACTCCCCAGCTGGCAAAGGGCCACACCGAGGATACATAGACTGATTACCTTCTTTCCAGGGGTATAAATATGTGTATCTTTAGTAGCCTGTAATCCTTGTGTTACCTTCTGAAGCAAGGTGAGAGTGCAACCCGTGCTGTCTTACCTTGTGAGTTAGAGAGTGTTGCTTGAGATGGTGGGGCTGCACAAACTCCATGCCACATTCAGTGCAGATGTATGGGCGGATATCTTTGTGCTTCATCATGTGGTTTTGCAGCTGACTAGGGTACTGGAAGGTCTTATCACATTCCGTGCAATTGTACTGTATAGGGCCACGGTGGGTTGTTAAGTGTCTTTTCAGCTGGGCCAGAGTTGGGAAGTCAAGACCACACTCTACACAAATGTTCTCTCTGCCACTCTCATGCTTGGACTCATGTGCTTTCAGCTCACTGGGGTAGGCAAAACCTCTGCCACAGATCCTGCAGTTATAGGGCTTGATGTCACTGTGTTGCATCATATGTCTCTTAAGGTGACTGGTTTGAGTGAAAGCCTTGTGGCACACCTGGCACTTATGAGGTCGAGTGCCCTGGTGTGTCAACATATGTGTGTGCAAGTGGCTCAGCTGCTTGAAAAGCTTGCCACATCGAGTGCAAGCGTGTGGCTTAATGCCGCTGTGCCCCAAAATATGGGTGACCAAATTGTACTTGGACGTATATGACTTCTCACACATGGGACATTGCCAGCGTTTCTGTTCACCCCCAACATCAATGTAGTAACTGTCATCTATCTGAAGGTTGACATCTACTCTTTCCACTTTCTGCTTATTTTCACCACTTTCTCTGGCTTCAGCTCTTTGGAAGTGCGGCTCTGGAGATCTTTTCATTTGAAACGGGTTTCTGAAATGAAAGTTTGGTGGCACAATAAAAGGAAACATTAAGGCAGGGTGGACTTTAGGATAAAAAGGGTAAGGACCCTGCATGAATGCTGGGCTACTGGACCATGCCACATTAGATTTCACTGGTTCTTGCTTAATGGGCTTGGGTCCAAAGTGCTCTAGGGTTCTGTAGAACTGAAATCCAAAGCTGCAGAGATCAATCATCTGGGAACTGTACTTGGGCTGTGCTGGCTGTGGGAACACCAAGGGAAGACTAGAAGAGCCTATGTCATTGTGATCTTCAAGTCTCTCTGGGGGTGACGAGGAACCCTCAAGGGTTATAGAAGGAGGTACTTTCGTTGGCATGCTCTTGCGTTTCCGAGACCCTCCTTCCAAGGACCCCTGGAATGTTTCCATCTCTCCAAGAGGAGGAGGGCCATAGTGGAAATGTGAGAGGTGTGGTCTGAACTCTTCACCGAATGACGTTGTTCTATGCGGCTTTGTAACAGTGCTCAGTGGCTGCAGGCAGCAGGAGAAGGGAGAGGCTTGGGTACTGTCCACATTAAAACTCGTTTCTTCATTCTTCATTGTATTTGCTTTTTTCTGTGCTGCCCAAACTCCTTAAAACAAACAAAAACCAAAACCTTTTTATTTCTTCCTGTTCTCCTGGGTTTAACGTTTTATTGTCTATTTTATTGTTTTGGAGGTTGCTGGGTTTTCTAAATAGATGTAACTAGGGATATCTTACACCCATACAAGAGAAATATTTCTTAAAACAGAATTAAGTTGGTTAGTGAAGAACAAAGAAGCTTTGGTCTTCCTGCAGTAGAATTGGTGTTTTAGACCAAATTTGGCACACACAGCATTTTTGCAACATAAACATGCTGTACCGTGACAGTCTGCTTTGCAGATGAATCTGAATGGCAGTGTTTCTGCTTAGTTCAATTCAGCCAAGCAAAATCCTGGCTATGCATGTGCCGGCTCTAGAAATTGGCGGTGCATCTAAAGGATATGGCAATACAAACAATAACATGCACATTTATTATGGTTGTGACATGAAAAGCCAAAGCCAAAAAATGTTAAAATTCTTTGTATCATTAACATGTGCTGCTGTGAGAGAAAACAATTGCCAAGTGATCTAAGGACACTGTGTACCATCAGGTTTTGTGCTGTGTTTCCTGGCTTCTCTCACTTAGTATTGTAATAAGACGGCAGAGATTAATTTATTTTCTTTGTTTTAATCCCAGAGATATTTACCTGGCAGATTTGGAGGAGGAAAGAACTTTGACAACTCTCCAAATCACATTCAGTTTTATAGCTTATCCTAGAGGCTCTTTGTTTCTGACGAGGTGGGCAAAATCTCCACTATAAAACTAAACACAGAATTATGCTAACAGTCCCCCAGCTCTCCAGAGTAATTAACACCTAAAAATGATCCAAGCCTTTCTAATGGTACAATGTGGCAAGGTAATTAGTAATTAGAAAATTAGTAATTTTCTTCTGGCAAAATTTTAGATTCCAGTGATCATTTTGTTCTGAAAAGACCTTTAAGATCATCAACAGTAAACTTAACACTGCCAAATCCGTCACTAAACATGATCCTTGAACACCACCTCTACATATCTTTTAAATACCTCCAGGGACTATAACTCAAGCACTTCCCTAAGCAGCCTGTTCCAACGATTGACAACTCCCCCAGTGAAGACATTTTCCTTGATATCTAGTCTAAACCTCCCCTGGCACAAGTGTAGGATGTTTTCTCTTGTTCTATCGCTTGTTATTTGGGAGAAGAGACAAACACCCACCCCACTAAAATCTCCTTTCAGATAGTTGTAGAGGTGACAAGTTCTCCCCTTGGCCTCCTTTTCTCCAGACTAAACAGCTCTAGTTCTCTCAGCAACTCCTCATAAGGTTTGAGCTCCAGACCCTTCACAATGTTTGTCATCCGTCTTTGAATGTGCTCCAGCACCTCAATGTCTTTCTTGAGTGAGGAGCCTAAGACTGAACACAGGATTCAAAGTGCAGCCCCACCAGCACGAAACACAGCAGGATGACTTCCCTGGTCCTGCTGGCCACACAGTTTCTCATACAAGCCAGTATGCCGTTGGCCTTCTTGGCCACGTGGGCACACTGCTGGCTCATATCCAGCAGTTTGACAACCAGGACTCACAGGTCCTTTTCTGCCAGGCAACTTTCCAGCCATTCTTCCCCAAGCCTGTAGTATTGCATGGCATTGTTGTGACCAAAATTCAGGACCTGGCACTTAGCCTTGTTGAATCTCATACAACTGGCCTCAGCCCAATAATCCAGCCTGTCCAGATGCCTCTGTAGATCCTTCTTTGCCTCAATCAGATCTACAGTCCTGCACTACTGGGTGTCATCTGCAAACTTACAGACAGTGCACTCTATCCCCTCCTCCAGATCACTGATAAAGATATTGAATGGAATTGGCCCCACCACTGAGCACTAGAGAATACCACTTGTAGCTGGCTTCCTACTGGATTTAATTCCTTTCACCACAAGTCTTTGGATCCGGCCACCCAGATAGTTTTTTACACAGCTAAGCATACACTTATCCAAGCCACAAGCAGCCAGTTTCTCAAGGAAAGTACAGTGGGAAATGATGTCAAAGGTTTTACTAAAATCTAGGTAGACAATACCCAGTCTTTCCTTCATCCACTTAGCAGGTCATCTTGTCATAGAATGATATCTGGTTAGTCAGGTAGGACCTGCCTCTCATAAACCAATGCTGACTGGATCTGATCACCTGGTTGTCCTGCATATGCTACACAATGTTACTCAAGATGATCTGCTCCATAACCTTCTCTAACACCAAGGCCAGATTAACAGGTATGTAGTTACCCATATCCTCCCTCTGGTCCTTCCTATAGTTGAGTGCCACTTTTGCTAATCCAGTCAAGTGGGACCTCCCTTTTTTGCCAAGACTGCTGATAAATAATGGAAAATGGCTTGATGAGCACTTCCTCTAGCTCCTTCGGTACCCTTGGGTGGATCCCACCCAACCCCATAGACTTGTGTGTGTCTATATGATGTATCAGGTTGCTAACCCCTTCCTCTTGTACCATGGGGACTTCATTCTGCTCCCTGTCACTGTATTCCAGCTCAGGGAGTTGCATAACTGGAGAACAACTGATGTGACTACTAAAGACTGAGATGAAGAAGGCATTAAGTACCTCAGCCTTTTCCTCATCGTTCTTCACTGTGTTCCCACTGTATCCAATAAAGAATGGAGATTCTCCTTAGCCCTCCTTTTGTTGTTAAAGTGTTTATCAAAACACTTTTGTTTGCAGTAGGCAGATTAAGGTCTAGAGGGGCTTTGGCCCATTTGATTTTCTCCCTGCATAACCTCAAAACACGCTTGTGGACCTCCTGAGAGATGCATCGATCTGAATGTGTGTGTCTTTGTGTATATGCATCTCTCCGATGAAGCAAAAGTTAGCTTGGAAAACCAGACATTCTTTCCCTCTGTCACCTGTGACATGTGGATGCTATTTACTACACTGTTCTTGGAAATGCTGAGTGGAGAGCATGAAAATAGTTGAAATACTAAAGATGCTCTTGTTTCTTTTTCAGGAAGCTCTATACTGGAATAATTTACTTCCAAAGATAGACAAAAACAAATCTCTGTGACCTAGTTAGGCTGTGGACAAGAGAAGAAAACTTAAAAGTCTCCTTGAAAACAGATTACTTGCTTTTAACAGGGTAGACTGTGATATCATCTTTGAGACACTGTGTGAAGCCAAAGGCTCGCTGACAGAAATTTAAGAGGGAAAATTAGACAAAGGGATCCATCAATACACAAAGAAGGAGTAGTAATTGAAGTAAAAAATTATAGTATTTCTAAACTGATGATTAAAAATCCTGTAATAATGGAAAAGGAAAAAAAAATGGTTACAACTGAGACTAATATCTAATAATTATACCAGGATGTGAATTTCAGTCCCTATCTCACTGATTGGAAATAGTATACATATGTATACACGCTAAATGTGTACACAGTATTTATGTATGTGCGTGTGTGTACATATGTAATATATTTCAGTGTGTAAATTTCATCAGAGAGGATTGTTAGGGAGTATGCATTCTGATGTGTTTCCTTGTCACCCTAATTCAGTGGCCAAAGTAAGGAGAAGTTAGACCTTTAAGACCTTTTGGGTCCAAAATCTTGACTTATTAAAAAGGGAGAAGGGGAAGGGAATTCCCTGAATACCAAAAGAAGACTCCACTTCTTTCCAAAAGGGAAAAAAGTTGGTTTTTCAATATTGATTTTAAGCAAATTTAAACTCATACAGTTTGAACATAAAATATTCCTGTAGACCGAAATCTTCCCTTCTAAGTATGGGTCTGTCCCTCAACTACCTTTCATCTTTTGTGTCTGATTCTTTCCCAGCAATATGAGTATAAAATGCTTCAGAAAGCCCATAGCAATTGAGAACCCAGCTACATTACTAACTGCTTTTGTTAGATAATTGAAATGCTGCCAAAAGTACACAAAAGTGACAGTGAGTTTTGCCTAATTGGTCTCTTGTCTTTTGGCTGCCAGTCACTCCTTCTTCCACAGCCTATTTTATGCAAAATTTTGGTCTTTCTGAAACATGGAGCTTTTGCAGAATCTGTAGAACTGCTTGAAAGTACTAGAAAGGACAAAAATCATGTACTACTAACCTTCGTCTGCTTTCACTGGGTGTATGGGTTCATTCCACTGTCCAGGGCTACAGACATGGTGGAGCGAAGCCTATGAGGGAAAGTGTTTAAAGAGTCAGTGACGAACACAATCAGAGAGCTGCTATACAATCCAACAAAAGAGAACCTAAAAGGGGAGGGCACGTGCCTCCATTTTTGTGGTCTAAAAATGGATCAGGATTTGGGTTTTTTCCCTTCAGTCTGCTAAACCCCATGATGTAGAAATTAATTGAGGAATGATTACACACAGCCTCTCTTCTCATCCCCTCTCATGTTGGTAGCAAACCCTTGTTAATTTGAATGGAGGTATGATCTTCCCCTTGACCAGAGCTTAATTCCAGAAAAATGTGAGTCCTGAGAAAGCTGTAGAAGAGACTACAAATTTGACCGCCATGCAAGAAATAGTTGAGGAGCAGTCCTTTCTTCTTTAAATAACTTCAGTAGAGAACTTCAAAGCTTTTAATAGCACAGTTCCCCCAATATTGGTTTTTTTCTGTCTGACTCTGGATAGCTGATCTGATTTTAATACTAAAAAATAAATAAGGGAAGGTGGAGTAGTGGGCAGGTGTGAATTGGAAAATTTTTATTTTAAATATCTCTTAAAGTTCTTTTGTGTTTCCCGTGTACGCACTTTAATATGTTTGTCCTTCTTCAGCACTTAATATTTAAAATGTTATGTAGCTCAGCAGTGTGTTACTTTAAGCACTGAGGTTAGTTTAAACATGAATAGACATTAAGAATTCCAGCTTTTATCACTAGCATTACAGCTCCTCAGTTTTGAGAACCTGGTCTGGAAAGTTCACTGAGACAGAGGTTTCCACACTGTATTGGCATTTAAGCATAAAAAGCCCCCTTAAACCTGGCACTGCAGAGCTTACTAAAAATTAATTTCTTTAGACTAGACAAACACCCTCACAATTTCTTCCTTTTCATTAAAAAGTATATTTGGAAATACATTATTTTGAAAAACAGAACCACAAATAAGCTCTCTCCCTACCCTTTCAGAAAAAAAAAAAAAAGAAGAAATGTTACAGTGAGTTCAGATAATTGTATAGATATTTCCAAAATCTGATATCTATGCAGCAGCTAATAACATTGTTAACTTCAATGAAAGAGTGAGACAGTTTAATACAGAACATGAATCACCATTTCCACTCATTGTATTTTTACAGACAAATTATTTAAAAGCTATGTAATCTTCATTCTATAAGCATCTGCGTTGTTACAGTCTCCAGTTAATATTCAGTACTGAAGTCAACAGAAAATTTTCTTTAAACTTCAGTATAACCAAGATTCTGCTTCCCGTACGAAAGTGTCTCTGTCTACAGACTAATAACGAGCCCAGCCATAAAAATGTTAGGTGATGAAATTTCTCAAGCTAAAACGGTGACTACTACTGTTCTGATTTTCTCTTGGGCAACACACTGGTAAAACCAGAAATGAGTCCAAGATGAGTGAAAGTGATACATACCTTCTGGCAAAGAGAAACAGACTACTTTATTGGGAGGTTTGCACTTGTATTTTCTACTTCAGAGAAAGAAGAAACAGAGGAAAGTGTGGGAAGTCTAAATGTGGCTGAATAGGCTGAACAGCTTCTTTTAGCTGGGAGATAAATTCCATGCTTAATTGAACGTGTAAGACTGTAGAAATCGTGCCCTGTAGGAGTGCATTTCTGCTCTCCTCTTGGGTCCAGAAATATTGGTATCTATAAGGAAAGAATGAAATCCAGCAACTATTTCTGTGTTGGATATGGTGTGGATCAGCGACGACGGACACTATTACATTTCTTGAGCTAAATTTAAGCAGTTGGAGATCTTCAGCCTTATTGAGCAGATACTTTTTTCAGTCATTGACTCCTGTAAACTGTTATAGAGATGGTTTTGATTATCCCAGTAAGTTTAATAGGATCTCCTTTATTCACTTCACATTTCCAAACAGGTTTTTGACTTAGATCTATTCAGTCATACAGCGCTTGAAGTAAGCACAAAATTCTTAGTTTTCACTAATTTCCTATTTGTGCAAAATTTACATCAGTCTCAGGAACTGACTAAAGGTGCTTTCCTATGATTAATTCATCTCATTTCAGCAGTAAAGCAGTGTTCTCTACCAAGTCTACAGTGCTTTGAGTTATTTGTTAGACTTTGAAAATGCCAGAAATACCTCTACAAATATGAATGTGTGTGTTACTGATAGCCAAGTATTTTCACATCTGGTGCCTCATGATTTTCCCTGCTAGTTTCCTTCAACAGCAGCATGAACCCTCCACGATCCCCTTTTTTCTTCCTCTTCCGCTTCTTTTCTGCCACCTCCAGTGTGTGAGTAAACTCATGCAATAATACTGCTGTTTCTCATTTTCTTTTCTACTGGGAATTTTGTAATTTTTTTATGCCTGGAAAAGAAATCGTATAGGGGTTTTTTTTTTATTCGAAGCTAACCTAAGAGATTATTTACATTTTAAATGAGAACATTTTCTGCCACAATGTGGAAACACGAGAAGACAGGAATTTGGACTACCTTGCAAAAATAAATATAGATTTAGGGAAAGTATCCAAAATCAATGAGTCAGATACTGATTAGGGAGACATAAATGTTGGAGAAGTCTTAAAAAACCAGGCCTGAGCTGAGAATGATAACAGTTGTGGAGTTTAGTCAATTTTTTTCTAATACCACTTCTACAAGCACTTGCTTTTTCTCTCTCATATACATGTAGACCCAGTGTCAAATGAACTCCAGAAGTTAACCATCGACTCACTTGTTTCCTGAGGTAAGGTTTTTTGATCCTAGCCTTTTATGAGGCAGATAAATCTGCTTAAATGGAGAACACTACGAAGAGAAGAGTATTGCTACAAATATTTCTCTTTCCCTTCCACCAGTATTAATAGAATTGGAGTTGGAAACAACTAAACAATTCTTCATTAAAATTATCTGAAATGACTGAAAACAAGAAGTGGACCAGATCAGTTTTTTTCTTCCTACATTATATGATAACACCGAGGAGCACAGTGTCTTTTCACTTCTCCCTGGGAAATTACCTTCATCTGGTGGTAACAGTCTTCAGGATAAAACTTCTTTCCATCAACAAATGTGGAGATTTTTCTCAGAAAATGCTTCATAAAGGAAAACTGATAACCTTGCTAACTCTTCCTAAGGCATCCTCAAAGCTCATTAAGGCTTATCGAAATATTCCTAATGAGCTCTGAAACGAATTCTTCACAATATTCCTTGTTACTTTTTATGGGTTCTGTTGTCCAAAATTATATGAGCCCATCTATATAATGACTAAAATTTGATAATTTTGACAAATATATTGTGTACATATGGAAAAACTAACTTGCATCCTGAGACGGTATGTTAACAGATGGCAACCTTTGCTGACAAACTTAATGAAATTATGCAGTTGCACACCTGAGAAACTTCACTGATTAGAAAATCTGACACATTTAAATAGCTTAGCATGAGACAGTAAACAGATGAAACAAGAAATGAACTCTCAAATATGTCTTATGTACTAAATAATATCTTCTTTCCTTCATTGACTCTGTTTGGCATGTCTTCTTTTCATCGTGTATGAAGTTGAGCATTTTAGATGTTCCTTCTGCTTTAAGGGCTTCCTATGCAGTGCAGCTGCATTAATATTGTCTGCATGACACCAATACAAATGGATGAGTCTCTGTCAGAAAACTGTGTGACAGAAATACCCTCCCTGCATTGTCATTCCCAAATTGTTTGATTTTAACTTACATCATTTTTTGTTTTAAATTAATTGGGAAAAACTGAAATTTAGGAAACTTAACTATTTTCCTGCTCTGCCTATAGAGTGGATTTTGGAATCATCTTGGATATATGAGTAACTTCGTTTTGTACTCAGTTTTCAGGGAGAAGGACACTAATAGGACTTTTACAGGAATATAGTTACTATGCTATATCTTATAATAAAAAAATGCTTAAAACACTGTAAAAATGAGGGCACTTTCACTTTTCCATAACATAGAGCTCATTTTACTTTGATAATTATTGAAAGTGTTAACCTGCTTTCTGATGTTTTCTCTGTTGTAAGTCTGCAGCAGTCCCACCATTCACCCTGACAAAGCTGGTGCACTGTTTGTGGAATTAGATCTACTTAAAGAGCAGTTCAAGGCATAACTTGCTTTTCAATTGTGACATTGATTAGATTTAAAAAAATTGTGTGGTGCTGTAGTGAGGCAGCTATAGATAATTTTCTTCTCTCCAATATGAGCTTGGTAAAAGAGTTTGCAATCCCTCTTGCTGCTTTTATGTGTGCTCTGTCTTTAGTTTAACAAAACTTTTCTCACTACTTTTCTGTTACCTAGCAAGACAGTGGGCAGAGGCCACAGACCAGCATGGATAGGTTAGCTACTGAAGTACTACTAGCAGTACTTAAGGCTCACAGACCATCTCTAGTAATTTCAATGTGCAGATGAAGCGCCACTGTGTACAGGTTAGGCTTGCTTCTGGTTTGGTTATTTCTCTTTTTCTTATCCTCCTTTCTCCTTTGTTTTTTTCTTTTTTCTTCCTCTTTGTGAGTTTTCTTAGTTCTTCTCTTATGTTTCCTTCCCTCTTCACTTCTGTATTCCTTCTGTGGTCACTGCCTCTCTGCTTCTCTATTGTATCTGCTAAAATGTTCACCAACACATAGATAACCTGGATAATGAGGTGGGTATTAGGTCCACAGGCTCTGAAGTCTTAGCTCTTTACACAAAGTCACTTTAAACCACAGCTGCTCATAGTGGTAGCCTGCAAGTCACAGCAAATTATTTGGTCTAAAAGTGGGGAGGGGACAATGGGAACAAAGATTATATGTCCTCACCTGCCTGATCCTCTAGTACCAACAGGTAATTCGAAGCTACTTTGTGCCAGGGAGGGAGGGAAGAGGGAACAGCTGTTACTGATAGATCTCTCCCTCTGGGTTCACAGCACAGCCATCTCTGCCCCATCTCTGCCCACAGCAGGGTGGGGTCTGGCCCAGCCTCTTGCTTTTCTCTTTCCCTCCACAGCAACATGTTAATGTGTCACCTGAAACAGAGCTGCTGATGAGATACAGGAGGATACAAAATCAAACATATCAGCTCACACTAGCGGTGTAGCTAACACAAGATACTGGTCTTGTGAAGAATATGAGAAACGGGAGAAAGCACCACGAGAACTTTCCAGGGCTCCAGCTTTCCAGAACTCACAGCTTCCCTGATACAAAGGTGTTCCAATGTGATTTTTTAATTCTTCTGTGAAGGAGGGATAAAAATTATTTACTGTAAAAATCCAAAGACAATTGCTTCATGTGGGCCAAGTAGCATACAGAGATAGGTACTGTGTCCTGGGGAAGCGAGATCCCTCTACTGCTTTGACAGACCTCTGGATATTTAAAAAGGAGCCAGGGCAGTGAGACCTGCACTGTGCAGGAGGAGGGATGCCCACCTAGGTTCTTCTCCATCTGCCTCTCCTTGAAATACTATTTCCTCTCCTGAAAGTCCCCTGAAACCCATGTGTACTGTAGGTACTTTCACTCATGCCTAGCTTTCCATGTCCATACCAACTCCTTGAACTGCTGACCCTGTCCTGCTTCATTTTCTCCCATCTTAGAAATCATTATTTTGACAGAGCAAGACTGGATCATTTCTGCTGATAATCCCTCTCTCTTTTTTCTTTCTTTTTTTCAGTAAAACAGGAAGGTGAAAAACATTCATATTCTGAATGGGAGCTAAGAGGATATACAGCAGTGAACCATCACCTCAAGAAGGCTGACCAGCATGTAGCACTGAGCTGCTTTTGAAGGTGTTCTGTATTCACATCAAGAAGAAATTGTCTTAGGTAGCCCAGATTAGTTCCATCTGTTTTGAAAAGAAAATTAAAACACAAGGCTGACTGCTGAAAGCTGTTGTCCAGGAAAGGAGTACAGGTCTGAGTTAAGGCTGAGGATGTATCTTAACAAATTGCACTCACCCACATTGGACCTTCAGTCCTGTCTTTTGGAGCTTTGGCGTTGCAGAGAAGGGGTTACAAGACAGAATAAACTGCAAGAAGCCTGACATGTAACAAGGCCATAAAGATGATCATTCAGGAAGGTGAAATGCCTTTAATTTTCAATAAACTTGGAGAAATGATGTCTGGAGGTGAGCTCAGATCTATTCCTAAAAGACGGAGTCTGCTGCCCCTGAGTAGCCGGTATGATTTCTCACGGCTCCCTGCCCCAAGGCTTTTGCATTTTTGTCTGGCCCAGCTCCACCCAAAGGAGAGAAGGATTACTCTCACATGTCTAGTCAGGGCACTCACTTAAGAGGCTAGAGATGTGCCAAACTCCACAGGTGGAAGAAGGGAAGTTAATCTCCCATCTCATGGCTGTTACATTTTACTCTGAATTTGGTGTCATTGGTATATACTCAGCTCAATTAATTACTTAATCGAACAATGGCGGTAATTCATTCTAAGTAATCCTAAGTAATTCATCCTAAGTAATCCTGATTCATCCTAAGTAATCCTAAATCTTTCCCTGGCATCATCCATGTTGTACTGAAATCCTTACAGAAAATCTGAGCTGTATCTGAGAACAAGATTTGGGATTTGGCTGTTGAGAGATGATGCCAATAAGATAAATTTCTTCCTTAAGTGGATAAGGAGCTCCCATGTCAAAGGCTGGAATCATGGATCTGACCCTGCCTTTATAAAGTATGTGGAGTCACTTTAATCACTGCTTACTGAAATCATATCACTCCATTCCTGTTTCCTGTCTACTTCCATATCTACCACTGCAAATTAAAATAGTACATTTTTTGGCACCATAGGAATCCTATGCATTAGATAGCTCTTCCTCTGGAAAATTTTCAAGTAACACTAATGGAGTTTTGGTTTTAGGATTATTTTTTTCTCACCATAGAAATATTATAAGAGACAGTGTGAACAGAAGATCAAATAAATAATAGAAATATAAGGAAGGATCTGGTAATAAAATAGTAATACCAAACAGAGTGTGAAGTGCTGGAAAAAAATTTTGGACATAATCTTTCCACCTGCAAAGTACAATCATTACAACACTATAGAGTAAAGTGCAGATAGAGGGGTTTTGAGCGGTGCAGCAGCGTTTTTTTAAAGCAAATAATAGACCTTTGCAGAACACCCAAAATTAGAATGATCAAAAAAGCATGCCCTTCCATAACCCTCACGCTGTCCTACTTGGGCTGTTGTTTTGAAAGCAAACCTTTCACTGGCATTAATGACCTTTAAAAAGGAAATAGATTCAGCTTTCCTTCCTTTCCTTCCCAGTGTAGTTATCACCTCTATGGAGGCCAGAGAGATGGTCTGGTCTCCTCCCACCTCTTTGTTATATTTAAGGGTAGCTAAGGGCCACCTTCAGCCTTGGTTCTTCCAGCCAGCCTGCTGGCACTCTTCTACACCATTAGCAGTTAGTTGCACCTTCTGGGTGTTGCATCTGTAAATCAGTAGGTGCCCCAAAAAAAGAAACTACCAGGTATAACACACACATACACTTGAAAAAGGGGCAAGGGAGAAAAGTATTGTGTGGAAGAGTTTTCATATAGAGTCTGTAAAACAGACTAATTTTTTAATGAAAGTCTAGTTTTAGCTAAACATGGGGGACTAATATTAGTCTTCAGCTGGACCATTGCTTTTTGCATTTATTTCGTGTTCAGTCCTTTGCTTCACACAACTCAAAACTCATAGTGAAAGTGAAGGTCACCATAGTGGAAGGTATTGTGTGTTCCAGTAAGATACATTATATCCTAGAAGAACTGAAAGAAGAAGATTTCATCCAGAAACTGACGGAATTAGAAAAAACATACCTGCTACTGAACCCTTCTCGTGGTGTCCAGTCCATTAAAAGTAATTACCAAATGATTCTTGCTTTTCTAATCATTTAGGAGACGTGAATAAATTTTATTTTAGCTGAAATTTGAGCAGATTTCTTGCTAGTAAAGCTGCTTGGCTGTAAAGACTGGTTAATCTCTATTAATTTCTTTTGCTCACTTGCAATTAAACTAGTTCAGTAGTGACTTAGGCTTTTCCCTTGTGATGTAAATTCATTAGGAAATATAGCAAGGGAATTAGAAATGTCAATGCCATTGCTCAGAAACTACTGTGTATATTCTGTTGATACTCAAACAGAAAAAAATAAGAATCATAAGCAGTGAGACAGTTAAAATTGGCTCTTAAGCCACATTACTGGGGCACTGGAAGAGACTACTTTTGATATGTCTGCACTATTAGGGATTTCTACTTTTCAGACTGCCAGAGTATAAAATCTACGTTAAAGCACTGAAATTTTGCTGAATATGTATTTATCACTCAGAAAAATTGTCACCTTCACATACATCTCACAAATGTGCTCAAGTGATGGTTCTTTTTTTTCTTTTAATCTTTTTTTTATTATTATTTAAAGAAAAGCATGTTTACTTCTTCAGTTCCAGCACTAAACAGTATTTTTAACTGGTCATATAATGCCTGCAAGGAAGTAATTTAAGTTAACTTCCTCTCTGGCTTTGCCCTTCACCTGTGATACCAACTTGAATCTTCTCCTTGGCTGAACAGCAAAAACCAAATGCTTTTGGTCTCTTATCCTCAAAATGCATCCTGTATATTGCTCTTTATTATTTTATTAACTTCTACAAAGTTTTAAAAGTAAGCATCAGCTTGTTGCCATCAATAAAGAAAATCTGAAATTTGAAACAAATTTTATGTTGCTGCTGTGATTTTGATCAATTGGAAAACAAATCTCTATCTAAATCAACTAACAGAAGAATTCTGGAGATTATTTATTTTAAACTGAAACAGACTTAAAATGACAGTTTTACTGGATTCAGTAAAGAACACAGGAACCAGGAATGGCAGCTCAGACTTAGATAAACATCAGCAACAGATACTGGAACAAGAGGCTAGAGCTGCAAACAAATAAGAAATTAATTTTGCCAAAGGAAAAAAGAAGAGTCAGAGGAAAGTCAGTATAGTTTGAAATCTGAAATTCTAAGAATTTTCCAAGCCACTCTTGTACTAATCCTTCACTGTTAGCTATGAAAAAAGTTTGTTTTGGATACTAAGTCCAGATTTTCAGCTCAAGAAAAAGAAAACCAAATATACCATTAAAGCACTGAGACTCTGCCCCATGCCTAAGAACTGTCAGCCAGCAATAGAAAATGAAGTTTTGCAAAAAAACACCTTATAGAAGAATATAATTCTTTATCTCAACACCACCTCCTCACCCCATTATATTCAGGGCTTTTTCACTGGAAAAATACCAAGTAGCACTTAACAAAAGAACTGGAAGGTTTTGGAGAAATTATTGCTGTGTTTCAGGAGGAATAATGGGCGAAGTGTGGTATGGGCAGGGGGATGTTACCCGGATGATAAACAGTGATGTGAATTCTGTTCTTACTGTCCCAACTACATTCAGCTCATACCGTTGCATATGTGTTCATGCATTCTTTTATGTGTGTAGCAGTGAAAAACCTAGTGAAAAACCTGACTGAATTCTTGAATGGATCCTGAGTCTGGATCATTTACCTACAGAATCCTGTGACATCCATTAAATTGCATTTCTTTACCTGTGGTTTGAGCCTAGGGGATTCCCTTTTTGTGGAATCTGAAAGAAGAAATTAATGTTTTGGGGATCAAAAGGCTTTAATTAGTATTTTGATTTTTCTGGCAGAAGGGGAGCAGAGATAAGGTGGAGGAGTTGGTCAGTACTATTTCTCTGATGCGTGTGACTACTTCCATAACATCCTGACAAAATGCTACCTGCAGACATATAAAATCGTTCTGCAAACCTTCCTGACTTTGCATTGTGTGTGCAGCATTATGCCAAAAAGAAATCTTTTATGTAACAATCATGGTGGTGTGATTCCTTGTTGGCAGAAAAAATACTGTTTACGTGCAGCATTACAAATGGATGGGTTTAGTTTCTGGTAAACCTACAAGCCCGTTGTTGCCTACTTGCTCTTCCAGGAGGTCCTCTACAGTTTTCTGGAACTCCTATCACAGGACGATAGTTTTTGACAAACACAGGACACTCTTCATACTTCAGAAATCTGCACTAGGAAATCAATCCAGTGCAGGCCAGTGCCTACCAGATGATTCAAACAAGTTCTGCTGTTTCTTAGAAGCCGACAGGTGCTCTAGAAACAGGTCATTATTTTCCCTTTCACCTCCTGATATTGTTTCATTACACATGTATTCTAAATATTTCTAAGAAAAAAAGACAGGTAGAAAAATATTGTGCTAGCTGGAAGTACACTATGAAAGAAAACATCTTTTTCAAATAATGCTTTCAAGTATTTTTTAGCTGGGGCTGAAACACCAAGTTGAAACAGTACTTGCTTTAGAAAGCACCTCAGAAAGAGTACTAAACCTGGAGTATTAACTATATTGTATTGTGTTCCTCCTGGATGTCTTTAGAGTAGGTATATCTAAGTATGGTTTAAATCAGCCATAATACAAATAGTTTAAGAACACTTTATAATATACAAAGCAGGAAATAAGAAGGGAAAGTAAGAAGAAAAAGCAAATTTTCACATAATTTTTTACCAAAAGCTTTGGAAAATGAAAATATTTTCTTTAAATATATGATTACTTACCTTAATTACTTCCCTTAATTACTTCCAGTGACATTAGAAGTTTTCACAATACATTAAATATTGGTGGTTTAGAAGGAAAATGCTGCAGTTTGCTTATCAAGATCAGTGTAACACTAATATAAACCCATTTGGTTTACAAAAGCAAGTCATGAAGTTCTTAGGTTTGGAAGGAACTAAAACAAAGATTAAATAATATTTTTCAAAGGATCATTAGTATTTTCAAGCCAAGTGAGAAGGACTTGTCCGTTAGAGAGAGATACAAAGAAAAATCAGACATCCACCTTGCAGATCAATACATGTTTTAAACAACAGATTATTAATTTCGGCATCTTCCCTGGATGACAATTTGAAAATCATCCATAAAATTCCACTGTGTTTTAACAAAAATAGAGAGCTATGGTCTCAGTTTCAGAATATCAGCTTTTCAGCAGAAAGAGAATAATGTCAAGTAATCTTTTTTCCAAACTTATTTCTTTTTAAAGGTTTCACATTATTTTTCTCTACATAATTCTCTCTTCTCCATGCTGATGTTCCTTTCTTCCCAGTGGTCCTCTAGGATGGTAAACTAGAATGTGGAAATCTAATGCATTTGAGAAGAAAATGTTCATTTGGTTTTAGTAGGTGGTCTATTTTTAAAAATTGGCTAGAGTACAAAATTGGTCCGTTGAACAGACAACAAATTTTACAACTATTTGTAGCAGGTTACATAGCATTTGTAAGGTCTGTGTGAAGGAGCAATTTGTTTCATTGGATCAGCTACTTCTAGGGAGCATGCATTAGTGCTCAGAAGGTACGGATCTTTTCATGTCAACTAATAAAAAGCAAGTTTTCCTTTCACATCTTTGCCTGATTTGTATCCTTAAACTATGGCCACAGAAAAATCCTATTACCTTACGCAGCCTTCACTGCTCTTTTTCCTTAGGGTGGTATTCTGCTGACATGTCTGGCTCAGTGGAGTGGTCCATTCAGAGAAATGTCTTTCTGCATCATTGAGGTTTTGCAATATCAAAGACTGGAAACAACATATCTGTGGCAATCCATGCTCTTCTGCCTCTGTATATGAGGCTTATCTTGGGTTGCTACCATGATTCATCCCCCTGTGCCTCTCCCATTCTAAATCCTGTGTATCTATCTGGTGTTATCAGAAACTGCACCTATAAGTCATGTCTACATGTTCATCTGTGAAGCATTGTGCCACTCAGTCTACCAGTATCTACTGTACATCCAGGTAGTCCTAAGGCAAGGCTCTTATCGATAGACTAGTTTGAAATAATGCAAAACCAATAAAAACTTCCTTAATCTTCAAAAATTCAAATTATCTTCTGGTCAAAAATTTATATTAGGGATGTCAAAATGTTACTAGGAGTGTAAATCAGTGCTACTATTCTCTATCCAAAACTCACATTCTCAACAGTTTTCACCATTCAATAAGCTGATCCTAAATATACAAAGGCAATAGACATTTACAGAGACTCCTATCAGTTTCTACATTTTTTGAATCAGGTTTGTTAACTTGGGGTTTACATGAATCACAACTTTTTTCTGTAATTCCTTTGACACATTGGTGTAGTTTTATTTTTATTTTTCAGAACAACAGCAAAATCTGTCTATAATTTTTTTTATTATAACTGAGAACAAATCAAATGGAAATAATTCTCTCCAAAATACATGCTCTGACTGACCATTTACTTACGTCTGCTACATCCATAAATATGAATCTTAGCTATAGAAGCCATAAGACTTTAAGGAAAATAAATTAAGTCTCTTTCATTTTTTCCTGGGTTTACTGTTTCAATTTTATTTTTAATATCATTGAGGTGAATAACAGAGAATTCACTTCACAAGTATTTCAGCTGAGCCTTAAGCTGGTAGTAGATCTGCACTCAATCCAGCCTAAGAGTATACCCTTCTCTGTTTGCAAATATCTCAGCACAGTGGGATAAGGACAACACATCAGCCAAAAATCTCCTCTTCCAGACACCTCGAGAAGGATATTAACTGTGTTACTAAGTACCATTATAAATAATCATGTTACAGTTATCCCAGCAATAAATTATACTATGTGAAAACATCAGAAATCCAAATGATTGCGAAGATGCAATTATTAGTTGAAGGAAAAGTAAACCTAATCGATAAAATCTAAGAATTAATTTCAAGGTCTATTTCTTACTTTCAGATTATTAAGCATTCTTTTTAAAATGTTTATTTTATATCATTATTATTAGAGAAGAGGTTTAAAAATGGCATGTAATGCTTTTGGCCATCTACCATGACCCTGAAAACACATATTCCTATTTATGTATTTCAGACACCCTCTCAGAGAAAGAATTTTTCACATACATGGTACAGATCAAGAATACATTGATTTTTAGAATCTTCAGAAACAAAATCTGTACCTAAAGGCTGTGACTGGCTCTTACTTATGTGTTAAACTTCTGAACTAATAAGATTAAAATTTACAGGTAATTGTAATCCAGCCTAACACTAATATGAGCAAAATACCACTACAAATACAAAGCTTAAGATATCAAGATATGGGAAACTCCTCCACTTCTCACTTGAAGGAGATGTGGTTTTCCAGGTGTTTGACATACAACTGTCAAAATAGCTTTCCAAAGCACCTATTTATTTTGAATCAGTATTTAATCATGTAAAACATAAACTCGGGTATCCCAAGCAAAAGATGTGACAAGTGGTTTTCATGGGAACATCTGGCTTTTATTTGCTATTAGCAGAATATTTTTATGAGTTAAGTATAGCCAAATAAACTTAATAATTGGAACCAAACTAGCCTGAGCTGCAACATTAAGTTATGGAGTTTGAGAAATAAGTCATTTTGTCCTCCTTTGGCAGAACCCATCCGCTGCTCCTGAAGTTACAACTTACCCAGAAATCGGACTGAATTTAGGGTACATCACTTCTTCCTATGGAAAATCTTGAAGAAAGACACCAGGTAGAGAGTGAAGCAAATCCTTTACAATAGTTCGTTCACACAGGGTGGGAGCAGAAGGCTTTCCTGGGTGGAAGCACAGCCCAGGTGCCCCAGTAGGAGCAGGAGCGGGAGCAGGGCAGCTGGAGCTGCCTCCCTTCCCTCCACAATGTCTGCCCACCAATGGGAGCTGCTCTGTCTAGGCACCGGGCATCCTGCAGAGGACCCTGCGCTTCACAGAGCTACAACTTGAAGAAATACTGGATCAGAAGATGACCCAGCTCTCCTTCTGCAGAGGAATGGACACCTGTCCTAACTCTTCCCTTTATCTCTGCATCCTGCTTTTGTAAAAGCGTGGGGAGGATTTTTCTGTTTTCAATATTTGAAAAACACTCTTACATTTAATCACTCCTTTTACATGCCACTTCTGATCATTTATGCCCAACATGAAAAGTGTTATTACTATCTACAACAAGGAAAACAATAAAACATTTGAGTCCATCCCATTACTGTTGCTGGTGATCAGTCTACTGTTATTTTGTACTACAAAACATGATTTTTTTTTCTCTTTCAAATGAGAATGTGGAACTGTCTTCTTATATCTTAAATGTCACTGTTCCTAGACTAATAATATACACAGAGAAGTAGATATAGACACGGGTAATCATAAACACAATATGTTTTATATGAAAAATAAAGCCCTAGTAATCCCTCTCCCACTACAGCAGAGGTTGGTGGGTTGCAGCAGACTTCAGCAGTGACAGATGATATACAAAATACATCAGTCTGCATATGACACAGATTGTTATTTCAGCAATGGCCCAGTGAATCTTACTGAAACATTCAGCATAAAGTTAGTGAAGCCTGTAACAAGATTCTGGCAGCAGAAGATATATAAGCAAAATTCACAACAAATTGTTTTCCGATATTTATCAGCCTTATTGGGAAACTCTTTCTTGTCTGCGTTGGTTAAACTGTGTGCTATTGCCACCGATATCTAAAAACCAGACTTTAGGAATCTATAGCATAAATATACTGCTGTCAATCCATACGGTTACCACATTTTTTTTAGTCAAATGTATATCTGTTTTATGCCTGTTCTTAATCCAAAAGCATATACATTGCATCTGTAAAGAGTTAACCATAAAAGCATTTTTGCTTAACTTACCAGTTGTTGAAGTTGGAAGGAATCTTGCCCTAAGCTCTTTACCTGTTCTCATGTTGGTAATCTCGCTCTCGCTCTATCCCTCTCCCTCCCTCCCTCCCCTTGTGTAGGGATTGCAGTAAACTTAGAAAACTAGCAGGGACAGTGTTTCAAATGACTTAAGAAAGAGAACAGGAACAATCATTTTGTTCTCTTTTTTTCAGATGAGTACAGTACCTTCAGAAAGAAGGAAGGAAGGGAGGGGAGAGGAAGTCAACAACCCTTTGCTTTCCTGCAAAAAAAATAAGGAAACAGCAGATAGCAATCTCGTTTTCTCTCAAACAAAATGTTTGGAAAAATAAATATGTCCAAACCAAAAGGAATTCCTCTAGTATTATATCTGTATTATTGGCTTCATAAAACCTACTTTACAGCTTGCTATGTGCAACTATACGAAATGAATTTCCGAAGCATTAGGTAGGAATAAGACACCCCTTATCTTATGCAGAACGATTAGCCATAAGCCTGCACAGATGATGCAGCCTTTTACTCTAGAGAAGGAACAATCACGGATGTATACACATATCTTGTTTGCACAGTGATATATGTACAAAAATTCCTAAAACCTGCCTTTACTGTGATGACAAGAAACGAGCACATTGGATATTCATAGAATTCTGTGAAATAGAAAGGGGGATAAGAGGGGTCACGAAAAAGGTATGGATCATAGCTTGCTATTGGAGTTACAGTAACAACTTATTTAGTTCAAAGAATTGCATTATAGAAGTCATCTTGATTTATACAAATAAAACCAATGTGCTGTGTTCTAGGACAAATTTTGTACTTTATTTTGCTTCTTTCTTTTGCCATTAACCATATTTTGAAAACCAGATGCTGGCCAGCTGGCTGGATTACCCCTGGGATAAGTTTAGTCCACTGTATTCCACTGTCTTATCTTGCTTGCATGTTTTCCCCTAGCTTTATCTATCATCTGAAGTCCTCTTATAGTGATTAGATGCTCCTTTTTTTCCCCACTGTTTTTTTCCACTCTAATGCTCTTCCCAGTAAACAGCTTCATGATGTCACTAGGGCTGCGTTTTCAGGTAGGCTTGAAATGTGGTACTGAACATGGACTGCTCATTGATGAGAAATTCAGGGTTGAGTTCAGTGAAAGACATAAAAGCCATTTTCAAATGGCCCTCTCCTATAAACTGTGCACTCACACTTTGCTCTGGGAGCAAGGCCTAAATGAATGCTGCTGAGGTAAATTGAGTTGTTAGTGTAATTCAAGGATTAATGGGTGGACAAGTTGGTACACTATCCCATAAAGATTATTAATTCTTTTATTGTAAAATAAAATAACATAGGATGTAGCTCTTTGGCACCTGTTCCTTCATGCAGTTCCTGGTGCAATTTGTAGAAAATGTCTAGCAATTAATAAAATTCATTTTATTTTAATATTCAGAATCTAAAAGCTTTGATAATAGACACCAGTAGTCAACAGAGCAGTGCAGATGCTGTGACTGATCTCTAGACTTGGAGTATCGCCAATGTTTCCTGAAATGAGCAAAAGCTTAACAGGAGGTTGAATTTTAAAAGCAAAGGAAGGAACGCAATGCACTTAGGGTATATACTGCAAATGAAGTCCTTGAGACAGTCTTCTGAATGGAGGCCCTATTTAAAGAGGTCTCTAGTGCATATCATGATGGGACGCCATCAAATTAATGTATTGTCCTGTAGGGTCAGTCTTACAGCTTGGAAAAAAATATTTTCTTTTGTAGATGTTATGTAGCTGTTTTTGTAGCAACTTCCAGGCTTTTATAGTTTTATTTATTTATTTGTTTGTTTATTCATTCATTCATTCACTTATTTATTTATCTGTTTTCCAGGTGTTCCAGGTTGATGAGAACGTGAAGACTTCCATTACGTATCAGTCTTTTCCTCTTCATTGGGAATACATTGCAGAAATGTAGTTGAAAACCTATACCGACCAAGTTAGGATCATTCTTATCTGTCATTGAGGGTATTTGACAGTATGTGTAGTCCTCTATGAGGAAATTAAATGTCAGAGATGTCCTGTACTCCTTTAAATAGTAGTTTTTCTTTTCTTGAGGATTGCAAAGCTAAGAAACTGGCTATAAATGTCCATGTGGCATCTTCAGTACATGACAAGACTTTGCTATTCAGAATGAAGGAAACTGTAAAACCCCTCCCTTACTTTAGCAAGATCAACAGGAGGTGTAAGATCTTTGCTATTCCTACCTCATGACCCATTGTCAGCAGCCTTTCCACCACCCAGACTCTCAGGATTTTCTTAGTTGCCCTATCCAAGGCCAGGTAGAGTAATCTCAGTTCTCAGAGTGCAGCCGCTGTAGTACTTGACTTGCTTCTATTTCTGACAATTTCTTCCAAATGCCGCCAGAATAGCACAAACCAAGGAGGAAGAGACACTGAAACTGTGATTTTCGTGCCAGGAAAATACCTTGCAAGGTCATTGCTTGTACAATTACTAAATGCAGATAAGTAAAAGTGTGGCTGAAAACATTAGTATCTAGAGTCATGCAAACCAAGTCGCAACAAATTACACTATTTATGGTATTTACTCAGGTTTTAAGGGGAAAGCTCATCCGTTTCTCAGAATATATTTCTGGAAGGAGCGTTAGCCTCCTTTGTGTTCTCTTTACCGTGCTGTTACCAAAATGAAGCCACTGACAAAAATTCAGAAAAGTACAGTGCCGGCTTCAATGTAGGTAAGTGAAAAACTTCAAGTATAAGTGCTTTCTGTGTCCAATACATAGTCTGTTGTAGGGAGTGGCCAGGAAGAAAACATTCATGTGTTCATGGCCATGATAAGCACTGAGGACCATGAAGATTGTTCTAGTACCACTCTGTGTGATCAGACTAGGTCTTCAACCATACTGACATCTATGATAGTAAGGCCTTAATTTCCATTTTTCAAATTTATTTTTTTTAGCCCAGTAAGGAACATATCATGTTTCATAGATTCTTTCCAATGACAGCAGAGATGCTTTCTTATATGTTCAAAATAAGAATGAAATAAAAAAGTTCAGCATGCTAAACATAATTTGAGCCTCTATCCAGAACGGATAGAAGGCAACACAGAGATAACTGCAGGAGCAAGATTGTTTTACTTTATCCTGAGAAAATGAGACCACAGGGGAAAAATACAAAACCATTTAGTCCTTCGCTTGTTTGCTTTAGGACAATAACCATATATGCCCAAACTGTCTGTGAAAAAAATGGGATTAATATCTTCCTTCCAGTCTACAATATACCAGTGGCATTTTAACTGAATAGAAATAACACACTTCTCACTTAGAGACAAAAAGCCTGAAGGACACCTAACTATTTTCAGTAAGTCACTTTCTGCTATGCTTTCCTGGTTTCTTTTCTGCTTTGCATGTTTACCATAGACTGTTCAGGAACGAGCTGGTAGAATGATAATGTGACCAGAGACACGTGGAGCTAAATGACTTCCCTTTCTGTGCTGCAGCACAGCAAGAACACGGGTCTAGTAATCAGTGTTTGGTTACCTGTTACGATTTTTTGTATTGCTAGACATTAAGATTGGATATACTGTTACACAACAATACTTCTCAAAGTTGTTGTTGTTGATGATGATGATTACTGCAGTCATACTATACATATTTCATTCAGTTTCTTCGATTATAAAATATTAGTATATTTTAAAATATTCCAAAGGTTTTACACTGCCTTTCATGATCATAGTATGATCAGAGTATTCACTACTCTGTCATCTGTTTTTTTACACTTGCGTTAGGTAATATCTAATCAGCATTTTAATGAACTGTTAACATTTGCAGGTGATAATCTTTGGACCAACCACATTTGTCAGTTTTTTGGGGGAGAAAAAGGAGGGATTTGTATTAAAGAGAGGAGCTTTACTGACAATAAACACCTTATAATTTAAAGTTGCCTTTATAACTCATCCTGGGCCAAACTAATTTCTGGTAAACGACAGTGGCTGCAGTCATTCAAAAACAGGCTTTTCCTGTATGCTGTAAGTAATCACAACTACCTTTATTAAAACAATACCATCAAAAGCTATTTGAAAATAAGACAGTGTGATTAAGAGGATGTGTTTTCATCTTCCAACATACATGAAGTTATGTGAGCAGGATTGTGAGCTCTATTCAGGTCAGAGGTGGACAACAACTTGGCTTTGGCCTGTAAATTCGAATTTGGTCCCCTTTGAAGAACTCTAACATATGGAATGTTGCCAAAGTATCCACCAAGATTTTCGTTGCTTCTCAAAGCTGGCCAATTAACAGCACTAAAGGCTGCAGATTTATTCCTACCTACACTTGGAAATTAATTCAGCATTTGTTCTAGTCTTCCTTCGTGATATTACTTGATTAGGGTTGTTCACATACTCTAATGTACACTGAAGTTTACTATAGCACTTGAAATTACTTAACATGTTTACAGGCTTAGGCTGAGCATCTAATGTTGTAAAACATGTCATTCTTCAGAAAACATCAGGAAAAGGCATGTTTGCATATTCTCCCCTGTGCAGTGATATTTCTTATTTTATTAGCTCTGATAATACAACATTATTTCATCTGGAAGCCTGAAAGAATATTTCAAGATTTATTTGAGAGTAACATGAATTTATCTAATTTTGTAATCAGTCTGCAATTGCAGTCATTATTATTTTAATTATTTTAGCCACTTAGCTAGTGTCGTCTCTGTCTTATGCAAGGCAAATGGTATAAAAAAACCCAGATTTTTGAGATACAGTTTTGTCCTTTAGTTGTGGTATTTTTCCAAAGCATTCCGTGATTTTGCTAAAGTTAAAGTGCTGTGGACACTTAAAAATACTCTTTCTGGGAGCAAAATGAAGATGGTGAAAATACGCTATCACTTCTACTAAGTAGTGCACCTCCGCCGGGCTGTTTTGCTGAGAAAACTCTTGGGAAATCAGTACTCCACACCTGTGTGAATGATGATAATTTTTTTCTCTAAGGCTTTTTTAAGGTCTCTGTGCAAGAAAGAAAGAAAGAAAGAAAGAAAGAAAGAAAGAAAGAAAGAAAAAGGAAGACTCTGTTTGGGGGAGTTTTTTTCTTTATTTTGAGTTTGGGCTTGGATTTCCTTGTATTTTTCGGTTTGTTTTCTACCTTGACACTTCAGAAATAGTAGGCAGGGCAAAAACTGTGCCACTACAGTCATTTATTTGATGCTGCTACTGAGTGCTTTAGCTTCCCTATACCTGGAGATAATTGTGTTAGTTCCCAAGTATATTGAAGCCTATAGCCAGCAGTCAGACAATCTAAACTAATTAACTGCATGTGATGCAGCATATGGATTGAAACATGAGCTCACAGGAATTCAAAGCAGTTATCAATAAATAAAAAGCAAGTGTTAAGACATCTAGCCTAGAATAATTAGAGGAAAAGAAAAGCAGAGATCTTAGGTCTGTGAGATTTCCCCTGTTCTTCAAAAAGTTTAAACGGGTTCTGATTTTGGTCCTTGTTTATTTTGTTTTGTTTTAACACTTTTGCTGAGCCTGCTGTTGTTTTGCAGAAAAGCATTGGTTATAATTTAAAGTACAGAAAAAAAAACCATTTACAGGAAAAACCTCAGACTACAGTAGAAGTCTTGCCACTGGGGTTTCTTCAGCTGTACATTTCCCTTTTACTCCTCAGGGTTCTTCACATTGGTTCATACACCAAAAGTGTACCCTTATACCACACTGTTGGTGGTCATTCTGTGTACACATAATAACATCCCTTCTAAGAAGTTATTACTCATTAAACAGTATTGCCTGGCTCATGAATACTTCTGGACAAGCCCTTTCTCTGTGTGTGTGTGTGTGTGTGAGTGTAGTGACTGAGAATGGTGCTATTTTATGGAGCAGTTTTAATTATTTTTGAAGTCCACCGAGATTTTTGACGGGCAACACTTGGTCATGGGCAACAGTCACTAAAAAGCAGGATGGAAGAACAGTGAGGGGAAGAACTGAAGACTGCAGTAACAAAACCAGCATTATCTCTCACCTGCTAAGCTTACACGATTACGTGTTGAATTCTCTGTAAGCTGTCAACTACAGACTTGAAATGCTGTAGCTTTTCTCTTGCTGCATGAGAGAGAGCATTGTAAATGCACTGCAGCTAGAAGCACTGTTCACAGTGACCATCTGCATACTGTTTGCTGCGTTGTTCTGTCTCCCTCCAAGAAGAGATCCTTCATAAATACTGCTGTTAGGAATGATTACTTTACGCTGCTCCAAGACTCCGGACTTCATTGGACTGGTTCTTCCTTTCTCACTAACGTATATCACCACTGGTCTCTTTTGCTAGGGATAAATTAGCCAACTAAGGCATTGTTAGTGATGCTGTACGGTTTCCTCCTCACTGAGTTGTCCCTTTCTCATTCTAAGAGACAATCAAACCTAGACAATAATGTCTGATAGTAATTCCCTTTCTTGTAGTTGGCAGGTTTTTCCGGTAAGACCAAAGTCTCAGATCAAGAGAAAATAAAATTACTTGGTTGCAGAAGTTCTCTAGCCTCCACTGTCAGCTGCACGGGCTGCTCCGCAGGCTCCAGCACACACTGCCTGTATAGCTTTTCTGTTTAGGAATGAGACCCAAAACCGCAGCAGGAAAGCAAACCCAGACACATGCCCTGGACAGATACTGCTGTGAGCTCCAGTAAGAGCCAGGTTGGGGAAAGCTCATATGGCATCATCAGTTTTGGTTTGTCCTAAGGCATCTGACAATGGGTAGGTTAATAAGCTGGAGAAAGAGAAAAGAAAAACAAATTAGTTCCTGAATCATCCCTCAGCGTGGGGATGCCATCAGACAAGCCTGTTGTTCCCTTCTCAGACACGCTGTTTGCCTTCCTTCTATTTGTCTGAAACCACCTACATTGCAAATGTTGTTAGCTTGCATAATGCAGCTACCTACATCCACCAGGCAGCAAGGATGAAAAGAGGAGAAAGAGAGATTATATGTTCTCCACTTGGCAGCCATCCCATCCACCAGTACTTGTATCTACACAGTACCTGCCCAAGTGGCTCCAAATCATACGGTTATGAAAGAGAAATAACATACGGACTGGGTTTCTTCTCTGTTCTTTTTCTTAACAACTTCAGAGCCACAGTTCAGGCTGCGGCAGTGAATCAGCACTGTCCAGACAATACAGTAAGTATCTGTCAACAGGGCGCAACTCTAATGACGCAGTTCTCATGCTCAACTGCAATATTGCTTTTGTTAACTTTCCACAGGCAAAGTTACGATGTGAATTTAGATTTTAATAAGGCATGACAAGATTGGTTCCAACTTGCCCTATATAACTGTGAAAACTATATTGATCTCTTACGTCAGGTTGTAGAGAGGAGGGAGCTGGCCTCTTCTCCCAAGTGACAGGGGACAGGACAAGGGGGAATGGCCTCAAGCTGCGCCATGGAGGTTCAGGCTGGACATCAGAAAAAATTTTTAGCAGAAAGGGTCATTGAGCACTGGCAGAGGCTGCCCAGGGAGGTATTTAAAAGACAGGTGGATGAAATACTCAGGGACATGGTTTAGTGGTTGGTAGGAATGATTGGACTCGATGATCCTGGGGATCTTTTCCAACCTAGTGATTCTGTGACTATGTGATCAGCAAGAATCTGGTGAAGTATTTTCTAGTTCATGTACACACTAGGAACTACTCAGAACTATACACCTGGCTTTCCCAATTGCTTGCTTAGGCAAAGAGAATGTTGAGCAAACTAGCGGGACTTACCTAAATGGCTGACTTCAATTGAAATTCTGCTTTCAAGATGAAACCAAATCAGAAACTGAATGCCTAATTCTGGTTACATCTTGATTTTCTTCTCTCTAAGTAAAAAGAACAGTTCTGGAGTCATTCTGGAAAAAACCTGAAGCCTTAAATGACCTGCATGTGGGAGAGGGAAGGTCCCAGGAGAGAACTGAGATGTTTAGGCTAAGAACAGAAATAAAAAGCAAGATTTCTTAGAGTGGGTCTGATTCTGGTTAGGAACCAAGGAGAATGCATGAAAATTGTCATGTAGCAGCACAGAACAGCAGGGAATATACCTTAAATCTGAGGGAACGAGAACAAGACCAACATTCAATTTGAACGTTACCATTCAAACACCTGCAGCATCAATGTAGCTAAAGAAAAATACTAGAATTTGATTGTTAAATCAGGAGTCATTCTGCAAGGGCTGGTGAAGGAACTAGGATCAGGCAAGTTTTTGCAGGGGAAAGAGGGACTGTCCTTGTAAAAGCATATGACTTGGATGTCTTTCCACAGGATGACATTTTCAGGATGTACACTGAATGTGATTCAACACAAGATTAAGGAAAAATGCTCAGAGAAGGCCATTATTTTTCCAGCAACTAAATTCACGGGTGAGCTTTGTACCACACTATTCAGGATGAAGGGTCATAGTCTTTGGTGGACAGCTGCCCACACCATGTCATATCCTTGTATCCACATCATACCATGGATGCACCATGCTTTTAGCATGCCTGGTCAGGAGTGGAAAGTAGCACATGTTCTGGCTACACAAGAATGCCACGATGTGTCTGTGCAAATGAGCATGCCCACTCCCTAGCAAGGGACAGTCAGACATTTCCATAGCAAATCCAGTTAACCATTTTTGCACTTGCAGATCTAGAATTTGATTCTTGGATTTCAATAGTATTTTTTGAAGTCCATGTTTTTTTTATTATTCTTATGTTTGCTCAGTGTTTACTCTCATTCAGTTCAGGAGAAGATTAATTAGACATACCATTGGTATAAATAAGGTTTGGTATCACTTATTGTTTTTTACAAAATCCAGAGTAAAAATTACCTTTTGGCAGAATATTCACCTGAAAGATATTTCAATAATCTTTAAGTTTTGTAAACCTTTGTTTTATTTGTTTTAGAAATAGTAAATGTTAGACTTGAACTACCTTTGGTTATTTCTAACACTTCTATTGTGACTAGCAAACAGAATTCTCCTAAAACTTCTTAATAAAATACCCCTTACAGACTATGAAAATATTTTTCTTTTCATTTCATTCTCCCATGACAGCCTGTAACATAGATTTCCTTTATGTCTTCTTTGCCAACCACTGTCACTAAACCAGATACATGGGGAGATCAACCACACAAAACCACTCTGTATGATAGCTCTAATAATTTGCTTCTGTAATCCACTAAGCAAACAGTCCTCAGTCTTTTGTGTGTCTTGTCATTTTCACAGGCTTCATAAAATTCAATGTCATTAAACAATAAAATTTGAAGGACTTTGCACCTGCAAAACACATCACATTGTATTAGATACTAAAGCAGGAGTTTAGCACTTCAAAAAAGTATCACCCATTTTTGGAAAAGACTAAAAATGCTGCTTTGCTATGCTTTGATTTTGTTCTGTGCACCTTCATTATAACAGTACTAGCCACTCATGTATGGCTGTTCATCGGGACGAGGTCTTTCCAGGTGACTGCCAAGGAGAATATGAGGGTACAAATGCTCAGCAGCACTCATTGATGGGGAAACCTTCTCACCCGCAGACCCTACAAGTGAATGGTAGTGTTTGGTCCATCAGAAGAAGAAACGCTGAGGGTGTTCTTCTTCATGCACCAGCTAGCAGCTCCTGGTGCTTGGCCTCAAGAACAGAGGGCTGTGGTTGTGCAACTGTGTGGTCTCGGTATTTGGTTGACTTCAGGCTTGTAACTGCGGGAGGCAATTCAGAAGAGGAGAGCCTGGATGCCCAAGCTTCCAACAGAGCTAATGGAGAGAGAGACAGAGCTGTTCAGAAAACTAGTTAGAGCACATACGTCAGATGTCTAAAATCAGACATTGTGAATCTATCTCTTGGCTGTTAATGCTGCTTCAGATAAGCCCTGATTGCCTTATTGAGAGACCCAGGAGCTGATTACAGTTTGAAGGAGAAATTGAGCCTACAAAGACCACTGTTTTCTCAAGGCTGGCTCACTTCTTGCTTCATCTGGCCCTAAAATGCCTCTATGTCCTAGGACCCCCTGGAGTATAACGGACAGCAAGAGACAACACGTTGTACACACATGTGACCTTCCTAGAAGTCTCCCTTGTGCAGGCAATTGTTCTTCCAGCTGGGCTTTAGAGGGGCAGGAACAAGCTTCTGGTGGCAGAAGTAATTAAAAGCCGACATATGGCTCCTGTGCTTAGAACAAGAAGGGTCTCATGGACGGTACTGAGGTGTGGAGACCCTATGAATGAGCAGTCCTGCCTGGCACAATGATTCATCCATCCCAAAGTAAAGGAGGTTTTCTCTGTTTGCCAGCTTCCTTACCTATTATATATATTTTTACGTAATTTTTATTATGTATTCCTTATGTTGAATTCCTGCTAACTTTATGGGCTCTCTTGGAAGCCAAAACAGTTTTTAATTCCACACCATGTTTTGTATTATGTGTATTTAAAATGAGTGTGTGAAGGGGAGGAGATAAACAAATATTCAACTTCCCTCTGTAGTTTTGTCTAATTGGAGAGTAAACATGGTACTTGTAAATTATAAAAGAAAACAACATGAGGATGGGGGTTCAGTCTTTGGAACATCTCTGTCATTGCTTTAGAAGAGCTAAGTATTATTTGAGAAGTTCTGTGGTGTTCTGAGAGGGTAGATTTCATGTAGAATATTCCAACGCTGGGGTACACTACGTGGAATGACCATTGCCTGAGCCATATGACAGGAACAGCACAGTGTGGGATCTGTTTTGAATCCTCTTGATTTCATCTCACCAGAGTCAAAGCCCTCCACTCAATCCATTTTGAAATGTCATTTCTTTTACAGTAACCGTAGGAAGTTAACGGCAGTAACTCGAGTTAGTTATTTTAACATCTTCATTCTTTTCTGTCATGTCTACTCTTTGTTGTGCTGCCTCAAAGATATTAAAATATAATTGTACTTGCTACTGCAGGGTAGCAACCACACTGTCAAAAATAAACGAATAGTTACGATGACTACATTTTTAAAAGCATGACCTTAAGTGACCACCATCATATTCACATACTGCAACCTTTGCCTCTTATATCCCCATTTGCTAAATCAAAACAATCATATTTTGTCAAGATGGGGTATTGTGAGCCCTGGTGCATTCCCTAATGAAGCAGTAAATTTTGTTAATATGTTCTGGATAAAACCCTAGATAAGCAGATTGCAGAAAGTAGTCCTAGTGCTTACAGCATCTAAAATTTGACTTGCAGTATGCTTAAATAGTTTTCCAACTCTGGTTTACTAAAGGAATGTTTTCTTAGCATTGTGCAGCAAATCACAGCAAACCATGACAATCTAGTTCACTAAGCATTCCCCAGTTCTTGCAAGGTGCCAAATTACCCAATCAGAAGAATAACAAGAAGATGGAAAGAAGAAAAGAAGTAAGGACATTCAGACAAGTAATTTGTACGGGCTCCACCACTAACAAGCAGGGAAACTGTTATTTGAAGTATCAGCAACTGGAGTTAATGCCCCAAAGATGAGCCATTGTCTCCATCTCTGCAGAAAATGCCCATGCTTGAGTGTTTTGCACAAGCTGTGGTTGCCAAGCTGAGTCCATCTCACCAGCTTCTAAAAGGTGTCCACCTTGTGTTCTTAAATACTAAATTCAACATTTAAGTACGCAGATGATATTTATGTGATTACCTTTTGGAATACAACATTTTATGTGATTACCTCTTGGAATACAAAAATGTGTTAAGTAGAAGCGATCTGTATATGACTCCTGTTCTAATTCTTCCAGCCTCTTACTTGCTTCTGATGAGTTACTCCATCTGTCTCACTTTAATACACCAGCTGTTTCTTTTGTCCCAGAGTTATATATTTAATAAAACTATTCCTCCATGGCTATTGTATAGAAACTCTGTAGCTTAATATTTATCCTTCTCGTATAGTACATCTGATTTTAGGAGTAGATTATGCTAAAATAAACATAATAGTTCACTCAAAATAATTTTCTATGTAATGTGGTGGAAGGTCCTGTTAAAAGCCTGGTTCTGAGACTGGGAAGTAACAAAACACAGTATTCTGACAGTCTGTAAAATTTCTGCCTTTTCAGGATGACCTTTTATAGAATTAATAGAACACACATAATTTTGAAATGAGTTGCAGTGATAGGCTGTAAGACATTGTTTAAAACCTACCAGCATGAAAATATTGCTAGTAAAGCTTTCTGAAGACACACGAGAGGCCAGTTTGTTCCAGGTACTAGCCTCAGTCTTTACATGCTTCCCTTGTCATGTTGCACTCAAGGAAGAAAATAATATTACTAATACTATCCCTGCTGTGCACCCAAGCTGTCTGTAGGGTCTCAAAGATACCAGATTTTTTCTTTCTATTTTTCTGACAGCTTTTCTTCCATCCAGGTAAGGCGCTTTCCAATACTCAGTCAGAGCAGGAGGCAGGCTTTCCACCAGCAATCCACAGAAGTGTCCCAGCCTATCCTCAAGGACCATGAGCTGGACCTGTGTTTTCCTCAGCTGCCTTGAAATCAGGCTCAGCTCCATATTACTGCCTGTCCGGGATGCAATCCACCCTTGTGAGATGAGCCAGGGGAAGTCATAACCTAACGCTTCTTGGGGTACCTGAGTGCTAGAAACAAATCCAGCTATGCACGGTGTAGGAAAAGCCACGTTTGCTAGGGTTCTCAGTTGTGTGGTCCTTCCCTACCCAGAGCAGGAAAAAGCAGGAATGTAACATAATCTTGGTGTGCTTCGTTGCGCTTTTTAGAGCCAAGTCATTTCTTAAGATGATCTGATCTCTTCTGAGACACCTTAAAGAAAACAAGAATATTTTAAATGTGAGTTACATCATTTGAATTTTTTAAAGTTCCTATTTCTGTGGGGTTTTGATTGCTACAAGTTGGTTTGATCTTTCTAGGTCTCGCTTTATACTTCTCTGAGTTTTCTGAAATCAAGTAAGATGCAAATTTCATATAAGCAAAGAAAAACATAGTTTCCCAAGAGCAAACTTTGTGAACAGCTATGCATTTTAACAAAAAATGCCTATAGAGCTAAATTTCTATATGAATAGATCTTTTTGTTTTCCTGCAGAACATTCAGGTGTTGAAGTACCTCACTGGTTATTCCACTCAGTGTTGAGGGTCAGTGTTTGAGATAGATATAACCAAAGCAGTCATTATGTACCAATTACGCAGTGCAATCATTTTTGAGCAAGGAAATTAAAAGCAGCACGCTCAGTTTGAAATTACAGGAAAACAAAATGTCAGCACAAGAGAAGCAAATCAGAATTTAACCAGGACAACTTAGACTTAATATCTTATTATTGCTTAAAATGCGGATGAGCTTTAGTCAAATCTAGGAATCCAGGATTTCTTACCACTATGCCTGATCATCAGTACCTGCTTCAAGGCATAAACTGTTACTACTACTAAGTTACAAGCAATAGGGCTTTGGAGTAACTTGTTAACCACTTCAGAAAGAGTTGTTGTAGTGATTTGGGAGTTTCACAAGGAGTTCAAGGAACAGTGGGGATACTTAAGAGTGGCAGTAGATTTTCCAATAAAAATGTATATGTAACACCATATCTTTAGTATGAAATAGCAGTATATGTTCCTTCAAAAGCCTCAGGTCAGTGAAAATCCAATAAACCTATTTGCTTTGAACTGCTTATTTATTTTCATGTTCTGATCCAGATTTTCTATGGCATCCAAGTTCAAACTAACTGTATATATTAACACATTCATCCCTTCAAATTTGAAGGAATATTCCTTAGAGTGCCACTTGGTAGGGGTTCTGCATTTACCATACGGGGCAGGGGTAAATTCAGGTTCCTTTTTCCTACTTCAGCTTGCATGTACAGGAAAGAACAGTACCATTCTGGCTCTAGTTGTGGGAATGAATTCTTTACATGAGTGTTTAATTAGGAATAATGAGATGAAATTAAGAGAAGGAAATTTTAGGATGAATGTCAGGAAAACCTTCTTGACAGCAAGACATTTCAAATTGCAAAATAGTATCCTAAAGGAAATGGTGGAAACTCCAGTACTTAGGACTTTTAAAGGTGACTGGACAACGCAGTGGAAACTATAATGTAGGAAACAAGCAAGCCATGCAGACAGAAAGGCACTAAGCAAAGGTTAATGCTTATGTTATATGTCTACATTTAATTGGATGGACCTGTAGCAGCACAATCCTGCGAGTTGACGTCAACCCAGAATTGTGGCAATTCATAACTGCATAAGAACATCAGCTTTCCACAGCTGTTGGGGAACTACAGCACAGCTGGGGATGGAGGGAATGCAAAGACACCTGCCAGGCCAGTTCTGGCATTTCTTGTTTGGTGTAGGCGAACACATTTCTCTCTGGGAACTGGTAGAGCTGTACTTCCACAAAAGTGCGTGTCTCCTTGCTGTCTCTTTCCATTACAGTATAATTGGTGAAAAATTAATTTTATGGCTATTCTTCGCAACAGCACTTTCTCAACTTCCAGGAACCTATGTAATGTCATGGTGCTTTGCTTGGACTCAGCCATCTTCTGTGTGGGCATTATAGGTGGTGAAAGTTAACTTTAAGTATACCAAATCTTTTTAAAACTAATGATACAGTTGGTGTTACTGCCTCTCAATCTGCCTCCTAAATGAACTTTCTGGGTTCACAAGGGCGCTTTGGCTCAACAACAAAAACTTGTGCCCTGCTTTTGCTGAACTAGAATTGTTGTGGCACTGAAAATACAAAAGGGAGAGAACACAGACCCTGAGACATCTGTGCAGCAATGTTCCACATTAGGGGAAAAGACAGACCTTGTCCAATACTGTGAGCAGATTTCTAACTTTTTCACTTTGTTTCCAAACTCCTGCTGAAAGCACAGTCATACAGGTGTCAAACCAGCACTTCACAGCAAGCCAGAATTTGCATTGTATACTATGAAAATCACTATGGTTCTTCTGAAAATTTTTGAAATTTCATGGATCATTGTTGTGGTGATCAGTGTGTGGTTATTTTTTCTCCTAGGTGTGCTCTGCAGTATGTCAGTGGTTATCTAAATATGACCCCTAGTGTTCAAGTTGGATGGCAATAATTTAAGGATATTAAAGTCTTAACTAGGCTTCCCTTAAGAACAGGGTCATCTTTCCTGGTTATCCTAATGCCTTAACCCAGAAAAATAATGCCAAGTTATTCCTGTTTGTGCAGCAAAAATTGTTGAAGACATACTGTTTTAAAAGCATAAAACACTGAAGAATTACATGAGGATTTTAGAGATAATTGTGACTGGCAGGGAATAATCTACATCAAATATTTTTTTCTCTAATATTTTCCCATCTGCAGAAAATTTTAAGCAACAATAGTAGAGCATCAGTGGAAGCAGTTGTACACTGTTATGCATTGCATTATAAGGACAATGACAAAGACTCCACAGTATAATGATTTGTACAAGAGATTACGAGATAGGACTTCTTTATTTTATTTCATTCTTGAAGCTGCCACTAATTTTCTGGTCAATAGATCAATTAACCTCTCTGTTCTTGTGCTTCAACCTTGACAAAACACACAGTCACATTTTTTTTTTGTTTGAAGTTTGTAAGGTTTAAGCATTCTCTATAAATCTGCATGAAAATTTGGATAAAAAGCAAAATAAAATTAACTTACCATCTGGTGTTTTTTAACTATGGGACGAGGGAGAAAGAAAATCTACACATGTTTTATTTGGTTTAAAAAACTGGAGGCTGCGAAAGTTTGCAAGGCCGGTAGGTAACACTGCAAGTTGCATGAATTGAAGTGAGGAAGGATAAAGTTGCAGTGCTTTAGCATTCAGGCTGCACATGTCTTTCACCAGCTCTGCCTTGAGAAAGGATCAACACAGTTAAAATACTGCCTTAGTCATGTTCTTTTCTTCCTGCTTTGATACTTGCCATATTGCCACATGATTTTTAAAAGAACAAACTGTAACAATATGGACAAAAGAGGGGTCACTGAAAGCTTGAAGGAATGGCAGTGACAAGCTGGTTAGCAATGCAGTCTTTTGCTTATTGTTTTAAAGTGTGTCAAGCTGTGGATAAAACCAAATGATTTATCACATCATGTTGTAAAGCAATATGTATGACATGTATTGTGAAAACACATAATACAGGGCCTCCTGCTTCCTGATTGTGTTTGTTAGCTCTGTGCATACAAGCATCTTGCAGGCTTTACTACTTTGCATCTTATTGAGATATGGATGAACTCCAACAGACTCATTTCAGCTCTAATCCAAATGCTTTAAACGTTGATGTGTATCTCCAATGGGGTCTCAGAGCCCTGCGGTTTATTCATTTGAGTATTGCTATCACCAGAAAAATCACTGCCAATTCAGTTCTGGTCTACAGATCTTTTTTACAGTAGGCTGCTTCTTACAGTCTTATTATGTAAATATTTCTTTATGCCTGTTCAAATTTGACTGCCCTGGTAGGAAAGCGTGCGTCTCCTGCAGGAAGAAACCGGATATTATAATTCATTTCAGTGCCATAATCCATTTAATGCTTTTAAACTTAAAAATGCAGTGCTACCACTTCCCATTGCTCCCATCTTACTTCCCCTGGGCAGTGAAGCAGGAACAAGGTCCAGACGGTTACTTTGAAAAGTAGATGGTAGATGTTGTAACAGCTTTCTTCTTTACTCACCTTAATATCTTCTTTCTTCATCCTTCCTGCCACAAGTGGGGAGGAACCACAGGAGCGTACACTCCTTGCATATCAGCGTGAGCCAGTTTGTGCTTACAGCCAGAGTGAGCACGCTGTTCAAGACTGGAATTTATTTTTTACAGTTAACATAACCATGTCCTTTCTATCTGAGGATAAAACTTGTCCTGGGTGCATGTGATGCAAGAATCCTTTGCCTCCTTAGCATGTGCATCTCAAGGGTCACATGTCCCACACACCTGCTGGAATTCTTGCATGTGACTCCAAAACCAGAGCAGGGACTTGTCACCAAGGACACCAGTTCTGGTGGCTCCTCCCACAGAGCAACAACTTGCTGCAGGGTGAGAAGTGATGGGACTGAAAGGAAGATAATCTACCCTGGTGATCTCTCCTGACTTGATAAAGTGCTTTTGCAGACAGTACTTGTGCCACGGTGCAGTGCAAGTCAGAAAGCGAAAACCAAGAAGGGCCAAGGTATGGTGTTAACAGACAGCACTGCCCTACAGACAACAGAAAGGGCACTGCTACTCAGATTTCTTTATGGAGAGCAACATTAAATGAAGGAGCATCATCTGCACTGGTACTAGCTCCAGGGCCAAAACTTTCCTTGTGGAGCCATAGCATTCAGGGTGGGAATGATGACTGAGATCGAGTACAATGCAGAATGGCTTCAATCACTGCTGTCAGCTGCAGAAACGCAAAGTTATTTGGTCAGATACAGATCCTGGCACTTTGCCATTGAAGGTAAACCTGCTGCGGGCTTCAAAACGAGCAGGAAAAGGCCTCTCCTGTCTACCTCTTGCTTTGGACAAGGATGCTGAAAAACACTCAAAGCAGAAGTAAAATTAACACATTTGGACAATATCAGCAGAATCTGCAATTCTGTGCGCTGGCTCGTGGAAAGGCTGGCAGGCAGCCAATGGGGTTTCTGCATGCCAAACATTCCCAAACATTGTGGAAAAATCCTCCCATCCTTTCTTTCCCAAAGCTGCTTGTTTTCCAAACAGTGATTGAGTGTTGGCAATGTGGTTCTCAGTGCTTGGGTGCGGCCAGCCCCATTTGTTCTGCTGTTCTGCAAGGTGAAAGGAAACCTATTTTAATTCCAGAGGATAAAAATGGCATAGCTTCAGCTTTCACTTTATGTCAATCCAGAAATTTTATCGCCAATGACTGTTAAACAGACTGTGCATATATCTACAACTATAGCTGTGCTTTTCCAAAACATTCTAGATAAGTTTTTTTCCTCTAAAATTGCTGAGGCTTTCACGTTTTCCAGTTTGCTGTGATATGTAGCATTTGGGAAAGTTTTGAACACACCCGTGTAGCTCTCTTCTCACGTGCTACTTATGTCTTACTTGCCTGTGCCATTGCCCAAGTGCTGAGCTCTTCTGAGATTCTTGCATCATCAGTCACAGCATCTGCATTCTGCTTACATTTGCCAATGCCCGACAACACAATAGTTGTAACTTCACATGATTTCAAGGCATGGTGGAAAATGTTATAAGAAAGGGAGGTCATGTAGCACCTTGTGGTAGCACTGCAAAGCTTTCTCTCCTGTCTGATGATTGTAAGTGCATTTACCAAAATCTGTTTCCTACATTGCATGTCTGGTGCAAATCTGGTCACATAACATCTCCACCATCGGAGAGGACATGGTGGGCTATGTGAACAACTTATCAGCCCACAGCAACCTCCCTGCCTGATCCAGAGAATCCCAGCACAGTGCAGTGGGGGCGGGTTGCAGAGTAGAGGTGTTTTGGCAGCAAGCCCCAGACAGTGCTCCCGTTTTGAGATGTATGTCTCATGCATGCCTTTTTTAGAGATTCATGCTAGGCTCACAAGAAATAACATGGAGGCAGAGTAGCCATTTGATTGTGACGTTCTGTCCTCGCTGAAAAGCAGAAACGATTGTTCCAGATAGGCTGCTGCAGGTACTTGAACTACCTCAGGTAGTGCAAGAATGATACGATAGAATCATAAAGCCTATTTGTTATTGTGCTGGTGAAAGAGCCAAGATGTAACTGTGCTTTGGACACAGTATAATATCCACTTTTAGAAGAAAAAAAAAATGTCAAACACATGAAATGGAAAGGTTCAGTTCATGCACTAAATTTGGAGGACAAGAGGTAAATTTCTGCTATAGATTTCTGCCAGTTTAATGTTTAGAGGCAGACAGAACACAATAGTATATATTTAGGATATATGTCAAATTCTTTTGAAAAGGATTGGTTTGATTTGATTTTGCTTGCTTTCCTGCAGTAGTGCTTTCACACTCACAGAGGCTGTAATACAACTTCTGAAATCTGCATTTTTGCTCTGAAATTAGAATAAAGGAAAGATCATTAGGATGGATTAATTTGTTATTTTACGTTTGATCAAGAGGCCCTACTAACATTAATTAAGCTGTGCTGACTTATATCAGAATAATATTGGCCAAACAACTCAGTATAACATCACAGATGGCATATTATCTATGATTTGACAGTAGCTTGCAATTCCGTTACAGTGCAAACCACAGTTCATTAAATAAGACATAAAATCTACATTTTTCTGAAGTTCCAGAAAAATTAACTCAAATTCAGAAAATAATGACTACAAAGCCAAATGGTTATGTTCAACATTAATAATAATAAAAAAGATTTGTGCAGTCCCCTAAGCAGAGCTTCTGTGTATCTTTCTGCTAGAGATCGATGGTGCAGATAAAACTTTATGTCACAGAGAGCAGGATTTCCTTGAGTGATACAAATGGCAAAGACATGTTGTTAGAGCAGCATTGCATTCAGTCAGAAGGTCAAGTTCAGTGTAACGTTTTCCATTAAACAAGATCAGAATTTGTATTGTCCCAAGCCTGTACATTTCACAAACAATGTCAGACTTCATTGGCACGCATTACCCTGTCTGTATCTCCCTATAATGTACAGCGTGACAAGAGGCCAAATGCAGATCTTAGCAGTAGGAGGGCTTTGTGGTAAAGTTTCTGAGATGATGTTAAAGCAGACTCAGACCCCAGCAGGTTCCTGGGTAAGTAAAAGTGCCAGAGACTAACATAACATAACATGGAGTGACTTCTAAAAATGAGGAAAGCTAGGAAAATTAAAGGAAGGAGGTCAAGCAATTTGTGAAACTGCAAGACAACCATGTCTCCCAGCACAACACAACATGAGATAATCATGGTGACAGAAACTCAGCCTTTTCAGGAAGGGAGAACTTTTTGCAGGGGTAACTGTGAACGGAACAACTGTGTCCAGGTTTCCCCCGGGACAGCTCTCCACAGGAACAACTCTCTGCAAGAACAGCTATCCATGGGCAGCCATTAGAGTCAGGGTTAGGCTTCAGGTTAGGCTTAGGTTTAGGGTTAGGGTTTGGCTTAGAGTTGTCCCTGCTTACAGTTGTCCCTGAAGAGAGTTGCCCAATGATGAGTTGGCTGCAGAGAGTCGTCCTAGACCTCAGCCTCTTCACATGGCAGAATAAAAGTCTACTACAGTGTATAGCTACTTCTGTCCCTGTATGATGTCCAGCCAGTAGTTAAACTAATCATGATTATTATCAGGCAGGTCACAACAAAGTTCCTCACCTGTATGTTAAAGAACACTTAGGTCATTACATTTCTGCACAGAAATACAAGCGCATGCTAAAACAGGTGTAGAGGAGGATGAATGCTTTCAATCTCAGATCAAAATGAGATACATGGAAACATACATTAGAAAATAATTCAATTATTTTCTTGCCAAAAAAACCCCAATATCAGTGATTAGAAGAACAAAAAAAAAAAAAAGATGTTATTTTGCTGAGAGCACATTAGATCCTGCTAGCTGGCGCATGTTCAGCATAAGTCTGTTTAAATCAAAACTTTTTCCATATTTACTGCTCTGTAACTAGGAGAGGGGAAATTTTTCATGTTCGTTTTCTGTTTTGTGTTTTCCTCTTTTTCTTTACTTCCCTATACCCTCCTCTCTTAAGTGTTGCCAGGCCTTACTTGAATACTTTGAGCTTCTTCTGGCCCTTGTTAAGACAGAGTCCTCCAAGAAAAAATACTGAGATCTCTAGATCTCTTTCCAAGTCTGTAAGCATCAGTGTTCACTGAGTGAAGAATACCCTCACCTTTCAGCTTAGATCTCCTGTAATAACAAAATACGATAGGCCCAAAAACATCCACCAAAAAATCTAAGTGTGAACATCATAAAATCAGCCACATGAGAGAATAGACACCTGTACCTGGGTATGTGTGCACACTTTTTATATCAATGGTCAACTACTAGACTTGAAGCTGACCATTTTGCAGTTGACCATTGAACCAGTTTCATTGTTTCTTAGTGCATTAAGGAAAGCACTGTATCTCAAGCTAAAGTCGTAAAGGTCACTGAGTTATTCTCAAAGGCATTTTTATATGCTAGACATACACCATCATTTTGTTATTTTATTGTCCCATTTTTTCAGTGTTATTATGGTTAATAAGAATGCCAAGACATGTCTAGGGGTAATATTTTATTATTTTTCCTTATTATCAAACGTTACTGTCATCTTCCAGTATTTATGCATAGCCATAGGTTTGGCAGGTCAGAGGAAGGACTGTATCGATTGCCATGGCTGCTGCACTGGGCCAAGTCTGAAAGTCCTTCAGTAGATGGACTCTTTTTAAAATTCATCTTTTAAGGCAAACCTGCCTTAAAGATGTTTTCCAGAAAAAGGCCTGCTGGATTATTTTTCATTCATCTTGAGAGCAACGCGAAGAGAACGTCTGGTGGCACCTACAGGAAGCATGGTGGGTGGATGAGTGCACGGATTCCCTTCCTCCCCTTCCAGAAACACATCTCTGACTTTTGCATGGAATTTGCTCTTCAGCGCAGCCATGTAGGAAACCACAGGGAGAATCTTGCAACATTTTCTTGAGAATAGCTACCCCTGGTTTTCTTTTTTTCTTGCCTAGGAATGGTATTTAGAAAGAGTCTCATGAAGCAGCCTCCTCAAGCACTCTTACAATCCGTTTTTTCCCTGATTCATGATTCCCTTGTTTCCCTTCTGTAGCATTTTGGTGAGGTTTTTGTTTTAATTTTGCTAATACAAAACACTCATAGTGACTGAATGTAGAAAGTGTGCTGGGTGGTTAGAAGAGAAAGGCAAGAGCCAAGACATCCAGGTTCTGCTTCCCAATCAGCCACTGACTCAGCTTGGGTGTTTTATGTCATTCCTCACACTTAATTTTCTTCCTTATACCAAAACATTACTTATTTCCAGACTGTTGTCATAGATCTTAATTTATTCATGTCTATGAATCCTTTTAAAGATCATGAAATGAAAGGCATTATTTAAGTGTGACACATTGATATTCTTCTGACTTATTATTCGTCCTAACTGAGGGTGGAAGGAAAGCCACATAAGCTTCACAAACACTTCAGTGTTAGGATTAAATGGTGCTGGAGCGTTTCCAGAGAAGGGCAACAAATCTACTAAAGGGTCTGGAGAACAAGTCTTATGAGGAGCAGCTGAGGCAACTGGGGTTGCTTAGTCTGTAGAAAAGGAGGATGAGGGGAAACCTTACCGCATTCTTGAACTACTTGAAAGAAAGTAGTAGAGTACAGGAGTAATGAAGAAGTGTAACAGAGACCAGAAGGAGAAGGAGGAGCTGAAAATGAAGTAATAACAACAGGGAGCCTGAGGAGAAGACTACAGGAAAACTTCAATCCCTACAATCTCTGAAAGCCTGTTTGTACATGAATACCAACCACTATATTATGAAGTTGAGCTGATGGATAAGTTCGACCTCTTGACACCTTTTTTCACTTCCTTGTAGAGACTCAAAAAGCTATTTCCACCTACCCATGAGCACTGTTCATATTAGCCCAGCCTGAATCTCAGAGCTGACACTATCTCTGTCCTAAGGGACTGCTGGTGCTCAAAGCCAGATCCCTGGTTTCCATCCACACCCTCCATCTACTTCTTGTCACAGCAAAGTTAATTTTTGAGAGACTTTTTAGCTCAGATGTTCCAGCTCTTTCTTCCCTCATTTTTTTCTGTACAAACAACAGATTGTATTGCATCTGACATGTCAGTTTGATATACAAAGGGAAAAATAAACCAATAATGAAGCTTTTCTGTTCCTTCTGTCAGGCCTCCTATGCCTCTCTCTTTTGCCAGATGTTTTTTATTGGACTTACTCCTAAACATTCTGCTTCATTTTCTCTATAGTTATTTAACTTGGCTTTCTAGTGAACTGTGTGTTATCACATCTACAGTGCTTTACAAACAGCCTGTCAATTCTTCCATTCTCTTTTGAAGTGGAGGGATATTATTCCTATTTTACGTACAAGGAAAAAGAAGGAGGGAGGTTGTAAAGTTCATAGAAAACACTCTGCCTGCACCCAGACCACAAAACCACAGTATGGTCTCTTATTGCTGTAAACAGCATTTTGTATCAGCCTCTCATTCCCAGATTTCCCCTTCTGAGTCTCACAGACACAAAGACTTCAGTGCCTATATATTGTGGTCATGAACAACTTCCTTTGAGCCTGGAGTGTAGTGACCTCCGTAGGTCAGGAGGCACTCTGTGAACCTCCTATTGCCTGGCAATACAACTACAAAATCAGCTACAAGTACTGTGCCCTAGGGAATGGAATAAACTCTATTGCTTCTCTCTGCCTTTTCGCTAGGGCAGTGTAGTCTTGGAGACATAAAAGTGTTGGGTTTTTTTCTTCTGGTTTTGCATTATTTGACCAAGTGGAAGCAGAGAGAATTTTCAACAAATAGCATGGGAAAGCAAAAGCTACTACTCCATCTTAAAATATTTGAGTATAGAGCTAATTTCTCTAGAAGATTATTTGGAACACTACTACATATGGCAGTATGTGTTTGCTGATCTGATAATGTAGCAGGTTTTTTATAAGCTGTGTTCCAAAATGCTGTTGTGACTATTACAAAATTAGCTTGTTCCCATTCCTCTAAACAAAAAATAAAACCAAAAACCTCCTACCAAAAAAAAAAATCTACTATACGTTGACTTTAATTCAAACCTAAAACCTACCAATTTCTGCTCTTGTACAGAGATCTTTTTATATAAGCTATTCTTTTTCCATTTTATATGTGAGATTGCTTTTTTGCATGCTGAACCGAAAACTGAATTTTATATTTGGTGTCAGACATACTTTGACATCTGGGAACAGAAACAATGTTATTGCCCTAACTTCACTGATTCCTGGGCTAAGATTCAACTTGCCTTTGTGTAATCCCTAAAGAAATGGTGCAAACTGCAATCACCTTAAAAAGTCTGAGAAAAACTCATTCTTGAATATTTTGGAAAAAGTAATTAAATTCTCCAATTAAATTGCCTGGTCCTTTACTAATGAGATACTCTGGACAGTCTTCTCGTTTGTGGTAAAGTGTACAATTCTTATTCCACTCACAGTCCTGCACATTCCGTTCTTCTCTTTGAATTATGTATAGAAGGAAATACTTGCCCTGTTGAAGTGTCTTTTTTAATAGAAGGATGTTTTTAAATCTTGTCTATTCTGCAGGGTTGTAGAAAAGCGTACTAAAAGTTGCAATTACATTTGGCTCTGAGGATTTTCCGCAGATTGCGTTGGTCTGTGCTGAAAAAGTAATGCTGTGATGGCCATCTTCCAGCAATTTCTGCAGCAATGGGGCTCTTGCAAATTCCCACTAATAATTTGACTGTATAGCAATCTCTGTACATTTACCTAATGAGTATTCAAATTAGTTCAGTCCCATAAAGTTATTGCCCTTGTATCTGCTTATGTTCATCACACTACTGATGCTCCTATTTAGCTATATTCTCAGGATGCTCAAAGATAGAGTGATGCTTGTCTAGACTGCTGATACCTTGAAATTGGTACTGCCAGGGGCACAGACAAAGCCTGTTAGGCTAGGTTACTCATCAAATGCTTATGCTATGTCTCAAAAATCTAAACCTTCATTCCCTTATGAAGAGTATGATCTTCCACATTCTATTTTCTTTAAATTTAGAGTACACCTTCTCCTGATTAATTGAAAATGTGATTGATATACTTACTTCTTAAGGGCTGCACGGCTTTGCTGTTTCATATTGATGAGTCAGAGCAAATTTTTTGTCTGTTTGACTAGACTGGGTGATGTGGCTTTGAGCGTGGGTCAGCTAGGAACGTACCCGGATGGTCTTGGTGCCTGGACCTAAATACACACTGGACAAAGCTTTTAACTAAAGGCCAACGTACCTAATAAACACTTAAGCTATTTTTTGTTTCTGAGTCCCTCAAAAGTGGCTGGAGTGAGGTTTTTCTGTATTTGTACACCTCTCTCACACTAGGTCTTCATCTTCTCTGAGGCTTCTAACTGTAATTATATTTATTGTTTACAAAACAGCTGAAGTATCTGAAGCATGTCTCAAACAAACACAAGTAGAGCTACTCGCATTAGGAATTTGCCATCTAAATAATGAAGCCTTGGGGCCAAACTCATTGCTGACATGGCCAAGCACGGCTCCACTGTACTCAGCTGACTTGCACTTGCATATTCTAGCAGCAATTGCTTAATCTTGTGTTTGCAAATTCAGATGTTGCTGCTCAAATAGCTTTGATGTGGTGAATTCGATTAAGTGACTTACACTTTACTTTTAAGTGACTAAGAAGAAAAGATTGTTTTGTTGTGTAAGTGTCCTTGTCTACTTGAATGGAGTTTGACAATTAACATATGACATGATTTTACATATGACATCAGGGGCATATGATTTAAAAAGCAAATTGTTTATATTGCATTTTTGTTCAAGCTGAAACGCAGGGGCTAGAGATGTAAAAGAGAAAAGAAAGCAAAGTTAAAGCAATGCAGTCTATGGCTTGAACTGCATATGGGAACCAGAGCATACTTTGTGATGAGTTGGATCTTTCACTTCTCTTGAATGGCTCCAGCCATCTTGACCTATCTTTCAGCATATTTGTATGCCTTTAATCTGATAGAAGTAAAAAGCCTTTCTGCTCCTTATATTCCATGTAGTGTTGTTACAACCTTAGTATTCCAAATGTAAGTACTAAACTTTGAAATGTGTTGACAGTTGTGAGAATGAATCTCTTCTTGGTATGCATACCACAGACAAATAATAGATTTTAGATATTTGTTACTTGCAGAGGAAATACATGACCATAACTTCAGGCCTGCTGTCTCCACAAGGGAAATGGTACAATGAAGACCATATATTTTTCAGATCAAATCTTCACTCTTTGACCGTTTTGAACAGTTGAAGTCCTTGGTTTGTTTAGTGAGTACTGCCTTTTTTTTGGTAGTAAAATTTATTTTCTTTTCTTTCTCTGTTTCAGATATTTTACTGGATTTATAAACAGTGGTCTGAGAGAATATCTAAGCCAAACTCTGTGAAACTATGAAGTAAGTGTTAAAGAAGAGTTATCGGCATCTACCTCATTTTGGCTTAGTGGCTTTGGCTGCCTGAAGAGTTATTTGGGAAGTCAAGCATGGTGAGGGGATCCAGGGTCAGATGGGAGGATGAGGATGGGCCAAGGGTGGAACAGGGTCAGGGCTTGATTCAGGACCACAATTGAGCACAGTCAGGGCTGCAGAGGTGGAGCAACCTCCAGGGCAACGGGCTGGCCCTTGCCCTGAGCCCCACAGCCAAATCCACGGACAGGGGGATGCAGTCAAGGCCCTGACAGCAAGAAGGGAGAAAATTTTTGCTCAATACTGCGACGTTTCTCAAACTGAAGTAGTTTAGCAGATCCTGGAAGACACTACAGATGATATTTTACCTAGCAACTTCCCCATCTTTTCCTTTTTTATTCTCTGCAGAGGATAAGAAGGCTCCAATACACACCTCACCCTGCACAAGAGCCCCCCCGAGAATTTGGCTGCATTGGAAAATACTGCCACAGCAAGTTAGTTCTTTGGGGAGCAGCTAGCTGTTGCTCTGAACAAAGGACAGGAGACTTAACATAAATCTCACTTTTTCATTTTTAGCGCATTTAGAATAACTCGCATAGAATAATGGTGGAATCAAAACCACAGAGCTTCTTCCCTCATAATTTGTATCCAAGTGATGTGGGCTTTTACTTCTGAGTGCTGAACTATAATACAAAGACAAATTTAACGCTTGTATGTACTGTGTTTGTTCTCAGCCATTTCCCAGATTAACAATAATCTCAGCATATGGATATTGGGTCTTTACTTCAACAGCCATGCACAAATTCAAGAATGAGAAGCTTGAATATTACATTCTTTTCAGGTTCTTCTGTCATTCCTGCATCACCATTTTTATTAATTTCTTTACCGAGCATTGAAGTAGGACTTTAAATAGGCAATGCTGCAAAATCTGATAAATTAAATTAAAAACACCATTGCCAAAGATTTTTGTGAATACCCTTTAGTTACAAATAGAGTGCAAATTTATTGTCCTGAGATCTACCATGCATATTTATGTTCTGGTACCGTTTTTATTGGAGGCTTAAATAGACCATGTAACTTCTACGCCTCTGTTCCAGGCTATGCTGTACTGTGGGGTATGCCCTCTCCCAGGCCCAGGCGCTGGAAAGATGCTCTATATGTAGTGTTAGTTCCAGCATGACTCTCTCGCTTTATCCATCACATGCCATTGTCTTAAATAGATATTGTTCAGCCAGAGTGAGACCAGAAAATTCTGGCCCTGAATGAATATAGCTTTGTTAAAAGACTACATTCCCTAAGGACCTTTCTGCATCTCTGAGAAGGTGCCCCTTGGTGCAATTCCACCCATTTACATCAGCTGTGCACTTCCTTACACCAAGTCTGAACTTGGCCTGTGATCAGGTTAGTGCTTTGCCATGAACACATTTCTACATCTGCAATTGTGTGCAAACCAGATCCCATGGGTTGGTGAAATCATCACATTCCAGACAATTTTTTAGATCATTTCTCTTCGAGGGTTTAACATACTTGGCATCCCAACTACATTTTTTTTAGTAATGATGAATTCAGAGATTAATCACTTCCATCATTTGGCTAGCAGGATGTAGGTTAGACCAGAATAATCTATTGCCCCACAAATTCTCCAGTGATTCTAAATGAGCTCAAAGAGGCTTGGAAGTGAGCAAAAGCATGTGTACGTAAGCATATTTATATATATTCTGATCAACAAGTGTTTAAATCATATTCAAATTCAGTTCTCCTGCTTGCATTCTTAATGTAGCTGGTAGATATATTATTAGAATTTTATTTTCGGTTTTGCTTTGATCCGTACATTCCTTTTCCTGCAAATCAGATCAAAGCCAAGAGGATCAGAAACAAATCTGGAAAAAAAATAGAAAAAGTGAATAATTTTTGTTACATTTTTTTCCATTATTATTTCTAAAGTCAATTTATTTGAACAGGAAGGGAGAGGTGATATGTGTACACTTACGAAGTATAGGTCTGATTTACTCATAACTAATTGAGAGTAGAATCCAGCTTGTAAAACTCAGGACAACTGCAACACATAAAGCCTCCTCTTATTTTATGGGTGATACATTGCACTTCATGTTAAGTCCAAAAGAAAACAAATACTGTTTTCCTGCAGAAATCTTGATGGACTGGAAAAACAATGGAGGGATGAACAGAAAAGCAAACAAATTCCACGAAGTGGATGTTGTTTTTACCTCTCTCTGAACTGTGTCCAGGAATTAAATAGCAGAACCATGATGCTATAGCAAGTAGCTGGAACTTCTTAAACCTAAGTATAATCAAGTTGGTTTCCACGTGTTTTGTGACCCACAGACACAAATTGAAATGAATGAGTAGATGTAATCATTTGCAGAAATAGATTTGTTATTTTTTTCTAGTAATGTTTCCAACCCATGGCCTTTAGGCTCCAGGGACAAATGGTCTATTTCTACAGTTTCTGAGAAAAGGAGTTAAGGATGGCAGCTCTGCAGTCAATGGGTTTATGTTCTCTCAACATCTACTGGGAAATTTTTAGGGACTGAAATGGCATCTAGTGGAATCATAATTCTCCATTTTATGCTACTTCATAAGGAAGGTACAACAGAAGAGCCACTAGAAATAAATAGTGAAATCATTCAAAGGTTGAATGTCCCTTTTCTAAGGGACAGCATTCAGTCAACATATTCAGCCCCAGGGCAGATTTGCACAGTGGTGCAGAACACCAAAGTCCCCCTGTGCAGAGTCCCCCTGCTTGCAGGCAGCGGGATGTGTACCCCCTCTGCATACACTGCGGGTCCTCTGCAAGCAGCCAGGGTGCAGCTCATGGGCTTTTGGAGGTCCCTGGTTCCTTTCCCAGGGCCCCACATCCCTTTCACAGCCAGGTCTGCTGGGGCTCCCTCCCAAGCCAAGCTTCCTCTGACCTCCCACATCCTTCCCTCACTAGCACCATGCTCCAGAGCAGAAGGTTACAGCCTGTTGGATGCTGAACTGGCAGTTAATGCACTAAGACAATGGTAGGTTAATTGGGATTCTGTATTCTGTCTGTTTATACATGCAGCACAGGGACATCAGCTGTGGAGAAGACAACCTCTTATACTGAGGTTATATTGTGTGCTCTTATATTGTGTGCCTGCAGCACACAATTTTTGAATTTCTTTTCAGCTTGGAGCTCTGTGGCTTGGCCAAATGTCAGAGCAGAGACTATGTAAACAAATCTATAGATGTTTTTTTCTCTCTTGCACAGCAGAGCGGTAACAGTTGTGTTCGTATTTGCTCAGTATCCATAGGACTGCTTTGCAATAACTAGAAAGTTTGTGGAGGCTGGTTCTTTATTTTCTTTTGTTTCCTTTTCATTTTAGATATAGGAGAGAAAGTCTTTAACATCCCCTAGGAATACAGGAGGCCTTCTATACTCTGTTGCCCATGCATCACTGTTAGATTTTTTTAAGAAGAACATAACCAGATTTCTAAGAATACAACATTATTAGATCTTACACACTTTCCTAAAACACAGCAGGAGGTCTCCAAGTGTCAAGGGACGGGATTAGTGTTTAGACAATGTAATGCTTTTAGGCTCATCACATTTCATATGGAAAGAGAAAATGCTGTTGTACACAGAACAATTCATGTAATGGTCATACACCAGTACATTAACTCCATGAATGCCATGTTTTAACTATTTGCTTGTTGTACTCTGTTATCATCATTTTCTGTTCAAAGAGAAAGAAAAATACACACTACTAACATTCTGACACAGAGAAATTTTTAAGCCAAATGTTCCTTCCCAAAAGTCTCATTTTCTATGTTGCTCACTTTTAGTGTATGGGTACTGATATGCTGAAGAGAGATTGAGAAAACATGCATGACCTGAGGAAAGTAACAGAGCTCCCAAATTAGCCCTTTAATGCTATACCTCAGTTTCTGTAGGGGACGGTGCTGTGGAATGTAATACGTCATCTCAGACTTCTGAGCTGTATGGAAAGCCATCCCTATGAAAGCAGCATAAAATTGAACTCATTCAGGGGCACATCCACACTCTTCTCATCACTTATGCATCTTCTCTAGAGAGGAACAATGTATTTGTTTTCTGAGCTCCCTCATGGGAACAGTACAGTGGGCACTAAACTCCTGTCTGAGTGTGTTTTTTTACCCACTGCCCATAAAAGAAAGATTGTAGGGTGCACATTTTTTTTTTGTGGCCTAGTCGGAACTCCAGTTGTCTTACGTTACTGAAGAATTCTCATTAATAATATTTTTCAGCCTACATTTAACTGGCTATAAATTACTTATTTGAGTGCATGTTTAGATCACGTATTCAATCCTAGCTAATTAAATTCAGGAAGAGCTAGGCAGGCAAAAATAATTAATATCTGTTCCTAGAGTGCTTCTTTGAAACGAAAGTTCTATTTTTCTGGTAATTTTAATGTATTTTTAAAAATCATAGTCATTGTGAACGTATTTGGAGCACCTGTTCAAGGTATTTTTATTCAAAAGAGTTAAAAAATTCATTATGAAATATTATTTGAAAGCAAATTATGTCAGCATTAAAACCAGTATCACATTACTCATATTATTGGCTACATGATAAGTGAATGACATAGAAACCCTAGCATCAGTTTCTTACATTCATTCAAGTGTCTAGAAACACAGATTGGTTTTGTCCTCCGCGTTTTACATAGCATGAGTACATCTGAAGAATTAATGTTCATAATCTAATCTAATGTAATGACAGAGAGTTTAATTAGGCAGATCTTCTAAGAAATATTGAATTCACACAAATATATGTGAGATCGATAACTATTTCCTTTGGGTACCCTTCACATAGGAATACTTCTGACATTACATAAGACCATTGGATTGCAGTATAGTGATCACTTCATTAACTCCGATTACTACAAATGGTTATTATTTTGTGGGGAAAAAATAATCACTGGAAATTTGATTTTCCTTTCAAGTTTTAAAACTGAAAAGCATTCCAACGAGAGAAGGAAAAATCAGGGTTTTTTTATGTGCAGTGAAATAAAAATATAGCATTTTGAAGAAAGCCCATCAATTCATGAAGAATAATGGTTGGAAAACCAACAAAACATTTGACTAGAAGGTAGGATGAATTTCTTTAAAGGCTAGTTACACTACTTGAGTTTAGAATGTGTTTTAGAAGGGGAAGGTCACTGTCAATGTGTTGTAATATTCCAGAAAATCTGGCTAAAAGGATGACCCTTAGTAGACCACTGCAGAGCACAATTTAGAGAATTTTTGAGTTCTAGCAATTAGTTTCGTGGACTTTTTTTTCCTTTTTCTTTTTTTAGAGTTTAGGTTTATACACTGTCAGAAAGGTTATACTGAATTTTTGTGCAAGTGATTTGTGTTGCTGGTCAGAGTCTACTTTAAAGCACTTACGACCTTAGATTTCCAACAAATCATTTCATTAGTGAATTTTCTTTTACACTATGAAGTCTGCTAACAAAACAGACAGTCTGGCTAACCCACTTAATATTAAACTGCATGGAAAACACTTCATCCAGTTACCCGTATTACAACTTTTATCCAGTAAAGTTAGTTAGGATCTCCACACTTTCCACCTTCTGTGCTCTATACAGAGAGCTTGTCCAGAAGACTTGCTAGTGTTAAGAAGTCACTGTGCTTTTCTAGCCCCCTTCGGCAGAGTACGTTAAACCAGTCAAAGATGATCTTGATGCAGCATAAATGTGACCACAAGAGGAGCAAGAGCACAGAAACCGTTCTGTTACACCCATTCTGGACTACTTTGCCTAGCAAGGTGCCAGACTGAAGATTAAAATTGCGCAAGCCAAGGCAGCAGCTATGCTGCACCTTTGCATGATGAAGGTCACCAAGAGGACATAAGCAGGGTTCTGTACGGCTGTGTTTTGCTGAAATGGAAGCATTCCCAGCAAATGACAGAGGGGATGTGATCTGCAAGGTAAGGCAAGGGACTTAAAATCCCAGCCACTTGCAGACACTTTTGAAAGAGTTGTGACCTTGAAGCTGGTGGCTCAGTTATGTTCCCATCAGCCTATTTTCATAATCACAGAATCAAGAGGTTGGAAAGGACCCACTGGATCATCGAGTCCAACCATTCCTAACACTCCCTAAAACATGTCCCTAAGCACTTCATCCACCCTTTCCTTAAACACCTCCAGGGAAGGCGACTCAACCACCTCTCTGGGCAGCCTCTGCCAGTGCCCAATGACTCTTTCTGTGAAGAATTTTTTTCTGATATCCAGCCTGAACCTCCCCTGGCAGAGCTTCAGGCCATTCCTTCTTGTCCTGTCCCCTGTCACTTGGGAGAAGAGGCCAGCTCCCTCCTCTCCACAACCTCCTTTTAGGTAGTTGTAGAGAGTAATAAGGTCTCCCCTCAGCCTCCTCTTCTCCAGGCTAAACAACCCCAGCTCTCTCAGCCACTCCTCGTAAGACTTGTTCTCCAGCCCCCTCACCAGCTTCGTTGCTCTTCTCTGGACACGCTCCAGAGCCTCAACATCCTTCTTGTGGTGAGGGGCCCAGAACTGAACACAGTATTCGAGGGGCAGTCTCACCAGTGCCGAGTAAAATAATTCATAATATTCATAATGCACAGGGCTACAGCATTGTGTCATTCCTATTAGGATCTGTTGTCTCACATGTTGCACTGGTATGGACCCAGGACATGAGCGGTTGGGTGGAAGGCTGTGCATCTGCTTCTGTGCTAAATTTGTGTAATTCTGCAGCCCAAACTGAGCTTAACATGATCACCATTGAGGTATTGGTGAATAGCAAAGGCAAAACTCCCACCGCCCTCCATGTTTCACCCCAGTATTTCTATATTGTTTAAATACTGGAAACACGGGATTTTATTTTTTAATGGGGATTAATAAGACAGGAAAATGGAGCTATTGGAGGACCCAAGGTTAATAGACATATGAAAATTACTCAGTAGCAACTTTGTCAGGGCTGCTTTAGCAGTTCATATTGCCGCTTCTGCTCTTCAGCAGGGGAAGAACTTTCATAAACTGCTTCATTTTTTCCTGTAAGTGTAGTCAGCCTAGCAGAGATTCTTACATCACACTCAAATGATTTACAGCAGCAGCAGCCTTGACTGTAACTGGACTAAATCCAGAAAACAACTTTTACACCACTCTGTGTAACAGCAGCCAAATTCCACATACCAGTTAGAAAATTCACACAATGTAGTGATAATCCAAGTGCTTGAGTGTCCTGATACTGACAAATATATTCAGTTATTCCATTTTAATTTGCTGTAAAGTCTTGGCAGAGCTTGAAATATATTCACTTCCAGACTCAGAGTCACTACAGACTGAAGCAGGCAGTAGATAAGACTCCGTTCACAGGATAACTTTCAACACCATCCAGATTTTTCTTTATGTCGTTAAGATCTAACTCAACTACTGTCTGAGGATAGCTTGTTGGTTTTGAATTTTAATGGACTTCTTATTGTGTTAGCAGCATGGCTTATTCTCTGCCCTTATTTCAGTGTTTTGGTACCTTAAAAATTTGCTACTGATACAAAGAGACCTTCATTAGAATTTCACTTTACACAATCCCTAAGCTTCTAATTAATTTATTTCCCGACCATTTTCTTAGACTAGAAACACAAGACACGTCTTCTGAAATGTTCATGTCTTGCAACTACCAACAGCTCTGAGGCTGTGATATGAGTCAGTTGCTCTGCAGGAGTACTTGTAGTAGCTGTTCAAGACTTGACCATTCACTAAGAAGTGCTTTTTTTAATTATTTCTTATTGTCATATTTAATATGTCTTATTGTCCTTGCAGTGCAATCTCCTATTTAATGTGTGAATTGCTATGCATTTCAAAGCAGCTCTGAGCATTAAGCTGCTTTTAAAAGAGAAACAGAAACCGTTTTAGTCAAACCATTCCAATGTAGCAGCTTTTGTATCCCAGTCTATGTGAAGGTCCCACTGCAAGACAGCAAGAGATGACTCTGCTATGGAGTCTTCTTGGGAATAAAAATGTTTAAATATTAACTCAGATGTTAAGGAAACAGTCAACACAAGCACAACATAAGTATCCCATTGTTTTTTTTTTTTACTATACAGCTAATAGAGACTGTTCACTTACTTAGACTTGTAAGTCTCATTTAAGAAAAAAAGAACATTGTTTGGTATAGTGCTGCAGGAGACACACTTTAAGTGTCATATCAGATGTGACGCAATGGTAGGTGGTGATTGCAGGGCATACTACATCACAAGAAATGGGGGCAATGTTATTTATAGTTACATATATATTTACTTAGATATTTGTATATATGTGTGTAATCGTACTTCAAAGAAAAATGTCATCTTCTTGATAAGTTCTTGATAAGAAACATATGACCATTTAAGTTAAGACAAATCATTGACATGGAGGTGGTTTGACAAAACACCAAGAAGCTTCCTGATCTGGTTTCCTAAATGACAACAATGATACACTGAACTATTTTGAATACTGGGCCCCGTTACATAAGATCTACATTTGCAGGTTCACTCACTGCAGTGAGTGACAACCAAGATGTTGGCATTTGTTTCCCAAGTCATGCGATTCCCTTCAGAGCTCTGAAAGCCAATACACCTCTACTGAGTCACAAAACAGTTGAGGTTGGAAGGGGCGTGCTGCTCAGAACAGGGTCACTGGGGCCAGGCTTCTCAGCGCCAAGCAGAGCTGGGGGTTTAGTATCTCCAGAGATGGAGACTCTGCAACTCCCCTGGATAACCTGTTCACCAACCTGTGATTCCCCTATAGACTTTATTCTGACTAAGGATTTCACTGAAGTCACTAGTGTATCTACTTTTAGTCTTCACCAGCCTGAGACAGGAAAATGTGCTGACAGCAAGTCATCTGAGATAGTGAACAGCCAGCTAGAGAAACAGTGTAGTCCCCAGGCATCAACATTACTAAGAAAACATGGGAACCAACTGGCAATGTTAAATGCTGGATAGCAGAAATGTTGTCTAGGAGGTTGGGTGGGAAGGAGCTATAATACATAAATGCAAAGTACATTGTTATTATCATCCAATTTTGCAGACAGTTGCATTATCCTTTAATTTCTGCTGTATCTTTTCAGAGCTGTTTTGTCCCTGGTCCAGCTGGTTCTTGATTAGAGATCTACTGGACAAAACTGACCTCATTTCTACTAAGAAATATGTAACACATTGCCTAAACATTCAGTCTGTTTCTAACTCTTCATCTGCTTCAGCTTTTATAATTATCAAGCAATATTCTGGACAGTACAAGAAGGAAGGTTGTTAAACAGCCTGTCCTTAAAAGCTTTCCAAAACCAGTTTTCTCTATTATTGTCATTCTGGAATTTGATAGTACTTAGCAACAACATCAACAAAACTCAATGCATACTTCTCAGCCTTGTGAAAGAACAGGCCTTGTAGTCCATCGCTATAGCTCCTAATAACAACAATTTAGCAGAAAATATCAAGTTTCATTCTAGATATGTAGTGCTTATTGTTTTAAAAGCTAGTGGGTTTTATGTGTCATGAAGATCAACATTCTGTTTTTCATTTGAGACCTTAATGTCCATTTCTTATGTCATTACTACCTATAGGCAACTCCAGAAAAAAAAAAATACTTTTGGTAAAGCTATTTTTAAATAAAATCAAAACAAAATAAAACATCACACACGATGGATGACCAGAAAGGAATCTCTTCGCAACAAAATGAATTTTTTTTTCATGAATTGCTGTTCACAGTACAAATGTCTCTACAATAAGCAAATCACTTCTACATGAAACATTTTCAACTGTATTAACATAGGATCAACGTTTTGTCTGTCTTCTGCTGCAGACTGTAGCAATCCCTCATAAAATGGCTGCTGATCTCTGCAGCGCACAGGCCTCAGAAGTGGAAAGCAGCAGCATACCGAAAGCAGAAGCAATCACAGTGTCATAAGTCACACTTCCTAGATCCAAACAGCAGGATTTTCAGTGCAATTATATTTTAGTACACACTTCTAGGAAATCCAAAAATTTGCAGCATGTGTTTATGTGGGCACAATATTTAAACTAAGCTTTTATACCTGAAGTTTCAATGCTGATGTCCAGTGCAACTATTTATGGCCATTTGTTAGTGCCTCAAAAAGGCCTTTTTTTCTATTGTGGACTTCAGAACACGGTGAGGTGTCAAACCTAATTTTTCTCACAGCTGCTCTGTGCCTGCAGCTCTCTGAATCATTATGTTATTTTCATCACAAAAATGAATATTAAAAATGCTGTAGGCTACCCTCTTCTTCAAACAGATAGCAAATCTTTCTGAGAAATGCCCAACGGCATGGTTCAGCAGCACAGGGTGCTGCAGAGTTTCATGGTCATTGCCATGTTTTGTGCTGGCAGTTGTGCTTTGTAGTAACTGCTTACAAAATTTATCAAAAGTTTAAGTCATGTTGGAATGAAACAGGAGCTCAATTTGCACATGACCTGAAGTTCCCAATTAAATGTAAACTTCTGTAAGCAATTTTGGCAACTGTTGGCTGCTTTATTGTCAATGTTCTCATCCGAATACTGGTACTTCAAAGCTGTAGTTGACAGAGAGCCATGGCAACAGTAAAAATTCATGTGTAAAATGCTCTACATATGTATACGTGTGCAAGCGATCAGAGGTCCCTATGGCACATCTGCTGAGAGGTGATTTGGAGCCAACTCCCACAGGTTTTGGCAGAAACCTAAGCCAGCTTTATCACCGCCTGGTGAATGCCACAATCAAAGGCAGCTGAAGTGAGCACATCTGGCAGTGAACTATGCAAACCCAAATCCCTGATGCTGGCACTGCGGATGGCCAGTCTTTGCTGCAGACATAGAGTTAGATAGCTAGGAGCAAAAGCACTTGAGATTGCAATGGTCCACATCTGTCATAATCCTGCTTACAAATATCCTTTTGGAAAAGGAAAAATATTGTCAAAGTTTGACAGAGTAGAGTAATACCTCTAAAAATGCAGGTCTTTGCTCTCATCTCAGGGATGTACTACTAGGAAACATCCTGTTACAGACTGAAAAGTTTTCGGTGATGTAGGTGTTATATTAGTCATTATATTACATTAGAAGATGAGTAAACACTTAAGAACAACCTTCATAGCTAAAAGAATCTGTGTACTTCCCACTCATTAGTATCTTTGTTTGCCCTTCAAAACTGGTACACACAGGTTTACAGATTCACTTTTGCTGTAGTTCAGTGAAAGTGTGAGGAGATGGAAGAGAAGTTGAGATGAGAATGAGCAGCTGGAAGAGGATCAAGAATGCTGTCACCCTTTTGGAGACATGTATTATATGCCTTCAGTATATCAAAGAACAATGCTAATTTGGCTCCTACACTACGAATTTATCTGCATTTAAAAAAAAATATTGAAAATAGTTTCCCTGTCATCACATACCAAGCAGACCCCCAGTGACAACTTGAACAGCTAGAACTGAGGATTTCGTGAGTTCATGCATCAGGACAGACATGAAAGGAAAAGTTTCTATTCTGGGCGTTCCATTTACAGTTTCTAAAACACCAGACATTGGCCCCTTAGTGCATTTTATGTATTATATAAATTATGTAGTGATATCTAATGATCAGATTTTTACGGTATATATTGTCCAAACTTGGAAATAAATACCTACTTTATTTACCATTTTCAAATGTACTAAAATGACAGTTTATGTACTCACATGCCTGTATATCTTGGCAGTGAAACAGTCGCTGTGAGTGTGAATAACCAATATAGTGGTTTGAGCCTGTGTAACATTCTTGGAAAAAAATGTAGACTGAGGTAAGATAAAGGTCCTCTGCCTATGGGATGATACAAAACTTGCTTTTGAAATGCTACTGTCTCAGGTGCTTTTTCCCTTGAGTATTTTGCGGGTAACAGAAAGACAAGAGAAGTTACTGGAGCAGAAAATAAACAAGAAAAAGAAAGGTTGAAAATGTAACACAATTTATCGTGAAAGGAGAGAGTCAGTATATTGCTGCTTCATGCAAAAGTCAAAGCTCCTGAGCAAAGACTCTCATCTACACAAGAAATTTGCTTTTGGAGAGTTTCATTTAAATTCTCATGATTTTTTAAATAAATCTTCATCTAGGCAGTGAGCCAAGAAATGATAACCAGGCAATGCTTCAGTCCAATCCAAGACCCTAAATACAACTCCGATATGTCACTAGACTATACCAGTGCAGATGTGACAGGATGGCTGGATCTGTAGATGTGGGACAGACCAGGATGCTGAGCAGATGGTTGGAAGCCAGGAGCTGCTGCTCAGAGGAGGAAGGGACACTACCTTTGTGAACATGTATACAAACTTCAGAGGACATGATTGAACCACAGCCTGGAAGGTGGATTTCCTGGGACATTAATGACTTCTGGTGTTTTCTGCATGAACGTACTTCTTTTTATACCGCTGTGGAAAAACTACTCCAAATAACTAAATTATTTCTGCTTTGTTTACATCAGACATACCTGATCAACCCAGAGATAAACCTGAGCCTTGAATTAACTTTCTAATGCATTGGGGGAGGGGGGGGGGGAGGTTTAAAACTACCTTTGAACATTCACTCTTCTATTCAGCTCCATCTCAGATCACATTTGGTCTTCCCCACACTCAACGTGGCGTTGTCAGAGACACCAGTGTAGCTGACTCTTTTATTTTCTTTTCCAGTTTTCTGTGTCTGCCCATGATGCCTTCTTCCTAGCTAGAACTTTTCCAGAGACCTGGTTTATTTGTAATCTCACAGACATATTAATCAATTGTCTTCACCACCCACACAATTAAGATGAAGAAAGTGAAAAGAAAAATGGTGATATTTTCTATGGGAGTGTCAGATCGTCCTACCTTCTCCACATTTATTTCCTAAATGGTCCAGACAGAGACACTCAATTTTTGTATGTGGAGCAGTAACTTAACAAACATAAATAATAATATTTGAATTACTAGTTCAGAATGGTCTCAAAATGTGTCAGTTGTATGTAGTACACGTGTTGCATTCATAAACGTTTCATACACAAATATTCCTTTATATTCTGCAAATATATAAGCGAATGGTTGCCATGAAACTTCCCACCTTAGAGAGCTTGTAGTTTGAGGCTCATGGACTTTTTTCCCCTTTATTTCTTCACATCAACAGTATGTATAAAAATCCATGACGTTAACACCAATCTGACAAAGTTTATCTGGGAAATAGGATATGCTTAGCCAACTGAAGCAGTGGGGAATTCCTCACCTAAGCCTTGCAGAGTCTGAACCTCTGAGCTTTCAAAGCCTGCAAATCAGAGTAACTCTCCGTAAAAGGGGGCACACCTTGAATCCTTTCAGGAAACATTATCACAGTTTCTAACGACCTGTTGGGAAGATTACTATCAGTAAGTAAACCCAGTGTTGGTACTGAGTATGTATTTGCAGGACATTCTGCACGTCCTTGTAGCTTTTTTTCATTGTTTCATCAGGATGAAGCATCATCTTGTTTTTCTACCTGCACTGGGATGTCACAAATCCTTTGGAGTCAGGTATTTCTGCTGCCAGTAAGAAGGGCGATTCATTTGTAACTCCTGCAGCAGCAACTCCAGTCATGACTGCAAAGGCAAGGCAACCAAAGCAGCTGCACATCAAAACCTTAAAACACAAAGTTGATAATACTGTAACTTACTTGGAAAGTTCTTTCTCCTATGGCAAGAACACAATGTTCTATTCTGGGAGATGGCTGTTTCCCCAAAGTGTTCTTTTTTGCCTAATGCGTTTGCTGAAGGATAGGACATTATCTGCCTACGCATAAAATGCAGGAGCAGTGTTATTCCTCCAATTTGCATTATTCATCCAGAACAAGAAAGCTTTTCTTGTCAAGGGGAAGCTTGCTGGGCTGGCTTACTCTGCCTATTATTAATAAATAACTGAAACATCATTATAGTCACCTAAACTTAGAAAAATGTATTTTATTTGTTTAAAAGCTAGAGCCAAGTGAATAACCAAAAGTTAATTTTGGTAAAAAAAAATACAGTAAATTCTATAGAGGAGCAAGTTTGTTACAACATGTTTTTACCTGCAGAAAGATAAGGAAAAAGAAGAAAAAATGAAGAAGTAAAAGAGGGTTCTGAGTTTGGGTGCTGAACCATTACTTTTCAGAAATGTCCTTCGTGAAAACAGAAGGACACGAAAGACAGACCAGAGAAGTATGAAGTCAAGCCATGTCAAGAACGGCGTCAGGCAATGGACTGCAGAATGGAGTCTCAAGTATTCATTGTTACGAACCTTCATGTTGGACTCTAGAGGCACTTGGATCCCCAGCAATCCAACAAATCTTATAGGACTGTGACATTTGGCTCAGATGGTCTTAATATGAAAAGTATTATGTCCACATTTTGCAGAAATGTAAATTTGATATCCGTTAACCTGCCATGGAAAAGAACTGCATAGAACTTAAACGCTTTTCTTTTGGGGTCTATATTTTAACACCGTTTTACTGTTCTGCTCTACCTAATTAATTCAGAGTTAGTGCTTGACGGTGTGGGGACAAATCTTCAAAAACACAAACCACAACTCTTCTCCAACATTATTTAACTCTGGCTTTGCTGGCAGTTGAGAAAGACTAGAAGGGCTTTTGTCTTTCCACTTGTACCCATTCATGTAATCATGCAACCTCCCATGCATATCTGCATCAATCACATCCATAGCACAAACTTCCTGAAGCACAGGAAGAACAGCACTTTTTCTGCCCCATGGTACACTGATTTGTGTCACTTCAGAGAGCTCAACCTAAATCCATCTCTCTGCCAATTTCCCTTTGGTAATGTTGGAAAAAATCATTGTAAATATGTTTGATATTTAAAAAGGTAAGAGAGTTATATGAAGTACTTATTATTTGATACTTAAACATGTGAGCCTGGGAAAAATGTGTTGGCCAAGAATTTGTTCCTAGCATGTCTGCCTTCTGTATTTCCTACAATCTGGTGTACATATGTGCTTTTGTAGTTACAGTTGTAGTGATATGTTGCAGTGACACTATGCCTGTTAGCAAGTTGTGCCAGTTTTGCATGACACACATGACAGCAAATGATTGGATAGACGAACAGTTTGCCTAAGCCTACTTGCACCAGCTTTCCAGTGGGAAGTCCCTTCTGTTTGCTGTTAATGTCACAATGATGTACTGCGTCTTTGATGGTAGCTGTGAATATTCATGTGCTATTATATATTTTTACTTTGGAAGGTGCTGAACTCATGGACTATGAGTATTACAGACGACTACATTTTACTTCTTTGGAAAACCTGGGAAATCTGCTAAGAGAAATGCCAAATATGTGATGCATTCATAGAAATTCTGCAGAGCATGACAAATTTACGCAATGGCTTAGGAAAACAATACTTGGCTCAAGAGCACAAATCCAGGAGTTACACACGCACCCTAAAAGATAAATATAGACATTTCCCTTAAACTGGTGTTTGATTTTTAATACTTTTTAATGAGGTGTTACAAATGGTATTTTTTACATTATTCCCTCAGCACAAGTATTGTATTTTTTAAGGCATTGAATAATGCATTTAGTGGAAATACATTTTTTTTTTATCTTAAGAAAACAATGGAAAAGGGGTGCAGTGCAAACATGTTACAATATGTATGTCCAACATACATAGTGGCTGATGGCTGCAGTGGCAGGTCTAACCCTAAGGTGCACATAGGTCACTGTTTCTTAGTGAAAAATGGGTATAATAAAGATAAGCATGTTGGAAGTCAATCTCACAACAAAGTGCAGGTTAGATTTTCCATCTCAGCGGACTAAGTACCTGTATGGGGTCAATTGCTGTGGCACCCTTGTGCAGCTTCCCACCCTCCAGATGGTAATTCCAGAGGGCCAAAGCACCGTTACTTCAGGGAAGCTGCTCTGCTCACCACAGTCAAGGCACCACAGACTCTTTCTAACCTTGGGATTTCTGAGATGGCATGGATCCTTTCTTCAGTGTCCCAATCCCAAAAATTCATCCAGACTGTCCATGTTTTAGACAGAGATTCACTGAGTATATTTCTTCATTGCCACCATCCTTACTCACAGCTACACTTCCCATGTCTGTAGAGAAATGCCAACTTTAATTACAAAAGAAATGTGTTTGTCAAATCCCAACTAGCATTTCAAACCTGTGTCAGGACCTACTAGTTCTCAGTATTGATTTTTTTTTTTAATTCACTGCACATTAACATGTCTGCCTGAGCAACTGGCAGCCTAGCTACAACCACTATGACAAATAAGACCTGAAAACCCAGACCTGACTGAAGGGGAAAAGTGTAATCAAATACCATTCTCCCCTACCACTGTTACCATTCAGGTACTGCTGATCTTTTGCTTCCTTTTTCTAATTCATCATCCTTGGTGTCTCCTCCCATCTGCCTGATCTCGCTGCTGTCTTGCCCTTCATCCCAGAACTTGTTTTGCACATGAGTTTTGTACTTGTTTGATCTTAAGCCTTGCCTCTGACCACAGCTCCTGCATGAGTTCTTGGAAAAGTCTTGGTTTCTCCACTTCTTTACCAAGACTCACCCTGATTTGTTTAGTGGCTTCTAGAGACCTGTCTTGTCCTAGCAGGTCCCTTGTCTTTAGCCATGTTTGCCAATGTCTAAATAAATATTGGCCTGCAACGGGAAGCAAGTTGTGGTGTTGTATCTGCCATGCTGAAGAAGAAATGCTGAAAATGCTGTAGTGAGTGTCTTCATTTGTTCCTGTTTCTTATGTAAACTTCCAGCTCAATGTAGCTAAAGAAGTCAGCTTCTGGAGCATCAGACACGTGTAGTGAAATGTTAGCATTGACAGGACAGGGAACTGTTTGAACAAACAGTTTCTTTAACATACCTCCATACTCTTCAAGGCAGAGTGGGAGCTGGGATGACTTTTGTCACCAGGAAAGCCCTAAAATGGGCAACAAACCACTTGCACTGCAGCAGCTTTGTTATATTTCACTTCTATTCTTTCAGACATCTTTGGTGGGAAAGAGGCAAACAGAGAGAGAAAAAAAAAATTAACATAAGATGGTAATTCTAATGCCGGTTGAGCAAGTAGGCTTTCCCTGTGCTTTAAGAACAGATGTCTTTTGCAGGATCTCTAGAGAGGAATTAGCTTCCAAGAAGTTTCTGATGGCAACTTTGCATCTCAAATGATCGATCCTCCCATTTTACCTTCTTCCTAATCTCTCCCACACAGTTGCACAGATCCTTGTCCATTTAGCATTGAACTCTTAAAGCAGAGGGCAGGATGGTGTGGTAAAGTACAGTGGAGATACCTACTGCGGCATTTCATTACATTGGGTATAACAGACTGTAGCTTCGTGAGTTTGATCTTCACTGAGTACCAAATCTCTCTTCAAAAGAGCACAGCAGGACCATGCCAGAACAATTTCTGGGATCAGAATCACATTTACCCACCATGAACTAGATTTGTTTGACTAATGAGATAAACAGCTGGAGCAAGGGTTAGCCTGAATTCCTCTTTCTACTTTAGAGTAGATAAGTTAGGAATCTTGTAAATTCTGGCAGATGGAAGGTTCATAAACCCAAAGAGGTCCTATGATTTATTAATGGTCTAATCCAGGCAATTTAGTGATGAAAACAGAGTGAAGGCTGCAAAGTAAATGTCTTCCTTTTCTGCTCTTCTTGTGTAATGACAGCATACGTACATGAAGAGGAAGAAAAAAATCACACTGTCTAGTAATCTTATATATCATCAATGTGTCATTGTTTGCTGATATCCCCAGTGAAAGAATTTTGCTACCCTAGGTGCGTCAGCAGTAAGGAAATAAAATCTGGATTTGCTGTTCTGGCTATTACAAAGAGGGATTTGTACTATAAGAAGCCAAGCCTCCCAAACACCCACCATTTGAACTGGTACCTCCTTTTCTTTCACAACTAGATCTTTTTCTGCTCTTGAGCACTCTTCATGATTTATTTGGACATCACAGGGGGCAGATATTTTGTGAAGTCTTTTGGGGGATGATGTCCTCAGTGTTTTGCTGCATACAGGCTGCTTGAAATTGTCATTGGGAAGTCCCAAAAGACAGAGAGAGGATGGGTTGTACATGGAGGAAGTAGAAAAGGAATAGATGAGTATGGGACAAAACAAAAGAAACTGAAATAATTTTTTAGGTAATTAACTGTGTCTGTTAGCCTTAGTCATCCCTTCGTGGCTCATTCTCCCAGTAAAGCAAATATATATCTTTTTATTCTATTGTGTCTAGGTAATGATGTACTCTTGCTTCACAGTCTGCCTATTTTATTCCTAACCATTTTTTTCAGATGGAGCTTTCTACAGTTGAATGGTTTATAACTTTAGTATTTTCACTCTGTTTCCATTCAAAACATTATCAGCTCATCTTTGATTGTCCCAAAGCCTCAATTAATCATTTAGCACAGGGCCAATGCAAACTTTTTAAGCAAAGTGACTGGAAAACATATAAAATCATTTTCTCTAAAATTGTTTCTCCTCATGCTCCAGAAAAAATTCTGCAGATGATGCTACATTATCATTTTAATAATTAACCAGTCATTTTATTATACAGACTTGCTTTGGTTGCCACATTAATTACTTAATAACTATAAACTACAAAAAAAAACAACCCAAACATTCATCTTATCAGCATTTAGAATTTCAGTAAGCACTTCAGGACACCATCAGCCCTACAATTTTCTACTCCAAAATTAATAACTGGAAATATATATATGACCTAATGTCACAAATTTTCCTGGAGTCCAGGTAGAATATATCCTTCTTTTCTATTATGTATTGCATAACATCATTTTTCCAAATATATGTAGACATTTGCAGATCTAAACATTGTTTGAAGTGCCTCAGGTACCCTTTAGAAGAATGATTTTGAAAAAATAGTTGCACTGTTTATCCAAGAAATAAACCACAGAATCAATCTATCAGATGTGATGAGACAACTCAGACATTATTACAACCAGGAGGAAAACAGCAGACCACTTAAAAAGATAAATTCATTATATAATTTTAATCTCTTTATATTTAGCGATAAAATAACATAAATCTCATACACTAACAAAGTGGTGGTTCTTCTCTTTCTTTAACACTTTGAATATGTTACCATGTCTGTAAATATTGTCTAAAAAGATAATTTTAAAAAGTAAATGTCAGCCATTCTGTTCTTGGGAGCTAAAAAATATCCAAGCAATTAGGCCAATGTGTTTGTACGTGTTGGTCTAAAACGGGTTATTGTTTAAAAACTGAAGCTTTTTTTTATCCTATGGTCAAACATTCTCTTCATCCATTCAAAAAGTAAAAGGACTACTAGGTATTAAAAATATACACTAAGTACAACATTCTTCAACTGACAAAATGAGGCTAGAGACCTTATTATAAATAAAAGACAGCAATACAATTAAGGTGCTGTCATCTGGCTTTCCTGATTAGCTACTTTCAGCTTTTATTTCATCAATTTATTATCAGTATAAATGTATTTTTTTACAATTGGTATGGGGAGCTGTGCCTTTTTATTTATAGTAAAGACTATTTTGTTAATCACGTTGTTAAAAATATCTTCATGAATGGACAGGAATACAGAACACAGCACAGTGCAGTCTGGGTTAGGGTCATCTACAGATTATCTCCAGATTATCTGGATTATGTGATTACCCATGTGAAATGTAGGTGTGTTACAAATTAAAAATTAATCAGATTTTACAAAAACTATTATTAAGTCAAGATAACAACTGTTGGCCTACATGTATTTAATCATGAATAATTTTAGTGTGGATTTTGTCATTAACACAGAGAAGCACAGAAAGACTAGTAAAACCAAAATTCTTAGCTCATTTAAAAAGATTTCACATTGACTGTAACAAGTAGTATTGGTGTAGGAGTTTTGCTGTTGTTATCCTGTTTGCTGCCAAATGAGTTTCAAATATGTCTTTATCTTGACTATTTTCCCCTCCTCCAACATTCCTCCAATAACTTTAACAAAGCCAACTCCATTTTCACTTGGCAACTTGGAGCCTTGATTCTTCCTGGAATATAGTGCCAAAAAAAAACCCCATGTGTTTCCCCAGCTACACAGAATTCAGTGCAGTCAGTGAAAAACATAGCAAAAAGAAAGTACTTCTCTGAATTTCCTCTTGCAAACCAATATGCTCCTTCCTCAAGATCTCATACTCTGACTGGAGGAAGAAGGTCCATTCTAAAGGATTCTCTGAGAAATTATAGCACATAAAACAGCCCTACTCACCAGCAACCAACTGCAAAATCTGATGATCTCTCTGCCCTTCTTGGGAAGACATAATGTTACGAAATTTTAGTGAAGACACAGTCCCGCACTGTGCATATAGCTTAAAATCTATACACACAGACATTGAAATCCACACATCTAACATATAGCGGATGCTACTCTTTGACTGGGGAACTGGAAAATAATTCAAAATCCACATTCAAAGTCAAATCTGAGATTTGCTTGCACTCTTCACCAGGAACACAGTCCATATTATGATGGCATTTTTAGTATCACTTCTTTGAAAAGGATATGTCCAGGGAAATGAAAGCACAGACACGATTGCTGCTGCTCTGAATGCACCCTATGGGACCCTAGCCCACTACAGGAGCTAAAATAAAATGCTGACATAGAAATGAAGGATCAAGTTTAGTTCAGTCAAATTTGCATTAAAACAAGTGTGATATTGACGGAACCACTCAGAAAAGAAAGTTGAATGAGATGCAAAGTTTATGAAAATAATATCTTTCTGTTCTTAATCATGAAATAATCCATGGGAAAGGAACTATATTTTCCTGCCCAAATAATAGCTGCCCATAATCCAAAAATTAGCAAGGTTAATACAGAAACACACTAACGCATCATGATGGAAACATCTTGAAAGCTTTTCTGTGCATGCCTAATAATAACTTGTTATTTGTAAGGTAATCTACGAGTGATTTAGGATTTCATTATTTGTAATGCAATCTAATTACCATTTACATAGCTGCCATTGAAGTTTCTTACTATTATTTGTTTTATTTTGCATGCTACCTATGCTTCTGGCAGAATAACTTTCACACCCTCAGATGTGATCATTAGGAAGTACTCTGTCCAAAACAACAGTTGTCAGAGCCGCCTCGAAAATCCTGGGGGAGACCAAAGGGGTCACAGGTGGTTTAGGACAGATTTGCTCCTGTAACAGCCTACTAAAAGTGGTAATGAAATTCTGAAATAGTTGTCCATTATTATGCCTAGTCCTGAAAAACATGTTCTCTACATTTTTGGCCCATGGTCTTGCAAAAAATAGGCCGCAACTTTCTCATTATTTAAGCTTGGAAGTCTGCTGTAGATTTTAGTTAATGAGCAGCCTTCAGTCTGCAGTGTCATAAGCTGCCTTAAGATGTTCGCGTATATTCAACCAGATGTTAGACACTCCAACTGAATTTAAGCATACGAGCACATTAGTGGGTATATGCAGAATCTTACATGATTGCCTCTCTCTGCATAAAAAGTTTAAGGCCTTTACTGGCATAGTTTTATGTTTCAGTTTTTACAGGGAGAAAGGCAGTTTTATATTTCACCATGATGAAATATTAATAACTGGAAATAAAACATCGTTGTTACATAAAAAATGTCTGTCTTGTCTTACTTTGTTGCTTTCATGAGTAGATTGTTGGCTTATTTTTTAAAAAGGAAAAATATTAGTAGACTTCCTCTGTGATACCTTAATTGCATCTGTGGATAGGGTTACTAATGTCATTTCTCAGTAACAGTATATAAGTCTACAGGATTTATTACTCAGTTCATGTCTGCTCTTTTATGGGTTTCATCCAAGAGATGCTTGAACACCGAGCCCTTGAAATGTTTCCCTTGTGGTGGTTCAACTGCACTGAGCTGCATCAGCAAATAACATGGACACTCATGAAGGCAGCAACTGTTACATTCCAGCATAGTTTGATTTAGTGCAGAATTTTTATAGATGTATTCTGCTGTAACCCTTTTCTATCCATTACTTGGTGCAAGCCAGGTCTACAAAAACAGTTCAATGGAGTTTAAGCTGGTATTCCTCTGAAAATTTATCTTGCAAATATGATAAATACCAGCACATATATGGTCCATAATGTAATGAAAAATCCAGATGTAAAGGCTTTTTTTTTTTAAGTCATGCTTAACTCTTTGCCGAAAAATGGATAAAGAAATCAATAGCTTAATTATAAAAATATTTTTAAAGATACCTCAGACTATGTAAAACCAAAGATTCTTTCTAGAATGTGAGGCATAAGATATTTACACAGCTAGCATCTATGTCTACATATTCAGTTTCAGTGACAAACTATAGAGAAAAATTCCGTAAGACTGTTGCATCCATAAATGTATGTATTTGTGCATGAAAATTTCAGAGAGGAATCACAGAAACATCATTAAATATTTGGCTCTAAGTTTTATGCTGATATGTCAACATGCAGTGAATATAAAGCAGGTTAAAGGGAGACGTCAGTATACTGCTAGTTCACTAATTAGCCACTGGCCTTTTACCGGAAACAGCACTCAAATCTCATTAAACTGCTCTTTATCTAAGTGGGGAAAGAACGTACATCAGCTGCCTTCGTTGAAGGACAAATGGCACACAAGTGTTAAGGCTCTTTCAGCTTTAAGTGATGGAAGGGAAGAACCAGAACATAAACACAAACAGCATCTGCCAGGTGTTATCTTGCATTTGTTAAAGGATGGACAGCACCAGAACAAGAAAAAACAATGACTGAAACCTGGTGACAGATAAAAATTAAAAGACCTCAATTTTGTGATTATGAAGCGCAGGTCTTACAACTGAGAGATTAAAGTGGGGTTGGTAGCTGTCCCAGAGACTTCCTGGCTAATGCTGCCAAGTCACCTGTGTATCCATTTTCCAAATTCTTCATTCAGACAAGTTTGAAACAAATGGAAGAGAGAAATTATCAGCAGCCCAGCAGATTTCGTTCTAATTCTCTCAACCATGGCCCCCAGAACAGGTAGTCTCTAATGCATTAAAGGTTAGTGGAAATCAAGCAGAATCTTTATTGCTTGAAGTTCCCCACCTGCAAAATGGATATAGCTTCAGGTTAACAAAAATGAGTAAACAAACATTACTGGGACTGTGCTCATGGTCCTGAAGCATCGTTCTACTCAACCTGTATGAGTTCTAATTCTATTGTCTGCCTTCCTTAGAAATACAGGTCACTTTTGGTGGCTATCCTTCCTTTGCAACCCCTCCTCCCTGCTGAAAACATCACTGTAGAGTCTGATGAAAGAGAACTGATACGCCTCTTGGTTCACTGTGTGTAACCTCTTCACCTCCTGTGTCAGCTTGTCCTAATTGAGGACAGGCAGTCCTTGATAGAAGAAGAACTAGAAGAACAATTTGTAAACTCATCCACAGGAGTAAGAATATGCAGGACTGTGCCTTTAAACGTCCACTATCCCTAAGAACAGCCAGCAGCATGCTACTCCTTTTCTGTTTTCTTCTACACCCTTCCATGGTCAATGTAACTTGTTCTACTATGGCACAAATTTCCTAAGCACTGTATGAACATCAAGGCAATGCTACAATATGCATGTCAATAATTATTGATTCAAGGATAGTGTTCCAGGAAATTACTACTTGTGCTGAACTACAAAATTTATGCACTAGAGGTGGGGTATTCTTTGGAAATATTCTCAAATTATGTACTTCAAGTTAAACAATGAAGTAAATCCTGTTATTGTTGATTTCAGAAAAAGAATTGTCATCATATTGTTGCTGAGAAAAGCACAGCAATAGCAAAAGGAGTGTATTAAATGTTGAAAAACATGTTTTCTACGAAGAGATCTGCATTAAAAACAATGCAAAAATATGATTTGTAATACAGAACCCTTCCTGTGAAGAAAGCTAATGATATCCTGCACTGCATTACAAGGAGTATTGCCAGGAGGTCAAGGGAGGTGATCCTTCCCTTCTCCTTGGTACCTGTGAGGCCATACCTGGAGTGCTGTGTCCAGTTCTGGACTCCTCAGTACAAGACACATATGGACACACTGGAGAGACTCCAGTAAAGGGCCATGAACACGATGAAAAGACTGGAGCATCTTTCCTGTGAGGAAAGGCTGAGAGAGCTGGGACTGTTCAGCCTGGAAAGGAGAAGTTTCGGGGGACCTCATTATGTGTATTCCAGTACTACCCAGTGAGAAAATAAGAGGTAATAAGAGGCACAAACTGAAACACAGAAGGTTCCCTCTGAACATCAGGAAGCACTTTTTTTTGCTATGACAGTGACCAAACATTGGTACAGGTTGCCCAAGGAGGTTGTGGAGTCTCAATCTTTGGAGATCTTCAAAAGCCATCTGGACATGGCCCTAGGCAATCAGCGCTAGGGGCTCTCGTTTAGCAGGAGCATTGGAACAGATGTTCTCCAGAGGTCCCTTCCAACTTCAGACATTCTGTGTGTGCCATACATTTTGATTTGAAAAACATCTCCAAAAGAAAACAGAGCCATTTCTGAAGCTTATATAGAATCATATTTTATTCAGAAATTAGATTTTTCTCACCTAGAACTGCCATATGCTTCTTTACTTGGCAGCAAATGATCTGTTCACCAGTTCTAAAATTCAGCATAGCAATACCAAAGGAATGAACAAAAAAAAATTACCCTGTCTTGTTGTACCTAAACAGATGTTCTCATTCATAATGTTTTTTTTCCTAGTTTATATATATTTTTTAATTTATTTTTCAGAAAAGATATAACACAGTGACAAACAAAGTGAATTGGTCTTGAAGACTAATGTCTATAGAAAAATCATTAGCATAGGTTTTAAAGAGATAAACACTTCTTCAACTAGGCATAATATAAATCAGAATGTAACTTTCTTTTGTGGGAAGAGACTTCAGTAATTATTTCTATTTTAATTGCTATGGAAGTGAAGAAATTTGATGAATACAAATATTATGTAAAGATGACAGGCAGAAAGGACACTAATGTCCCTTTATAGAGTTGGGAAACAAGTATGCTCACTTATACACAACTTTTCTTACAGAACAGGCAAGCTGGCGGTCAAGCTCTGCTACTAGCTGCTCTCTAGGGAAATTGTTACCAAATTGAAACCACTGATGATCCATGCAGTCACAAGAATTGGTCATAGATATACAGAGAGCAAAATAAACCAGCAAAACCAAAAATGTGGCATTTAAAAATTTAATGTTAAACTGTGTGAAAAAAGGCTCCAAGAAAATTTGAGGGTTGGAAGAAGCCCATCAGCTCAAAAGAGTTTGAGGTAATGCCAGGAAACTGATACAGTCTAAAGTCTGCAAAATTATTGTGAGCTCCAAAGTAATTTGAAGGCCCTTTATGACAAGAAGAGATAAATACAAATTAAATACACAATCTGAGTATGACCAAGCATGAGGCACTTCAAGAATTTCTCCATGTATCACCTCTTGGGACTGGAGACTACCTGTTAAGAACTTGGAAAACAGAAGTATGGTTTCACAGTCCTGAAAGAATTCAAACTAGAAAATTTCAGTGTCTCAGTTTTGCATGCTTAATCCGGAAATACAAAATTTTGTCTACTCTGTCTGTTTGCTTTTCCTTTCAATAACCAACGCTATAAAACAGCACTGGATGAAGATCACGTGAGCCTTCTATCAAAGGCTAATGAAAGAGAGACACAGACTCTGTATAAAAATAGATTAAGAGTATAGACTTTCTTTTTGTAAACATTATCTAATAACACAGTGCTGCTAAAATTGAAAAATATAAACAGCTGTCTTTTATCCCTTACAGAGCACATTCCTTTTCTCAGCTCCTACCTCTTCAAGGGAAACGTGTCTGGTGCAGTACAAAGTACCTCTCTGAGAGGCTATGCGTGTCTTACTGGAAGTATTCTTTCCAATGCTCAGGCCTGAAGGGAGGAAGCAGAGGGGAGAGAACCTTAGCTACCATGTCCTCCCCACTTCATCTTTGAGTTGGAGGTGAGAACTAACAATATTTCATGTCCAAAGGTACACAAAAGGAATTAGAGGACATAGTTTCTTCTCCAACCCTCCTTTTACAGCTTCAGTAAGATCGGACACAACTTGGTCACAATGAGGTTATTATGGCTTTTGAACTGCAACAGTGAATGCAGGAAAGGCTATGCAATAAATGCCTTTAGTAATCTCCAGGATGATTCTGGCCAGCAGTAAGAATGCCTCTGGGGATCATGAAGAAATACATGCCAAAGCAAGAGCTCTGCTGCCATTCAACCAAACTTAATGCCTCAAATACTGTAAATTACCTTAGCTCAGTTAATGACTGTTTAGAACTAGGAGGTTTTTTTTTAGGCTCATCTCTGATATTTTACAGGGAGATTTTTTGTCCAGGAAAGGTCAGTTAATATTTTGTTAAACATGTTCCTTAGGAAGACTGTTTAGAGCTTGTACTGGAACACTTTACAGGGATGTTTGATTTTTGAAACATTTCCAATATCTGAGTAAACACAAGTCCAATTACTCATTCTTTCTTTTGGGGGGGTTAGGAAGACAGTACTTTTTTCTCTCATGACTAACATGTTCATGATTCTTTTTTTTAAAAAAAATAGCTTTGATTTCACTGTGTTCACTACCTATTTTTACTGCGGAGAAAAAAATTGATTATTTTTAAATTATACTGAAGATCCTTTGCTCAAGGAATGCTATTAGATTTTCCAAAGGTGGCTGTCAAAGCAGTACTGTAATGATCCAAAGTTAAGTTTGAATAATTTTTCTGAGTTAAAAATAAGCATTTTACTGAAAATTTGACCTCATGATTATATGTAAGTGGATATTCCCATATTTTAAAAGTTGATGGTTTTGAGAAATTCAGTTCTTTGGCCTTTTTATCTCTTTTGGTCCATGAGTGAAATGCTAGTCCCACATAAAATGCAGGAATGCCATCAATTCTTTTGATGAAGATAGAATAATTTACGGACAATGTCATAATTTGTATTTACTACACAACTTTCCTAGCTTTCTAGACCTGGATATGGCTTTGATGTTGCAATGTATTTGAAGCTATAATTGTGAAACACAGGATACTTCTTTATATCTGTAAACATAACAACAAAAAAAATAAAAACAGAGGAGAAAAGCAACCTAACTTCATTTGTAATGCTGAGATGTTTCGTAATATAGGTCTCATACTTCATGCAATTTACTTTTGCCATGTCATCATTTTGGCTTTTAGTACTAAGCTATTTACAAATATGACTTGCTGGAATGCAAGTAATCAATTTCTCTACTTTTCTGTCATCATGGCTGAGCACTTTGTGATCCAATGTATCCTATTGGATCAGTAATTATATTTCTTCTTCGGCATACACTTCAAAAGGGCACAAAGAAATCACAGCTGTGTCAAAGACAGCGCAAATACAGCCAACATGACTGCAGATGGAATTCGGCATTTTTCATTACCTACATGAAGACTGATTGTTACTTTTTTGAGCAAAAAATGAGAAAAAAAAGTATTTTATTATTTGTGCTAAATATTGCAATATATATTTTTAGCAGTGCATTTTGCAGCATATGCAGGTGTGTCCTTGGGTGTCCCTCAAATCCAGACCTCTGAAACTACTCCTCATTCCTTTTAAGGGATTTGGTAATCACACTAGACTCCACAGCCAGTGCATTACTTGTGTGGGGGACTTCCAGATACCACACAAACCAATAATAACTGCAGCAATTTTTAGACCAGCCTTTCTCAAAGTCTTGTTAGCCAAAGAGTCTGAAAAATTAGCAGCATTCACAGAGTCCTCATTCAGCTTTCCAGACTCGTCACTTCCCCTTTGCCCAGCCAGCTGTGCTGCTGGTGGTGCCAGGACTCTCACCCAACCAGGCTCACCAGGCAGGCAGAACTTTGCATCAACATAGCAATCAAGTCTGCCTTGGCTCCCCAGCACACTGGTCCCAGGGGCACGATGCAGCAACACCTAGGCTGCTTCCTCAGAGCCAAAACAGCTTCACTAGGCACACTTCCCACCTGACCGTTTGGAAGGTTGTGCTTTAGGGTATAGCACTTCATAAAAATTGAAACCAAGAAGCAGCAAGGAAGTAAGTTATACAGCACTTCATTCTAAGAAAGAACTAGATAAATTAAAAGGAGAAAGCTGATAATCTCCCTTCTCTTTCCTTTCTCTCAGCCCTTTTTATTCCCAACTCCACTGCTGACATATCTTGAATATACCTGGCATAGAATAGTTAGGCTTGGAAGGGACCTTAAAGATCATCTAGTTCCAAACCCCCTGCCATGGGCAGGAACATCCCACTAAATTAGGTTGCCCGAGGCCCCATTGAACCCAGCCTTGAAAACCTCCAGGGACAGGGCATCCGCAACTCCCTTTGGCAACCTGTTCCAGGGTCTCACCACTGTCATGGTAAAGAAATTCTCCCTGCTATATTTTTCTCTCTTTTATAAATCTCCATCAAGATTTTCTCGTCTTTCTCAGCTTAGCCAATCTCTAACCTCTCATATCACTCCTTTTCTTTTGATCTCCTCCAGCACTATCTGTCTGGGAGATAATCCACACAAAGACCTTCACAGTTGTTTCCCTGGTTTATGTAGTCATCAACACTGCTTCTGAAAATGAGAGGTTTTCAGCACTCCTTTGCTGCTGTTGCCTTCACTCACTAAAGACAAAGTAAGTAATCTATGCCTGCTTCTCTACTCCCCTCTTCGCAAATTTTGTCATCCCTACATAATAAATCTTCTCCTGGTAGTGTCTTAACAACATTTCAACTGATTCTACTACTGCCACTTTTCCAGTCACAGGAAAGGAGTTGAAAACCTTTGTCAAACACAATGCGAGGGGCAATAGATCGCATTCTCAGCACAGAACATTCAACTTCTTCAAGTGATTTCCAAAGATTTCTATCTATGAATTCCTACTGTTTCCAGATGGACAACCAGTAGCTTCATGGAACAGGAATCAAATGGGATCCAGTGTTCTATCGATAAAGTTTGGCTGGCCAACCAAGAACAACATGAAGGTGGTAGAAAACGTTCATGAAGAATTTTCTGTTCAAAATGGTATCTGGACAGACGATAAACATATTATGTCTGCAACTGCTACTAGCCTTGGTTTACATATTGATGGCCTGATTCACACTTTTCCCTTTTCATTTAGTTAAAATAGCAGCTTTTTAACCTTTCTGACCTTCAACCTGCCCAGTGAAACTATATCCTTAAAGCATGTATTTAGTTTGTTTTAATTTAAAGACATCAATGTCAATACACTTTTACCTTTACCAAAGAACATTTATATTTTGAACTTCATTTTAAAATGTACTTGGCATCCTATGACTAATCTCAGAGAAAAAGGCTGGTGTAGCTTGCTTCAGGCAATAACAGCTTTAGTTGCTACTGCTAAATTTATCTTCAATTGTGAATCAAAACCTTTAGGAAGACAGCCTATTCCTTTATAGTGATACAAAATAGAAACTAACTTGAGCTAGATCTCAACAGCTAACACTAAACACCAGCTTGCCTGTATGTAGTTGAAGAAATATTTTTAGCTTAGAAAAACGTGGATCAAATTCTGACAAGCAGTGACCCAAATATAAAAAGTTCATATGTCACTTCTGTTAACAGTGAGTTCCTTCAGTCTTCAGCTAAATGAAGACAGTTCATGAACTTGGCTGAAAAGAAATGCTGCTTGGATAGCAAAATAGCAGTGATATTTTCATATTCTTGTAGATTAGGAACTAGTTATGTTAGTAATTTTGCACATACTGAAGGTCAATGGAAATTTTTGTCTATGAAACTGATTAATCTCGTCTATTAAATTATTTAATTAATGTTTGATATTTCTGCCTGAGCAGCACCCCCAGCTGATCATGCGTTTCTCACAGTTTATGACCAGGTCTTGCCAAGTTATTCATCTTGTTTTACTCTCACATATAGGGCTTCCAAAAGAAGTAAACTGCATATTGTTGAACAAATCCTGATATACTTTATTAGAGTAATAACACATACACAAATACAGATTTTCTTAACTACTTAAGTTTTCCTACCCTCATTCCATCCATCCACCCACCCACCTGTATTATTCTTCACATTGCCTTAAAAACAGTGTATAAATGCAAATACTTAAATTTGCACCATGTTTTCCCCTTTTACAACAGAAGCTTTCTGTCAGATTGCTCAGTTTTGCTAGGTTTTTCAATCTCAGTTTTTTCTTGTCTAGGGAACGCAATATCTGCAAGTACTCTAGGACATCCACCAATATTAAGCAAGTATAAACATCTTGTGTACTAGGAGACAGAGAATCACAGTTTTGTTTTTCTCCAACTTTGACGGTCAACAGAACAGTAGTACTAACATTTAAATATGGTTAATGGCTATCAGAGTTGACGTCTCATTGGTATGGATTGGACAGTAACACCGCTTCCACCTGCTGTTTTGAAATTTTCAAGCTCAGGAAAATACACCTTTACATTAATTTCAAGGTAATATTCAATCATAACTTTATACTTCCTTACAAATAGAAGACAAAAAAACACAGGACACGTTATCATCAGCCATAGAATAATTCAGGTTGTTTCTTATTCCTCCGTTCAAAGAAAAACAAAAAATTCAGTTAAGTGATTCTCTGTAAGCTAGAAAACAAATTCGCATGGGAACTGCATAGCCTCCTCTATGACTAAGAAAACTGTTCTTGCATCCAGATGACTTATCTCCACTGCTTGATCCTGCCAAGAAAAATCAAATGCTTAGAAGGCAAATGGTTAGGATAAGAAATGATAGTGAAAATAACAAAATCTGCTCCTAAAAAAAAATTCTGCAGTCACAAAGAAAGAACTTAAGCCTCCAATTAAAAGAAAAATCAAATGTGTACCTGTATAATACACCATCTACTGTGATGAAGTGATGGTTAAGCTGATTCCTAGGGTGGAACTTTGGCTTTTTCAGGTAGAATTGTTCTGCTGAGAAAGCAGATAGATTAGCTCATGGTTTGTGATGTGCTGTCATGGCTAGGCTATGTTTGGTATCCAAATAACCCACCATCACAACAGACTGCAGTGCCTGCATATTCTGGAGATACAGAGGAAAAGTTCATTTTTCAACAACCCATTTTCTTCCTGCATTCTTGATAGAACATCAGCACCACCTGAAATGGATGACCAGAGAAGAACTTTCTTTTGTATGGAAGATGGTTTTGATGGATCCCTTCAGTAGATGTCAAGCTTCATGGAAAGCATAAGTTATTTAAATGTATTGTGCCACTGTCTATTGTTAGAGCAAAAAGGAAATATATAATTTTATTGGCACAGTTTACATAAAGCAGCCTGGTATATAAATTCTGAAGGCCTATTTCAATGGAGCCCAGCTAGCTGCTCCTGAAAATGCATTGCTTGCTTATAACATTTCATTTAATTAAAGCAGAGAAATTCAAGAAAGTTGTCAGGAAGTTAATACTCTGTGTTTACCTTAAATTTGTTTAAAGTCAGGGAAAGGTAACTCTCAACTTTCATTCTTCCATCCCTTGTTTTCTAGCTAGTGAAAGGACACACTGGACCTGTATCATTTTAATTGTGATGGCCATAAAATAGGGTGTTCTGCCACTGGAGCTTGTGAAGTACAAAGGCAGTATGGTCATCCTGGCTTCCCTGTCACTTTTGGCAGGAATACATGAGTAGTTGATAACACCACTTTTGTAGCCTTCTTTTACCATGAACTGGTTTGAAATACCTACTGTAGGAACCAGAATATTCACCATAACTTGAGTATTTCTACTCCCCTCCCATTTCCACTGAACCTTCTATGTTACTATAAGCTCCTTCCCACATCTCTGCACTGACAGGAGGGCCAGAAAGAGTATTATGAGTCTTGTTTTGAATTACTTGTGTGGGACGGATTAGCCAGTATGTTGCTACTGCTAAACTGGCAGTATATCAAATAGGCAGAAAACATGCCTTCCTTCCAGCCCTTCCAGCATCTCCTTGTTAGTACAGTCCCTCTCCTTTACATGAATCGCTGCTGTTTGTCACTGCACTTGAACTCTGTCATGTTTTGGAGACCTCCACGTGTCAGTTAGATTTGACTGCAGCTGACCAACAGGTTGAAAACTACTAGTAAAATAATAGTGGAGGACTGAGTATTCACACAGCATCATTTCAGGAGAAAAGCAGGCCAGAATTCAGCTGACGCCATAGGGAATTCAGATAGGTATCTTTTGTGAATAAACTACAGCATAAAAGCTGTGTGTCCCTGCATTCAAAGCAGCTGCATTGTTTTCAGTGCCTCTTTAGATCTTCAGTCTTGGTTTCTGTACTTTAAACATTAAAAAAAGAAAGTTAAATTGGCTCATTTTGCTTATGTAAATGTACACCTTTTGAATGTTCACCATATATAACCATATAAAGCATATGATTTATATTATGCAAATGTATTGTTAATGCATTTTTATTGCTGCATTATTTAACACCTTTTTGACTGGAATATTTGTTCTGTTTCTTTCAATATAATCTCAAAGTGTTATTAAACAATTTTAACAACTTCTAGCAGCAGCTTTTGCTCTGACCTGTCAAGTTTTGTGTTTTCAATATGTGACTCAAGAATCTGGCTCTTACATCCTTTTTTATGGCCATGGCAACTGCAAGTAACATGTTTGTCTCCTAACACTGTGGCATCTTGCCTACTGCAACTTTGGCAGGCATGTAGATCCCCAAAGCTGGAGGTAAACGATAGGACTTAGGCCTTTGGACTCAGTAAGGATGAACAGAAAGACAGTCCTCTGTACCTATGTCTATGTTAGCTGAGAGGCTAGGTTTCATTGTGAGACTGTGGACACACAGCAACGATTGCAGGCATAGGTGTTAAGCTATAACTCAGTGTAGTGCAATAAGGCACAGTCTATAACTGCAATACAATCTGTTCCCAGCTCTATGCAGTAAAATAATATTTGAGAAAAATAATGGGTGTTTGATTGGACTGTGTGGGTAGGGCTTTTTATAGGGCAAAGCAGCCCTTTGAATGTGCACATCTAGATCTTTCAGCACAAAGAGATCTAGACATAGTACTGAAGTGTTCATACTTACAAGATCACAAGACAGGTCCTTAAAAAATCATCAAACTGGCATAAACACTGGAAGAACAGGTGATGGACTTGTTATGGGCATAAACTTCTGTAGTTCAGCCCACTAATGTTTCGAAGTTTTCCTCTGCAAAAATAGGGTATACAAAATGACATTTTAAAAAAATCAAGTTTTGAAAAAGTGGAAGTATTCTCGTTCAGTGCTGGAGCTGACATAACACAGCAACATTGTACTGCTGACCTAGACAAGCAGCTTTCTTTATGGGAGACATTGTCATGCAGTTTTGGTGGCTGTGAAATCACTGGTGGAGGTGGGAGGGGATGTGCGTACCTAAGAGGCAGACAGAGAGGATTGTCTGGATGAGGAGACTGAAAGAAGACCATGCATTCCCAGGAGCAGGAGATGCACAAGAGGATCATAAGCAAAGTTACCAACTATAACTTTGTCTCAAGGCTGTGCTTTTCTAAATGCTCCATAAGCCTTAGAAATTGGGTGAAAACAGTTAGCTTTCATTGTTTAATAAAAAAGTATCTAGTGCTTGCAGTTAAGGAGAGTGCAAGGAGAGATCGCCACTGTAACTCGCTGGGGTACCCAGCAATATATGCCGTGGTCGTCATCAGATGGCAGCCAACCACACTCAGAATCATAGAATGGTTTGGCTTGGAAGTGAACTTTAAAGGCCAACTAGTCCTAACCCTCACCATAGACAGGGACATCTTTCACCAGATCTGGTTGCACAAAGCTCTGTCCAACTTTAACTTAAACATTTGGAGTGACAAGGTATCCACAACTTCTCTGGGCAGTCTGCTCCACCCTCACTGTAAAACATTTCATCCTTATATCCAATCTAAACCTTCTTTCATTCTACCTTTTCTCTAATTTAAAACCATTGTTCTTTGTTCTGTCACTACAAGCCCTACTAAAATGTCTTTCCCCATCTTTCTTAGAAACCTTTTTAAGCATTGAAAGGCTGCAATAAGGTCTCCCCAGAGCCTTCTATACCCTAGGCTGAACAACCCTCTCAGCGTTTCCTCAGAGGAGAGCTGCTCCTTCTGATCATTTTTGTGGATCTCCTCTGGACCTACTCCAATAGGTCCATCCCTTTCCTATGTTCAGGAGTTCAGAGCTGGTCACAGTACTCCACTACTCCATCTGGGGTCTTACCAGACCAGAGTAGATAGGCAGAATCACCTCCCTCAATCTGCTGGCCACATGTTTCTTTATGCAGCCCTGGATACGGTTGGTTTTCTGGGCAGCAAGCACACGCTGTTGGCTCATGTTTAGCTTCTCATTCACTAGTACCGCCCAGCTCCTACTCGGCAGGGCTGCTCTCAACCCATTCACTTCCTGAGAAGTCCAGGAGTATACTAGCTATGTACATGCGTTGCTTACTGAAGATTAAATCCAGGGTGCTGTATCTTTGCTGCCTAGCACTTAGCCTTATTTTCTACTTTTATAATCTTCACACATCTGTCAGCCATCTCCTGCAGAGCCCCTGCATCTCTGTACTGCTGCTGGCATGGAGGGTGTTAAGAGGTGCAGGGAGAGAAGCCTGGCCTGAGGAGATCAGTAGGGACCAGCAGTAAGGGCGCCTCTAAGGAGCCTGTTTGTGTCGGTGTGTCAGAGGGACAGGCACTGCTGAGGAGGGAAGAGAGCAAGGGAAGAGTGGAAGGGAGAAGAAAGGAGGGGAAGAGAGGAGGGAAGAGAGGAGGTAAGAGAGGAAGGGAAGAGAGGAAAAGGGAAGAGAGAAGAGAGGAAGGAAGAGAGAAGAGAGGAGGGAAGAGGGGAGTTGTCCCTGTCCATGGCAGGGAGGCTGGAAGTGGATGATCTTTAAGGTCACTTCCAACCCAAATCATCTTGTGGTTCTGACTGGGGCGGTGGGTGCTCCCGCAGGGTCGGTAGCTTTTGGGACTTGTGCCTCTTTGGGGGAGGTGGTGGCGGGGGAGGGCGAAAGGCCGCGCCTAAGCAGGGCAGAACTCTCCCCGTCCGCAGCGGAGCGGCTTGGAGGGAGGAGCCCCTCGCGGGCGGGACCCGGGCGGCCATTTCACCGCCGCCTCCATCACAGCCGCGCCGGGCCGAGGCCGCCGTTGCCAGGGTGACCGTCCCGCGCCCGGCGCGCCCCGCCCCCCCCCCGGCCGCGGGCGGCCAATCGCAGCGGCGGAGGCGGCGAGGCCGGGACTCCCTTTGTTCAGCCATTTCAGGGGCCGGGAGCTCCCACAGCTCGGCCGCGGAGGGAGAGGACGGGCCGCTCCCTCGCCACTCCCCTGCCGCTCGGCTCTGGGATGGTGTGGGTAGGTGTTTGGGCTGCGGAGGGGAGAGGGCGGGCTGGGATGTCTGATCCCTGGCACCGCGGTGAGGGGGGCGCGCCCCGCGGGCCCGGACGTCTCAGGGGATGCGGGGGTGGCCTCTGCCGACTTGCGCCGGCGCGCGCCTGGGTGCGCCCTCCCGGCCCCCCGCAGGCTGGGATCGCCGCCAGCCCGTACGGTGAGAGTCGCCTCGGGAGTGCGGGACGTGGCCGCGCGTCCTGCGTGTGTTCTGCACCGCCTGGGGCCCTTGCGTGGAGATTCGGCTGCGTGGAGGTTTTGTAATTACCTCCCATTCCCGAAATACGTGTCTTGTACTGCTGTTTGTTGGCTTGAGGAGGGTGTTCGTTTGGGCGCTCGGTGGAAATGGCCAGTGGCACTTAAAAAGCTTCTGTGGAGTGACCACAAAAGACGAGGTCGCTTTTGGAATTGGAATGAATGGCTTATAGAATCATAGAATCACTAGGTTGGAAAACACCTCTTAGATCTTCGAGTCCAACCGTTCCTATCTGCACTAAACCACGTCCCTGAGCACCTCGTCTGCCCGTCTTTTATATACCTCCAGGGATGGTGACTCTACCCCCTCCCTGGGCAGCCTATGCCAGTGCCCGGTTACCCTTTCTGTGAAAAATTTTTTTCTGATGTCCAGCGTGAACCTCCCCTCGTGGAGCTTGAGGCCATTCCCTCTTGTCCTGGCCACTGTCACTTGGGAGAAGAGGCCAGCACCCTCCTCTCTACAACCTTTTTTCAGGTAGTTGTAGAGACCAATATTATTATATGTCATTATGTCCTTGCATTGAAGGCAATAATTGCTCTCACTTGAGTTTATGTTCAGGACTTGAGAAAATCTCCTATGGTGAAGATTGTTCTGTTATATATTCTGGCCACCACAGGTTCATAACTTGTTTACTTGCATGTTTAAATAGACTTTAACGTAGTATTTGAATACTTCATGGATTATGTTCAGTCCTTACAACACTCATGGAACAGAAAGCAGACTTGTGTCCCTTCCATGTGCGACTAATCGAACAGAAGAAAATAATTGCATGTGCAAGATTGTATAAGGAGCCTTTGGTAGAATTGGAAACTGAGCCCATATTTCTAATTCAGAGTCTCAGCTATGTTTAAAAATGACTGTATATGATCTGTTTCTAAAAGTCCTCATTCTGCATCTGCTGTGTGAACTGTAGTTATTTTCAAGTTCTGTGTGGGAGGATGGAGGAGAGGTGCCTACAATAGGAAAGAATAACTTCTAAATTATTAGAATTACTTTAGAGAGTGGGTTTTTTTTTTTACTGAAAGTATAATACAGAAGGATAATGATGATCCTGCAAAAACAGAGTTAAAAGAGCAGTTTGCTATCTGCCTTAGAGGAGAAAGGCTGTGGTTAGAATTAATGTTGACTAAGGATGATCTTTTACTATTGGTTACTGGCAGTGACACACTTCAATGACTTCAGAAATTGATACAGATTTAAGCACAGCTGCTAAATTGAGCTGAGCATGCCTTGTGACAGGAAGGTAAAAACATTTGATGGTTGTATGAATGTAGGCTTTTACTGGACTATCTGAAATATATTTTTCTATTATATTTATTTAGATCTCAGTTTAGGAATCCTTGTATATGGATATTCAACAGAAGAGGTATGTGTGCTTAATTTTAGGTTCATTTTGTAAATCAGAGCAACCTTGGGGATAGAGTTACTTTATAATCAGGTGATAGGTATGCACAGAACTGCCCAGCAGACTGGAATAAGATATAATTCAATCAAGTTTCCTTTGTTTTCCTGCTTGGGGGAACACCAAGGTGCTATAGCCACAAAGGAGGATGGCAGAAGGCCAAATGTCTTCCTTCATCAGATCTGATATTCAGAAACTGTACAGTTTGAAGGCTTGGGTTGAAATCATGACTGAGTTTTTATCTTTGAAGTGTCTCATTGGTAGACATCTCTTTTTGTAGACCTAGTTTTGGTGAGACTGTCATAAAAGAATTTGGACCACAGGTTTGTGAAATTGGTGTGTATTGATCAACGCATTGTTGTCAGTCAAATTGTGCTACTGCTGTGCAACAGGGGGAGGATTTTTTCTTTACTTTGTTTTTGTAAGGGTAGGATTAATTTTTCCATTATTTTCATGCCTTAATTGCAACTTTGATTAGTTTTGACCACAGAAATTAATTTTACCCATTAATTCAGTTCAGGACTCTATGAACATTTAAATACGTGTAACAGTAGTATGCTTTGAACACCAATTCCACTTCTTCCCACTGTTTTTATAGTATGGATTTGGATAAGTTTTCTACATCTATTGACAGATTTCAGATACATGTATATCACAGTTCAGCCCCAACCTGGCCTGACTGCAGCTAAATACAGGCTGTCGTGATCCCAGTTCCTACTACACTCACCTCCCACCCCTGGGAAAGCGGAAAGACTTGTTGGTTGGAAACTAAAACCAGAATAGCTTTAATTCAACAATAATAAGGAAAAGACTATTAATAATAAAGTAATAAAATATATACAAACATACAAAATTGCCTCCCTTGCCCACCCCTGCCAATGACTGCGTCACCACTGATGCTACACAGCAGACACTTGGAAAGGTCCAGGCCTGGATTCAGCAGTACATGGAGCTAGACTCAGGAACTGGATTCGGGAACACATGGATCCAAGATCAGGGGCACAAAGACATATGAAGTCCATATTAGACTCCAGCTACCAAAGAAGAGAGCTTGACCCTCATGATCCCTCTATTTTATACTGAATATGATGTATATAGGATGGAATACTCTACTGGTGAGTTTTGGTCACCTGCCCACTCCTCCTTGCAGATGTGACCCTTTTGACTTAAAGGCTTTCCACCACCTTGATGATAACCACCTCCATAGCGATAGATGTAAGCAATGGCCTTTCTGCATCCCAGTGTTCATTATGTTGGTGCTAATAAATTGGTATTACCATTCCTAGAGACAGACGCTGTCTGAAAACCTGTTGTTAACTTTCAGAAAATGAAGTTACTTAGATGAGGCTTAGCTGAAGCAGAACAGATTTTCTCAAACCAGCACAATGTAATAGTGGGGGAATAAATATTATTTGTTATATGTGTTATACATACATGAATATGTATCTAAAGATATTCATATAGGTATAGTATGAATTCATACTGAAATTTTATTTTTTAATTATCTCATTGATAGATGTATACTTCTGTAGACCCAGTGTTGTTTGGTTTATGTATGTGATCTATCATATGAGTGATAAATTAGTGTACATAATAATCTGCTTGTGTATGTACACGTGGACACCATGGAATTTTACATTTTTTAATAATGTAGAAATAAACTTCTAAATGTCACTTTTAGCCTCCAGAAGGGTTTTCTTTCTGAACTATGGTCCAGAGTGAAATTTAAATAATTAAAGAAGATCTCTGGTGGTTTCCTGTGTGCTGAATGCTTTTCAAATTTTGAGGTTTTATATATATACGTGTGTGCATATGACTTAAAGCTGAGATAAGCATAAAATCAAATAAAATTCATATTTAAGGAAAACTTTTGTTCTTTAAACTGAGTATAGAATAGAAAATTACTGTTAAATTATTCTAGTAAATAATTTAATTTTATATAGCATTATATTGCATTTTCTACAAGCCATTGTGAAATACTTTTAAGCATGCAAAATCTTCTGCTTACGAAGAGCCTGCCACTAAGTGCATTAATTTAAATAATTGATAAGTGCTGAATACAAAAGCAGAAGGAAAGGCAAGAGTTTTTTGGCAGAGAATAGAAAATATGTACTAGATTAGTAGCTATAAAGATGCAACAAAAACGTTACTGTATCAGAACCCAGAGAGGAAATACTTGCAGAAATTACCTCCTAATTTCAGCCCAGGGATTTCCAAACCTAGTTAATGGGTATGTGATCATCATTGGTAACTTCCGGCATAGAGGGTCAGGTGCTTTTCTAACCCTGCAAAACCAAAGCTTCATCTATGGCTCTTCTCCCGGCTTTCCTACTTTATGTTTCCATCTTCCAAGCTAGGATTGCAGTCCAATGCTCACAATTAACCTTCCCCATCCATTCCCCATCCATTCATGTACCTACAGAAGTTTACTCTAGTTTTGAACTTCAGTCATATTCTTTCTCTGGCACACACACAAATTATAAATTTTTACTTCCAGCAAAGAGGAAGCAAAGCCTTGGCTTCTTCCCCCATGTGCGTGCTATCGCCCTAATCCTGTTCTTCCTAGTTCATTCACCATGTCTCCGTCTTTGTCCTGTATCCTGAAGGAGAAGCGAAGGTCTGCCTGGGGGCAGCAGAGCTATACGTTGGATGCAGGTGGTGGCTGCATCATCCACTAACTGTACAGAGGTTTACAGGACGTAGAGGGCAGTTTCTATGCTGCGTGTGGAAGAGCAGCGAGACCTGGGAGCGGCTGTGGCTCAGCTTAGTGGTGTGTGCACTATGGTTTGACCACCTCTTTATAGAGGAACAAGGAAAGGCAGTTGCAGACAAGTGTGGGAGACAAGTGTCTAATTCTCATTGGAGAATAAAAAGTACAGGTCTGCATTTTATACCAAATAAGCTAAACCAATATGAAGTCTAAATAGATACCTGTACTTCAGTCCATTTTACATCAGTTGAGCCTGAGTCAAAGAAAAAAAAAAAACAAACCAAGAACAAACCAAAGAAAACCAGCCAACCAAACAAATTGTTTTGTACAGGATTTTCCAAATTTATGTATAGGCAAGTTGAAGGTAAATTGGTCTAACTTTCTTGTGCAGGCAAGCCCCTAAGCTACATGGTTGGAAATCAGGAGTGACTTCACTCCATTAGGTGTACTTTCAGTGCAGTAAGTGGAATTGGCTAAGAGGTGAAAACTTCTGTTGTTGAATCGGGCCCATAGAAAATAGTTAAAAACAAACAAGATGAGGTTTGAATAGAGCTTTTGAATGAACAGGAAACAATAGCATTAACAAGAACACAGTTATTGTCTTGCAGTTATATTCTTTACTTGTGTGTGAGAAATCAGTCAGCACTAGGCTGAAATCACTGTAGTCTGAAGAGATGCTTTTTGAGCTTCTTGGAAAACAAATCAAAGTAGGCCAGCTGATGAGAGGAAATGGTTGGTTGAAAAAAATTAATGTTTGGTTGTTTCATGATTCTCTCTAACATAGAAGTGTATACAGTAGTGCAAGTGTGTGTGTGTTTTTATCAGATCTTTGGATATCTGCTTATCTTAAAATCTTTTAACCTTTCATATGTAATAATTGAGTTGATCATTTGGCCATATTACCAAATGACTTCAGACACTTTCCCTTCCAAAGTCATCCTCCTCTATGTGAAGACTTTATACTATAGTCTTTCCCTGTTTCTTCTTTCCCTAAAAGCTGAGTAACACATTATAATTTCACATAATTCTTTGCTTCTGGGGAATAAGCTGTTCACCAGAGGACAACCCTATTTGTTTTCTAAGCAAGTGAGTACTTGTAATGTATTTTAGAATTTATGATGATAATATGTCTTGGTGTTTAGCAAGTGAGCATATTTTAGGTTAGGCACTGTCCATACTAGCAATTCACCTAATTTCTCTGTGATAGCACAGAATCAAAATAGCAAACAAAAATTAAATCAAGCACAACTGGCAGTATTCACAGCTTCCCCCATTTGCAGTATGCATGCCAAAGTATGCTTTGTTTTGTTTGCTGCTTCCATTTGTAGTCTTTTAACCTGTGGGTTGGAAAAGATGATACTGATAAGGGAATTCTATGAGAAAGAGGTTAATCTTACATATAACCACCACTGAGTTCAGTTATTAATTGTTGCACAGTGTTTGAAAATGAGATAGGTTTCTTATGATAAGAGAAAAAAGAACAGAATATGCAAAGCTGCATCCTTATTTTCACTTTTTAGAATATAGATTTTTATATTGGTGTGTGAGATTGAGAATCAGCAGACATTGAAATTTCTGCCCTTGCTTTGTTTCTTTTATCCTAAGTAAGAGGGCTTATGGAGCACAGTGGCATAGTGAGGCTTTGATAACCTCATCTCCACTGGGGTGGGACTCTGCCTTTTTTGGAAACAAAACAAAACAAAACAAAACAAAACGAACAGCCCAACCAGATAAATAAAATAAGATGGAGGAAGCTGCCTTTTGAGGATCTCAGTGTAGATCTTGGTTTGGATAAATGTATTTCCAAACGTTTATAAATTTGGAAGTAATGCAGATTTAACTGGACATAAGGATGATTTGAAACTTCTTCATCACACTTATTTCTGGAAGCTTTGGAGAAAAGAGTGTACCTTTGAAAACAAATAAGTATCCTAAATTGTCTGAGGTCATGCAGGTTTGGCTTATACTATGACAGGTATTTTAAAATATGGCCTGTGAGTTATTGGTAATCTAAGAAGCTGTTTTCACAAATAAAACATTATACTTAGAAATATTTGGTTCTAATGTAAAGTTATACACATAAGGAGAGCAAGAATAGAAAATAACATTTATCAATTTGCCAGCAATAAGAACTAATTTATTTTTTTCATCCAGTTTTGTTCATGCTGGTTTTATCAGAGGTAATAACAGAAATCAGAAGGAAGTATTAGAATTGATAGGTCTGGTGATAAAGTGGTAAATAAGGAGGTGAGGTACTAATTGCAAGAGCTGTCTATTATAGGAGAACTGATACTTGTGTTAAAACATTACATTTGTTAGAGGGAAATCTAGAAAAGGTGCTATGGTATGTGCTTTTGAGCTCTGGAACATCCCTGATAGTACCTTCTGTGGAGATTACAAAAGATGCCTCAAGTTCAGAGCTAATTCAGCAAAGTGGTCAGGTATAGTGTACTGTTTTCATTGCTATTTAATCCTTAGTCCTCCTGAAGATGCTGTCAATTTAAAGTAATAAAATTAATGACACTGCAATAAATTCAGCTTTGCATCTAAGAAAACCCGACTGAAGGTGAGCAAATGTATCGTTTTACATGAGTGAAGTTCATGTATTCTGTCTGTAGTTTAGGTACTTAAGATTATGTTAATTTAGTCGTAAGTGTGTGTGGAACTGAACTCGGCTTTCCTCAGTTAAACTTTGAAGTTCAATTTTGAAACTTTGAAAAAATACCTAAATTCAATATTGGTCTTCTCCATCCTGAGCAACATTTAATGCTATGGGTATTTGTATGCTGTGATGGTGGGACTGAGTTTTACAAATGTTTTTTTTTTCATTGTATGTGAGACATTATTTTAAAGCTAGTACACTGTCAAATACTCGGGTTTTGTTATTGAAGACAATTTTAAAGACATCAAAAAAAAAGCGAAAAGGAAAAATTGGCTGCCATGTCATGCAGAAAATAGCCCAAATCTTTTTGAAATTGAGTATAGTATTTTAGAGTTAATATTGAGTTACAGTAGCACCCAGGAGCTCCATATATGAGTTAAGGCTCTGACATGTTAGGCAAGTATTAAAAAAATGGCAGTCTTTTTTGCACGTGCTTAAAACTGAATTACAAAACAAAAGATAAATGTTCCACAACAGCCAGAGGCCAAGAGAATGGGAACCAAGAGAGACTTAAGGCACCTGTAAACACTGTGCCTAAGGAGAATTTCTACACAAAATGTTAGAAAGGGCAGAAAGTATCTTGTATGCCTTTTGCATAATTGTTTTTTAAGGACAGCATACAAGAAAGCATGCTGCAGGTCAGTAAAGTCTCCAGGTGAAGACCATAAAATCACTAGCAGAAAAAAAAAGCCCAAATTCTGCATCACGATAATATAGTAACAGTTTTATAGGCCCAAAACATTAATTTTTCTCTTACCAGTAAACAATTTAATCTATGACTGTGGTTTCAGCTCTTCATAGCTTTATGTTTTATGCAGTGGCTACACTATTAAGACAAATGGTATGTGGAATGCCAGCAAATTTATGTGACCTGCAGATGAAAGGTAAATTCAGTTATTTTAAATTACAGTTTTTTCACTAAATAAATTTCATTTACTTTTGGGCCAGGCATAAAAAAACCCAAACCTTTTTGTATTTGTTGCCTTTTTAGTAACATTTTAAGGGAATTACTTTACATATGTAGCTATTTAGACTAACAATCACAGCAGGGATCCTCTCTGATATCTTTCATAAATGCCTAAAATTTTGAAAACTTACAACTCAAGTAAGAATGACAATTAAATTCCTCATCAAATTATATTTTTACATGTTCAGATTCCTTATCTCTTTCTGGATTTTCTAACCTGAATGTATAATATACTTTTAATTTTAATTTCTAATATTTCTTCTTTTGGCATGAAATGTTGCATTTGAATTAAAATGAGGTAAAATAATTGCTAAGGGGACTGTTAGAACTTTTAATGTCTATCATTTTTGGCTAAGGCTGCATGAACTCCCCAAGTAATTTTACCTGATTACTTATCTACACAATAACAATCGCTTTCTGTGTGGAAACAGGAGTGTAGCCACTTCAGCACACAAGCTTTAGCTTCAATATTGCTTCAAAGCTGGTCTTACAGGTACCATTGTGAGAATGCTTTTTCAAAAAGCAGTGATAGAAGTGAGAGGCTCCAATAATATGTTACTTTTTTAATAAGCTGGTGAAGAGGCTGGAGAACAAGTCTTATAAGGAGCAGCTGAGAGAGCTGGGGTTGTTTAGGCTTAAGGAGGCTGAGGGGAGACCTTACTGCTCTGTACAACTACCTGAAAGGTGGTTGTAGAGAAGAGGATGCTGGCCTCTCCTCCCAGGTGACAGGGGACAGGACAAGGGGGAATGTCCTCAAGCTGTGCCAGGGGAGGTTCAGACTGGATATCAGAAAAAAAAAAAATTCACAGAAAGGGTCATTGGGCACTGGCAGAGGCTGCCCAGGAAGGTGGTTGAGTCACCATCCCAAGAGGTATTTAAAAGATGGGTAGGTGAGGTGCTCAGGGACATCATTTAGTGGTTGATAGGAATGGTTGCACTCGATGATCCAAGAGGTGTTTTCCAACCTAGTGATTCTATGATTTCTTTTGTTCATGTATACAATTGCAGTAGTTAATTCCCTTCACTGATGATCACATGCACAACTTTGTCTCTTGTGGAGGGCTCTCCATTCCAGATCATTAATTATTTGCTCATTCTTTTCCCGTAGGATGTAATTTCAGAATATCTACCTGACATTAGAGGTTAGAGAAGGCCAAATACTTGGGCTCATAGGGTAAAATATGGAATTGGGTTCATCTGATGCATGTTAAGTCTTCTTCTGTTTGCATCCCTACCAATTCAAATATGACTCATTAGTCTTTATGCAGGACAGGTACCAGCTCACTAGAGTCATGCTGTGACTAATATAAACCCAAATACTGTCACTTCCTTGAGGCAACATTATCTTAAGGACCTTAGAGTAGCCACTTACCGCAGTAAGAAAATTCGTCAGCCACCCAGGGAACAAAACACTAGCCTTCTGTTTAAGGTGACCAGTGATGCTGATTTAGTCTACACTATTGCTGTCAGTATTGCGAAGATCACCAAAGCACCAGCATCGCTACCAGTGACATATCTGATAATGGTGGTATCACTGAGTCGCACACCTTAGTGCATGTTGTGTGCTTGAATGCTTTAGTGTACATGGAGTATTCAGGAAAAACTAGGAGAAAAGTAGGTGAGTGTGTGATTCTGAATTCTGTGCATCCTCACTGCAAGACGTTTTGCCAAGAAGAAAATACAAAACCTAATCCTAGGTAGTCAGTTCTTAGTGCTCCCAATATAACTTTTTCCTTTACCTTTATACTGTATTCCTAATAATACCTAATGAATTTTGGCCAGAGGATACTCCTCAGGTTTTTTGAGACAACTTTTGTACTCACTTCATGACATTTGGTGTTAGTGCATACTGGTAAGAGACAGTGGTCTGATTGTGTAAAAAGCCTACTTTTAATAATTTAAATCTGAAGGCAAAATTTAATTTTGTGCATTTAATTTTTGTGCATTTTAATCTAGCTTTATATTTATAGCTTTTAATTTCCTCAGTCGCTCATTATCATCTCATTTATGCATCAAAGCATACTTGCGAATAAATATGCCTTTTGTCTTGTACTTGCTCCTTATTTTACTAGGAAGAAGGCCTCGATACCTTTATGTGTTCCATTTCATATTTAATGAGATTCCTAATTTTTACATCTTAATGTAAAAAATACGCTCCTACTGGATAATTATTATTTATTATTGTAAGAGGGTGTACAAAAAAGCATCTGAACTGGTGAACTCCTCTGTGGGGGACACATAAGTGTATGATACATATTTTGCATTAAAATTGGTTGGTTGATTAAAGTAGTGAATACAGTTAGAGAATGATGATGTATTTTCATTTATCATGGTGCAGATTTTTCAAAGTTAACTTAAAACCAGACTGCCACTTACTTTAGATCATCAAGGGTTTTATTTTAGTAATTGTGAATACCTTAATTTTAAAGAAGGAATGCACTCCTTTCAAGGCCAAGAACTTCCCCAAATCTGGTACTACCCTATGATGAGGTGTACTCTCCTTTGCATTTTCTGTAGTGTACTTCTTCCTTATTGTTGGAGCAGATAACTTCCTCTCTGAACATTTTTGAAAAAGAAGAGAGATGTCAATCATATGCCTGCACCACTGGGTCTCCCACAAAAGTCCTGGCTGGCATGGCTGATCCATTGTTAGACTGACACACACCATATAGTTTCTCATTCCTTGAATTTCTTTCCAAGGTCTGCTGGGGCTAGAATCACTTTCTCAAACATGCATTTAGCAGAGATAGTAATCTTGCATCTCTTTGCTTGTTTGTTTGTACTGGTCTCCCTTAGTTGATAAAGAGCACATAACTGAAGGAAAGTAAAGTCTAGAATTTCAGAGGATGCATCTGATTTCTAACAGTCTTTTATCATTCTCATCCATGGATGTGTCTCTTTTCAACCATAACTTCATTCTTAAATTACATCTGCTGCTTTTCTCAGGTATTTTCAAAAGTCTCAGTTCTGATCTGTTATGAGGAACACATTCAGAAGCTATGTATAATTTTGGTTTTATCTTTGTCTTAGGGAAGCCTGAATCATCAATTACAGAAACTTATATTCAACAAAAATCCTTCAGTAGATACCAGCTGCTTTGCCTCCCGCAGCTAAGAGAAAGAAACCTTACTATATACTTAAATAGGGAGTTGAATAGGGTTCATACACACCTGACACTAATCTTCCTTTAAAGATGTTTTTTAGGCTGGCAAAAAGCACATGCTGAATTACAGACACTAAATTTGACAGAGATTTAAGTAACACTTGACACCCCACCCCCAAGATAACTGTACCCACTTATCCCCTTGGAACAGATTTGGCCCAATAGTAATGAGTGGGGCTTGTCATCCAAGGCAGAGCATTACATTTTCACCCTCTTGTCCATAGTTATTGTTTATCCTCCATGCCCCCAAAATCCCTCCCATATTAGGCAATTACAGAGGTTCGTATGCTTCACGTAGGACAACTAAGTAAAGTACTCAAGAATTTGGAGAAGGAAGCTTGTGTCCTGGAAGAAAAAAAAAAAAGGCAGGGGGAGTTACTATTTTAGACTTCAGCTGATAGATCGGATATCTTCTATCACAAACTCAAGAGGTGATGATTTTCTGAAACAGTTCCAGGTTGTTTTAGACCTGCCAGCATTAGGAACACCCACTACCATTTTAATTTCTAGCATGAGTGATTACAGTGTGTCAAATCATTAGTAACACAAGATCTTTCTGCTTGGTATCTCTAGCTGTGGAAATAAAATAACAGCAAGTTGGAAGAGGTGATGCATCCAAATGTGTCCTTGCCCAGAAGATTAGCTAATCAAAGTCATTTTAAATCAAGATACTTTTGCAGTTTTGCACTGTCTACTACTTATTCAGTCAGCTGGACTTATAATGAATTATAAGAACAGTGTTTCATCCTATCAAAGTAAAATTCAAAGCACTTCTGATGTTTTACAAATTGGTGAAAGCTTAACAGGTTCTCATCTCTGCAGCTGACAATGTCATGTATTTCATTGAACCCAACAACAGCAATAGACTTGGTTTTCAATTCTGTCTTGTATATAAGCCTATGCTATGCGTTGACGTTTGTAAACGTGGTTTGCATTAAGTCTTAATTGTTCAACAAAACACCAAATGTTAGTGTGTGCTGTGACCTGTCATCCATTTTATCTGCAATGCTGTGGTGCTTTTGCACCTTGGAAATGACTTTGCTGTAGTTTCCTCTATGCTCGTTGGATATGTTAGCAGCAGAGGTATACATTAAATAAAGAAGGAACATAACTTCTGTCAGCAGAATGGAATTACAGGCTGTCAGGTTATCATGCATACTATTTCATCTGCTCAATGGGATTTCACACTGCAGGCTTTTGCAGACATGCAAAAATAAATACTGCTCTTCACTTTTAGGAAAAGAAACCATGAAATTGCAGATAGTGATGCCACAACAAGGATGAGCCCGAACAACTTTCCTTTTCTCACAGGCAAAACCATAGCAGATTTCCCGAGCAGGTACATTATCATAACTGTAGGTACTCTCAGAAAAAGTCCATCATCAAGCTGCCACTCCATGGAGAAGAAATCACATTACAGATTTATTTGCGTCCAATATAGAAATGTCCAGTGTTCCAGGAAATTTGAGTTCAACTTCATTACAAGGTGTCCTATTATGGGATCAATTGTACATGTACACAGTTTCTAGTATGATAAGCAACATAAAGCAAAACCAATTATAGCTAGAATTGTCTTGAGGGTAGGAGGCTGACGTGATTTCTCTTAGTTTCTTCAGCATCTCATTCCACTCCTGAACCTACCAGCTGCAGAGAATGAATGACAGTAGGAAATGAAGGTCAATTAACTATAGCCAAGTCTGCAATGGTATTATCAGAAAGCCCATTCATTTGCTGCTTTGAGTGTTGCTATCAAATTACTCCTTACAGTAAGGAAATTCTATCTGTAGATAGAAGGAAAAAAAGATATTTTTAAGCTAATCGTAACCCTTCCAATTAAACAAAATCTTATTTTGATACATTCCACAAAACCTTCTACTTTAGTCCAAGGCTTATCATTGTATGTTGGATCATGCTGGATTTGTCTTACCTTCTTTTAGGTGGATTTCCTGTTGGTGCCATCTTAGTCAGCCTTTTGTCATCCTCTGACATTGAAGAACTTTAAAAAAGGGGGTATTTTTTTGTGCTTAGTTACTAGGAAGAAATTCCACTCATCCATATGGAAACTTAATCTTACCAGTAAGTTTTAGGCACTCCAGTAGACTCCTAGAGTGCACTGAAGATAATTTCTTAACTCAGGTAATTGACACCCTTGCCTGAAGGGATGCAATACTGGACCTGATGGTCACCAGTGCAAGAGTGGTCATCAGTAGCATCAAGAACGCAGGCAGCCTGGGCTGCAGTGATCATGCACTGGTGAAGTTCAACGTCCTGAGGGATATGGAACAGGCGAGGAATATAGTCAGGACCCTAAATTTTAGGAAAGCAAACTTCCAGCTCAAAGGAGTTAATCAGTAGGACCCCCTGGGATACAGTCCTCAGAGACAAGGGAGCAGAACAGAGCTGGAACATATTTAAGGATGCTTTCCACAAAGTGCAAGAGTGCTCAGTCCCCAGATGGAGGAAATCAGGCAGGGAAGGGAAGAAACAAACATGGCTGAGTCGAGACCTGCTGGTCAAACTGAAGAGCAAGAGGAACTGCACAGGCAGTGCAAGCAGGGACAGGGAACCTGGAAAGTATATACGGACACCGCCTGGTTGTGCAGGGATGGGGTCAGGAAGGCCAAGGCACAGCTGGAGCTGAACTTGGGCAAGGGAAGTGAAGACCAACAAGAAGGGCTTCTATAGGTATGTCAACCAGAAAAGTAAGTTTGAAGAAAGGATACTCCCAGGGATGAATGAAAATGGTGACCTCGTATCAACAGACAGGGAGAAGGCTGAAGGACTCAACTTTTGTGCCTCAGTCTTCACTGACAAATTCACTGACAACTGCTCTCCTCACCCTTCCTGGGTCAGTGGACAACAAGATGGGCAACACGATGGTATAGCTCAGTCTACAGGGGAGGATCAGGTTTGTGACCACCTGGGCAACCTGAACATATAGAAGTCTATGGGACCTGATGAGGTGCATCCCAGATGAGATGCTTTCTATGATTGGGTGACCACATCAGTGAGAACAAAAAAAAGCAATGGATGTGATCTATCTGGATGTCTCTAAAGCCTTTGACATGGTCTCCCACAACATCCTTCTCTCTAAATTGGTGAGCTATGGATTTGATGGGTGGACTGTTCTATTAGCCAGAAAGTGACAAACTTCAGACTCTTCTGGCTGATGTTTTTATGTGACTTTTTATTTTTATGTTACTTTTTATTTAAAGTAATGTTGAGATCCCATCTTAAACACACTTTTCTAAAGTTTCCTCAGCGTTCCATTTAAAACAATCTTTCTATCATAATAAACAATCAGCTCTGGAAAAGTAGAAAATTAATTTCATAGTCATTTAAGCCACAGACAATATCTTTACATACTGTCTTTCCATCTGTCTCCTCAGTAACCTCTCTAGTGCTTCACAGGGTCAAACTATCTTCTTCTAAAGACTATTCAAATAATTAATCGTGTAATAAATATTAATCTTGTATCATACGGCTGAATTCATAGGCTGCACTAAATATTTTTGAATGGATTCTCCTTTGATATGCTGGATGTGAGGAATAACATTTTTTTAAGTCTCCATGCAGAAGGCATTGCAAAATAATATACCAGTAGCTATTCTGCATGAGCTTCTCTGCACAGATGCATTTATTCTGTGTTATCAGAGGTTTTTTTCTGCTTAGCTTAATCCACATCACTCTTAGCCTGAAATAAGAGGGTTTACACAGAAAGCTGTTACGGAATATCAATTATTCCCTCTATGCATACAAACCTTCTATGCACAGAGCTACAGAATGCCACTATAAGTAGTCTGCCTGGATTTTAGCAATGGATTGAATGATTGATTCCCATTATTAAATACCAATTTTACAGGTAGCAGCGCCTGAATTTTGTGACAAGATGGCATTTCAATAGAATTATTCTAGAAGAAAAAAAGTAAAATCTAATGTAACCAATGTTGTAAAGACTGGAAAAATATTTCTACATGGCAAAGTGGCTAAAACTGCCAAACAGTTCTGAATTTAGGACAAATTTCAGAATTTTGATTAGAGGATAATTATTTGAAGCTAGTTTTAAAACTGCTAGCAGCGAGAAGTTGTACTGTGCAGTTGGAGGCTATGGTATTTGAGGGACAGAACATCTGCCTAGGAATGCACATCTCTCTTCTCACTGATTGTTGGGAGGGGTTTAAACCACTCTCCTATTTCTCTTTTCAGTGCACTGAGACTACTGAAGGGGTGGGAAGCGTATTCTGTTATGAATCTTACATTTATGCTGTGTACATTTGTCTCCTTAGTATTAACTGACAATTCTTGTACAGGTTCCTGATTAGAAAACATCCTATTCCAAGTTCCTGTTAATATCTGTTTATAACATAATATAAAGCCACAGGAGAGATTAAAATACCTAGCACTAAGTACACTCTAATGTGATGGTAAGGACACTTTGCAGAAAAAAGAATAGGCTCATCACCCTAGGAAGAATCATTTACTTCTAGGCTCTTTGTGGATACTTGAGTAGAACATGGTAAGATTTGTATAGAGAGAAATTAATTGAAGATATAGATTACTGTTTGGGAGGAGGGTTATTTTTTTTCTTTTTAATATTATATATTGTTGTGATACCACTGGATCCTGGCTAGTGCATGACATCTGAAGCTTGGATAATAGAGAAATCAAAGATTATGCTCAGCATTTGTGCAAGGCTGCTGTCTTCAGTAGTGTTTTGTCTGCTTAATATAGGTGAAGTGATTAAAATTTATTTCTCATGCATTCTGCTGATGAAGTAGGATGAACCAGGCCATCTTATGCTTTGAATGGTAGCTTCATGCCTCTGCCTCATAATTCAAATCTGAAGTCCTGTATATACAAGATTCTTGCTTGAGGGAAACGAGTCGTAGAAAAAAAAAGAGGCAAAGGATAACAGAAAGGAGTTATTTTCTCATTTTATTCTAGAATGTTATTTGCTTTCAATCCAAAGGGTTTTTTTCTTGACTCAATTAAGTTATTTTCCCCTCTTCTGCTTCCTTACAGAATTTAAAGGATTAGATGTACATAGGTAAGAATAACTTAAAGATAATATCAAGAAGATAAGGTATCCGGCAATCTGAGGTATCTGCTCTGATTTCTATATATGCTGAGTAGTTCCCAGTGGCAAAGGATCCTGTATGGAAAATAAGGAGGAAGCTGTCTTGGAGGATGATTGTCTAAAGCATCTGGTGTCCTCACTAATTGTAGAGGCTCCCATTCTTGCTGATTTGTAGGCCTTTTTGTCTCCTTTCCCTTGCAGAAAGATCTTAACAGGATTTAATTCTGGTGATGTTCACGGAAAGGAAGCCTATGTTTTTCTGAGTTATGGATCCATGGCCTGCTGCTGTTTCTGCTTTTTCCTATTTTGTCTCTCACTCTTTCTGGACTCTTTCTTGCTTCCCATATTTAATGTTAATTTTGCCTAACGCACTTGGTTTCCTGATAGAAATAGACACATGTAATCCTTGTGTCATAATTTCTGAATACTAACTTCTGAAGCTCTAATCAATCTCAAACCAACCTGACAGCAGATCAGAAGTCTCAAAGATAAAGAAATTTCTACAGCCTTCCTGGTAAGGCAGCAGATAGGCAATGAGGCCCAAATTAGCACTTCCTTCGTTTGTTGGACCTCAGCTTTCCTCTGCTCCAGCTGTGCAAGCATAACTATGGAGAGCTCTTCTGCCTATGCAGTGTGAGCCATGAACACTGTTTTTAATGGCCTGGGTCTGTCTGCATTCTTTGTTTTGACACTTTATTGTACCAGAGGGAAACTGGTGGAGATTCACCGTGGTCATAAAAATCTCTGCATAAACCTTGTGCTCCTCCTTTCCTAGTAACTAGGTGGCACACCTTTACGCACCAACCTTACTGACTCCATCTTGTAGGTGTTTCAGTGTGGGAAGCTCTTAAGAGGTGCACTGCTTTAGTAGTCTGTCTTCCAAACAGTGTTGTGGTGATAACGGCAATTGCTGAAATTGAAGAGCTTAAGAAATAGATCCCATTTTTTTCCCTTTTTATAAGCTGCTTTTCCCTCTGTTGGTTTTGTTCTCTGTGTGCTTTGCTGCATACTCTCTACTATTTAGCCACTTCCCGCTTCTTATTCCAGTGTGGATGCTTTCCTGATTCACCAAATATGCTCTTTCACTGTCCTCATTATCTAGATATGTAAATATAAGTCCACTGCCTGTATTGTTGCCTGTGATGGTTCCTTCTACTGTTTTGTTGGAGACTGCAGTAGTAATTTTGTTTGCTGCTTCAAGAATAGCGGCTCATAGTACTAGCAGGAACTCAGGACACTTCTTAGCATCTGAGACTGGGCAGCTGATTGTCAGTATTGGGGAGGTGAGAGACCCACAGAGCAAATTACCTGGGATGCACCAACAGGAATCAGTAATGTTCCCTGTCCTTGATGCCTCTGAATGGTAGTTAAGGCTGTGATTTGTGGTACTGTACTGCAGAAGCAGCAGAAAGTGACACTAGTTTTCATATAGTCAAAAAAGACGCTTACAAACACAGTGAAAAAAGGATTGTAAAAAGCTAAGGAATTTCTGGGCATTGGTTTTGTCTTTTAGACCAGTTTTAGGCAGCATGTGTTCTTATTTTGACTCTTAACATACATATAATATATAAAAAATAGCTACATGTATATAAAATATGTATCTAATGCATATGTATACACATAGGTACATATATAAAATATAGCTACATGTATGTAAAATATGTACGTAGCGCGTATGTATTTTATAAAGAGAGAGAGGTACATGTGTGTATCTCTATCGAAATTGCTATTTTTGACCCGAGGTCTCCTGTTATATTTCGAGGCCAAGGAAAAGATGCTGTAGATGTTCCCACCAGTCTCTTTCGGGTTTCCTCCCGTCCCCCTGCACGCGCACCTGGCCGCGTTCCCCCTTACATGTGGAACTGGAGACGCTCCCGCGGTGTGACCGCCTTCGGCCAGATCACGTAGCGGCGCCACAGCCGCCAGCGCAGGCCCCGCGTTCCCGATCCCGGCGCTGCTTCCGCCGCCCCTCCCCGCACGAGGCCGGGCCACCGCCTCGCCCCTCGTGGCCGGAGGTTTCTGGGCGGGTAGTTGGGGCGGGGGCGGCCGATTCGGCGCAGTCGGAACTGAGGGCCCCGCGTTTTCTCGCCCCCAGGCTTTCGGCGGCGTGGGACGTAGGGCGGAGGCGTGTCCGGCGCTAGGACCCAGGAGGACGCGAGAGGGCTCTGCGGTCCGCATCGCGACTCGGCCGTGACTCAGTGCGCTCGGAGCAGGTCGGTGTCTCCCTCCGCGCGCGGCCGGGCGGCGTCTCCCTCCGCGCGGGGCCGAGCCCTCTTCCCTCCTCTCCGCCCCCCGCCGGGCCCCGCCGCGCCGCTCACCGCGGCCGCCTGTTCTCTGGTGTTTTCCAGCCAGCCAAGATGGAGTATGAGTGGAAGCCGGACGAGCAGGGGCTCCAGCAGATCCTGCAGCTCCTCAAGGAGTCCCAGTCGCCGGACACCACCACGCAGCGAGCAGTGCAACAAGTATCCTTGCCCGGGGCCTGCGGGGCGGGTGGCGGGAGTGCGGCCTGCACGGCGGCGGGAGGCCTTGGCGCGGTGGGCCCGGCGGGGCCCGGTCACCTGTTGCGAGCCCGGGTCCGCGTGCCGTGCTTTATTTGCTTATTTATTATTTTTTCTAGAGCCCGGGCTGCGCGGCCGCCCTCTCGGCCCAGGCCGCGGCGCGGGGAGCGCGGCCCTCGCTGCGGGGGCGCGGCCGGAGGGGGAGCGGGACCAGCCCGCGGTCTCGCGGGGTAAATCCGGCCCCGAGACCGCGGTGAGGGCTAAGGGGAGCGGGAGAGGCGCTTGACTGAGCCGCCGCCTGCGCGCCCTCCTCGGCCTGCGGGCTCCTTCTCGGCTTCGCGGCGTTGTGGGATGTTCGTGCTTGACTGGAAGCCCGAAACGCTGCTTGTGACACGTTAAAATTCAAGGGAAGATCCGCTGTGGCTTCGTGTGCGTTTAGCGTTAGTGTTCCGCGCGGATTGTTGGAGATTTTACCCCCCGAATTGTCTCTTGATCGTAGAAGTGACGAAACCACGAGGTTTTAAGGAACAAAGATTGAGAGACTGAAATTTTAAACTAAGAACAAGAGACGCGTTTGTCGTGAAAAATAAAATACACATTTACTGTCTCCTGCTCCTTGAGTAAGCCATATAAGGGCTTTAAAATAGCTAGAAGACCTGAAATTGTGTGAAGGATATGAGTTTACTGTCTTGATCCCTTTTTATTTAAGGCAGTTGCTTGAAGGGCTTGACAGAAAGCAACAGTGTAGCAAACAGCTAAGAACATATCTGTATATATTTATTTACATCATCTTAGTTTAGCTTGGAGCAAAATTTACACTATTTCTAGGCTTTTCTAACGCGTAGCTTGGGAAGGCTTCTGCTCTTCTGTGAAAGATGAGGGTACTTTTCATCTCAATCGTCTTTTTCTTGCAGATGTGTTTCATGTTTTTAAGATGCCTCGTTTGAAAAAAGCTAAATAGAAGTGTCTGACATAAGTAAAATGCTCTGATAACGCCCCAAACTTAAACTGGTCCTCCTTTGTACTTAAAATACTGAAGTATTTATAGCGAGAGTGTTTATGGCATAGCATTAGTTTAAAATTACATTTTAAAGCTCTGCTTCAAGTAACTTATGATTTATTTATTGAAAAATAGCAGCATACATGCAGGATGGGCAACGTGGGTGATGCTCTCTGTCTTGGAGATAAATAGAAATTGATTAAATGAAAGTGCTGTTAACTAATGTTTGAAATTCTTTTTAAATGGCAGTGGTAACTCCCTACTGTGCTGAGATAGATACCTGTGCTTTCAAGGAGGCCCTCATATGTTAGCTTGTAAGGGTTGGAGAAGCCACATGTTTTTCCTGTTGTATTATAAATCAGTTTGGAAGAATGTTCTAATACAACTTAACAGGCCATGTCATGTAATTTTTCTTTTAAATACCCTGGAGACTGTTTCCACAAAAAACTTGTGATGGCTGTTGTATCGTAGTAGCATGTCCAAGCACGGTGGTGATTAATGGTTTCAGATTTAAAGTACTCTCGGACCATATTTTTTTGTAAGATTATCAGTGTGTTGATTTTGTCATGCTCTTCCTTTATGGTACTGCTTTGGCACATTTGGGTGCTTAGAACTCAAGTATGTGTGGAGTATACATTAGCCAAAACCCTTTGTTAACACAGTTATGAGTTGGTAAGGCTTCTGGTATTTTTCAGATGAAGATATTAGATGTTTCTGGGAGTGAAAAGGAAAAAATTAAAATGAGTGAAGATGTTATTAAGAAAATATGTCCTATAAGCTATTCTTTGATTCCTAGACCGATTGTTTTCTAGTTAAGTTTCTATCAAATACTGCTTTTTTAGTTCTTTCTGCTCACTTCTGCTGCTGCTTCCTACTTAATCCATTGGAATTTATAGTTATTAGTAATGCTTAACTGACTGATTTGGTTTTTAAAGCTTGGAGAAGCACAAAAACATTTTGAAATGTGGTACTTGGCCTCTTGGCTGTTCCTGTAAGAGCTCTTTGGCTTGACAGGTTTGATAACAATCATTGGATATGTGTTTTTTCATTTCTAGAAGCCATGTAGTGTGTTCCATATTGTTTTCACTTGTCCCAACCATCCTCCTGTTTACATTTCCAATGTGTTTGACAGCAAAGGAGCTAGTGTTTATAAGTTAGCTTTGCTCTCTTATTAAGTGGGAAGAGGGCAGGCTTCTCTAGGAAAGTTACTCCTTGATGCAAACAGCCTAAATATACAAAAATGTAGTTTGTGATTGCAACACTGACTGCTGGGTACTAGAAGGAAACAGATTCTTTAGAACCAGGCCATCAAGTCTTAATGTGCATGCATTTGGCTTGGGTTTAGCTATTTTGAATGTTTTAGAGATTTAACTAAACAGCAAGTAAGGAAAATACTTATGGAAAAAATAGTCTTCTAAAAAAAATTTTTGTTAAATGTCCTGATTGTTTGCCATACTGATGTAGGTTTAGTAACTTAGAGGTGACACTGCACCGATTTAAAATACTATTGTTGAACACAGTACCTGTTATTACCAGGCTGTGAGAATAGAATCGTCACATGTTTGGGGTTGGAAAGGACCTTAAAGTTCATTCAGTTTTAGATAACCTGCCATGGGCAGGGATATCTTCCACTAGACCAGGTTGCTCAAAGCCTCATCCAGCCTGTCCTTGAACATCTCCAGGAATGGGGCTTCCACGGCTTCTGTTTGCAACCTGTTCCAGTACTTCACCACCCTTACAGTAAAAAATTTCTTTCTACTATCTAATCTAAATCTAGCCTCTTCCAGCTTAAAACTTCCACCTTATCGTATCACTGCACTCCCTGATAAAGAGCATCTCCCAGCTTTCCTGTAGGCCTCCTTTAAGTACTGGGAGGCTGCAGTAGTGTCTTCCTGGAGCCTTCTCTTCTCTAGGCTGAACAACCCCAACTCTTTCAGCCTGTCCACATACCAGAGGTGCTCCAGCCCTCTGGTCATCTTTGTGGCCCACCTCTGGACTTCCTCCAACAGATCCGTGTCCTTCCTGTGCTGAGTACTCCAGAACTGAACGTAGTGCCAGATGAGGTCTCATGAGAGCACGGAAGAGGGTGACAATCACCTCCCTTGCCCTCTTAGTCCTGCTGCTTTGGATGCAGTGTGAGATATGGTTGACTTTCTGGGCTGCAAGTGTACTTCGTCAAATCTTGTTGAGCTTCTCATTCACCAGCATGCCCAAGTCCTTCTCTTCAGGGCTACTATCAATCCATTCTCTCTTCAGCTTCTGTTTACGCTTGGGATTGCCCTGACTCAGGTGCAGGACCTTGCACTTGGCCTTGCTGAACTTCATGAGGTTCGTATAGGCCCACCTCTTAAGTCTGTCAAGGTCCCTTTGGATGGCATCCCTTCCCTCCAGTATGTTGACCACACCTTACAGATTCGTGTCAGCAGCAGACTTGCTGAGGGTGCATTCAGTCCCACTGCCCATCTCTCCAATGAAGATGTTAAACAACACCAGTCCCAGTACTGACCCCTGAAGAATGCCATTTGTCACCAGTCTCCATCTGGATTTTGAGCCGTTGATCATAACTCTTTGAGTGCAACCATCCAGCCAGTTTGTTTATCCACAAGTGGTCCATCCATCAAATCCATGTGTCTCCAGTTTGGGAGACAAGAATGTCATGCAGGACAGTGTCAAATGCTTTGCACAAGTCTGGGTAGATGATGTCAATTACTTTTCCCTGATTTGCCAGTGCTATAGCCCCATCGGAGAAGGCCATCAAATCTGTCGGGTGTGATTTGCCCTTTGTGAAGACATTTTGGCTGTCACCAGTTGCTTCCTTACTTTGCATGTGCCTCAGCAGAGCCCCCAGGAGGACCTGCTCCATGGTCTTGCTGGGCACAGAGGTGAAGCTGAATGGCCTGTAGTTCCCAGAGAATTCCTTTTTTCCTTTTTCAAAGATGGGAGTTATGCTTCCTCTTTTCCAGGCAGTTGAAACTTCAGTGGACTGCCACGATTTCTCAAATATGATGGATAGATAGTGGCTTAGCAACTTCATCTGCCAGTTCCCGCAGGACTTACACGTGTATATGATGATATCCAATGGATTTGTGCACCTTCAAGTTCTTCAGGTGATCTTGCACCTGATCCTGTCCTACAGTGTGTGCTTCTTCAATCTCTCAGTCTCTGCCTTTGCCTTCTGCAACTTGTGCAGTCTGGCTTGAGTCCTTGCCTGGGAAGAAAGAGGAAAAAAGTCATTAGGTACCTCAGCTTTATCCATATCCTGGGTAACCAGGTGTCCTGTCTCCTTCTGGAGAGGGTTCACATTCTCCTTAGGCTAACTTTTATGAAGCTTTTTCTTGTTGTTCTTGGCATCCTTGGATTCTATCTGGACTTGAGCTTTCCTAACCTGATCCCTGGCTGCACAGTTTCTCTGAGGGTACAAGAGGAATGCCAAATGACTTCCCTAGCACAGCAGTGGCAGTATACTGGGAAATTTGAGGCAGAAGTAATCACAAATTCTCAGCAAAACAGCTGCATACCTTTACAGCTGTTGTGGAACATAATTATGCTTCCTGCAGTTAAGGAGCATTTTGTCATTTTGGTTGTTTTGCAAACTTACTGGTACAACTGTGCATTTACAGTTAAACAGGTTATCATTGTTGAAAGCTTAGGCTGTGGCTAGTTATCATCACAAGGAAGTATATCTGATATTAAAATGACCGCTTATCAAAATCATAACTGTTGTATTTTAATGCTGAACTGCTTTTATTATATGGAGGAGAAAAAACTGTATTATGGGCTTGTATCTGAGTAGGTTACTTGGTTTGGTGGGCTTCTAAGTGTAAATATTGAAATCCAAAGCTGTACAGAGGAAGGTTTTTTTTAAGACACTTTATAAATATTTTTAAGGATCTATTAATTTCTGTGTCTGTCTCTGGGTTATTTTTTTTTTCAGATTTCCTATAACTATAAGCTATTGCTTCAGTAAGAAGATTCACAAAAACTGGTTTTAGATTGTTCATACTTTGTATGTTGTGAGTTCATAGTTACAGCTGGTTCATGTGACGCAGCAGTGCATAACTTGTTTAATAATCTTTGTATTCAGAATGCTATTAATGCTGTGTGTGAAGATTCAACTTTCCTTAACAGCTTCTCTCTTCAGAAACTAGAACAACTGAACCAGTATCCAGATTTCAACAACTACCTGATTTTTGTTCTGACGAAGTTGAAGTCTGAAGGTAAGTTCTTGAAATATCAACTGTTTTATTCTACTTCTTTTTTTTTAATGTATTTTATTTAGCTTGAAAGAGGAAGAAATAGGAAGCTGATGTCTGTTGTGAGTTTCCAATTTGGTTGAGCTCCGTGGTCTTGTAGAACTCATTTATTGTCTCAGGACTCTGGAAAAAATCTGATAACTTATTGGTGCTTGTAGTTTCAGCCTTGGAATAGATTCCATTCTAAATGTCATATGAAATCTTCCCAGGAATGTGGAAGCATCGTACCTCTATCAGACTGCAGTGATACTGTGGAATAACTGCATTGAATACTGACTATACACATTGTAAAACATGGTGCTGAATTCAGTTATGATAGTGATCTCCATAGTAATGAGATCATAGTTGAATAGTTTGAAGATAGTTTGTTAAATAGTTTGAAGAGTTATCCGAAGATGGTGTATGTCAGAATCTTTGTTCTGAAGTCTTAATTCTAGTAAAATGCAGTTAGAAATCAACTGGTTACTTAACTGTTGTCTTGCTTTTATGGACGTAGCACAAACTGTGTGGCATACTATGTAGCCTCTACTAGTTGTTAAATTCAGACAGTTCTTTAGTTATAATCACAGTGAGTGGAAGATTGTCTTTCCAGTGTTCTACAGCTACTGATTTATGATGTCTTTGACAGTGAAAGAAACTTGTTTCAAGATCCGTTTTAGCACATTGGGCATATTTGCATACGTTTGTAATTCGTGTGTTCAATTGCTTGGGTTGTTTTCTGGGTTTTTTTTGACTTTGTGTCCTGCTGCCAGTGCTTTTTCTGCCTTCTAATGTTTCACCTCTGGGTCTCTGGATGCTTGCGTTTTTGAATTAGGTTTTAGTTACATGTGGCCCTGTAACACTGAAAGAATTGGCAAGAATATTTATCTTGAAGTTGAACTGGTGCTTTAGTTGTTCTGTCAGCTTACTTTGGGACAGAGGAAATGGAGAGGAGAAAGAAAGTATATTTTTATATTTGAAGGCTGTACTGTATCCCAGTGGTTTTGTGTGTTCTGTGTGGGAAGTCTCCTGATCATCTGTAAGGCTTTGTGGGAACATCTCTGGTTTGAAAGGAAGAGAGCCTTCGAGACCTGCATTGGCCAGGATATTACATTTTTGGGCAGGGTGCCAGTGTAGATACACCATGTGCTTTATACCATTGCCAGAAAATATAAATCGAGGGGAGTTCATTAGTAGCATCTGGAATCTGTACAAAGAATACAAAAAGAAGGGTGTTCCGCATTTTTTGTCCCAAAATTTGGGTTTTTTAACGGCCTTAATTGCTCATTTCCCCTTCTTTTTGCTTACGGCTTGAGGTTCTAGATACTGATGCATGTTTAGCGATGTGTCAGAATGTCTTTCCAACAGATCTCCCTAAGTTATCCAGTAGTCTTCTTTTACCCTTCTTAATGCTGAAACACATCAGTCTGTTTGGATTTGAGTGGAGAGCCGGAGATGGTAACTATTGCAAAATTATTCTATAAAGCTGTTTTATCCAAGGAATTAAAAGTAGAATCTGGCAGGTTTAAGGGGCAAGCTGGGGGGGACGTAGCAAGTTAACTTCTTAGAAGAGATGTTTGGGATCATCAGTCTTTTGTGAGACTGCTGAGAAGCAGCTATTGCTTCAGAGGTGCTCTTGTCCTGCATCGGTGACATTTTTTTAGAGTAATAAGCTTTTGTCCAAAGCAATTGTTTTTTAACTTTGTACTTATAGTTCAGGAAACCTGCAGAATATTGAGGGTGCCACAACTGACTCCAGTGTTGGTACTTTATGTAGTATTTGCCGAGTTCTAAATGTTCTGTTATCTTGCTTGGGTAGGACTAACGAATGATGATTGATGACTCTTGATTGGATTTACTTTGAATTCAACTATCATCCCTCCGTCATCCCTCGTTAGTCCCACCCAAGAAAGATGAAGAGGCTTAGAACTGCTCTTCAGTAGCTTCAATACCCTTGCATCCTCTTTTGGGCCTCTAGGGGAAAATGTGATGGATTTAACAGATAATTGTCTTCAGTACAGCTGGGAAAGTATTCTTTCCTTCTTCTGAAGAGGGTGCTGTTGGTGGTCTGTCCTACAGCCTTGCCAAGTTTGTTCATTAGAGGAAAGAGCTGGTGTGATTTATATCATATATTGTTGGAAGTTAGGTTTTGATATGGCCATATTGTCCCAGCAGAAGGAGCCATGAAAATAAGCCTCCAACATCACTGGCAGCTTATTCAATAAAAATTGAGGCATTTTGATTGTGCGTGAGAAACGGCTGGGTTTGAGAGTTCTTTTTCCCTCCAGTGTTAGCTTCACCAGGCTTCTGTGTCTGAATGATTGTGGCTTGCTGGTTTTAGGGTTATTGTGGTACTTCTTCATGTGTGTGGTGGTTTTCTAAGTTTTGTTTTTAAATTCTGTGGGCCTTGTTAAGCTGTCAAAGCTTGTAAAACTTAGGTCTTTCTGGAAACAGGTATTGCCCTGTTACCATTTTATCAGTGAAAATATATGGCCTGGCTTGCAGCTATGGCACATACTTGCCCTAGCTTTAAACATTTTCTTTCTTTTCCATTTGTGCTTTTAACTAATGTGAATTTCTAAAGATAGCCTTGTGAATCTGGATGAACCACAGTGTTACAAATATAACTGAATATAAAAAATGTTGAGCAAACAGCATCCAGTCCTGGAAGTCAGGCAGCAGGCAGGCTAATGGAATAAGATGTGATCCCAGGCCATTGAAAACTAGGGTATAGGTCTCTAGAATTTTCTTCCCAGGAGGCCTGGTTCTCAGAGATCTTCCTTAGTTGGGTAGGATGGAGTCCATATTAACTAAAAACTATCTGAATGAAAGAAGCTTATTTTGACTAATTTATCTGTAAATGAAAATATTACTCATGCTCTGTTAGCACAGCTGTTCCTTCTTTGCTTGTCAGGTATAGAACCTCACAAATGTAGTGGCACTGCCCTGCCTTAGTGTTGGCTTTGTGTTTTTTTTTCTCGTGTCCCCTGAGCTGAGTTCAGATTGTGTAGGCTTTTGTGTTGTTGCTGAGTTGTTTTCTGGAGAGCGTGCATGTTGCTTCTGCTTTTTGGATCATTTTCTCTATCTTCTGTGTGATTGACTGCAACAGTCCAGTGCTGCAAAGGGGAATTGGCTTCACCTCTGTTACTTGCTTTGCCTGCCTGCAGCTTCCTTTCTTACTACCAAGTCATGCATCTAAATTCTCCTTTCCTTGTTCATGTTTTTCCTTCTGTAGTCCAAATCTGTTACCTTGAAGGAAAATATGAGAAAGTATTGTCCTAATTTCAGCCTCTTTGCTGTCTTACTGAGGCCAGTTCTAGCCCGTGGTTAAGGTACACTAAGGAAGTTGTCCAAGACATCTGAAGCATGAGGCAGGTCAGAGGAAGGACGTTTATGTGTCATAATACGGATAATTCCTACTGTAAACGGAAGTTCTGAGTTTGCTTTGGGCCTTCCTGACCCCAATGATGAAATTCCCTAAATTGTTTATTCCTTCTGTAAATGAATAAGATCCAGTTTTTCTCCCACCTAAAATAGACTGACAAAAATAGCATCCTTCTTAATTCAGCTGTCTTCTCCTTTTGTAGTAAATTCCTGGGTGTTTTCTTCTTATTATTTTTAACATAGAGTTAACACCGTGCTTTATCTCATGTACCATCCTGAGTTTTGTGAATGACGTGGATCTGGTTTGTGCTAGAGTATCAAAAGATTATGTTCATTGTCATCAATTGGTCAGCTGGGGAGCATTGGGTGCCATGACTGTCATAATCCTGCCATAATATTTTATTGGTGCAAGGTTGTGTCAGCATACGGTGAGATGGCAGGATCTACTTGCATCAGCAAAGATTGCTGTGTTGACTTCTGGCAACATTTTCTGTTCAACAGTTGGGCTAAACTAAATTGAGACTTTGTAATCTCTGCAGACTAGTCCTGCTGTGTTTTTGCCTTTGTCCATTCTGACTCTAGTCTTCACACCTCTGAACAAACCAGGAGAGGCTGTCTTTATGTGGGGTGAGAATTACTGTGGCATTCTACTTGGCCTTATGTGGCCTTCTCCTTGGTAGGTGTTTTATGTAACGCTTGAAAGAACAGAAGTGGTGTCAAAGGTTACTGCTTCTTAGCTAAGATTTGTCATAGCTAACGCCTGTTTGTTTAGTGAAAAAACAAGAGAACTGCTGATATGATACCCATTCTAGGTAAGATTCAGAATGTCCTTATTCCAAACCACGTTTCTTTTTCCAGATCTACGTTTATCCTTCTTAGACAAGAGACGCAGGACATGGTTAGTTTGTGTACAGTTTCTGTACAAGTTTTGCATTTGTCTCCCTCTCCCCTGTCCACTGTGTTCTTGGCAGGACCTGGGCTGATGGGGAAAATATTGAGAAATGCACAGTGGCCCTGCTGACTTTCTGCGGACCTGTGTAGCTGTAGTCATCTATCTTGTTGCAGATAAACAAAGCCTTTGTGGTTGTGGTCTTTGATTGTGTTTTAGTGACTTGATTCTTCACCCTATCCTAATGTGGGAACTCTAGTCTTTAGTTAATCTCACTGGATTGGTCATGGCCTGGGTTCAAGCTATCAGAGTCAAGGATCAGAATGCTTGAGATGAACTTTTGTTCTGCAGGTGAGTGAGCTGGGATTGAGAACACTAGTACTGCCTTTGTCATAGGCTGTAAGTATGATCTTTTAAGTTTATTTCCAAAATGCTTTGGATTTTTATAAGCCAGTTGCAGAGACGCTGCTCTGTCTTCAGCTCTTGATCTTGTTCGTGTGATACTTAGTGACTTGGAGTACTTTGCTTCGAACATGCAACATAACTACAGAAGAAGGGCCCACCACCTCACAAGTTTTTGCTTCAACAGAAGTCCTTCTTTATTAAGAAGTTCTTAATAAATAAAGAAGTTAATTTATTTTCTAGTAATCATGACACTAAGGATTACCCTGGCAACTACCAACCTACCAGCCTCACATCTGTGCCTGGGAAGATCATGGAAGAGATCCTCCTAGAAGCTATGTTAAAGCACATGAATGACATAGGGGTGATTAATGGCAGCCAACATGGCTTCACCAGGGGCAAGTCCTGTATGACCAAACCAACTTACTAGCTTTCTTTGATGGGGTAACTGCAGCAGTGGTACAGGTAAACCATCAAATGTGATATGTCTAGACTTCTGTAAAACCTTTGACATGGTCCCCCCCCAACATCCTTTTCTCTGAATTGGGGAGATATGGATTTGATGGGTGGATGGTCGTATTCAAAGAGTAGTGGTCAATGGCTCAATGTCCATATGGAGATCTGTGACAAATGGTGTCCCTCGGGGGGTCCATACTGCACCCGATGCTGTTTAATATTTTCATCAATGGTATTCACAAGCGAGATTGAGTGCACCCTTGCAGATGACACCAAGCTGAGTGGTGTAATTGCCACATGGGAAGAATGGGATGTCATTCAGAGGGACCTGGACAGGCTGGAAAAGTGGGCCTGTGCAAACCTCATGAAGTTCAACAAGGCCCAAATGCAAGATCTTACACCTGGGTCGGGGCATTCTCTAATTTCAGTACACGATGGGGGATGACATGCTTGAGAGGTGCCCTGCAGAGAAGGACTTGGGGGTGCTGGTTGATGAGAAGATCGACATGAGCCAGCAATTTGTGCTCATAGGCCAGAAGGCCAACAGTATCTTGGATTGTATCAAAAGAAGTGTGGCCAGAAAGTCGAGGGAGGTCATTCTCCCCTTCTGTTCCTCTCTTGTGAGACCTCATCTGGAGTGTTGTGTGCAGTTCTGGAATACGAAACATAACAAGGGTATGGAACTGTTGGAGCGGGTCCAGATGAGGACTACAAAGGTGGTCAGAGTGCTGGAGCACCCTCCATATGAGGACAGGCTGAGAGAGTTGGGCTTGTTCAGCGTGGTGGAGAGAAGGCTCTGTGGAGATCTTATAGCGGCCTTCCAGTACCTGAAGGAGACCTACAAGAAAGATGGAGAGGAAGTATCCATAAAGGCTTGTGGTGATAGGATGAGGGAGAATGGGTATAAAATGGAGAGGGGCAGATTTAGGCTTGATACAAGGAAGAATTTCTTCACCATGAGAGTGGTGAGACACTGGAACAGCTTGCTGAGGGAAGTTGTGGATGCCCCATCCCTGGAGGTGTTCAAGGCCAGGTTGGATGGGGCCTTGGGCAGGCTGATGTAGTGGGACGTGTCTGTTCCCACAGCAGGGGGGTTGGAAGCAGATGATCTCTAAGGTCCCTTCCAACCAAACTATTCTATGATTCTGTGATTCTATTATGTAGGTCTGCAAGGAGGATTTGGGGTAGCTCTTCATAAATTATTATTGGGTTCCAAGGCGGTCTTGTGGGTTTGATGTGAAAGTTTTCTGATGAATGAATTTAAACTTGATCTGGACAGCAGTTTTTGTTAGTCCATTCCATTATGAACTTTCTTGGTGTGTTGATGCTGAAAGCTCTTGAAGCTGAGCAAGAGAGAGGCTATCATGTGAGGTTAGTGGTGAATTTGTCAGGAACTAGTTTCAGGAAGGTATCTGTAATTAGCAGGGTTAATCATAGAATACTTTGGGTTGGAAAGGACCTTAAAGATGACCTAGCTCCAACTCCCCTGCCATGGGCGGAGATATCCCACTAGGTCAGGCTGCCCAAGGCCCCATCCAACCTGGCCTGGAAGACTTCAGGGACGGAGCATCCACAACTTCCTTTGGCAGGCTGTTGCAGTGCCTCAGTACTCTCATGGTGAAGAAATTCCTCCTTACGTGTAGTCTAAATCTGCCCCTCTCCAGTTTATACCCGTTCCCCCTCCTCCTATCACTACAAGCTATTGTAAAAAGTCCCTCCCCAGCTTTCTTGTAGCTCGCCTTCAGGTACTGGAAATCCAGAAAAGTGATTCAGCAGCTTTAAACTGTTCAGTTAAACAAATGCCCCCCCAGCCACTCCCTCTGCAGCCAATACCATAGTCCCATATTATGGCATTATTAAATACACTAAAATAACTGCAAGGTAGTGAAACTGATTGCATTACAATTCAAAAGTCAAGTCAGGTTGATGTACCCTTGCATCTTAAAATGCTGCAATGCATATGTAGTGTCATACTTAAACAGCGGCATAACATTTTTTCCTTGAGTTCAGATACATGAAGAATTGCAAAGTAAATTAAACCTGACTGAGTTTTAGTAATCAAGGCATGAAGTGATTGAGATGTGAGAAGTGGCAGAATGTTTGTTGGTTTGTTGGTTGGTTGATTTGTTTGATTGAAGTTTTGAGAGAAACTTTGAAGTTATCCTGTGGATTGTGTTATGTGATTCAGTGCTTCAGGAATGCTTTCCTGGAGCTCCTCATTCCATTATTATCTCTGTCCCTATCCCTGAAGCTCGTACAGGGAAAGTGTTTCCAGACCTTTGCTTTAGTGTCAAAATGGAGTGGAACCCAGAAAACAAGTATGTTCAATACCATCAATAATAGTGCCCACAGTATTTCTGGTCACCTCCAGAATTGAGTATCTTTACTGAAAGCAATCTGGAGAGCCAAATAAAAGCACATTCTGATTCTATGGTTTGATACCATCAATAACGGGCTAAGCATCACTACTGCTTTTGTAAAGCATTTTGGACACCTTTCTTTTCCTTCCATAATGACATAATTCTCGCTCTTCAAAACCACATAAAGATTTTACTCACCTGTGCATTTTGCTTTCAAAAGGTACTCAGGAGCAACAGTGCCATGGCAGAGTTAAGTTCCCGTAATGACTGCAGTCTGCCTTCTGTTCAGGCGGATTATAACAGCATGGGCCATCAGCACTGCACTGGGCAGCAGCGTTCCTTTCTAGCAAGGTTGTATGCTTCATCTGAAGTGGCACACATTGGCGGTGCAAGCAAGTACATATTCAACAGTACAAGTTTTTATTTTGATATCTCCAAGGAAAAGGTATTTATGTGGCTTCGCGTGATGAATATTCTTCTCTGAATACTACTTATAAGAGGTAATTCTGACTGCCAAGTTTAAGTTTCAGGAGCTTTAAGCATTCCAAAGTGGCAAGCATTCACAGGTTCCACTGTTTTTCCTCTCTCTTCAAAGAAAGGAGGCTGATGAAGTCATAAGTAGAAACTAAAAACTAAAGAGACTGCAGCTGGATTTCAAGTAATTTGGAGAGCAAAAGCAGCATGGTGACATATCAGAGCTTCTTCTATATAGTTTCATTGTCATTAGTGCCCCAAGTAGCAGGGATCAGTTACTTTGTTCCTAGTAAAAATTCTTATCTAGCCAAATGCTAGAAAGAGTTGTTGTTAATATATTATTTTATCAACTTAGAAGATGAAACTGTATAAAAGCATAATGGATTAAAAGCAGGTCCACACTGTATGTTTTATCATAACTAAATGCACAGCTGCTTAGGAAGAACACCTCCACTAGTGCCAAAACCCTATTCTGCCATTCGCCAGACTGCAGCCTGATATTGCAAATTGAAAATCTGATTATAGTGTCTGGAAAAGTCATCCAGAACAAAAACAAAAAAAAACACCAAACAGGAGACATGCTAAGTACAGACTTAGGAAATAAAAATCAGAAAGTTTTGTCTTGAATTACCTTGCAGAATATAGAGGAAGAATTGTCTTGCCCATTGTAGGGGAAGAAGCCTTACTGGCAAGGAAGGGTGTCAGAGAAACAAAGTTCTCTGGTTTTAAAATGAGGCCTATGCATGTACATCACTACACAACTTTCCGTTAAGCTATGCCTGTAGAATATAGACAGAGGAGAAGGAGTCAAACCTTCCTGTGCACGCTGCTGGTATTGGTGAGTGTCCTGTATTTTTTGTTTCCCAGTACTCACTTAGTTATTGAACAGTATTCTGAATTACTACGTTTAATAACAGAACCTCATTTTACTGCTCCAGTTAATTCTCGTGTTCCATCAGCTGTGACAAATTGTCACGTTTTAATATATAACATTCACCTTTGATATATCAGAGAGTGACAAAACTTTTATTCATCTGACCAAGTCATTTCTTCAGATAGATTAATGAGACTAAGTACTAATTCGTTTTCTGCCAAATGCTGTCTAAGCAACTTCCAAGTGGAAATGATTTCATTTCCCTTTGCACTTGACTTAGGGTGAAGGTACTTGTCATCCACTCTCCCTGCCCCCAACAAATAAACACCAAAGAGAGATGGCATTACTTTTCAAATGTTCTCAAACTGCAAGAATATCCTGTGTTTGTTATGTAGTTTGTGATGTTTTAGTGAATCATACTCCCATCACACTGAATCTCCATTTCCTATTTAGGCATTCTTTCGCTTTTGATAGAATTCTAGCACTATTTAACTGTGAGATCAGAAGATTATGTGTAAAATGGCGCTAGAGGGGGAAAGTGCTGAAACAACTATTTTGTGGGGATATCGTAGAGAAGCTCAAAGTAAGAGTGAAACCAGTGAATTAGTTCTGTAAACTTTTTGTGGTTTTTCAAGCCTGTAGAAATGTACAAATTTTGGCATTCTCGTTGACCTGTGGTCTTTATTAGTTAGAATGCAGACACTTCTATAACTAGCCAACAAGCTTATGTTGGTCGGCAGTTCAACACTATTGCCATGTAGCCCACAGCTCAGTTTTATTTATGACACCATCTTCAGAACATATCTGTTGCTACTTTATTAGTCACTAAGTATGCAATGCTTGGCATCAGCAAAACATTTCCGGCTTTGTTTTGGTGTCTTACAGAGGTTCCTAAGCTTAAACAGTTGTGTTGAATTATTTCCCATGACTCAGATGAGTCAATTGAACATCTGTTAATTTCAGAGTAGCCACTATTTTCGAGGGGGTTTTATGTATTCAGATGCACCGGATGTTTTGAAACAGCATCAGTCTTTCCTCTGACGTGTTTGTAAATTATTCGAGTTTAAGCTAAAAGTAGTACATTTCAGGTTACTAAAGTCCAGTATAAATAAAGAAGTAGGATCTTTTTCTGCTAGGAAGCTTGTGAAGGTTTCTTTAGTCTTACACATTAGGACAGAAGAAATTATTCATCTTCTGCTGTTTTAGTGGGATCCCTATGTTTTTTGTTTTAGCTCTTCTAAGAGATAGTCTCCCGTTAATGGATCAGAAATCTTCATGCACAACAGGGACACTGGTTATGATTTTTGTCACATTTTGTATTTGTACATACTAAGTCTATGTTACTAGTTAAAACACACAGAATGACAGCTTATTTCTGAAAAAGACTTAACAGGTTTAATACTGAAATCAACAGACATAGAAAGCCTCACCCAAACATTTGAAGTTGCCAATATCAAAAGAGTAGTAGGGCAAAATATAGCCCTGTTATGTTCATAATCATTAGGTCACAATCTGTGAATGGATACTTGCTACCCTCATAGCAGTCGCTCAGTTCTTTTAGCAATCTAAGAACTTGCCTTCTAAGGAAGAGAGGATGAAAAGACATGGTGAAACAAATTCTCACCTGAACTTGAATGTGAGCTACAAGAGCCTCATTGCTTTCACACATGCTCCCTATGTCATACAAATGCTCACTAGAGGAAATATGGCTGCTTGAGGACAGATTCTAGTTTTTAAAATCACTGCAGTAGCCTTAAAATTGATATGTGAAATGTCAGTAAGCATCCATTTGCTCTGTCTGTAAACCATTAAAATCTGGAACGAGTATTGAGTCTTGTAACAGAATTGAAGTTTACTCAGACCCAAAAGATGATGATTTGATATGATTTTATATAAAGTCAGGCAATGTGAGAGGGGAATCTTCCACTGGTGAACTAATTTAGTATCAACGATGATGTCAGATGCCAGAGGTCTGCTTCGCATCCAAACTTTTTCTTGTACAATGTGTTCCTGTCAATTCTCTATACTTCCAGGTTAACTGAGATAGTAGGAGGCAAGACTGTGATCTTTTTTGGGGGCTGAAACATATGGCTGACAGAAGTTGTCACAGAATCTATGAAGGCTAAAGAGTATCTTACTTGGCTCCTAAGCCATCTGCCTGTAGTCTTGATATTACAGCAAGAACTCCATCCAGACTCGTATTATTGTATTCTGGCAGTATAGCTGTGAAGTTGTTGAGCACCCTGGATTCCATAAATACCTTCGTGCAGTCATATTAGAAATTTTTTTCTCAGCCTAAGGTTTTGACTGTGGTGTGCTTTGGGTGTGTTGTGGTGGGTCTTTTTGGTTTTTATTTTTAAATGCCTGAGTATCAGATTCCATACTGCTTCTCTAGCTCAAGTGGTTGGCGCTTGTTTATCAAGAAATCCTTCTTTGTGATTTATGCTTGTCATCTCTATGTATGATGATAGTTGATTTTGCCATTTGTTTTTAATCTTTTTCTAGCTTTGTGAATTCTTTTTCGTATATTAAGATTCAACTTTCGCTATGAACTTCATGGAATTTTTGTTGCAAGTCTGAGGGATAAACAGTTGCTGCAGAGAACAGTTTTTCTGTTAGATTGACTAAAGGAGCGGACTTAAGATGTTTCATGCTGCTGCGTATCGTAGGATATTGCATGAAGAAAATGGTGTTGAATTTTCACTTTAAAGTGACCTAGATCTTTATCTAAACCAGCTGGCTAATCTGCCCGTTTGTGACACAAGGAACTTAATAGTATGTGTGTCTTTGCTGGGTTAAATTGAAGCTATTGCCTTGACCCTTTTGTAATTGACACCAGGCATTCTAAAGAACTATTGTTTTTCCTTAATGCACTGTTTAATGTCATGCTGGAGTTTATACTGATAGGGGCTAATGCACCATATTCTGATCAGACTTTGGTTGACACTCTCACTTCTTCCACTCCAAGAAGATACTGCTGATTGCTGACGATGATGGTTTATTGTGGCTTGTAAGGATTTCAAATCATGTGGAGATTAAAGGAAGACTCCTTTGGCTTCCTTCTTTACCAGCACAACTTTGAATGTTAATCATTTATGGAGGACTGGACTTCTTGAAGATATCAGTTGCATAGGGCAGTCAGAGTTTGACATAACTGTATTGGGTTAAGAGTTGATATGGAGATTTGACTTATAATTCAGTGAGTATTTCAGGCAAACCTGAGACTGATCAAGAATTCAAGTGAAAACTTGTTTCTTTAGGTCATTCTCCGATTGAGCTTTATTAATGCTGTCGTCAAACTTTAAATAAAATTACTTGATTGGACTTGCTGTGTAATAATAATAATACTTGTCACATCTTGCAGCCAACTTCTCTGGTTGAGAAAAGTTTGTCTGCTCGTTCAGTCTTTAATATTATCATTTAAAACGATGATATTAAAACGCCATTTAAAAAATGCCTTTCTTCCCTCCTTCCTTCTCCCAGGAAACTTGTTTGCCCTTGAAATAGAGCACTGTGCAAGTGAAATAACTTGTATTTTTATATTGTTTAGAAGTTTGTAGGTATGTAAAGCCTATAGTGCAGGTAAAGTTATAGAGTTGTTTCAAATATGTGCACATAGGGTGGCTTCCTAGTTTATAAAGTTGCTGAATTCTGTGTAAAGCATATATTTGTGACTTAATACATTTATAGTTATGGAGCATGAAAAATACTTCTTTAAGAAATATGAACATAAAAACAACATTGCAGTGTATGGTGGCAGTCTGGTTTTGGCACTCAAATAAAATCAGTTGATTAAAATGAATTTTAATTTCTGACCAGCAAAACAAAACCCCCACTTCTGGAAAGCATCACAATAGAAGTTGTCTTTAATATCGGTCAGTCAGAAGTCAGGCATAGTGGTGTTACTGAGGGTCTTAGTATCTTGATACAGTAACTTTAGTTTGGAAGTTCTTTATATTTGAAAGTTGTATCTCTTATTTTACTTATCCTTACTTCTGTTGCGGTGTTAGTAGTTGTGAAGGCCCAGAGTAGATCCATGTGTAAACTAATTCTTGGCACAAAGGAACTTTGAACAGCTTTGTTTATTACCCAAACCAGGACTTCATACAAAATTCAAACAAGTGGCTAAAATGCTAATTAAATACGCTTTCTGTGCTGATAAATGTTACTGTAAATTTACATTTTCTTATACTATAATCTTTTCTACACAGGCCATCCAGATCTCACCTATTGCAATATAAATGAAAAATCAAGACACTTCTTTTTATGTTCTTCCTTTTGTCCCGGTGATTTAGAGACATTTGCAGGCAAAAAGAGCCCAATTAAGAGAACTTAAAAATGTTTCCTAAACTTAAATTCTCTCTCCGTTCAGGTCAATTCTGGTCACTGTTTTTCTTACGGTTCACACTATATAAGAATTGCTTATTAACATTGTTTAAAAACTCTTTTATTTTCCCGCTAATTGAATAGATCAGTAGAACATTGGGTATCTGAAGGGATTACAATACATTATTTTTTAGAAAAAGTAGCACTATATTTCTGTCAGAGCAGAGGGTGGAGGATTTACTGCATGGTCCCTGCATCATTTCTATATCTTACTATGGTGAAAGCAGGTTTGTCATCATTCTTACAGCATCAGTGTTGCAGCAAGCTAGTCAATATAATCAGAATGTCTGAATGTCCTTGGCTGACCAGTTTCTTTCGTAAGTCTCATATGTCCTGTGACTTCAGATCCGTTCCTTGCCTATATTTCTATGCAAAACTTTGTCTTGAAAGGCAGAATTTGTAATACTGATACTCTGTAATTTTGAATAAATAAAAATGGTGAACTCTGAACCTGAAAAGCTTTGCTACTTGAGTTCGTGCGTAGTTGGAAGGAGAGGTAAAAAAAATGATTAATACTTTCTAGATAAGCTTTGCTCTTGTGGTGTCATGGAAATATGCCTTATTCCTATGAGCTGATTAAAAGTTCACTGTAATTATTTTCTGTTGCAGATGAACCAACACGTTCCTTGAGTGGTCTCATCTTGAAGAATAATGTAAAAGCACATTTTCACAACTTTCCCAATGGGGTAACTGACTTCATTAAAAATGAATGTCTGAACAACATTGGTGATTCCTCTCCCTTAATTAGAGCTACTGTAGGTAAGTTTGCTTTTATTGCTGTCTTCTGCATACTGAAAGTGTTGCTGATATGGGTGAGAGCTGCATTAGAGATGTAAAGAGTTATTAAACTCCTAAAATATTTGTTTCTGATATCTGTCACAACTTCACCATGTTTTAATGCTGATATTTATCTTCAGTATGAATATACAGAAGTCACACTTACTTTACTTCCTATTCTTTTAGAACTGATATAGCCATTCAACTCATACAGTTTTGAAATGTAACTGAATGTAAGTTTATTTGAATCTACTGAAACTGAGTTTGCTGCCAATTTCTATACCTAAAACCAGAAGTGAGGTAAAGGTCTGACTTCAGAACTGTTTCTGCACTCAGCTTGCATCAGGAAACACTTCTCTTAGTGGATTTCCTGTGCCCTGCTTCCCATATGCACAAACATGCACATCCCTTCAGGGAATCGTCATACCATGCGTAACACGTTCCCATAATGAGTTTCTTATTTTAAATAACTTCTATCAGAAAACAGTAGATAAAGTGTGATATACAGAACATCACAGAACAGTTTCGATTGGAAGGGACATTAAAGATCATCTAGTTCCAACCCCTCCGTGATGGGCAGGGACACATCCCACTAGATCATGCTGCCCAATGTGCCGTCCAGCCTGGCTTTGAACACTTCCAGGGGTGGGGCAACCGCAGCTTCCCTGGGCAACATGTTCCAGTCCCTCACCACCCTTGCTGTGAAGAAATTCCTCCTTACATCCAGTCTAAATCTGCCCCTCTGCAGTTTATACCCATTGCCCCTAGTCCTATCACTGCAGGCCTTTTTACAAAGTCATTCCCTAGGTTTCTTGTAGCCCTTTCAGGTACTAGAAGGTCCCTATAAAGTCTCCTTGGACCCTTCTCTTTTCCAGGCTGAACATGCCCAACTCTTTTAGCCTGGCCTTGTAGCAGACATGCTCCAGCCCTCTGATAATCCTTGTAGCCCTTCTCTGGACCGTTCCAACAGCTCCATACCCTTATTATGTTTTGTATTCCAGAATTGGACGCAATACTCCAGGTGAGATCTCGCAAGAGAGGAATAGAGGGTCAGAATCACCTCTGTCACCCTGCTGGCCATGCGTCTTTTCGGTGCAGCCCAAGACACAGTTGGCTTTCTGGGCTGCGAGCGCACATTGCCAGCTCATGTTAAGCTTCCTGTCAATCAACACCCCCAAGTCCTTCTCTGCAGGGACTATCTCAATCATGTCATCCCCCATCATGTACTGAAATGGGGAATTGTCCTGACCCAGGTGTAAGACCTTGCACTTGGCCTTGTTGAACCTCAAGGCCTATTTCTCCAGCCTGTCCAGGTCCCTCTGGATGACATCCCATCCTTCCCATGTGACAACTACACCACTCAGCTTGGTGTCCTCTGCAAACTTGCTGCAGGTGCCCTCAATCTCACTGTCTATATCATTGATGAAGATATTAAATGGCACTGGTCCCAGTACAGACCCCTGAGGGACACCACTTGTCATGGATCTCCATCTGGACATCGAGCTGTTGACCACTACTCTCTGAATATGACCTCCCAACCAATTTCTTATCCACCAAACAATGCACCCATCAAATCCATGTCTCACTAATTTAGAGAGATGGATGTTGTGGGAGACCATGTCAAAGTCTTTACAGAAGTCCGGATAGATCACATCCATTGCTTTTCCTGTGTCCACTGATGTGGTCACCCCATCATATAAAGCCACTAGGTTGGTCAGGTAGGACTTGCCCTTTGTGAAGCCATGCTGGCTGTCTCAAATCGCCTCCCTGTGCTGTACCATAGTCTCTAGGAGGATCTATTCCCTGATCTTCCCAGGCACAGGGGTGGGACTGACAGATTCCCAGGGTCATCTTTTCTGTCCTTTGTAAGAATGGGGACAGTGTTGCCTTTCTTGCAGTCACCAGGGTCTTCTCTTGACTGCCATGACTTTTCAAATGTTATGGAGAGTGGCTTGGCAACCACATCAGCCAGTACCCTTAGGACGCTGGGATGCGTCTCATCAGGTTGCTTAGACTTCTATATGTCCAGGTTCCTCAGGTGGTCATGAACCTGATCCTTCTCCACAGTGGGAAGGGCTTTACACCACCACCAACAACCCCCGGTCTGCATCTTGTTGTCCATTGACTCAGGAGGGGTGAGGAGAGTGGTTGTCAGTCAAGGCTGAGGAAAAACAGTTGTTGAGTACCTCAGCCTTCTCCTCATCTGTTTATCAAAGGTTACTATGTTCGACCATCAGTAGGGGTACACTTTCTTTAACCTTCCTTTTCAGGTTGACACACCTGTAGAAGCTCTTCCTGTTACTTTTGCTTCACTTGTCAAGTTCAGCTCCAGCTGTGCCTTGGCCTTTCTGACTCCATCCCTACAGGACCAGGCAGCATCCCTATACTCTTCCCAGGTCTCTTGTCCCTGCTTGCACTGCCTGTGCAGTTGCCTCTTGCTTTTCAGTTTGACTTTGGTCTTGACCAAGGGATGCGTGTTGTTCTGGTCTTGGCCCTTGCTCTGATGCTCCATCTTCCACATCTCGAGCCTCGTGTCTGTCCTGCAGAGGCGTCTGGGGAGGCATAGGCAAGGAGGGGGTTTGTTTTCTGCCCTGTGCATGAACTTGTTTCCACTCACTACATCCCTTTAAGCCCCTGCTCCTATCCCGATGCGAGGAGGATACCAGATCCCTTTGATCAGCGGCTTTTTCTGCTGCCTGTTCCTGCTTCTGTATCCAGGAGCTCAGGGTGTGGTTCTACCGGTCTGTCTCTTCAGACTCCCTGATGCCGCTTAGCCTCTCTACTTCCTTTCACAGCTCTGCCACCAGGTGGAGGAGATCATCCAGTTCCAGTGTGAAGTTCTTTTGTTACACAGGTTTCTGATTTCTTAGGTACTTCATTTTACTACACCTCTTCTGTAATATATGTATATTTGCATTATTTTTACTTATTTCTAGGTAAAGTTGCTTTTCTGTCTGCTCTTTGAGAGTATGATTTCCTCCAATTAGTACAATCACTGTAGTAATTTTCCCCATCCACGCAAAAAAAACTAGAAAAAAGTAAAATAAATATTTGAGTACAGTATAGAAAAAGGGAGTGTGTTTTAGTTCAGAAAGAAGTTCAGCGTGTATCAGCTGACTCCTTTTATAAACTAACCTACCAGTTAACTGCTCCTTTAGAATCTTGCTTTTACTATAGGACTCCTACTCCAGCCATCTGGGTTATGGACAATGGGCTAGAGAAAAATGCTCATATCTTAGCTTTTTCCTGTTGTGTTGTCACTTGTGAGGCTGCTTTATTATGAATGTTATGAAAATGTCCCGTTTTCATAATAACAATAGAAACAGGTGTCTGCCACGCAGTCTTTTGTGATTTCAGGGTGCAGAAGAGTCATGCTTGCTTGTTCATTCGTAGGAGTTGGTAATGGAATATGGTGGAACTAAGGAACAAATTGCAGCTCCATTTGGATTGCTGTCTCACTGTCTTAGTGTTGTATGGTGGTGGTGGTTTATGGAGTGGGGTTTTTTGTTGTTTAGGGGTAGCTTGGGGAATGAGTGTTTGTTTTGAGGGAGGTATTCTTTGATTTCTAGTAGTACAAAATGTTTCATGGATTATTATCTGAATTACTATTCAGTTTTAAGTGATCCTTGCAGGGATTACTCAAGAACATATGAACTCTGAAAATGAGTAGCAACTAATGAACTGTATGCTTGCATAAGAGTTGCTAGTTAGCAACTGTAGTTGCTATTCAGCATGCTTTGCATTCTGCTGTTTGAAGTAATTAAACGTTAGATCCTTGAGGCCTTCTGTCTTAAGAGCAAGTGATCTGGTGCCTATGATCTCTTGGTACTAGCTAGGTGTAAGTGTGTTACTACCTACCTAGGCTTCCTTTTTAGCATATGAGTTGGCACTTGCTATTTAGAGCTGCTCTTTGAGACATATATGGCGTTTTTTTCAGTTCAAGCACTATAGGTTTAATAAGCCATTTGCAAGATCTCTAGGGTGCTGAGAGGATGAGCAAGTACATCTAAATAGCATCAGAGAAGACTTGATGCAACATTCACTCTCCCTTGTGGTCTCTAGCGTCTAGTGTAATGCTGACCAGGTAAAAGCTGATACGTTTTGGCCAAAATGGAGGCAAGTTGATTAATTCTATACTCAGAAGTGACTTTGCTGAGGAGAGTGAGCATGGCAATCGAGTCAATTTTAGAATTGTGACTTGAGACCAAATGGTAACTAGGCATTGTTGTATCCTTACTTAGGTTTTCCCTGTTTTAATCCCCATACAAGTAACAGCATGGAACTTCTCTGTGCTGTGTGGCACAATCTTTAAAACCCGATGTCTAAAGTTCAAATATGAATCAGAGTTCCAAAAAGATGTGTTGAGGATCCACAAACTTACCAGGAAATAGATGCATTTATCTAGGAAGCATTTCTAATTAGTTAAAACTTTCTGGACATTCTTGCCTGGGCAAGACCTTAGTGTAGTCCCTGCTTAAAAGCAAGCAGAGGAAATAGTTTTGAGTGTTAAAGAACGGTGGTGGGACTGAAGAGCTTCTCTGCATAAGGAAAATGAGAGCTGATGATTGACCTAAGGGGGAAATTTTTTATGAAGTTTACCTTTTTAGAATTAAGGAGTTCTGAAGTCTACTGTGGGAGCTACAAGAGGCAAAACACCACCCTGAAAACCACAACCTTCCTCCTGTCCTGTTATTGGCATGAAAGTACTGAAGCATAGCTGTTTTTTCTTTTTTTTTTCTATTTTTTTATTGTAGAATTGATGTTGTAAACTGGAGTTGCATGTAAGTGAAACAGTGACATAAAAGATGCTTTCATCACATTTACGCTTATTCTTTTAATGATTCCTGGTATCCGTCTGGAGTTGGTTCTCTAGTATGATCACTGCTCAGTTACCCCAGCTGCTGAATTTGTTACATTTCACATTTGTGGAGTGAAATAACCCATTCTGTAATACTGTTTCGAAGTTCCTTACAAATCCAAGAGCATCTTATTAAGGCTTTCAGTTTCAGGTTTCTAACCTTGCAGCGTGTTATGTTGATCAGAAGGAAGGGCCTTTTTGAACTGTCAGATCCAGCCCAAACCTGTCAAAAAGCTGTAAGCTCCTAAACTGATTATTTCTTTAATTCGATTATTCTTCTAATGTACACTTTCTGTGTCTGAAGGGTGCAGAGAAAGCCACAAAGGCTAATCTCTTGTGTCTTCTGTTCTCTGCTGGCCAAATCAAGCTGCAGGTGGGTGGGAAAAATTTCGCAGTTGAAAGATGATGAGGCACAGTAGAAACCCATGAAGATTCATTTCAATATTAACTTAAGTCTCTAAAACTTAATTTTATGTGGCTGTTTCCTCGTTGTACTTAAAACCTTTTGAAAGCTTCAAATGCTGGAGCTGTTGTCTCTCTTAGTTCTTAATAGTCTGATATTATTATTTTCTTTTGGTATCCCTACCAAAATGTCTATAGCTTCAAAAATACTAGCACAGCATTAAATGGCTTCTCTGCAGACTTGTTCAGAAAGTTCAAAATTACATATATAGTCTGAATTGCATACACCTCAGTTGCAAGGGGCTGCAGCCTCAGGTTACTTTTGCCTCTGCATCTGGATGTATTTATTCTCATATTCTCTTCCTGCCTGGGGTAACCCTCTGAAGAACACTTAAAAGTAGTTTTCAGATTGTCTTTCCTTCAGCTGTGCAAGCTTGTACATATTACAAGTATAGCCACACCATTTGTCATCCTCTGAAAACACTTCTGGACGTGGAAAAAGTTCTTCAGCTAACTCTTTTCCAAAACTACCTATCCCTTTGAGACTTCTCTATCATACTAGTCCAGAGGAGTTCTAGGAGTTTCATTCCTATGTCTTTTTCTGAACCCGTGTTATATCTACAAACAGACCTGGGCCAGATCTAAGTTAGGCAGACAATTTTGCAGTTTAAGTATTTTGACTAGGAGGCAGGAAAATTCATTTACTTTGGTCTTTCTGTGAAGTTCAGTTTAATTAAAAAAAAAAGAGAAAAAGTGGATTGTTAAGATCCAGCAACAGTAAAATAAGTATTTTCTGTTAATGCATCTGATATTCTTTGCAGGACCAAAATATTCAGGAGTAACGCAGTTTTTAAGACTCTATGGATCTCTGTAGGCTTTTGGGAAAGTTTTCTTTTTAGTTGCAGTTATGAAGACAACTGGATACAAACTACATCTGGAGCTGTAAAATTGTGGTTTATCTATGTGTTGAGCCCGTTGTCTTTGTGTGCTCTCCAGCCTATTGCATCAAAGCAAGCATGATGTAAAATATCTTTAACTTACTTTGTGTCTTGTCCAGAATATCCTTTGTTTGTAATGTTGTCCTGTGGTTTTGTGTATTTAAACAAGAAATTTTGACATTTTATTCTAAAGGAAAGTGATAAATTGTTATTAGCTCAGTGGAAAAACTTAGGAAAGCTTTTTTCATGGCTTGTCACTTCAGTGATTACTAGTTGTAGTATCCATTTCTTCTGTCTCATACTCATTAGAAATAACTCTCAGTAGCATAAGAGTCTATGCTACCTGTTTCAGTTTGTCTTGAGTGAGGCAAAATGGCCTCATACGAAGTCAGTCTTAGTTTCTACACAGCCTTCCATGTTTCTCTCACCTAATTAGTTTTTCCTGGGATCCCTGTACGTGCTGGAAACAGAATTTTGGGCTGACGTGTCTCTTTGCAGAACCTCAGTCAGCCAAGTCCTATACAGCTGATCACTGGATGACCTGTGTTAAACCTGGATGAGTGTGTAAACTCTTAGTAGGTATCTCTGTCTTGGTATGTGTCCTTAATGTTTTGGGTAAACACAATATGAACACATACTAACTTGCCTCTGAGTTGTAAGTTTATTGGATGGCAGATTCTGCGTTCATGCTTTTGTATCATAATAAAGAAGGGGTGACTTGAGGTGGATACTCTTGTGTTTTCTGGAGGTCAAGGTTTGTACACTGTGCTGTAAATTTAGAGCCAAAGCTGCCCTGCAGTGTTAGGGTAGGATTATTTCCTTAACTAGTGCTACTTTTGTGCTTGATTTTCAAGTGTGAGCCCTCTGTAGTAGCAGGAAGGAACAACCCACCTTTGCATTTCAAAGATTTTCAAATACCATTTGTAAATAAATGCGCTTCCTGTTTTTATGCTTGCCAGTTCTTGACAAGAAATTTCATAATTCCTTAATGTGTAAGCGGAGAAAAATTAGTATGAAACGTATGAAGATATGCGAGATCTCATTTCTTTCATCCCTCTGGTTCCTTTAGGCATTCTGATAACAACAATTGCCTCGAAGGGGGAATTACAGAATTGGCCTGAACTCTTACCAAAGCTTTGCAGCCTATTGGATTCCGAAGATTACAATACTTGTGAGGTAAGGAGACTCACAGAAAACAGAAAGATTATTATCCAAGTGTGATTATTTTTATCTCCCTTCATAGACACTATGTACACGTATAGTAGTGTCTTTGTGTTTATAGATGCACACATATGCTCCTCAGAGAACAGTGGCTAAAGTTTGATAGGTTTTCTTCTACCTGCATTCCATGTTCTTACTCTTCAGTCAAACAAATTTGTTTTCTTTGCATACAAGCAGAAGACCGCAGATGGGTAGTTGTAGCATCTCAGCTGAAAAGTGTCCTGAAGTTAGGACTCTGTGATACCTAATTTTTTGGGCAGCATCAGCATCATCAAGTTGACCCCAGATTTTCCTTTACTTGAAAAGTAATAGTCATTCTTCTTGAAACTTAGTCTGGAAAAGCAATCTGTCATTACTGTCTCAGGGTTAAATGAACTGTTTCGTTCAGTGCATAAGAAGAAAAATTAATAACTACCAACTTAACTGCTCTAAACTATGAGGAGAAAAAAAGCTTTGTCTTGTTAAAAAAAAAAAATCACACAATTCTAATTATTTGATACCATCTTGATACACACTTAGAAGTGTGTGAAGCATAATAAAATATTCCTCAGGCGTGGGGTAATGGTCCAAGATTCCAGCGCTGCTTTCTCAAGAAAAAGAAAAAAACACTTGAAAGTCGAATTGACCGTCACATTCAGAGTTTTGTTTTGCCCCATAGCAAACAATAAAAGGAAATACAATTATATATGTAATCAGATTGGTACTTCTGCACCTGGACATTTATTTCTCAAATAAGAATTAGCTTTTAAGCATTTTTAAAGACATAGTTGAATAGATGAGCATTGAGTGCTAAAATTAAAATTACCACTTATCCACTACTGACTTGCCCAGCTTCAGATCTTACACATGCCACTATAAAGTGTTTAAATTAAAAGCCTTTAAGGATGTTTCAATTTAACTCCATATTTAGTCAGCTACATTTACTGCGTTGACTAGTCACATTTACTGTGCTGTGCTGAACTCACCCGTTCTGATCAAAACCTTAGGTTTTACTTCCTTCAGAATGTGGAAGGAGATATTTTAATGGTTTTTTTTTAACAGGGTGCTTTTGGAGCTCTTCAGAAGATATGTGAAGATTCTGCTGAAATTTTAGATAGTGATGTATTGGACCGACCACTCAATATCATGATACCCAAGTTCTTGCAATTCTTCAAGCACAGCAGTCCAAAAATAAGGTACATTTAGGTGTTGTACTGCAGTTACCTTTTAAAATGGTGTTTTCATGAGCAGCAAGGATGCTATTATCTAGATCAGTTTAAAACCTGTTTATTATTTTTAAGGGATCCTGTAGCGACCTACAGAGGTGCCGTGCATCAGTAATTTCTGTGTTTATCTGCGTAGTTAGTACAACAATCTTACCTCTTTATCCATTGTTCAAATGTATGATCAACCAATGATTTTGAAAATCAAACTCTTTTAGGTTTTTGCATGTTATTACAAGAAATTCAGTGTTGTTGGAACTTAATATTTTGATTAGAAAGAACAATTTTAAATTAATTTTGTAATGGCCAGCAATAGAAGAGTCAAAATCCTTTTGTTGACAATAGTTTCTTGGTTCTTGTAGAAAGCTTTTTCTGCTTTAACCACATCAGAAATTAGAAAGTTCTATCTTTCAGCTGAATCAAATTCAATGAGTTCATCATCTCTTTACTGTGAAACTGTATTAATCTCTCCAAAGTAACAGAAGTATAGCATAGAAGTAAAATTCCAAGATTAAGTTGTTACTGCTGATATTCATTTATTCATTGCAAAGAACAGTGGCTTTTACCTTGAAGTGAGCCAACAGTGTGCCCCTGCCACAAAGAAGGCTGTTAGTATCCTGGGCTGGACTGTTGCCAGCTGGTCAAGGATTCTGTCTAGGGCAAGAGAGACTTGGACACACTGGCGAGAGTCCAATAAAGGACCATGAACATGATGAAGAGTCTGGAGCATCTCTTCTATGAGAAAAGCCTGAGAAAGCTGGGTCTGGGCAGGGCTCATCCACATATACAAATACCTGAAGGGAGGAGACAGAACCAGGCTCTTTCCAGGGGTGTCCAGTGACAAAACCACCTCTAATGAGCACAGACTGAAACACAGGAGGTTCCTTCTGAACATCAGGAAACACATTTTACTATGAGAGTGTCCAAGCACTGGCACAGGTTGCCCACAGAGATGGTGGAGTCTCAATCGTTACAGATATTCAGAAGCCATCTGGACATGGCCCTGGACAACTCCAGATAACCTCCAGAGGTCCTTTTCAACCTCAACAGTTTTGTGATTCTCTGATTCTATGAAATGTCTTTTTTAAGTCCTATTTTGAAAATTACATTGAAAGATTCTACAACTTGAAGGTGTCGGTTATTTATTGCCAACGGTAGTGGGTGGTGAAGACTAACTCAGAATATGTCATGATAGGATTCAAATAAGATTTAGAAACACACCTAAAATAAATGCACGCTTAGAAAAATACTTAACAAAACATGAACTTGCTCTTGTGGAAGGATAAGCTTAACACTTCTCTGGAGCTGGGAGAGATTGAGAAAAACATGCTTTTTTTTCTTTACCTCATTATACAGTCTTTAGCTTTTTTCCTATGCTGCAATGTTTGTGGCTTTGATACTGTTAAACCTGTTTCAGATTTAAAGCAGACCACCTGCTGGTCCACAGCCTGATTTCAGTGCGTAGTGCTGAAATATGGAAACTGTTATTAGCGTCAATAAAATACTTTAAATCAATCAAGAGAAACTTTTGAACTATGTTTTATGAAACAGTCTTTCAAGACATATCTGAACAGAGTAGAATTTTAGAGTTACGTTAGTAAAAATATTTTAATGCGTCTTGAAAGGCTTTAACAGGTAGTTTTGCCTTATGCTTTTACTTACAGAATTTTTTTATCTCTGAGAATGAAAAAGACCTGTAAGTAATGGCTTTGCTTAAAACAAAAAAAGAACCACCAGTGCTTTGTTTTTTAGTATACTTCTAACTCAAGTAGCTTAGTATGTATCCTACTGCAAGTGTGTGTTTATTCCAAGCTACAGCTATATTGTTGACACATACTTGTCTCACTAAATAGAAGAAAACATTGCAAAGAGAGTGGGATGCTAAACAATGCAGAAAGGTATGCTAAAATTTCACCATGATGACTTGTATGGAATTGTTCATATCTGAGAAAACCAGTAATCATAACATACTCAAAAGAAGCATTCTTACATACTGTTTAGAACAAACAGATGTAGTCCTCCTGCTCTGGTTCTTATTTACAGAGTACTTTATTCTTAAATGTTTATTAGATATATCGGAGTGTAAGACGGTACTTAAAATGTGGTTTAGTAATTTTGCATAGCAATACTGTAGATGTGCAGATTTGTTCCCTTTTGCCTGAAGATGATGTTTGGAAAATGTAATTTGCTTCCTAATATCGTTAATGTGTGTGTAGTGTTTAGAAAGATATTTTTAACTTGTGAAAAATGTGTGTTTTAACTGTCTTACTTGTAGGTCTCATGCTGTTGCATGCGTCAATCAATTCATCATCAGCAGAACTCAAGCTCTTATGTTGCACATAGATTCTTTTATTGAGGTGGGTTTGCATTCTGCCTGGGGCATTAAGTCAAATACATAACGGATTTATCAGGAGTTTTGAGTTACGTTTTACAGCTACTTCTACCCCCAGACTCTTCATGTCTGGTTGCTCATTCTTAGCTTCAGTCCCCAATGGTTAAATTTCATTCTGTATGCTTGTGCAGAAAGTTAATTAATCTAAGCACTCTCAAGCCCCAAAAATAGTATTTTGAAAGTTGCTTCCTCTTCATAAGTAGAGGAAACTCTTGTTGTATAAAGGTGTAAAAGTAATGACAGCAGTTTACCACTTACCTGTGATGGAAAGCGCAGTCACTTTAATTAGTGCTTCGGAACATGGATTAGAAAGGTGGTGTTAATAATCCAGGAAATACCATTCTTGTGCCAGTGCTAATATTACACGGTGTTTTGATTATGTATACAGTATACATTGAGGGAGTGAAAAGTTCATTTGCTAAACCATATGCTTTAAAGAAGTTAAGCGGTGTTCTGAGGTGTGGAGTGGGACAGTACAGAAGTACACATCTGTCTGCTTTAGTTTGCCATTAATATAAATTTAAAGGTAAGTTGAATTAGATGAACTAGGCTTTTCAACTGGTCTTACTTTCCAACAGAATCTTTTTGCGCTGGCTGGTGATGAGGAGCCTGAAGTACGCAAAAATGTTTGCCGTGCCCTGGTAATGTTACTGGAAGTTCGAATGGATCGCCTTCTTCCTCATATGATTAGCATAGTTGAGGTGAGTCTCGTTTCCCAGATTTGTTTGAGATTGCAGAAATAATATCAAATAAAAAACATTAATAAGAACAGGTATGTTACTCTTGCACTTGCCTACTCTCCTTTTCCTTGAAAACTGAAATTGTGAAACTTTCTTCTTACCTGTTTGGCTACTGAAAGTTGCACTTGACAGGCGCTGCATATGGCAGTTGTTTATTCTTCATTAAGTTGATTGATCCTGAAATGGTGGGATCAGCCGTACTATGGAGTAGGCAGACAATGCTTGACTCCAAGTGAGAAGGTCATGTTAAAATATAGTGCTAAGAGCTTATACTGCTGCAGTTTAAAACGCTGTCGCTTTTTTTGAATGTGTTGACCATAATGAAGATAAGGCATGCTATTTTATATAGCTGCAGTGCTCTTTGAGCTAGTAATGACACTACTTCCGTTGCATTCAGTTGCAGTGATTTGTGAGGTCCTTTGCCATTCTGGACTATGTCATATGTATATGTCGTATATCTATAACAAATGTCATTTGTTAGGTCCTTTCCCATTCTGTATTAGTGCAGACTTGTCCACCAGAAGACAAATCATCTCTGTTTTTTTGTCCGGTCGGCTATTAGAGCACAGAGTAATTACCATGTTTGTGGGAAATACTGGCAGTTTCTAGGTGGCAGTTACACATGCTGCTTGCCAGACTGGAAGTATAGCTAAGATCATAGTGCTGCTTATGCAGATTTCGTGTGGACAAGTGGAGCATAAGTCAAGTGTCACATTTCATAAAGACTGTGTCCAGACTACACAGAGATGATCTTAATTTTTTTTGTTCTTGTACACAGGCATTAGACACACATCAGGTTAAGGTGACCCTTGACAGCATTGGCCTACTGTTTCAACTCCCTCTATGTTGTCTGGAATTCCATGACACCAGTCTTGGCATATAGTCTCAATATAACATAGGACAAGTGAGGATTGTTGTTACTTGGTGATGGGGTTTGTTCGATTGAGCAGTTGAGAGACTTGAGGGGTTTTTTGAGACAAAGTAAAGCTTTGGAGATGATACTGTCAAGAAGTGATAACTTTTCTGACTCTTCACCCTCCTAAGATCTTTAAGGAACTTCTAGACTTTGTAGGTAGGAAGATATTTTTTTTTTTTTTTTTTTTCAGTTTTGGGACTACTCTGCACTGTTACTGGTTTCCTCAGTTTTGTATACATCCTGGTACGTGCAAAGATGATACCCCAGGACTGACTATTATTCAGTATTCAGATAAGTCAGTTTTTGAACTTTTGAGGCTTTAATGTCTGCAAGCTGAATACTAGTGGCTCCTTTCAGTAAATAAAGTCTTAACAGGGAGAAATTTCTGTGTGATGTGCTTTATACTTATGGAGAATCACTTGTAAAGTAGTTAAGATAGTAATGATCCAGTAGTGATTCTAAGAATATCATGGCGGGCATCATGCTTTTGAAGCAAACAGGTTTAGTTTTAACTTCCTTGCCAAGTCCCTGGAGCATGCAGGAATGGCTGAGTTTGGGTTTCATTGGGGATTTTGAGCACACACTTTGAGAAGATCAGAAGTGGATGGTTTTTGATTTTCTGTCTGAGAACTTGATAACAGGGTATGTCAGGAGTAGACCAACCTAACAACTCAATTATTAGATTGCACTTGTATGCTTACAGAGCAGATTTTTTCACAGATGTGGCTCTTAGGATCTTCCTTAGTAGAAATTCTCATTTTGCATGTTGTTGCTTTGTCTAGATAAAGAGATGTCCCTTTACTGCTCAAAGGATGTGTTCCTGTTAATTCTTAGTGTATCCCACTATTCTTTTCTTGATGTTTTGGTTCAAGACTAATGTGACATTGTTTATGTTACAGAGTAAAAAAAACTGTACTGAATAATCTTGCTGTGCTATTTTGTAATCTATTGTGATGCACGAAATATTTGCATTTGCTAAAGTAGGTAGAATGTTATAGTTTATCCTTAAAAGTACTTACTAAAATTTGGCGTGATAGTATTAAAAAAAATCTTCGAATACCCTTCCTGCTTTTTTCTTTGTTGCTAGGATCACTGTTCTTGGTATGATTTCAGGCTGTGTATATGGCTATCTTACACGACTGAGTAGCCTTTTCAGCCTATGGTTCTCTAACTTCATGCAGTATAATACTTACAATAGATACTTAAAAAGGGAATGACAGCGTGAGGGGCATCTTCAAAAGATTACTTTTTGTCATTCTGTTTTTGTCTTCCTGACAAATAACAAATCCACAACTAAATAGTGTATTTTCGAGCCCTCTGGGGAAAAATGCCGAATTTCTTAAATTGAGGTTTGTTAAGGACACCTTGCTTGCAATGGGCAGGATATTTTTCTGCTTCTTTGAGCTGCAGTCTGACAACTTGAAATAGAGCAGTATTTATGTTACTGTGAGTTTTCAGTCACCAGTGGTGAACCTCTAGGAAAAGCTTGTCATTTAGTGCAATTCTGTAGGAAAGGGTTCCGTACATGGTAAGTCTTGTATCCCTGAAATGCATAAGGATAATCAAGATCCCCCCCATTATATTTAATTTTGAGAATAAATGGTATTCTGAAGCAACTGAAGAGGGATTGCATTTGCTCTAAATCCATGCATAAGGAAAGTTAGCTGCATGGACTTCGATGAGGTTTTCTAAAATGAGTGGAAGAACCAACAGTTTCAGAAATAAGGGCTGGCATGGAAGAATACAGAAATTTTATTATTTTGGAAGTTGCAGGAGTCTTCCCTACTTTGTTTTGACAGTTGTGTGTAAGAAACTGATGTTGCAGTAGTCTACTTAAGCTTTTTGTTTATGCAGGTATTTGATTATTTTTGGTTGATGGAGGATTAACCTTAAATAGCAAGCTTTAGTATTTGATACCATGTCTCTGAACTACAATTCATGTAGAAAAATCTGATGTGACTTCTCCCTTAACTCCCCAGCTATGGTTCCTACTTCCTTACATCCCATGATATAGTCAGGATTTGGAAGGGAAGCGTGATGGCACTGGAATAAAAAGTATTTTTATAAAAACCTTATTCTCACAATGACCATAAGTAGTCTCTTACGTGTGTTTCTTCCCATGGCTCCAAAGAGACAGAATTGCTATGGTAACATAGCCTGGTTTCGCAAACACACTTTGCAGTGTTGATAGCTTCTTTTAGACACCAGAACTTCCATCTTATACAAGTAATTATTTTTATATTGTGTAGTACATGCTTCAAAGGACCCAGGACCAAGACGAAAATGTGGCTTTGGAGGCTTGCGAGTTTTGGTTGACTTTGGCTGAACAGCCAATTTGTAAAGATGTATTATGTCGTCACCTTACTAAGTAAGTATTAAGAATTACAGGTCCTATTTATTTTGAAATAGTCATCTTTAAACTTCAGTTAACTTGTTCTTGGTTACTCTTATAGAGGCTGTATCTAGCTTGCATTATGCTTAGAAGAATTTTTCTGTAGGTAGTTCTTGTGCTTAGTAAAGATGGCTGTAGCACAGAGTTTGTTGAAAAGGGAGTGTTCCAGACACGGTGATCTCCAGAGGCAACCTAAACGGTGTCACTGTGGTGCTTTACCTCAAGCTTAACAGACTTTTGAGTTTCATGTGGATACAAAGATGTGCTTACATGTGCTTAAGCTCAAGCATGTCCACATGACATTACTTACATTATCTAGTGTCCTATGAACATGTTGTCTTGACTACAGCTAATGTAGGCATGTGTGCAATGTTTCTATGTGCGTAGATAGGCCAAAGGTTACCTCTTTATATTTATAAAGAACATAACAAAACAGCATGACATCACTTGGATTTAGGAATCAATTTTATATTAATTGCTATTGCAATTTAAACTTGAGGAAAGCACATACAATGTGTTTCTTCATACTTCTGCAGCCTGATAGTAGTTTAAGTTTCAAAAGCTATTTTTTGTGAGTCTTAAAAAGTTATCCTGTGCCTCAAAGTGTAGCTCTTTGGTTGAATGGAAATGAATCATCCGCTTTAAGACTTAAACATCCACATGTTTGCAACAGTGCTTGTAACTGGTTTCTAGACTACTATGAAGTCTTTTGCAATAGGAAATGACTTCTTCGGTGTTCCCAGTAGTTCTTTGTCTTTATATATGCATGGAGAAGGTTTTGAAAACTACTGGGGCAGTTCTCTCAAAGTCTTGATTGGAAGAAAAGAATCATGGGAGAAGAGATGCATTCTTCTCAGCGAAAATAAGCATTATGGATGTGAAGCAATTAAAAATTAGCGAAGTGTTGGTTATCATAAGCACTTAGAAAGTAGAGAATTTAGTTTAAAATACCTGCTGTAGCAGTGGAGGGCTAGGAGTTACAAACAGGAAAACCAATGTTATGAGAAATGATTTTGAAGTTTTAAAGTGGTTTTACTTGATTCCTACTCCTAGAGCTCAGAAGACAAAGAATGATAGCACAGTTCTTGAATCTGCCCACCCACTTCGAAACATGCATTATGTTTATACTGGAAATGACAGTAATTATTAACTGCTAGTTAAAAACTACTAGTATTAAACATCTTTTGGCCTACGTTGACACTGCAAAGGCATCGTAGTCTCATGGTACTTCAGTGTCATGTTTTTTGAAAGCAATTTATTTGTTGGTGAGTGCTTTTTTACTAGGATGCTATGTAAGTTAGTCAATACTTGATGATAATATTAAATTTTCTTGTATTAAATTAAAAGTGGGACAAGACCTTCTAAAAGCGTGTTCATGTGGTATCTAGCATCTTGTTCCGTTTTGATTCTGTAGGCTTTTTTAAAAGAAATGTAGCTTTTGCATATTTCATGAAGTATGCTGCAGAAATGCCAGTGAGTTTGTGATAATGTGTATACTTTCTATTCCCTTCATTCAAAGTTCAAAAGGTGATGTGCCATTGCAATGTGTGAATATTATTTCTGGCCTAGTACCTTCGAAAACAATACTTCTTGGCTGCAGTGTGTAGAGAGATTGAGTCTGTCACTGGTGCTGGGTCAGTCCCTAGCGTTATTAGCTTGATTTAAGTCTTAAGCCACAAGTAAATAGTGACAAGTGCTGTTGGTGAAAGCCAAGATATTTATCCTATGTATTATAGGAGTTTAAATGTTTAGACTTAACTTTTGAAAGGCATTTCAGAATAAATCAGTCATATGGGAGAATATCAGGTTTTTTCAGGTTTCAAACTCAGTTATGTCATCTGGTTACGCCTAGTTAAAGCTTATGATTTAAATCAACTCTTTTTCAGATTACAGAATATTGATGAACCTTATGACTTAGAGTTTGGTTTAGGTGCTGCCTCTTGTTATCACGCTAAGCGTGGTTTTTATTTTGGATTGAGGGAGTTGAAGTTTACAACCAAGATTATGGCCCAGGTAACTGGGAACTGGTTTGCTTTTTTTATGTGTTATTTTGACATATATTGATATTTCTTTGTAGGCTGATACCTGTGCTGGTAAATGGTATGAAATATTCAGAAATAGATATTATTCTGTTGAAGGTGAGCATCAATTTATTTTACTCTTTAAGAATATATGATTAACTCCTGACCTGTAAATCAGCATGATTCAGATCAGAATGAGTAGATCTGTCCTACCATCTGTAAATTGGAGAATTAGTTTTCCTGGTAAAGGAACCTTTAGTACATTACAAGTACTAAAGGCATCTGCTGTCATGTTTGGTGGAAAAAAAATCTGTAAGTTTCCCTGCTTTACTCCTGTGCACCCAGTTTATTCAGAGCTGGGATGCTATTACCTGTGACCTACTGCAACAATGCAGGCTAAAAAAAAGTTCAGAGTTAATTCTAATGCCTTCTAGATTGAATACACAGTGTTTTCTGTCACTACATTTTAGAATATGCCTGTGTACCAGAATTCCTCTATTGTCTTTCTGTTTCATTCCTATCAACAGTAATTTCTTAACTTCTTTGTGCATGACCTTACCTCTCTTACTTAGATCTTGCTGTTGTTGTTCTAGTAAACGTGGCAGCAGAATGCAGGAACAATGGCTTTTTTTTTTGTTAGCTGGGCAGCACAAGTGAGGTGTGAATCTTTATAAAATCTTGACCTAAAACCACATTCTTAACTTCTTCGAGAAGTGTTGTATTAGTTTGTTTGACAAAGCGTTTTGATGGCAGGGGGATGTTGAAGAAGATGAAGCTATTCCAGATAGTGAACAGGACATAAGACCTCGTTTTCATCGTTCACGGACAGTGGCTCAGCAGCATGAAGAAGATGGTATTGAAGATGATGAGGAGGAGGAGGATGAACTTGATGATGACGATACTATTTCTGACTGGAATCTAAGTATGTCAAAATAATGCGTAAAATGTTTTAAAATAGACCTACTTGTATAATACAAGAACCACAGTAAAAACAGGACTTTATAGGAGTACTAGGGCTTTGCTTTTGAATACAAAAAGAACTGTCTGCTAACATCATCAGTGGACCAGGAGTCTTTCAGGTGACACTTTGACTATGTAACTGTATTGTCAAAAGCTAGCCATCTGTATGTTTATTTCTTATTTCAAGTATCATAGAAGCATAGAATGGTTGGAAGGGACCTTAAAGATCATCTTGTTCCACCTCCCCTGCCATGGGCAGGGGCATCTCCTGCTAGATCAGGCTGTGCAAGGCCCCATCCAACCTGACCTTCAACACCTCCAGGGATGGGGCAGCCACAGCTTCCCTGGGCTTCCAGTGTCTCACAACCTTCATTGTGAAGAATTTCTTCCTAGTGTCTAGTCTAAATCATCCCCTCTCCAATTTTTAGCCATTGCCGCTAGGCCTATTACTACATGCCTTTGTAGAAAGTCCCTCGCCAGCTTTCTTGTAGCCCTCTCAGATACTGGAAGATAAGGCAGATTGAACTGGAAATATACTGGAAATATGGCAGATTGAGTTACAAACATTGATGGGATGTAACTCAACAAATCTTATGTATTTAAAGTTTTAATTCTACAAAATAATAAAAATCACATATAATAACCTGTTTAACTTCAGGCTGTTTTTGAAAAAAGTTCTTGCACACTGATAGCTGGAAGAAGCTTAATGCTTTCTTTTACTTCATTTTTCCCTCTAAAACTGGTTTGTGTGTTTTGTTTTGGGGTTTAGTTTAGTTGATTTTTTTACCATGTGAGCATGCTGGTACTGATGGCCATTACCACTAGTTCTTTTCTGTGTGAGGAGTTTGCTTCTGAACATAATATAGTACCTTAGTTATGAAGATAGGAATTAGCTGTGAAGAAACCACAGTTCTGATGACCTATATATGGATCATAGAACCTTTAGGCCAATAGACTGATGTTGTAAGGAAAGAAAATGCCACAAACTGATTTTTAATCTCAGTGACAGAAAATAGCTAGTGAAATCTGCTTGCAAAGTATATTTAAGTCAGCCTCTGGAATAATGTTTTGAGATTCAGATGCATCCACCTAATTTTTTTCTTCTTCCAAGGGCACAGGTTTTCATGGAAGGTAAATGTACCTTGAAGCTTATGGTCAAACAGTTTTGAGACATATCTGAATTAACATCGCTGTTGTTATTGAAAATATGAGAGCAAATATACCTGTTTCCATAAAGCATCTTTTTGTAAAAAAGTATAGTTTTAGATTCATAATGCTGTTCTTCTCACTGCTGTGTATAAAGATTGATGAAATGACACTGAGTGCCCTGTGGTCTGCAGTTTCAGTTAAGATGGTGAGGAAGCTAAAGGTGTCTACAAATGGTGGCCTGAAAGAGCAGAACAGTCAAGAAATCTGTAAAGAAAATCTTGAAAGAATTTGGATTAGCAGAAGATCAGAATTGTGCGCCCTGTTTGTTATCCAGTGCTCTGTATTTGACTTCCAGTTTGAACAGAGGAAGCATTAGTACAGCCTGATAATTCGAAGCATAGCTTACTGATGAGACCAGTTGGATCCTTTATGACAGATTAAGAAGGAACTGAGATCATAATAAGCAGAAAGTGCTGTATAAGTTCTGCAATACGAGCATTCTTTGTAAATCGATATTAGCATTTTCTTTCTAGATGTGACAACACTGCAGAAAATTAACCCAGTAAGGATTTCTGAATCGTCTTTTGAAGTTGTTCCTGATTTTTCTTTTATGAACTTCTGCTTGCTAAAAACATGTGGTTAAAACTTTGAAACAAATTTTGAGGTATTCCTTTTCGTATTGATGCATCACAGAATAGGAGTAACATATAAAAGCTCAAAGCAGAGGCCAGCAAATTCCTTTCAGTCTCTAGAGTTGGATAATTTTGCCTTTTTTTCCTTTGAGACATGGATTGTGTTTGAACATTTTCTTTTGAGTCCAATTTTTAGATCATTTCTTTGTTCCCCTTAGTTTCTTCAATATATTATATTCATGTCTCAGGTTTTCTCTCTTCCTTAGTGTTACATCATCCTGAAATCATGTAGTCTATGCTGTTGCAATATAGTAGTGTGTTTCCTGTCAGTGTCTTTTAATATACCCAGTGTATAAGTCCTCTTAGTGGGTATTCAAGTGCTGCAGAACTGGCTTTCTAAGAACTGTGGCTTTGCACCAGAGCACAGTGGATCACTGTATACTGTTATGTGGATTACTGATACGCTGTAAGGAAATGAAAGTGTCTTTCCTGCTAATGCCCCGAGACCCCAGTGGCAGCCCAATGTTAAAATGAGGATTGTATTGCCTAACTACAACTACTTGTATAATAAGCAGAGATTAACACCGTTAATTCCCCTCAGGGAAATGTTCTGCTGCTGCGCTAGATGTCCTAGCCAATGTATTTCGTGATGAACTTCTGCCACACATCTTGCCCCTTTTGAAGGAATTGCTCTTCCATCCTGAATGGGTAGTTAAAGAATCTGGTATCCTTGTTCTTGGAGCAATTGCTGAAGGTAAGGCAACAGTGCATATCAGGTTACTGAATTTTTGATTGGTTCTAAAGCAGTTCTGTGATTCTTTCCAGCCGAACTTGCTTATGCAAACAAGTATGTGTCCTTAGCTGGTTTGGTTTTGGTGATTAATCTCTGTATCTGATAGCTGGTAACTGCAGTTATTTGGTCTATGCATGTTTGGGAGGCTGAATAGCTTAGATAATTTCTTTTATTTCTCCCCTTTTTAATTCTGCAGCATATATTTATTGGTTTCTCATTAAATACTGCCGTGATTTTGTAGGAGAGGAATATTTATTAATTTGAGAGATTTGAGAAAATAATTTGAATAAATTTAAGAAAAGATTTTATTCAAATATTTTCAGAGATAGAGAAGACCACTTCCATGACTTCAGTACCCTGAATGGCTTTTTGCTGGCATTTCTAGCATCTCTGTCCCTTTTGGGTACATGCCTGCATTATTGTTCTTGTCCCACAGTCCTTAGTAAACATACTTTTTTTTGTTAAAAGAAAACTTTTTTGTTGGCTTTAATTTCAACTTAAGCAAGGTAGAAGTTAGTAATTCTGGCAAACATTAGTCTGTTACTGCCCCTGCTGACTTGGGACACCTAATTTGGTTGCTGGTCAGTATTTGTATGATACTAGGAGAAAACAAGAAATTTGACTTTTGTAAGAAATCCTTTTTAATGATGTGATGATTTGTTGTCAACACTGAATCTCTTTTGTTGTCATGGTTACTCTTGAGTAGACTGGCATAGGACCTCCAAGCTCTATAAACTCATTTTGTTTGATTGTACTTGACGTACCCCATTTAATATAGGAGAGTTTCTGGAAATCTGGGAAACGTTGAAGCAGAAATGTAGTTGTAATTAATGAAGTTTAATTGATGATTTTAATTATTGTTTATTTGGTTTTTAGGACTTGATATAAGTTAGGTAGACTTGCTTTGTTATAATGTATTCCTACATGATAGAGAATGAAAATATATTCACTCTAGAAAATAGAAAACAATAGAACGTTTGTTAATTCTGGTAGTTTAATAGCTGTATTTTTCCTTCTAGGCTGCATGCAAGGTATGATTCCATATCTTCCTGAGCTGATCCCTCACCTTATTCAGTGCCTCTCTGACAAAAAGGCTCTTGTGCGCTCCATTACATGCTGGACTCTTAGTCGCTATGCACACTGGGTAGTTAGTCAACCCCCAGACACATACTTGAAGCCATTAATGACTGAGTTGCTAAAGCGTATCCTGGATAGCAACAAGAGAGTACAAGAAGCTGCCTGCAGGTAAGCCAAAGCTTAAGGGAAAAGCACTATCCATAACCATTTTTCTTCATGGGAAACTATTTTAATGCGTTTATCAATGTATGCATTATTCTATTTGTAGCTCTGTATTTCTTTTTCTTCTAAAGTGGAGTAGATGCAGATTCTTCTGGATGAGTTATAAATTACTCCGAGTTGTAATAACATGAAAAAAGAGAATTGGTGTTTTTCTCATCAAGTTTATTTCAGAGTATATGAATCACAAAAATAAATAACTTATTGTAGTCAAATAAATAATCTGTTCGTAACACTTGTTTCCAGTATATGATGTTTCATTGACCAGAAATCTGGGTTTTTTTAATATGCCTGTGTACAAGCTTAATACTGATTGCAGTGGATAACTATCCTGTCATTGGATTACTGATATGTATATTTAGATCAAGGTTACAAAAATATTTGGATTATGGTTAGTTCAAGGGGTGCGCACTTTCTCTTCTAGGCAGATCCTGGAAGATAAGATTCCTTTCTGACGACAGTTAGTTGAATGGGGATGAATGCACCTCTTGTGCTGGAACCTAATCAAATAAAGCTTTTACATGTCAGTGTGGGGCAGGACTGTATACGCAGCAGACTACCGAGAAGGTTGCTTCGTGAAGCAGAGTTAGATCTGCATCTGATTGTATTCTTAACACTTGAAACATCGTTATCATTGTTGTTGATGTTGTTGTTATTACAACAAATATTGGTGGTGCCTAGGGACAAAGCTTTTGCTAAGCTTCCTGCAAAAGGTGTGGGTGTGTCCTTGCCTGAGAACAGATGCAATGAATTTAATGAAATGTACATAGTAAGATTACAGTTTCCTTTTTTCCTCCTAAAACTTTTCAAACATTGGGCTAGCAAATTTGTTGCATTTTAACGTCTGCTCCATTCTTCTGATATTTCCTGAGTAAGCAGGAAGATGGTAATATAAAACTACATGCTTCATTCAGTTTCAGATCAAAGGAAACAGATTTTGTACAAGTTCTGTTTAAAAAAAAAACACTGCCACCAACACTCGGCCCCCAAAAAACCTCAAAAGCAAGCAACCGCATGCACTCCATTTCTGTTTGTAGTTTCCTTGTCTAAAACATGATTGAAATGCTTTCTAAATTGCAAGGGAGGACAATGACCCTGCTTGTAAAGAAGCTAAAAGCTCCATCCCTGCAGCAAATAGGTGCACAGATCATTAATGTCTACCAAACTGAAAATTGGTGATAAGATCCAATGTATTTCATCACTAACTTCGGTCTGTTAGCAGGTGATTAATTAGCTAACATTCCTTTTTCTACTGTTGAGAAACTGCTCCCTTAGCAAGTGACACCCAGAAAGATATTTACTGAAACATGTTTGCCTGCTCATGTTGCGTGCTTTCTGAAAGAATACTTCATAATAATACAATTAAAAAAAAATTAATACAGTAAGAATGCTAGCCACTTAGTGTTCACAGTTGCATTGTGTTAAAGGCATTTCTGTATTTGGTTGCACACTAGTAGGGGATTGTTAGCTCATGCAGCGAAGCATGCATTTTTAGTGCAGCAACAGGCTAATAACAGTCTTGTTGACACAAGCTAGGTCAGTAAATCTTAATGGCTCATAACTTTTTCCTTAATGTTTCTCTGAAGCATGGGGGAGGGAAGTGTTGTTGACAGACAATGTGAAAATTTGCCATGATGTGTGTTTTGACGAAAGCTGGCTAAAATTGTTAATGCCCTGTCTCTGCTTTTAGTTTTCCATGTCTTTCTGATTCTGTTTTTCTACATAGTGAACTGCGAGAGTACAGGCTCGTGTTGGCATTGTACTGGCAAAACGGCACTAGGGCTTCTAGGTGCAGCTACAGCGTACATTAAAGATAGTGTAGGCCGTTTTTAACTTAACAGATTTGTTATGGTTCCTGCTATTTCAGTTACTGTGCACAAACACAAGATATTAAGGCTTTTTTGTTGGGGCACTTTGCGTGTCCGTAATGGGGTTTACGGTGATTATTTATTATTTTTGCTCATTACAATTTAACAACTGAATCCTTACATATTCAGTCGAAGTAGCAGGATTATCTCTGTAATACCACTTTGAAAACATATATTGGATGAAATTGAGGAGTAAATACAGTTTATGTTTAAACAGAAGTGAGTCGTGTGGGGTATTTTGGGGTCATCTTGTTTTTTTCCAAGATACTAACTGGCCTATTTTTTTGTCCCTCAGTGCCTTTGCTACTCTAGAAGAGGAGGCTTGTACAGAGCTTGTTCCTTATCTTGCTTATATACTTGACACTTTGGTCTTCGCATTTAGTAAATACCAGCATAAAAACCTGCTCATTCTTTATGATGCTATAGGAACTCTAGCAGATTCTGTAGGACATCATCTAAATAAACCAGTGAGTATACCTTATGTTCTGTAGAAGCACTCATAATTGAAAAATTGGTTCTGTGGATTTTGTAGGGTGCTTTACTTGTTATAAAACAGGAATGTTGATATTTCTGTGTACATTCTGATAGCACTGACTATTTACAGGTAAAATACATAGACTCTATATTATTTTTTCCACTACACAAATTTGCCATTTTGAATAAATGATGGTAGGTGTGGTGGCTTCTGGAATGTGCTTCTCATAGTAATGGTTTTTTAATTATTCCCAGAATTTTTCAGCTTGGAGGAGATACATATACCAGTATAGATATCGGATGGAACTTGAGAGACATTGGTGGAATTTGAGTTTTGATTTCTAATGACCGCACTTTTTGGGGGAACAACTCTAAGTATTGCTAAGCTGCTCTGTGTGTCACTTTCCAATGTTTTGGAGCACATCATCACTAGATATTGCTTTATCAGAGTGAGGCAGGCTTTCATTTTGTAACTGAAAACAGAATCTTTTGGACAAAGAATAGATAACACAAGCAAATAAAATGTTTGGGTTTTTTTTTTAAATGTGCTTATATTAATTAATAGAATATGCATATGTGCCGTGTGTACATCTTCTTACCATGGTTATTGAAATTTGTTTTATTTCTTTGAAGTGCTTCACCAGATATAGACAAACTGGCATAAAACAATTTGAGTTGTTTCCATGGCATTTTAGTTGCCATCTGAGACCCCACACCATCAAAGGACTTTGCTTTCAGGGTCTCTCTGGCCTTTGCCACCTTGACATTTGACAGTACGATGAGGAAGCTAAACAGGAGCTCCTGGTGATGGTGGGATTGTATTCAGTCACTTAGAATTTTGTATCTTTGAACAGAGCATTAGCTGGCAGCATGTATTGGCTCTTCAGATACCTTCTGGGAGCAACACCACTAAATGGATGCCTTGCTCAATGTCCTTGTGACTGTGGCTGTGCAGTGGGCAGGGAAAATGCAACAGCTTTATACAGAAGGGGTAAGTGTGTCCTTCTGAAGCCACAGGAAATTACTTTCTTCATGGATGCTTAGTTGCTTGATGGAAAGGTTTCAGAAACTTGAGGGGTTAGAGTTGCAGCATCAAAGCAATGGGAAATGGTTGAGAAAAGCAGGTGGCAGATGCACAGCCAGATTGCATTGCTAGTAAAAACATTTCCCATAGGCCCTGAGGCAATCATATAGATTTGTAACAACCCAGGCAGCTAGAATGAAACTAGGCTTGGAGGAAAAGATTCACTCTGCAAAGGTGCTTACGTGCTTTAGCGACAAATCTTAAGTCATAAATTATAAATTCTAATATTAAACTACTTCTACATATTGCAGTGATTGAATTACAGAACATGAGGGGTTTTTTTTAAAAAGTAGAATATATATCAATTTTTAATACATTGATTTTATAGATTTGAGATAAAATAATGTGCAGTGAAATGTTTCAGCAACTGGTGTGTTTTCATCCTAAACAGGAATATATTCAGATGCTAATGCCTCCATTAATCCAGAAGTGGAATATGTTGAAGGATGAAGATAAAGATCTCTTCCCTTTGTTAGAGGTAAGTGTTAAAATTTGAGTATCTGTTATCAACTTATTTTAGCAATTACACTTTTTACTAAAGATGCTTTTACTAGGAAGTACGACTATAATAGCTGACAGTGTTAAGTATTTCCCACTGTGGTGAAGATACCCTGACTGTAGTAAGAAAATTTTGCGACCAAGGAAATTTCATAAAATTTATCAAAAATATTTTAGATTTATTTTCTTTTTCCTGCCATTCTGGTGCATTTTGTTTGATTAGATCCTTTGAGGAAAAAAAAAAATGTTCCATTCTCCTTTTATTCTTCTCTTCTCTTTCCTTGCTCTCCATTCGTCTCTCCATTAAAACTATTTTCAGACAAGCTGAAGGTATGAACCAGACCGTGTAGTCTATTTTTTGTACTTTCCAGGTGAAGCAGGAAAGCACCTCTAGAACAATTAGTTTCATAACTCCTAGGTAATATTAGGCCTTGTACATGGTCATGATACTGAACCTTAGTGTAAATGCTGGCTTGAATTATCGTAACTGTTTTTATATGCACTTTCTTGTCTACCTAAGAAGATGCAGTTGCTGAGAAATTTTCTCAGCTGGCATTTGTAGGGAAGAGTAATAACTTGCTGATAGTTTCTTTGGCTCAGCTAATTGGTGCTGCCTTTCTAGGTTACATTTACTTAATCACTTACATGTAGATACACTTTATAAATGCTAATATATTTTAATTTACCTCTCCCAAGTAAAAGGCACTTCAGGAATGTGAGAAAAAGTAGTGACTGTTTTCTCTCTCTTTAATTCTAGTGCCTGTCGTCAGTTGCTACTGCCTTGCAATCTGGCTTTCTTCCATACTGTGAACCTGTGTACCAGCGTTGTGTAAATCTGGTGCAGAAGACCCTTGCACAAGCCATGGTATTTTTCCATTGCTATTCCAGTGTTTTCAGAATATCTCCTTAAACTAATTAATTAATTTACATTAATTATTTTAAAGTAAAAAAAAATCAAAAAATAAAACCAAAACCAAATAATTAATTTACATTAATTATTGTAAAGTTATGGGTTTGCAGGGAGATTTGTAGTATAACTGTGAAATATCTAAATGAAGCTGCAGTTCTGAAACTTGTTTTATGCATAACCTTCAGAAAATTTAAAACTAATTTTGGAAATATGTACTTATTTGTTGCAGTTGCATAATGCTCAGCCAGACCAATATGAGGCTCCAGATAAAGATTTCATGATTGTGGCTCTTGATTTACTTAGTGGTTTAGCTGAAGGACTTGGAGGCAACATTGAACAGCTAGTGGCTCGCAGCAATATACTGACACTAATGTACCAATGCATGCAGGTGAGATAAATAACCTTTTTGATCTAAGGATTTTCTTTCTGATTCTCTTAAGAAACACTTCTAGAATTGTCGTTTTTTTTCTTCCTCCCTTTAGGATAAAATGCCTGAGGTACGGCAGAGTTCTTTTGCATTGTTAGGTGATCTGACAAAGGCGTGTTTTCAGCATGTTAAGCCTTGCATCGGTATGTTTCTTTTAATATTAAACAAATAACTTGTTTTACAAACTGATAAAAGGCTGATTTAGACATTGTTAAGCTCCCTAGCCTGTGGATTGTCTTTTCATGATGGTGTGAGTTTCCATTTTCTGTTATCAGCAGCCAGGGTCTGTAGTCTTTTCCTCTTCAAATTGTGTGTTTAAAAGGCATTCTGTTTTTTTGTAGGCAGTGCAAAAGTTAATTTTTCTCCTTGTTTTTTATAGTGTAACAAGCTACCCATCGTGCTGGAATACAGCAAAACAAATGTACTTGGACTTCAAATAGTTGCATGCTTTACTAGATTCTTGAATTTATAGCTTTCTTTGTTCTACTGGAATCTATTGTTATGTACAAATATATATATTGAAATTAGGAAACTTGGCTAGAGAGTAGGTGTCATTTTGGTTTTTGCTTTGCTTTTAGTTTCAGTATGGAAGTAGCATCAGTTACGCAGTTCCGTGATATTTGCTGTCTGTTTCTACAGATACTCTTGAGATACACTTAACTTGCCAAATGAGTGCTTGGGTAGGGTTGGATTTAAAATTTATTTGGCTGATGTCATAATCTTATCTTTGTGACTAATTTTTTCTTAAAATTTAATCAAAGATGATTGCTTTCTAGGCATCTTTGCTTTTTCAAGCACAGGAGAATACATAGTTATCCAGGTGATTTGAGAGTTGTTCAACTATATTACAGAACTACAAGTACTAGTAGCTGGGGTTTTTTTCTCCTCTCTTCCTTCTCTCCTCCTGCCCCAGCAAGGAGAGTGAAAAAAAAACAGTTTTCTAGAGTTATATAAAGATAGGGACTGTTAGAAACGTTTTAAAATCACAATTTAAAAAGATTTGCATTGACCTCCTTATGTTCTAAAATCCAGGTTAATCTGATATATAGCAGAAGTATACCTCTTGGTAATTCCTCTGTAATGCTTTCTAAGCATTTAAATAGGCTTACATATTTTAAAAGAAAGTTTAGAGTTCTTTTCCTCCTGTGATCCACTGCTGGGACAAGATGGTTCTATTGTGTGATGAGATTTTAAAATATTGTTCTTTCTAGCTGATTTCATGCCAATTTTGGGAACCAACTTAAACCCTGAATTCATTTCTGTGTGTAACAATGCCACCTGGGCCATTGGAGAAATCTCCATCCAAATGGGTAAGATATAATTTTTCTTCTTCTTTGAATTTCTGCACTTTTAACGTAGTTTGTCTGGGTGTTTTATGGGATTTTTTTAGTGATACTTTCATATTATAATTTAATTTAAATTTGAGATTCTTGTCTTTGTTAGTAAGTTCAGTGTACCAAATCTGTTTAGACTTTGTGTATTAATGGTCATTTTCTCCTGAATCTTTTCTCTTTTTTTTTTTGGGCTATTTCAGGTATAGAGATGCAGCCTTATATTCCAATGGTATTGCACCAGCTTGTAGAAATAATTAACAGACCAAACACACCAAAGACGTTGTTAGAGAATACAGGTACCCAAAAACTGAAGCATATATATGGTGAAGGGAATTAAAAATTTTTTATACTGATTTAAAAATCGCATAGGGGAATGACACCAGAACTGATTTTATTACTGTATATTTGTTTTTTATAAGCAAAAGCAACTCTGTTTTGCAGAAGCTTTACAAGTCTCAGTCTTGATGTGAACGATCTATCATATATCTAGATTCTTAAAGTTATTGCTATCTCACTTTTATCACAGCTATTTATCATGTTTAATTATTCTTCCAGTTTTATTAATGTATCAAATGTGACAAATATATACAGTAACACTTAAAGACATAGTTCACACTGATTTTAATGTATGCATGTCCTTACACGTGTACTGTATATATATGTCTAGTGTTTGAAAAAAATGTAATTGGCATAAATGAAAAGAAATCATGGACTCTGAATGAAAAATGCACTCTTCTTCTTAAGATAAACTCTAATATCATGCACAAAAATCTAGATCTGTGATGGTAGTTTTACTGCAACATAACTGAAATTATTTATAACTTCTGTTACCTGATAATTTAATAACAAATCTCTGAAGAGAATTCTAATAATGGCATGCATGTTTTATTTTCTGGCCTGCAGCTTTGACTTCCAAATTGAGAGCAATTCCCAAATGCCTTACTGAATTGGAATTTCTGAGGCTTGTTTCTTTTGCATTTATAGAGGGCACGTTCTGGTATGAAGAGCACCTTCCATACTTCAGCAGAACTTTATTAATAGTTTGGCTTCACTAATAGAAAATATTTTTTTTTTTTTCTGTTTGAAAACCTTCTTGTAAGAAAATGTCAGTTTAGTCATTATACCTGACATGATCAAAAAATATGCAAATTCAGTGGTACAGTTCTATTTTTTTGAGCTAAGCGAGAGAGAAATTTGGGAGAGATATTCAATGTGTGTTTTGTTCTTTGGTATTCTCTAAACTTAAAAGCTGTACTTTCTCTGCTTCCCTACCCTCATTTAGTATGGAAGGTGAACTTAAAGAAATAGTTACCTAGTTGCCTGGCATAGCATAGGTACTACTTTTTGAAAAGATAATTTTGGAAGAAATACCTACTTACTGTGAAATATACCATGGAAGAGCATAGCAATATACACTTTCTTTCCCCACACCCTTGCCCTGCCCTGTTCCTCTGCACTGATGGATGTATAATACCTGTAACTGAGAGGCATCCAGTACTTAAATGTTTGCTTCCATCGTTGTTAGAATTTTTTGGAAGCATCCAAACACAGCCTTTTTTTTTTATTCTCTTAATAGTTACTTTAAATGTGGATGCATAACTGCAAATAAATGTTGAATGTGGTGTACCTAAGTTTGTTGTGGGATATTGTGCCACTAGCGCGTGCAAGAATATTACTTTCTGCTTCAGCTTGCTATGTAATGAGCTATGAAAACACTTCTATAAAAATATCAGACCACTTTAAGTAAAAGTAATTGCATAGGCAAAAAACAGTACGTGTCAAAGTGGAGCTTTGACAGAAATTACCATTCTTTGTACAAACTGTAGCTGTGAGAATTTACAGATAAAACTTACGTGTATTTTCATTTGAAAGTAGCACTTGAAATGCAGTTTAAGAAGTGAGATCTGCCAAAAATTTTAGGCAGTGCATATTGAAATTGAGTAATGTCAGGGCAAAACATTACATTACTAGTGAGGTGCAATTTTCGTGGAATGAGTATGTCCCAAACTGCTGGTATATCCTACACCAAACTTTTACTGGAGAAAGCATCATCTGCTTTATTGCATGTTTCATGAAACTGTTCACAAATGCCTGTTAATTAGAGTGTTGCATAGTATGTCCCTTGAACATAGGTTTCCTTTCTCTGCTTCATATAAATCTGCTGGATTTTAGTATTATTCATGTATTTTGCTTCAAGTAATCCTGATACATTATTCCCCGCCCTCTCCTTTTTCTAAAGATTAATCTTTCGTGAGTTGAGCAAACACCATTAAAACACATTTCCATTATACTTTTTTCAGTCTGTCCCTCAGAACAAAGGACCAAACTAACTAGTCATGTGATGAAGCAGTTTTGCTTTCCATGTGTCCTTGTGCCTTTGTGTCAGAAGTCAGGTTCTTATGACTTCTAAGAGGAAGCCTTTTGCAAACAGGAGGAATGTTGGGATTAAAGAACTAATTTTCTGCAGTCAGTTGCTGTGAGTTAGCAACCACTTTAAATTCTCGATGAGATTATGACGAAAACAAATATTTGGTGCTCTTCGAGATGTGTTTAATATATTTAGGGTTTTTATATGCGCAACAATACTTTTCCCTGTGAAAAATGTATTTTAACTGATAGAGTAAATGTATTAAAATCTTGAATTCTAAACATTGAAAAAACTGAAATATGTAGAACTGAAAATGGTTAGTTCTTTTTCATCAGAAGTATCCATAGTAGTACATTTGAATAAAAACTTTAAAATGTGTGGTAGGTAAATTTACTCTGAAGAGGGCAGAACAACCGCTTACATCAGAAAGCCTTTGGATTTTAAATTGTGTTTTTGGTGTTCTCTCATTTACTTCTTTAATTTTTCTTTTACCCTGGAGAGTATACCATATATGTTGCTGCCTCTTATTTAGGGGGTGGTAATAAACAGCACTGGTGAAATCTTATGTTTATTATCATACACAGATTCTGTTGGTTTCTGTTTCTGAGTTATTTGTTGTTTTTTCTTTATTTTTTCTCCTCCCCCCTCATTTGCTCATGTCTTGGTTGGCGTTTGGTGGTGTATAACCGTGATTGCGTTACCTTAGCAATAACAATTGGTCGTCTTGGTTACGTTTGTCCTCAAGAGGTGGCCCCCATGCTACAGCAGTTTATAAGACCCTGGTGTGTATTATTCAATCTTTTTTTTTAATTCATTTTTCTTCACTCTCTTTCTTTCTTTCTTTCTTCTCTCTATCTCACTTTTAGATATATTTTCAGTTGGTTACAAAATCTCAATCCTTAATCATTGCCAACCATGTGACTAATCTTGTCCTATCAGGTTTGTGAGTTTTTAGTAGCACCGTCATGTATTCTTTATGTTGTGGCTAACGACTAATTTATGCATGGGATAAGATTGTCACATGCTTGCTGTGTTAAAGCTTGACTATGAAAGAGCATTTTAAAATCCACCAGAATGATAATACAATGCATGCAAATACTGTAAAATTTAAATTGTGCATTACTTTACTTAAAATTCAGTCTGAGGCTTGATTTGCTGTAAGGAATACATGTTTATAGATTTGTTATGTATTAAATAGCTTGCTTGCTGCTGTAAAAGTTAAATAACTGTTCTGTAAGTGGTATCTGACATAATTCATATTGTGATAGTAGTATATGTTCCGCTTCTAGTAATGATAGTTCCTATAAATATTTCAGATATGTCTTTCTATTGTATTTAATGGAATACAGGTCACACTATCTAACTGTATATAGTACAACAGGAGAACATGATTATGGAGATGATGCCTATTGGGAATATGCTAGTAAAGACTGTGAGCCACAAGTGTTTTTCTAAGTCTTCAAAATAGTGTTTCACATTATCTTACCAGTGTGGCTTATTCCATCAAATACTGTCATCTAGTTCTGGTTTGACTGAAGAAAAAGTAATAGTGTTAGCTAAGTTTTGCTCTCCAACTTGCTAGGTGCACCTCTTTACGAAACATAAGAGACAATGAGGAAAAGGATTCAGCGTTCCGTGGGATATGTACCATGATCTCGGTCAACCCCAGTGGAGTAGTCCAAGTAAGATTCATTATCAGATCTTAACTTATTTACCCATGTGAAATTTTGTGAAAACTGTATCTGGAGTATGAAAATTTTAGCTTGATGTGATTTCCTGCAGTACATGCTGTAGCTTTATTTTAAATTCAAGACGGCCAGAATGTTTATGTTGCAAATTATATGTATCAGGATGCTTAAGTAATTATCGCCAAGCAGAGGAAAGGAGAAGAGTATTTTTAAATCTAGTTTTTGTCTATGACTTACAAAGAATATGTAAATAATGAACTTTGATTAAAACAACTGTATTTCACTACTTCTATCAGGTTTTGGTCAGGATCTGTATGAAAATATAAGGGAAATGTTGAAATACTTAACCCTATTTTCTAGATATCACCTGTGCTTTTAAAACAAGAAAGAGAACAAAAACAATAACCACCCCTTCATTCTTAAAACTTGGGAAGGGAAGATTCTGTTTCAGCCTTGGACATAGTGCTTAAATGGGCAATGAGATGAGGAATGTGGATCTCTTTACAATAGATGGTACATCTGAAGAAGAGGTTATGACTATGTTCTCCACACTCCAAAGTAGAGCAAGCTATACCAACAAATGTATTTCCTAAGAGGAAGTTGAAAGTGATTTTCCCTCTCCTCTTCCTGGAATTCCTCTTCCTGAAATAGAAGAGTTGAGCCTCTACCTTATTCTAAAATTTTGAGTTCATTTCACTTATGCCTTATTTGGCACTTAGCATTACCCTCTTCTGTCCATTTGTTTCTTCACATGGGAGAGGTTACAGTTAAGGACTTTTCATTATCTCATCTCTCCTCTGTAGTTACTGTTAGTTCCTACCCAAAAGCATGTGCGTTATCAGTTTAATGATTAGACTGGTGTTTTAGTAGTGCAGTAGGAAGTAATGCATGACAGCAGATGAACTGAGTATAAAGGATTTGGGGTGATCATTGCTTTGAACCTGTAGGATAAACATCTTGTGTGTCTCAGAAAACACTTGTGGCTCTCCTGAGGGAAAAAGAATTGTATTTCTTTCAACAGGAAATGTGTGTGCGTGAGAGAGAGAGTGAGAGAAAGTCGTGACTGTAGTCTTGCATTGGTTGACTGTTATTAAGGTGATTAATTCTTGAGCTCAGTATGTGTACCGAAGGAATCAACATTAGACCAGTTGTGGTGTGGGAGGGAAGGGTTTGATGATTTTTTTAACTGTGATTTTATTTTATTAAACAAAGCTATTCCTCTGCTCAGCTGTTTCTATGTCTGAACACTTAGGTGTACAATAATTGACTGTTACAGTCTGAAGCAACTGGAAAATAAATACATAAAATCAAAACTGGTTGTGAATTAGCATGAAAAACCCTGCATGGTTCACACAATGAACATCAAGCATTGTTTTCAGACCTCTAAATTGAGATTTCTAACCTATATGATTGTTTAATCTTATAGGACTTTATTTTTTTTTGTGATGCTGTTGCATCGTGGATTAGCCCAAAAGATGATCTCCGAGACATGTTCTGTAAGGTAAGGTGCCTAATATAACAGTATGTACTTATCATGGTAGTTTGGATCCTCTGGGGTTATTTTTCCTGCTTTCTCTTTCCACAGATAGCACTTATTGTTTTATGGTAATGGAGGCTTCTTAGCAAGGTCATAAATTTTAAGATGAAACAACATAAAAATCCCAGCTTTTTCTTTAATCTCTATTTTCTTCTAGATGGTTATTCAAAACTTTTTTGAACAGTATTGACAAGTTCATTTAAGCTCTTATTTGAGGGAGTAATCATCCTCAAAGAACTTCAAATGGTGTCCAGCTTCCACCTGCATTTGGAAGAACAAGGGAGTTTATACCACATTTAGTGTGTGGTTCGAGACTTTTTTACTATGAAGATGCTGACTTTGTTTTAGAAAAATAACTTGAAAATTGCAAATGAAAAACATTCCAGTGATATCCTGATCTGTTTTAGTTATTCCTGCTCAGAATAGTTCTCAAGATTGCTTAATATTCGCCTCAGAAACCCTTTGATTGTGCAAGTTTCAAGAAACTACTATACAGTTATAGCCAAGAAAACACTGCTAAACGAAGTGTCAAATAAGCAAAAAAAAACCAGCCAGAATATGATATATTGTGTTTTGGCACTGATGTCTTAGATTTTTTTTTAAAAAAAACAGAAACAAACTTATTTTGGTTTCATGAAAAAATGCTGCTACTGTTCTGTAGTGGGGCTCCCCACATAAGTTGTAGAGTGAAAGATGGTTTTAGGAAGAGTAGATGTCAAAATTTCATGTTACTCCTGTTAAAGCAAAAAATCAAGTATGTTCCTAAGTACTTACTAGGATCATGGGTTAGTATTGGCTTTTTTTCTTCCAAGTATTGTACAGCTATGTGTGTTCTGGCATTAGCACAAGGAAACAACAAATACTTACAAACTTAAAAGAAAGTCCAGGATGCTCTCTGTGACAATTGCCCAGAACAGTCTTAGTGCATGTTTCTGCACTGGTCCTTCAGCTTTGAATACTTTGTTCAGTAAGTTAGCGTTCTGTTTTTCACATTCTTTCCAAGTTTCCACGTGGGATTTAATACATTCAAACTAAACAAGAAAAGTGAAAAAAACTTTCTTCAAGTCATGCTATTCACAGTTTTCAGATTAATTCCTTATTGGATACGTGGTTGCTGTAGTCCAGTTAGTTGTTTTTCCAACAATACTTATGCCCTTCGTAATTCCAGGAACAATGGAAAACATCTGGGTTGTCCAGTTTGTTTTGGTTTTTTTAGCACTAGAGCTGGGAGAGAAAATGGTACTTCCAAGAGCATGGGTAGATGAACGGCTAGTGTTGAAATCTGACACGTACCCTAAGAATCTTAGCGCTTTTTTTAAAAGCAGGGTATCTGAAGACTAGCTAAAATTCTCACTTGCTAAAACTCTACTGGAAGATGATTTTAAGTGGTTCTTTTGTCATACCTGAGCATTCTTAGACTTTAAGTAGTTTCTTGGCAGCTGGCTTATCTGATTATTTGGGTTAGGAAAGAGAGGTGAGCCTGCTTGTGGAAGTTCTCTTTCAGGGACAAAAGCAGTAAGTTAACTGGTGTCACTAATGTCATTATCTCTGTTTAAAAATAGCTCTGCTTGGTAATGTTGTGTTGAGGGTGTACTCATTACCATACGTTTTAACTTTGACATTACTTTTTCTGGGCAAATATGTTCATGACAGCCTGTTGCACAATTCAGTGTCATTGAATTTTTGAAGAAAAAAAAAAAAAGAAAAGGCTTTAGACTCTATTGGCATAAGTTGCTGCAAGGAGGAGCCATTTCACCTGCTTTTGTGCTTTCTGATGTCTGCCTTTAAACTGCTCTTTTTAGAGCTAACATTCTGAGACCTTCTTGATAGTATCATTTAATTTTCATAGTTTTCCATTAATTTATTATGTTGGAATGTCCAGACTGAAACTGGTACATTTTTTTCCCCTTTTTTGCTGGCTTTTGTCTGCTACTGACTGTGGTTCCATGTTCTTTCAAAACACAAAAGATTTTTGGCTTCCTTTTTAGAGACAGTTGTCTTGCAGGTTCCACAGGAAAAAAAAAAGAGCTCTCATAGAATGCCTTTGCATTTTACTAGAATTTGACAGGTATTCATTCCATCAAATGCTGGCTGCTATTCTGGCTCTTCTTTGTTCGCACAACATATTATGCATTGGGGGGGGGGCGGACAAGCTAATAGAGAAATTAAACATATACAAACCATGTTAACTGATAAAATGTTTAGCAATCTGAAATGGCCTAACTCTAGGTTGTAAGTCACCTTACTTATTAAAAATACATATAGATAGGTATATACACACAATGATTTGTATGGATAACTATGTTCTCTGTCACCCTTAAAAAAGAAAAACTTTTTGGTTAAGACAGACATTACTGGACGTCCTTTGTTTCTTAGTAACATTTCAGTATTGACTTGGAGAATTCAAGTGGACAGATACACAATCCAGCAGTTTGTGGCTTACTGCATATGTTGCTAGTAGATAATGTATCCTCCTTTAACTGGGTATCTTGACTTCCTCTCATTTGTAGATTCTTCATGGATTTAAAAATCAAGTTGGGGATGAGAATTGGAGGCATTTCTCTGACCAGTTTCCTCTTCCCTTAAAAGAGCGCCTTGCAGCTTACTATGGAGTTTAACCTCATGCACTGTAGCTGCAGTCCCATAATTAGAGGTAAGCACAAAAATCTTCCTTGCTAAACAGAGTTGTGTAACAGTCTTCCTCTGTTTGCATTACATGAATCAATGAATTTATCAGACTAGCATTTTCCAGATAAGCTAGATGAGATCTTTCCTTATTTAAGGAAGGGAAAAAAAAAGGTATGATAGTATACCTGATAGCAGCTGTAGCAAAAGCAGTTATGTGACTGTTATTTTATTTTTATAGGGAGAGGGAAAGAGAGAAAAAGTGAGTGTAAGATATGCACAGTAGCCTATCAAGATAAGGTTGGAAGTATAGGTATAATCAAGTGCCAGTTCAAGTTTAATAAGCAAAGTCATGAATGTGATCCTCAAGCCATCATACGGAAGACACAGGCTCCCTTACATCTTAGGAATTAACAGATGGCAGATGTGATCTAAGCAGGAATGTTCCTCTAGGATAGGAAAGCAAGTTTGTTAACACACTTCAGCCATAAGAAGACAAACACACTACTAACCACATACTAGATTGTCTTCGCACTGAATGAAGGGTGCTATATTAATCTTTAACTCTGCTGTAACTGTAGAGCTTGATGTTTTGGGGAGGCCAAGGTGTTTATTATTACCATGTTCTGTTTTGTGCCTCAAGTCAGAATTGTTACAATTCTGTGCGGAGAAGGATTCAGCTTCAGTAAAGAACAGTGATAGTGCATTCTGGACTAGTTCCGTTTTTATATAACTGTGTTTTGTGTGCTATCTGAACATACTCTATAAAGAAAATTTCTTATATATAAAGTATATGATACTGTGAGGACATTATTATACCACCCAAAAAATAGGGTGAATTAAGTTTATTCATTCAGTCTTTATATAAATTTGATTCTTGTTGTAGAAATTTTGTACTGAAATTGAGTGATTCATGCAATTCTGTTTTGTTGTTGAATGGACAACTACTTAAAACTCAGCGTAAGATTTTTTTTCAGAGTCAGTGACATAAGAAATCCTGTATGAATTACAAGTTTGATTTGAACAATGAATTAAAAATAAACTGATTTCAAATATTTACATATCAATGAGGGCATTTTAGTTGTGACATGGAGGTCTTTCCTCCTAAATAAGAGGGATCCAAAGTGATAAAATTTGCCATTATTCTCAGTTTGAACTGAGGCAGTACTATAGCTATCTTGCTTAATGCACCGATATCTGAAGTTGTTAGGTCAGTAACAGATATGTCTAATAATCTTTCTCAATGTCATAACTACTTCATAATTTTGTGCAAAATATCAGAAAGCTTGTTAGAATCTATAGGACTGCTTTTATCGTAATTCTAAGCTTAGCCACAACAGTGGAACTGTCAATGTAGCTTGAAAGCATGCATTGTTATTTTGTTAACAGTGATTTACCTAATGTAAATGTTAAAAAAATAGATGTATAAAAAAAGTTGAAGGTTGGCATCTACTGCTTAAAAAGGCAAAAAAAAAGATATTTATGCACAAATCTATCAGTTAAGGTTCAAGGTAAGAGTTAATTATACTATTATCTTTTCCTTTTACAGGTCCTTCAGTCTGGGAGACTATGAGGGAGCCTCTGCACCCAGGGAAAATGTTACCCTTTACTGGGGGGAAGGGTAGACCAGTAGGGAATACAGTACAATCCCAACCCTACTGGGAGGGGCGGGAGGGAGGTGTTGCCGTCACTGTATTAAGTCGATGTTGGGAAATGTTTTAACATCTGGAGCTTTTGTGGGTGGAAATCTGTCTCCTATTACAACTCTGCACTGGATGTGAAGAAGAAAAAAAAAGAATCTAGTCACAAAACAGCACATTCTGGAATATTGTGGGGAATTGTACCAAAATAAGAACCATATAATTGAACCATAGGGATACATAGAGAGGAAAACTATTTTGCGCACAATAAAGGAAACCTAAGAATGGGGGTCACAAACAGTAAAAGGCTTTCTTTTTTCTTTTATGTTTTTTTAAGTAAGGGTTTTCTGCATTATTTCATTCTGCTTGATGGGATTCCTAGGTATTTGCATGTTAATGAAGAACTATACAAATGAAGTTAGTACAGTTAAAATGCAGCTTGTGTCTGTATTAGGAGCAGGCACTTGCAGTGTAAAATATAGAAATCCCATCGTAAATTAATAAAGGTTAACTTAGACAAAATGAAGCAACCTGCAAGCTGCCAAATGAGTCACTCCTTTCATTTTTGGGGTAAGGGGAGGGACATTTCAAAGGAAAGACTGACATCTTAATTTTTACATTAAAAAGAATTGAAGTAGTGGATATGATTTGATTATTGTACTTCATTAGATTTAATTTCTAGAGTAAGGCATTATTCTTAACGTGCAGTTTAAGGTTCAGGCATGCGTTCTGGCTCATAGTGATCAGAAGTAATTTAAATTAGTGGGAAAGTAGCATGCTTGCATCACATAGAGTGAAATTGGTATACATTTACCTATGTTGCGCCAGTTTTGTGTTGCAGTTTACCAATTCAATATAGCCCTGCATTTAAAATTCCTTTTTAAGATTCCGTGGATTTCATTTTTATTAAGAATATAGATATAAAGTACTGTAGTTAACAATTAGGCCTTGAAATACCTTTTTAGGATCTGTTAAGAATAAGATTGATATTGTATTGTGTGTAACCTGCACAATGTGGAAAGCTGATATAGCTGTGCAAAATATTTGCCTCTGTGCTGTCAGTGTGATGTGCTTTCTGCATGGTTATATACTAGTGATTTTATCAGAATCTCTAAAAATGAGTTACATGGTAAGACCCGTTAAAGGCTGCATAAGTGTTAGTTGGCACGTAAAGACAATTGTAGAAGTTGGTGACATGATTGCTATATTTGTGTTTATTCCCATTCAACATATTATCTTCTACGCTTTTTAGTTCAAAGCATGATCTTAAAGAGATGTTTAAGTTAATGGATGTAATGCAGGGTATCTACACTGTATCGGCGCATGTTGGTGGCCCTTTGTGATGTAGTTAAATGCACAAGGGTGCAAGTTTAAAGCTACGGAGTGAAAGTTGGTTTGGATCCTCTTCATTTCATTTGTTTAGCTTTTCTGTTGTGTTTTTTTTCTCTACTTACATGTATTCCTGTGAATAAATCCTTGTTAAGTTAACCCTTTACTTTTCCTTCCATGTGTATTTTCTTATGTACTGTGAATGTGAAATCCTAACTGGTACACTTGATCTTGTGTCCATCTGAAAGTGGCAAGTCTTTAATAATTTAGATTGCCTAAAGAGTATCCCATGATGATAAAGGAAAATGGAGAGATTTTTAACTCTGCTGGTCAGAGGTGAAGCCACACCTTTCCATTTTTCAAGTGCTGCATAATTAATCTGCAAAACAAAATTAAGCCATAACAGCCTTTTCGTAGATTTAGTTTCTCACCTTTGCATTGCAGAATGGATACTGGATAACAGTTTTGGGGATTTTTGTTTGATTGTGTTTCGTTTTTTGTTGTTTTATTTTTTTAAGAACTTGCTTTTCTTTGCATGGTTCTGTTCTTTGCCTGTTGAATGATTTAGCCATTGCACTGAAGTTTGAGCTGTGTGAGTGTGAACTTAAAAATGAGGTTTAAAGAGTTTTGATATTTTTTGTTTTTTAATGCATGATAGCATGCATGTTTTACATGCCCCCCACTCTTTTTTTTGGCTTTCCAAATTTTAATGGATTATGCCTGAAGAATTATTTAGACATGTACTGTATGAAATATATTCAGTAATGCTAGTACATAATATTTATTCAATTTGGTCAAAATTGCATGTGATAACTTGCTTTCAAATTACATTGCTTTGGTAGCAAATACAAAATTCCTTCTGTAATAACTCTGAAGTAAATTTTAGTAATAGTCACAAGGAACACTTTAAAACCAATTTCTGGAAGGGAAAAAAAAAACCAAACCTTTTAAATTTAGCAAGGTGGGGTATTATTTTAGACCCAAACTTGCTTTAATTTTGAGTATGTTTGAAGACTAGAGAAGAGTTTCAGAGAAATTACATTTAAAAAAAAGTAGAATAGAAAATCTACCCAAATAATACTGTAGCCTAACACCTAGAGTCTGAGTTTACCTAAACTTCTTAAATTTCAGAAACTCCCTTTAACCAAATAAAACCACTCCACCTCACCTCAGATTAGTTTAGCTTAGGATGCCACTTTTGTACATACAAGTTTTAATAGGTATTTGTACAGTTGTGAACTGATCTGGTATAACAGCAAGGAAAATAATAAAATGAGGCAGAAATAAACAGTACAGACAAAACAGTCTTTAGTATCAGTAAGTTCTCTCATGGTCTATTTTAAAGCAAATAAACCATATTCCAAATGCATAATATAGTGGAGAGATTTGCAGAAGCCATTTAGGGTATAATGTGGAATAAGAAAAGATCTAAATCAGCATTAATGTTTATAATTCAATTATTGCATCATGGGATATATAAAAAGCATCTTATTTCTTGTGGTGTAGTCTTGACAGTTCTTGAATGTTGACTGAATGTTTATACTGGTAGAATCGTGAGTTTCTTTGTTACATTCCAGTGTTTCTGCCTCTAGGCATGCTTAAAAGCACGGCTTAGTTCATTTGCTCCTTACACACTGAATAAAGTGCTGTTAGTGTGCTAAACTACAGAAATAGCCGCTGCTAAGTAATGGTGTAGATTTTCTACTTGAATATTTGTTGTAGGAACCTCAGGAGGTCAGTGTTTACTGGTTTTATATATGCCTTTTTCCTGTTCTGAGTTTCCCTTTTTGAAGGATTCTGAGAGTGAACAAAAGCTGCTGATCAACCTAAGTTGGTAACAGAAAGTGTTTTTAAAATCCTTATAAATGCATCTTTTTGGCAGTTCTAAATTGTTGTTAAATTAATCTTAAATGAAGTTCAATACTAAATTTTTTCCATTACACGTTCAGGAAACGGCTAAATTCATTTAGGGGAAAAGATTAGAGCAGTTCATTACTTTAACCAGTGCAAGCAAAAATATTCAATTTTGTAATTTTTTTCCAAAGCTTGCTTATTTTCTAAATCAGTCAATATGTATATATTTAAATTGTAATAAGCTAATTCTTATGCTTTAGTTTATTGCTCCTTAAAGCTTATACTCAAAAGATCAGTTTTAGATGAATGGGTTTAAAATTTATAATCATAATTTTTAAAGGTTATGAAGTAGCATAAATTTTGTAACTAACAATATTGATAGACACTGTGATTTTCTTTTTTGTTAAGACTTTTATGTTAGCATCAAGCTTAATTACTTAAACTGCATATATTGTATAATAGCTAAATGTATATTTTAAAAGTTTAAGTGGCTTTCCTCAAGCTAAACTCATTGCTACTCAGAAATATTCAAATACTAGCTTTATCTCAGGTGAATACTCTTGCACCCTTTTTGTTCAGAACACATACTAATAAAAATGTGTCTTAATTGTATCAGTTCATGTATTTCATTTAGGCAGCTTCTCTGTCTTAAAACTTACTCTAAATTAACCTTCTACTGTGGGACAATAATGACTTTTGCTTCACCTATTTTATTCATATTGAATGTATTAATAGATAAGGTGCAAAAACATTCTTCCCTTGAGGAGAATGCATCCATATTCAAACAACTGAAATATTTCTTGAAAAAATGCTTTAAATGCAATATTATATTGGAAATTGTTTCAGATTTCGTCAAGGAAAGAATTTGCAACTTAACACTAATTGCTTCAATGCTATCTCTTTCATGAGGATAATAGATTCATAAAGCTTCTATATAGGGTCTAAAGAGTAACTTTTTATCTTAGATAAAGGTTAAGCTCTACAATGAAATGGCAAAACATCCTACAGTTATCTCAGATAGACGCTGATGTAGTTTGCATACATATTTGGTATATATCACATAAGCATTTCTGGTAACCTCATCTTGAATAACTAAAGCTTGGTCAGTAGCTGTGTATTTCACTCACCTATGCATTCTCCAGAATGACTTGCATCTGTTGGTCTTCTAGGTATTTTTCTCCAATTTATCTGCCACTGATGCTTGCTCTTTGCACTTAATGGTTGGAGCAAGCCAGTTTTAGTATTATTTTAAATGGGGATCTGGGGTGAGTACTGTTGTTGCTTGCCCTGTAGAGTATATTCTGCTAAAGTAATATGGATACTTACTCACTTGAATGTACTTATATGAGGGAAGTTTAAAATGGATGGAGCCCTGTCTAGTGTTACAGTATACTTTAAGTAAGCCAAATCCACATCTCAAGAATTCAGCACTTACAATATGGTATGATTTTTCTGTAAGCTGGTTCTGTTGTATTACTTTCGCCTTAGGTACCTATTTCCTTATTTTGAGTGAGCAATAAAATTGAGAAGGCCTGAGTGTTTTCTGCAAGGATAGCAGTTAGGAAAAATGATTGGTATAAGCAGGTTCATCGGCTCTTGAAATGTAGTGTAATATTATCTTTTTTCATGGGAAGAGATAGGTAGTTATGTCGTACATTGTCTTACTAATACTAGACACTTCTAAAATTTTAAATTGGATGCGGTATACAAAACAGTTCAAAATGAAAGATGACTGGATCTTTCTGCTGACAACTTAGGTTGTATGAGTTTTGCTTGAAAGCTTTAAATCTGATTTTTCTGTATCTGCCACAATGTTGGAATGTTTCCTTCAAACATATCCTCCTGCAAGCTCTCAAACTGTACTAAATTGAGTGATATTTCTTGAAGTCTGCCTATGTGCTAACAGAACTTCATTTTAAATAGAATATGGTTTTAATTTTTGATAAGCTGCTGAATTTTAAAGAATTTTTGGGGCCACCAAATATTTTGGATCATGCAGAGAATATATATTGTACTGTAGTAATTTTGTATTTACATTTGTATGATGTGACATAATAGATGTGAATGTTAATCACTGCTTGACTATGTTAATAAAGTTGTTTAAATATAGATGTTGCATTCCAATTTTTAATATAAGATTAAAATGTCATGTTCAGTTTGTTTTACCTGACCTAGTAGTGTACTCTTCGGGCTCATGCATGCAAGTTCTGGAGTCTCTTGAGTAAGGGATTTCATTTTTCCTGAAGGAAAATGGTCTTTAAAGTTGGGGTAATTCAGTTTAAATGCTTCATGCTGGCTGAAGGCATATCAGTTTAGAAATAGGAGGTTTACATGAAATTAAGTTAATGTCTGTTGGGTGGTAACTGGTAACTGCTTTACTACTGAGAAATGGAACATTGGCTATATTTTGTTCGAAACAGCTGATGCTTGCTAAGTCTGATCACATGGAAGAGAAAAAAAATCATACTCATTGCTTGTGCTATCAGTAATGGGGGGTGGGGGGTAGAGAGTAAATTAGAAATAAAATTATTCAAGACCTTGAACCAAATCTTACAATGGTCTTAGTCTGATTTTTATCTAACGTTTATTGGACTGTGATAGTACAAAGTATTTAATTATGTCCTTCTAGTTATATAGCTTCCTGATACAGGAGTCCCTAAAACGAAAGTATGAAACTAACAGTAGAAGCTCTTTGGACAAAATCCACTCAGGTTGATTTAATATTTTATGTTCGTTTCCAATATTTAACAGTTGGTCAATAGCATGTAGACAAGTTAGACAATTGCATATGTCTGACACAGATTGTGTAGTGTAATGATTAAATCCTGCCTCCAGAGCCTGATCTTAAGCTGTGCCCTCCAATTTTGAGTCTGAGGTTAAATACTACCTGTACGTAGAAGGAAGAAATGAGGTGATAAGTGAAAGTACCAGCACCCTGAATAAGTGAAATTACTCTTGTGGCTAAGCTTCTGGTCAGATTGTAGCAATGCAAAGGATTTTACTTTAAAGGTAGTGATGCTATTTCTTAAAAAATACCTAATTTGAAGGCTTACTTGAATGAAAAAGCATTTCAGTAGGAATATTATTTGTGCAAAAATTTATGTAAAGTGCTTACAGAGTAGATGTTCATAGCTTTTTGTTTTCCCAGAATGATTCACAATGAAACATGCTGCCTATTTAAAGTATATTTCTTTCAGAGGCATTTACCTTGCTTTGCATAAAATGAGCAGTACATACCTCCAAAATGACCCCTGAGTGTTAATCTGAATAATGACAGACTTAAAATTAGGTTACTTCAAATAATCAGTCCACCTTTTTAAGGAGAACAGGTGTGATTATGCTGCACGTATGTTAATGCATATATGTGTAAGTGATGACATATAAGGAATTATTTTTTAATTGTAGCTTTTTTTTGCCAGACATTAATTTCATAGAATCATAGAATAGTTTGGGTTGGAAGAGACCTTAAAAGATCGTCCAGTTCCAACCCCATTGCGGTGGGCAGAGACGCCTCCCACTAGATCAAGCTGTCCAAGGCCCCATCCATTTGAATCATAAAACTGAAAAATTAGGTATTTATTTTGTAACTTTAGGCATAAATAATTTTTGTTGACTCTTAATACTTAAATATGATAACAAAAAATATTGAACTGCTACACTGACAGTTTTGCCTATTTTTCCTTACTTTATTGCCCCTTGGCAAAATAGTCATAGATTTCTTCTATCAAATATGAATGGAAACTTAAAGTCTTCCCTTGTGTTTACAACATACAGGTTAATTTGGATGTGTAACTATTGTATTACTGTAACGGATATAAATAATTTTCCATTATGTCTCTCTGTATCCACAGTGCTTAATACAATTGTTTCTCTTCTAAAGTACTGCAAACAATGAAAAGCAATGTTAATTTGCCTTTTACCTTGAAATGGTTGTCAAGGAGCATCCTTACATGTAGGGCATATTTAATTTGCAGTTTTCTCGAGCTATCAGCTTTACATTCATGTTGAGTTGTTGAGTGGATTCTTCCCAGAACTGCATCTTGACGCAAGGCATCTTGCAGTGTCTTAATTTCACTTAATCATTGTCTCTCAAGGAAATTTTGAATGATCTTACATTGTGGGTTGTTTGGGTTTTATTGTCCTTAACACATTGATGGTCCTTCTAGCTTTTGAAGTATTTTGGAAGAACAGATTAATCTCATGACAAAGTAAGATTTCAGGTATTCGTTTGCTTTAATTCGTTACATGCTTTAGCATAGGAAAGTAAGATTCTCCAGTACTCCGCCATGGGAAGATGTGGCTAATTTTAGTTTTGTTTATTCCTGTCCTCCTTACTGAAGGTCTTGCACCAAAACTGTTGTTGTCTTTGAGCCAAAGCCAGATCAAGGCTAGCTGGAGCCTTAGACCACAGCTCTTGTTTGTTCCAAGCATTCACTCATCTGTGTAGCTTTCTCAGTTTATAAAATGGCAGTGCTTAACAGGAGATTGTTGGGCAAATAACCATCCAGTGTAACAACTAGGAGTTTAGTTTGTCTAAGTACAATAGACATGTTGGCTACTTTTTATTTTTTAAAAAAAACCCCAAACCTCAGTATCTTCATTTCAAGTTTGGTAGCAATAATGGGATGTTACCTAATGTGTGTGGAGACAGGAGCCCTTCTAAATCATTACTAATACAAGTTTGCACACTTTATAAGCACTTTAGCTTGAGTTTTATCAAGGTGCCAATGATACTATGAAGTTGATATCTGTCTTCCATCTACTCAAGCGAGTGGCTGCCATTAGCACCAGTACATATCATCCGTGGCGTGTGAAGAATCAAAGGTAAGTATTATTTTCATGCAGCATAACTTCTGCCCAAATTAAACCATTCACCACCCATCATGTTTATACTGCCATTCTGATTTTTAACATTAAATCCTAATTCAGTACCGGCGTAACCAAATCATTTTACCTCTTTCACAATATTTCAAATAGCTGCTTCTTACCTAGACAGCTGACAAATCTGTTCAGATTAATATGTTTTTTCATTATTTCATTTACTATCTTTCATAAACTCATTTCCAAGCCTTTATACTTATTCTTCAGTACAGTGATCATTTTTAGGTTGATGCAAAAAAAATTGCCATTTTTAACCATCAACTTCAAAGACATATATATTAACTTAGATTTAATTTGGTAATTGAAATAAGAACCATCAGACTCTATGCATTTTTGCCAGCAAGAAACAAGTGTATTCTGGTAGGATAGAATTCTGGGGTCCTGATGAATTCCTCCAACGTATTTTGAGCTACTGCTTGGTTCTGGAAAACCTCTTGCAGAAAGCCATCGATATGCTTGAAAATGTGATAATTCATTAGGAGAGAGGTCTAGTGAGTAAGCTCGGTGAAGTAGACTTTTGTAGCCCAGTCCATGCAGCTTCCACAGAATAATTTGTGAGACATGCAGTTGGGTGCTGTGATGGAGCAGAACTGGTTCTTTTGGACTGACCAGTGTTGGACATAATGTTGCCATTCTTGGTGCATTTTGATTTCCTGGCAATGTTCTTCTGCTGTGATCTCACCAGGATTCAAGAAGTTGTACTGTCTAATTGCACTTGCCAACAACCAGTGACCATGACCTTGTTCTGATGCAGCTTGTGTTTGGGGAAGTATTTTGGTGCTTCACCTCAGTCCAGCCACTGTGCAGAATGCCATCTGCTGTCATAGAGTCAGGTTTTTGTCACAGGTCACAATGTGGTCAAGAAACTGATCAGTTTTGCTCAAAAGAAGCGCAGACCATGTTTTGTAACAGTGTTGGGTTTTTTTGTTCTCATTCAGCTCAGACAGCACCCGTTGTTGAGCTCTTTTGATTTTCCAGTTTGGTGCAAATGTTGCAAAACTGTTTAATGGTTAGCAATGGTTGTTTTCCATATGTCCACTTCAATATTTGCCCTAAATGGTTGACAGATCTCAGAAGGATGTCTGCCACACTCCTCGTCTTCAAGGCTCTCATTTCCTTTGTAAAATTTTTAGTACCAGTGTCAAGCTGTACATTTGTTGATGGTTCTCTGGCCGAATGCTTGATTGATATTGCTAGCAGTTTCCACTGCTTTATTTCCCTTTTTGAACATATACAACAAAATTGCTCAAATTTCCTTTTTTCCGTCTTTAGTTTGACAGTATAATTACAAAAAAAAAAAAAAACTGTGAAACCAGGACTGTTAGCATAAATAAGTAGAGCAAATTTTGTGCTTTAAAACGGTACACTACCTGCATGCAGTTAAAAGTTTAATCCAAAATAAGCATCCAGTTTACAATCACAAAAATTGCAATTATTTTTGCACCAATCTAATATAGACTTTTATTTTATAAAGAACACAAATACGTTATTTCACTATGCTGTACTAAGTATACTTTCCTGAGATACCATGTAATCCTAGGCTTAGCTTCAGATCCCTTTACCACCAACAAACGTTTTCTGCTTCTGTTGTATATTGTAACCAGGGTAGAGAATATTTTTGTGATCTGGACACCACATCTTGCTCGTGTGGTGGGTATTATGGAGCACTTTGGTATTAAGTGAAGTTATACAACCAGAGCTGCTTTTTCTAAACACTTCAGGTTTGTTTGCTTTTCTGAATTAAAATGCTTTAAATACTTCAATCTTCTTTTCAATTAGGTTATTTTTACTACTTGACTGCAAATAAGAAGCTGCTTCAAGTTCACTGGTTGACTTATTTGTGCCTGAAACATATATGCCATGTCAAATATAGTGGTACATCAGCAGCATAAATTCAGCTAACCACTGAAGGTATTCTTGACAGTACTACAGCATAGTATTATTTCCTCATTTTACACAGAACGTAGTAATGTATTTCCCACAATTTTTCACATAGGGCTGAAGTGAAACTAGAGGTCATCAAAATAGGATCTATAACCACTAAACTATTCCAGGTTGTCATTACTAGTGTTCAGTAATGCTTTCTCATCCTTCCATTTGACTGAAGGTTGATCAGATGAAACATGCTTCTGGCATCAACAGAGCAGAAGGGTAATAAAGGTGGAGGATTGGCAACGAGTGACTCATGCTGAAACAATGCTGTTAGGTTCATAATTTAAGTAGTTGAAGTAATGAACGGGATGCGATTCAGCTTGGTGACTAGACTGATATAAACATGCATTTAAGTATACAGTGAGGTAGATGATGCAGCCTAATGGAATACTTCATTCCAGGGATTTTGAAAACTCTCATTAAAACTTTTTGTAGGTCATCAATACAACACAGAAATCAGTGCTAGCTTTGAAAGAACTTTGAGGTATTGGACGAAGTTGGAAAAAGATTCAGTTGATCCCTTATTGTAACAAAAGCAGCTATAACTCTATGCAGAAGTATTTTTGTTTATCTTGAACTCAGAAAATACATTAGAAACATACATCCTACCCAGAAATATAATGTAGGCCATGATCTCAACTGTGATCTCTCATCAGACCTCAGTTTGGGATTGTTTCAGAAAAAGGCCTAGCCTGTCTTAAGACTGTGTTGGAGAATTTTCAACACCTTTTGAATAAATTATTTCAAGTTAGCTGCATTTGCATTTGACCTTCTGTCTGTGGGATTTCGTTACACTTTTTGTATGAAAAGGTTGAAATAAGTATCTACTCATGAGGACAAAGTGTAGGTCATAGGCAAGTGAATTACTAAACTTCTGGGTAACATCTGCAGGTATTCTGGTATGGTTGTTTGGTTAGAACACAATCCTGTTGTGTTTAATCTTGCAAGATGACCTGACAGTTCTTATCAAAGTGAAATGACTCTTGAAAGGGATTTGGCTAACGATTCACTCTGCCTTTTCCCCGTCTTTTGTTTTCTACCACACTGGTAAACAACTCTGGCTTTTTGTATCTCTTTCTCGTGCTCAGAATTTTCAGAATATAGCTGAATTGGCAGTATAAATTCCTGTTTACCTATCAAGATTCTTTGAGTAGTTCTTTTAGAAAGGTTGGCACTAAAAAAAATGTATTTTTCAAGGCATATTGTCAGTCTGGTATATGAAACATATATGTGGTGTATCAAAATTTGTTTCTTCAAGTTCTCTTTAAAAATATGTTAAGTGCAACATTACATTATGTATTTTACCTGAATTGGTTCCTTACTAATTTTTAATTTATAAAGAGCTTTAAACACAAACTGGCTCTTTTGCAGTTCATGATGACATTCTGTAAGGTAATAATCTGAATATATTTTTTTTTTCAGTTCTCTGGATTCTGTATTCTTTTTTTCATCTTAAAATATTAGCACATTCAGTTTTAAGTTCATGTACTGTGGGTTTTAATATAATTGAATACAATTATTTTACCTAGAGTTCATAATCGATTTTCAAATGCCTTAGACATAAAGCAAATTAGTTACTATAGGTAAAAATACAATATACAATCTATTTTTCAACAATATTTATGTCTGTAGTCTGTGTGCATTGTATCTTTAGTATCATATCTGACAGGTTCTTTCAAGAAGCAACTTAGTGTATAAAATGCCGCATCTCATGATGCGGCTGTTTCAAATGCAGCTCATCTCATGATCCCCGCTCTTTCAAAAACTAGTTGTTGAAAATAAGTTAAAATGAACACTATTAAAACCAGAAGCCGAAAATATGGAAGGATGGGTAAATTGAGATGCAGAGTGCAAGCTGTGGAATCAAAGATGCAGATTCCCACACACTGGATGAAGTTTTCTGTTGCTTTCCTAATATGTTTAACAATTTGTTTTGAATATAAGTGAGCATCAGTCTCTGTCTTTAAGTATGGCATTTAGTTGGTCTCATAACCTCAAGATCTCACATGAGTGTAGTTCCGGGTCTGTTGCCTTCTAGAATAACCTTAATAAAGTGGCTGCATATCAACTTAGCACACAAAACGGCTACCCCAGCACCTAAAATTGCCTCCTCCTCACACTTCAGTATGCTTCTTTACACTGGATTTTAAATTCGACTGCAAGATACTGAGCACTGGTATCAGCTAATACCTGCTGCTGGGTGTTATTCAAGAAGTGTGACTGAAAAAGCGTGACTGTAGAAAGAGTGGCTGGATATTGCCATGGCACTGGCACCGTACATGGACTGATGATTCTTCGATCATGCTCACTACATAATGTCTGACAGCGCATAAATCAAGGTAATCAGTAATCTAGGCCTCTTCCTATCCAGGCCAGTTTCCAAGGAAGAAGCATGCATAATAGGACTGTTCTTAGTAAGGATTTTTCAGTATGTGCTACTTTAAAAGCCAAGTGACAAGACTGACCTGATAGACCTCGTTTTATGACAGTATATGGAGTTCAAGAGAAAGCTCACTCCTAAGAAATTTATTTAATTGCGGTGAATTCCAGTGTGCCTTAAAAATGTAACTATTGATACTGATCATCATGCCTGTCAAAGCAGGGGGTTTATATAACTATACTGATGCTGCAGGATACCTTAAAGTTCAAGTCTAAGATTTTTGCATTTCACTTGAATTTTTATGGAAAGCTGTTGTTGAAACCTGAGGACAGGTTTGATATTTGTGCCACTGTAGATTGGTGCAGTACTGTAGCAGTTGCTTCACATCTAGATGTAGTAAAGGATTACTACACAGCTTTGAAAACGTGGAAGCTGGGGACTTCTCTATGAAATGTAGAAGTGGACTAAACTTTTCTTCCATCATTGCATAGTATCTGTCCCTGTGAAAGCTATTTTTATGCTACAGAATAAAACCTTCTCTGAACATGCAATTTTTATCTCACTGTTTGCCCTGGTGTACACCCTTACAAGCAGCAACACACACTGCAAAAAGTACTATGTTCATATCTTCTCCAGATCATAAAGCAGACTGCTTACTTGTGTCAAGTAAACAGATGCATAAAGTAGTTTTTCTTCAAGGTAGTCCTATAGCATGTGGTTACTGTTCAGAACAGTACGTATGCTTAGTGTAATTGTGAAAAGACAGAGATCCAGATCCAACAGTCTTGAGACTTTTAAAGAAATTTTGACTGTGAAAGAGATCCAGAAGCTTTCCTTGTCTAGGCATGAGCAACTTGGCAAGCTTTGTGTGTACTGAAACTTAAGGAGAACATTGCTGGAAAGAAAGGAACTCCTAAGCTTACCATGGAGCTACAGGAAGTGATGAGCTAAAGTTATGGTCAGTTACCAATAACTGTAATACCAGGTCAGAATGATATTGTTTGTCTTCCATGAAAGTGTATTTGGTAAAGATAGTTGAAATTTTTATAATGCAGAATGAATCACACTAACTTATATTGATATGAATAAAATGGCTGTCTTTTTTGCCCTAACTAGTAGTTTTTTTGCTTAAGGAAGTTCTACAGCTCTAAACTCCTGAACTACATTTTTCATAACCATTTGGTTTATGTGGGGTTTTCCAGGGCAAGCTCAAATATGTCAACGAAGCAAGAGCAGCCTTGGGAGGAGGACACTGTTATGCTAGATGGAAAAAGACCATGAGATGAGAAAGCAAGAATTCAGTACACACAAGGAAGTGCATAGAGCATTGTGACATGGCATAGATAAGTGTTCCAAAATACATAACTGCTAGCTTTTGCCTTGCCTGTTGATAGCAGTAAGAAAGTATCAAAACGTTCTGTTAAGTGAGCAGTAAATAGGCGCATGAACTGTTAGTTGATTGGTTTATATGTATACGCTAACAATTGTGATCGACATAAGTTTTAGAGTTATTACATGATTTGTATCAAGAAGAATATAAAAGGAGTTGGGCAAGTTGTCTCACTCTGTATCCCAGAATGAGTCCATGCTTTTCAAGATGCAACAAATGGCACCCACTGTGTGAGGCCTGAAGGCTAGCTGCTGATGCAGCTGTATTGCCCAGCTGAACTCCAGGGATTCACCGCTGAAAGGAAGAGGATTTTGTGCACACATATCAGTACTTCTTGAAAGGAGAGAGGTAAGCATCTGGGAACTATGGAGTTACATTTAACAAAGAAACAAAAAGATGTCTTACAAGTTTTTTATAAGGTCCTGAAACAACATAGAAAGTAGATGAGGGAGACTTACAAAAGACTCTTGCCTGGGCATGTAGGATTGACCCATCTATAAATATTAAAAATGTTTATGACCCAGAGAAGTGGGATCAAATTGGGGTCCAACTATGGGACAGTGCTACTCCCAGTGATAAGGCAGCTGCTAATTTATTGCTGTGTTGGCAAGTCATATTTGAGACCTTAAAATTGCACAAGGGACTGCAGGAAAATAAAGAGGATGAAGCAATGGCTCCTACAGTCCCTTCAGCTCCTCTATTGACTAGATCACTGTCACCAAACTCCGTAGTGAAGCAAAAAATGTTTGGCTCCTAATACCTTTGTAGTGTTACCGCCCGATAACCTCGATGAGGATCTGGATGATCCTTTCGATCCATGTCCTATCGATCCAGGCAAAGAACCGGATTTATATCCCCCAGACCCACATGATAAATGGGCATTCCTAAAGAAAGGTGCTAGACAAGCGGGAGACATGGGAATGTTGTAAGCTTCTCCTGACATTTATTCACGGGACGCCAGTCCTCACTGGGAATCAATTAGTTATGAAGCAATAAAGGAGAGTCCAAAAGCTGTAAAAAAGAAGGTACTAACTGCTCCGCCTCCAAGCAGCTCCTGCGGCAGCCACTGTCCCAGCCCTGCATAATTTGCAACGCCCACAGGATGGTCCTTTGCAATGGAAGGGCTGCAACAACTACAAGCTTTCATATTGAAGGCATTTAGAAACATCCCTGAAGCTGGGACTCATGTATATTCTCTCGTTAATATTCTACAATGAGCTGCAGAACCATACATGAGTTTTTAGACAAACTACAAGAAGCTCTAAATAAGCCGGTAGGCAATACCTCTGCTAGAGAATTTTTGCTTAAACAATTAGCCTTAAAGAATGCAAATGCAGACTGACAGAAAGTTTTACTGCCTTTAAAGAATAAAACCCCACCACACTGCAGTTCAGCTCATCCCTTCAGCAGTTAAGGGCCTCTTAGGAAACAGACTTAGTGCGCTGTTAGTTGGACAATCATCTGTCACAAGGCAAGGATTGTTTGTTCTATGGGATTGATTGCTGCAGAAAAAAGGGAAACAGCACAAAAAGCCCAATGTCAAATTGTGCGAGCAGCATTAGCTACAAGACTAAAAATTGCACAAGACAAAATACAAGAAACTATGAAGTGGTGGCTTGGAGATATTTAGGATAGAAAATCCCCGACCATCTGATTCAACCACAATCAGTGACTCTGCAAACAGACATAAAAACTTTAAACAACCTCCAAAGACTTTTAGGGATCATCAGCTAGGTTCACTTTTTCTTAGGGATATCTACAGAAGATTTACATCCCCTTTTCACACTTTTAGAGGGGAATACAGGCTTAACATTCCCAAGGACACTTACTCCTCCCGATCGAGCTGCCCTTAAAGTTGTTGAAAAATTAACTAGTCAGGCTGTTCAAAGACAAAAATTGAATCATCCTATTAACCTTTTTGGTTTTTCATTCTAGCTTTCAACCTTAAGGCCTGTTAGCACAATGAATACCACAGGATGCAGATCCATTACTAATTTTGGAGCAGATATTTTTTTTCCCATAACTTTGGAAAAATTGTCACCACTGCTATTGGTACGATTGCAATGGTCATTCAAAAGGGGAGGGAACGCTTGATGGTTTTAGATGGCACAGAGCTTGATGTTATTTATTTACCGCTTGACACTAAACAATTAGTCTTTTTCACTCACCAGTCTTTTGTTTTTCAGTGTGCCTTGACAGATTATACTGGACAGATAAGCATTCACTTTCCAGGACACAAAGTCCTACAGTCCTTGAAGTCTCTCTCTATTACCTGTTTCTAATTTAAGCTTTACTCCAATACCTGATACTCTCATGGTATTTACTGATGCTTCAGGTAAAACGGTGTGTGCTGTTATAGTTTGGAAAAATGATGAAGGACAGTGGGTAAATGACCTACATGTTGTCACAGGCCCACCACAAGTAGTGGAGCAGTTGTTCGTGTCTTTACATGATGGTCCGTTTCAATCAACATTATAACAGACTCTGCATATGTTGCAGGATCAGTCTATAGATTAGAACACTCTTTTTTAAAGGAGGTGTCGAACAAAAATTTATTTGCACTGTGCTGGAGACTTAGATGTCTATTGAACAAAAGAACTTGCCCATATTTTATTCAAGATGTACAGTTACATACCTCTTTACCCGGACCTAATAGTGAAGGTAATGCTCAGGCAGACTGCCTTGCAGGAGCTGCAATTTTGCTAAATCTTTTTGCACGAGCACGATTATCATTGGAATTCTATCACCAGAATGTCAAAGCACTGCAAAAGACATTTTAATTAACTCAAGAGCAAGATAAAAAAATCATATACAATCATGCCCAGACTGTCAACATATTTTACCAATACCTTCCACTAGAGTGAACCCTCGAGGTCGTTTTGCACTTGAAATTTGGCAAACGGTTGTAACACATATCTCTGAATTTGGTAAATTTGAGTATGTCCACATTTCTGTTGATACTTTTTGTATCAGTACATACCGGTGAGAAAACTAAAGATGTATGTAGACATTTTATAATGGCCTTTGTGGTGATGGGAGTGCCAAAAATCATAAAAACTGACAATGGTCCAGCCTATATATCACACAGAACACAAACATTTTTTTCAACAATGGGGAATCCAACACATCACCGGTATTCCCCATTTGCCAACAGGTCAAGCAATTACTGAGCTAGCTTATGGTATTTTCAAGAATATGTTGCAGAAAATAAAAAAGGGGCGAGCCTAGGGTTATCCCCACAAGAACACATAGCAAAAGCCTGCTATGTATTGAGTTTTTTAAATGGCTGGACGGAGGAAGGACCTCCTATATATCAATGCTGTGATTCATAGAAACAACATAAAGGTCAAGATAAGGCCCAAGTTATTGTTAAAGATTTGCAGACAGATCAACTGGAAGGACCTTTTCACTTAATAACTTGAGGTAGAACATATGCTTGTGTTTCTACAGGTTCTGGCCCAAGATGGGTACCCGCTCAATGGGTCAACTCTTCGTTGTCACGTTCATCGTCATCATCAGCAATATGACGATGGCCACATCATTGTGGATTCCACTTCAACTGAAAACTAATATGTGGGTAACCGTAGCTACAGAACAGGACAGGACACACTGTATCTATCACTATCCAATCCGGGAAATCCTTTTACAACCTGCTTGGTAGGACAACCTGTCCACAACTGGCCTGTTCCCTCTGACAGATGGCAATTTGTAAACAACGCCCCTACTGATATAGTTGATGAGTTCAATAATTGGGTTGGATGGCTTCCAAAAATGAACATTGAACCACAAGAATTAGATTTGTTAGGATCTGTGAAAACGGATTACTGTGTGATTTTCAATTACACAGATGCATGGGCCTCATTTAAGGGATCAAGACCAGGGGATATAGATCCCGAAACTCATAAGATTCAATGGTTAAATGCTATTTTGCCTGTATACAGAAATGCCACTACATGGTGCAGCTATACTGCTGCAAATCTAACATTATCTAGTAGATACCCACACAAGTTGCCTCCTGGGTTCTTTTTAATCTGTGGAGACTGCCCTTGGCCAGGTGTCCCCTCTCGTGCATGTGGGGGACCATGTAGTATTAGAAGACTAGCACTATTGACACCCAAGACCTCCATGATTGAAAAATCATAGAAAATGTCACAAAGGTTTTACACGTGCTTATCAATCTGGTTGTGACAATAATACAAAGTTTTGGAACACTGGTAAAATTGTAGTGGAATCTTTATTTGTAACAAAAGTGGCTGTGGGTAAAGCTTTGGTAATGCTAAATAACCTTAGTTGTTGGCTAGCAAAACAGATTAATGCTACTCCTCTAACACCGAGTGGGTTATTGTAAGACGCTGATTCTGTTATACATGCTATGCTTCAAAATAAAGCTGCCATAGATCTTTTGTTATTAGCACAAGGTCACAGATGCCAAGATTTTGATGGACTTAGTTGCATGAATTTATCTGACCATTCAGAGACTATCCATAAAAGCATCAACAGTCTACAAGACAGAATGCAAAAGCTACAGCAAGACGATAGTTTTCTTTGTACACACAGAAGTGGGAGATATAGAGGTTTCCAGAGCAAGCTCAAATATGTCAACAGAGCGCGTGCAGCCTTGGGAGAAGGACACTGTTATGCTTGATGGAACAAAACCATAGGATGAGAAAGCAAGAATTCAGTACACACAAGGAAGTGCATAGAGCATTGTGACATGGCTTAGATACGCGTTTCAGAATATGTAACCACTAGCTTTTGCCTTGCCTGTTGATAGCACTGAGAAAGTATTAAAACGTTCTGATAACAGTAAACAGGAGCATGATCAATGCATGATCTGTTAGTTGATTGGTTTATAGGTATACGTTAACAATTGTGATTGGATACAAGTTTTAGAGTTGTTATATGATTTGTATCGAGAAGAATATAAAAGCAGTTGGGCTGAGAGTAAAGTTGTCTTACTTTGCATCCCAGAATGAGTCCATGCAATTTCAGGATGCAACAGGCTTTAATGGAAGTCCATAAACAGCATAAATTTGACATAAGTTGGTGAGTTCATCAGAATTTTAAGGATGACTTGGATGTTCCAGTCTGTGCCTTACCTAGTATATCACAGAACAAAGGCAAAAGCACATCAGTATTAAGCTAGAAGCAGACGAGATTTTTCAAACAGAACTGGTAGGGCTTCCATGACGGGAAAGGGAGGAGATTGAACACCCAGCACAAAATATCAGCATCTTCCTTTTTGTATCTTGGATAAAGCTTTGTACTGGCAAAACTGTAGCTGAAGTTTGGTGGGTAAAGAACTTACCACACGTTTGCATAGAACCTTTGCGTAGAGGAATAGAGGGGCAGAATCACATCCCTCGACTTGCTGGCCGTGCTTCTTTTGATGCAGCCCAGGATATGAAAGGCCTGGAACCTAAACTATCAAAGAACAAGATGAAGGTTTGAAGTAAACTGTTTTTCCATATTCTGGGTTTTGAGGAAGAACATCGTTTTTAGGAGCGTGGCCTGGAACTGCGAGATGAGGCAGGTGGAAGCACAAGCCACATGTTATCAGCCATGTTCCTACTGGAACCAGTCGTGGCCTGCTTTGAAAGGCCTCATCTTGCTTGCCTGCAATGGTGCTTGGTTGTGAAGTCACTTCAAGCAGCGTGGCTCTCCCTTCCATGCTCAGCAGCACCCACTGTAGCCTTTCCCTGGGCCTGTGCGAACCTCATGAGGTTTGACAAGGCCAAGTGCAAGGTCCTTCACCTGGGTCAGGGCAATCCCCAATTTTAGTACAGGCTGGAGGATGATGTGATTGAGAGCAGCCCTGCAGAGAAGGACTTGGGGTGCTGGTTGATACGAAACTTGATATGAGCTGGCAATGTGTGCTCACAGCCCAGAAGGCCAACCGTGTCCTGGGCTGCATCAAAAGAAGCGTGGCCAGCAGGTCGAGGGAGGTGATTCTGCCCCTCTGTTCCTTTCTTGCAAGACCTCATCTGGATTATTGTGTCCAGTTCTGGAATCCTCAACATAAGAAGGATATGGAGCTGTTGGAACGGGTCCAGAGGAGGGTGACAAAGATGATCAGAGGGCTGGAGCACCTCCCATACAAGGACAGGCTGAGAGAGTTGGGCTTGTTCAGCCTGGAGAAGGCTCAGAGGAGATCTTATAGCGAACTTCCAGTCCCTGAAGGGGCTGTTCACAAAGGCTTGTAGTGATAGGACGAGGAGCAATGGGTATAAACTGGAGAGGGGCAGATTTAGACTAGGCATATGGAGGAATTTCTTCACCATGACAGTGGTGAGACACTGGCACCGTTTGCCCAGGGAAGTTGTGGCTGCCCCATCCCTGGAGGTGTTCAAGGCCAGGTTGGATGGGGCCATGGGCAGCCTGAGCTGGTGGGACGTATCCCTGCCCATGGCAGGGGCGTTGGAACTGGATGATCGTTAATACTCCTCCCAACCCAAACCACCCCTCTCCTGCATCCCCTCCCGCACCCCACTCCCCCTCTCCCGCCTCCCGCGCACGCGCCCCAGCCGCAGGGGAGGGGGAGGGGCTGGTGCCCGCGGCTGCGCACGCGCGGGGCGGGGCGGGGCGGGAGGCGGTGGCTCCGTGACGGGAAGGGCGGCGCTGTAGTGGCGGCGGCGGCGCCCGTTTCCTCCGTCGCGTCTCTGTCTTCGGCAGCTTTTATTTTTTTTGGGGCGGGGGGGGAGGCGGCGGCGGTGATGATGGCGTACTTCGTGGAGAGCTTCTGGGTAGGGAAGCGCTGGTTCCGCGGTCGCGCTGTGGCAGGGGGCGGTGTCGCAGGGATCCCCGCAGCCGCTCCCCCCCCCCCCAGGGCCGGGCCGGGGCGCGGGGGGTGCAGTGTGTGTAGGGGGGAGGGGGTAGTGGGGGGGCGGTTGTCCCCAACAACGCGGCGTCTCCTCGTTCGTGTGTCGCGGAGGCAGAGCGAACGCGGTGCCTTTTGTAGCGATATATCGTCTCTGTCTGCGTGTTGAGGGTGCAGCCCGCTCAGCGGCCGCGCTCTGTCCCGCTCTCTCTCTCTCTGCAGGCGCCTACGTGTGTTCGAAAGTGGGTGGGTGCAGACGGGGGAAGAAATAAAAACACGGGCTTGGGTTATTGTTGAGCCTCACGTGGAATGGAACTTGTTTCATTCTTGAACGGGTCCAGAGGAAGGCTACAAAGATGATCAGGGAGCTGGAGCATGTCTGCTATGAGGACGGGCTGAGAGAGTTGGGGTTGTTCTGCCTGGAGAGGAGAAGGGTCCGAGAAGGTCTTGTAGCGACCTTCCAGTACATGAAAAGATTATAAGAAAGCTGAGAGGGACTGTTTACAAAGGCTTGTAGTGATAAGACGAGGAGCAATGGCTGTAAACCGGAGAGAGACACATTTAGACTAGTCATTAGGAGCAATTTCTTCACGATGAGAGTGGTGAGGCACTGGCATAGGTTGCCCAGGGAAGCTGTTGCTGCACCAGCCCTGGAGGTGTTCAAAGCCAGGTTGGATGGGGCCTTGGGCAGCCTGGTCTGGTGGAGTGTCCTTGCCCTCGACAGAGGGGTGGAACTGGATGATCTTTAAGGTCCCCTCCAACTATAGCTGGTCTGAAACATGTTCTTGAAGTCACCCGGCTGTTTACATTGTTGCCACTTCTTTGCATGATTAGTTTTTAACGTGCATCTCTGCCAGGTAATGGGAGAAATGTAGAAGTGATTATTTGTTGGAACTGAAAAAAAAAAAAAAAAGAAAAAAAACTCTGCTTTTTTTTTAGATTTCTGCTTTTACTGTGTACGCAGTAGTTATTCCTAATGTGTAGTGAAAACTATTTTCATGAATACAATACACTTTTCTTGAATATGCTGTGTAGCCTGGTTGCCTGTTTTGTTTGCAACATTGTGTTTAATTTTGACTCTCTTAAGTTTCTGCTTTCAACTGAATTATATATTATGAATTATAATTATGAATTATATGTTGTATTGTGAATATAAATGGCTATAAACAGGAGAGAATGGCTATAAACTGGAGAGGGGCAGATTTAGACTAGGCATAAGGAGGAATTCCGTCATGATGAGAGTGGTGAGGCACTGGCACAGGTTGCCCAGGGAAGCTGTGGCTGCCCCATCCCTGGAGGTGTTCAAGGCCAGGTTGGATGGGGCCATGGGCAGCCTGGTCTGGTGGGATGTGTCCCTGCCCATGGCAAGGGTGGTTGGAACCGGCTGATCTTTAGAGTCCCTTCCAACCCAAACTATTCCATGAGTCTATGATTAAAATTTAATGAAACAGAATTTTAGATTTGCTCTTTCAGCATACAGATTTTCTTAATTTGAAGCAGCAGTGCAGGAGGTGAATATTAAACTACTATGTGGAAAAAAAATTATCTTTCCTAAAAATAAGATTTAAATTAATGTAAAATGTTGCATTTCGATTTGAAAAGTTGCTGTCTCGTCTTAAGATTAAAGTAAAACATTAAAGAACATTAAAGAAACATTAAAACATAAAAGACTAAAGAAGGGTTTCTTTCAGTTATCTCGACTGAAATCAAACACCTTTGTGTTTAACTGTTATGTACTATGGTATATTCATTTAACTGTTTGTCTGATCAGTTGTATTTTACTGGGTTAGTAAGTCGGTAGTTTTGTTAAATCAGTGAAGGCAGTGCGCCGTTCCCATCTGTTCTGTTTCTCTGTGTTTTCACAAATGTTACCAGCAAATATGAGGCAGTAGACATGTACCAAATCTTCCCATTCTCCCTTTTTGCTCTATACGGTCTTTGCCTTATAGCTCTGTTGGCAAAATCGTTTCTGTGGGTCAGCAATGAGTGCCAAGAGAAGGAGGTATTTTTCTGGTTTTGGAGGTTTTTCTCCTACCTCAAAAAATGACACAAAGTAGGACAAAAACCATGTTATTCTTGTTTGTTTGTCTTGCAGTGCCAATGAAGACTTGAGACAGGGTCTTAAACTTGCAAAACTTCTCTGAGGAACCTTTGTAATACCATGGACAGGGTTTTATTTTGTGTAGAAGTAATATAAAAGAATAGGGACTTCTTTGCTGTCATTGATACATATCTTTCAAGATTAACCGTTGTGTCTAAATATGATGGATTTTTTTTAAGACTAAAAGTATTGACCTTCTGTATGTCCTCAGAACCAGGCATAAGGTATAGGATTTTGCATTTTGAATAATTAGGTTTCTCCATTTCTACTAACTTTTCAGAGAAGGTTGTTGTTCAGAATTGTTACTGCACTGCTTTGGGAGATCTGGGGTACAATATATATGCTTTGGAAGTTGGTGAGAAAGTTAAAACAGAAATTAGATTACTGTTGAAAGGCCCTGAATGCATGCTGACTGGAAATAAATAAGAGCAAGTAGAAGAAGAGTAGTAGTTCTTTACTTAAGTAGAAAGAAAGGTTGTATTGTGTGGAGCTTCAAAAGGGTTGTTTTCTGTTTCTTGCTTTTGCTTTGCCTTCCTAGGTAGCACCTGGCAAAATACTTTGTAGCCTATGCAATGGGATAACTGCACTTTCTAAAGCACTGATGTGACAATGAATCAAAAACATAATTAATATTTAGTTATTTGATGTTCATGCTGTCATCAATTTGCAGCTGAAATTACACACTGGAAATTGAAGTCTGGGTCTTGAGCTGCAGGATGCTCTCTCCAGATTCAGTAATTCAATATAACTGATAGGAAGAGACATCAGAAACTTCACGTACTTTTTCTTCAGAAAAGGGAAGTGATATATATGTGAATATGTGTTAATTTCTTGCTATCTAGGGTGCTGTCTTTTTAAGAACTTCCTAAAAGCGCTTACCTAAAATGAATCTTCACTTCTTTGTTGTAATGGTTTTGAACTTATAATGAGACTTTAATGTCGTACTGCTTTTAAAAGTGCTTGAATATTTGCCATTTTTTAATTTTTTTTTTTTGAGAGTGTAAGAAAAATGGATATTTTATGGGCCTGCCACCTCTTGACTGCTTCTAAGAGGTCAATGAGAGATAAACAGGACTATTTTCAAGATGTGTAAAGTTGAAGTACGAAAACTTGTACTGCTCCTTGAAAAATTTTACTATCACTTGAAGAATGTAGGGATCTGCTAAGAAAGCACAGCCCAGAGTGGCAGTTTTCAAAACCAGTAGGATACAGTTACTTTTTGTGGTATTGAAAACTATGAACTAGTAGTACAGTCTATAAATGGCTTTGATTCTTATGACTGAGTTTCAGGCATTCAAGTCATGTGGCCAAACATTCCCAGCTCCTAGTTAGAATGTTGTAATAAAACACTGTGTGCTTGCTGCTACGTATGTGCTACATCAAAACAGTGATATAATTTAAAGAGAACACTTTCATTAGTTATTTCCATTATATGCAACCACATTCTGTCACTTTGAGTACATTCATGCTGGTAGAGCAGGAAAAAAAGCATTCATTATCATTGACTTATTATTTTCTTCACAGTGTTTAGGGAGCATTACATAAGCTTTGACATAGTATTTAAATTGAATGGTGCAGGTGATACTTTTGTTAATTGTAAGTCTATTGAACTATGACAAGTCAGCAAAAATAAGCCACTTCTAAGCCAGTCAATGTTTGTTTATTCATCATTTTAAATTAATTTGATTCAACTGCAGAAAGTTCTGTCTATATCTGAAAATGGCCTCTCTGTTATTCTGTGCTAATAACTCTGGAAGTTTGGGGATATAAAAACCTGTGTTTAAATTGGCTTAACAAATACCTTTTATTCCGTCTTTTTAATAGCTTGTGTTACCTGTAGCTTTTGAGAATGGCTGTGAGAAGGATTCTTTTCTTTTCAAGAGCTTTTGTAACATGTAAGGGCTGGCAGCCAGGGTTAATAATCTTAGCTTTGTGGAGAGGTTTGCTCTAGTAAGTGTAAGACATACTGTTTTATGCATTGTGTGATATGAGTGACCCTGAGGCTTGTCAGCTTTCCATCTGGAGTTTCATTCATATGTTTACACAATGCTACTCTTCTGCTTGGCGTAAGGTTGGATGCTCAGTTTCAGGAGAGCTGTTGTGCAATATTTGCTTAGTCTCCTCCCTCTGCGTGTGTACATGTTATGCAGGTTGGCAACTTTCCATCTTTTTGTTAAAAAATATTTTTAATTATCTAGATATGGAGGAAAATATCTGTCCTTCCTCATATGCGTAGAGCTTTTCTGAGGCTGATCTTAAAGATATTTAATTTATTGAAGCTGAGATAGCTAGTTTGCTTTTGTGTTCAAACTTCTCAAAACTTTCACAACTGAGGAAGATACGCTGCCTGTGTAAACATCAAGTGACTGCTTTTTTCCCGTGTTTCTACGCACTCAGTGTTCTGTAGCTCTTTCAGACACTCAGAAATGGAAATTTACTGATAGCTATAGCTTTCATAAATGTAACACCATAATGTTAATCACAGGGGTAGCTTCATGTATATACAGGGCCATTAAATTAAATAATTGCTTAGGTGGAAAGGATAAAACACCTTACTTAGTCGAAACTGCATCAAGGGGTAACAGTTTAAAGAAACTGGTAACACTGTTTTTCAGAGCATCTGAAATGACTTTACATATAGGTGGAGTAAGGAGAATTTCTGTTACTTTGTTTCTTTACAGTGTTACTACATTAAGACCAATGAATAGAAGTTGAACCAATATGGACTAAGCGTATTGAATAATACATGTTTTTCTAAGTTTGTGGATGGGAAAAAAGATCAATTTAGGTTAATCTTTGGAACTTTCATTTTAAAATTACAGGAGTGGGCACCCGGTCTTATTGTTACGTTGCACTAAAATTTGTACATTAATTGTGAAAATAGGCTGTATTTTAAGCTGCATAAATCAAATCTTATAGTTGCTGAACAGTTTCTTACTAGTTTCAGCAGATTCTGACTTTTGCCTGCATGAGGGAGTTGTACTTCCCTCAGCTCCCCTTAGTTGATGGTCTACAGTTACTATGGGGCATATCAGAGCAGCTCTGAAATTTTCTTGATACAAATAATTTTTACCAAAAAGATGGACATGAGCCGGAAGTGTGCACTCACAGCCCAGAAGGCCATCCATATCCTGGGCTACTTCAAAAGAAACATGGCCAGTAGGTCAAGGGAGGAAAGTCTGCCCTGCTACTCTGCTTTTGTGAGACCCCCACCTGGAGTATTGTGTCCAGTTCTGGAATCCTCAACATAAAAAGGATATGGAACTGTTGGAATGGGTCCAGAGGAGGGCCACAAAGGTGATCAGGGGGCTGGAGCACATTTCCTATGAGGACAGGCTGAGAGAATTGGGGATATTCATCCTAGAGAAGAGAAGGCTCCAGGAAGACTTTGTAGCGACCTTCCAGTACCTGAAGGGGGCCCGCAAGAAAGCTGGAGAGGGATTTTTTACAAGGACATGTAGTGATAGGATGAGGAGAAATTGCTTTGAATTGGAGACAGAAAAATTTAGATTAGACACTAGGAAGAAATTCTTTACTATGAGGGTGGTGGGGCACTGCAACAAGTTGACCAGGGAAGCTGTGAATGCCCCATACGTGGAAGTGTTCAAGACCAGGTTGGATGGGGCCTTGAGCAGCCTGATCTAGTGGGACATGTCCCTGTTGATAGCACAGGGCTTAGAACTGAATGATCTTTTAGGTCCCTTCCAACCCGAACTGTTCTATGATTCTGTGAATTTCCTGTTCCTTTTTTTTTAATCACATGTTTAGGTTTGCTGTGAAAACAGCATTTGCAGCTGTCCTTTTCTTCCTTCTCACAGTAGCTAAAGAAATAGTATGTATCTGACCAGTCATGGGACCATGGGACCAGTCATTCAGAATCACCTTCCTAATTGAGAAATATTTATTTATGTTGGGTAAAGAGACAGCTTTTTACACTAATAGACATTGATGTTGAACAGTTTTGGTCTGAAGTAGACAGAGCTTGGGCTCATACAATTTAATTCAAAACACAGAAAATTAATACTGCCCAGAAATGTAGGTTTTAAATTCAGAATGATCTTCATATGCAACAAACAAACTTATTATTTAATTTTCAAAGTCTATTAAGTATTTCAGTAAAACAGAGCTCCTGTAATCTGTTTCCTGTTATGCACAAGTCATGGAAATGCTGAATTCTGACTTCACATTTGCTGACACCATTGCTTTCATTTCCATGAGAAAATCATTGCAGTTAGTTCTTGATGAAGGGAAATGGAAGGACTGTCTGCCCTCACTTTCCGTGCCTTAATTTATTTTCTCTGCAGAGTTGGTCAGTAATGCCTCATTGTACTCTTATTAAGTAAAGTGTTTACTTATATTTGAAGCCTTGCTTCCTCCTATAGTTTGCTGTCAGGGGACATCCACAATATATAAACAAAAAAGCTCTCTTATGGCAGTGTAAAACGGGAAATCTCAACCAGAACACCAGCTTCTGAAGAGAGAGTTAGAGAAGACTAACCCTTTCTAGAGTTTATGAACTTCAAAGTGGTGAAATGGAACTTTTACGGAGAGTGGACCACTTACATTTTGCGTTCTTGTATGGAGTTTTTCTGTTGTTTTCTACTGAGTAATGATGAAATCATCTTAAACACAGATGGTGTTTGACCCACAAAATGACATTCAGGGTGGTCTTTTGATATGATCTCGAAATCTGCTGCATAGAACCTGATGTTACAGATGACAGCAAAGGTTCCTCCTTCTCTGAGAGATTCTTCTTAGAGAAGAATCTGCATCTGACTTCATTGTTCATCTGCCATAGCAGTGAATGACTGTTGCTTCTGAATGGGTGTGGAAGGTCTTGTCGGTTCCCTCTGCTACATGTGCATCTATCTATTTTTAAGTAAGCCTATACTGGACTGTTAGTGATCCCAGCTATTACTGTTGCCATTAGGAAGGAGCAGGTAGAAACATTTAATAAAGAAAAATTGGCTAAACAAAATTCTGTACATGGAAATTTATATACAATATGTCTGTGGAGCGTTGAGGAACAAACAACCAAAATGCAAATAAACTAGTTGATGGCACATGTGCATACATACTTAGTTTTTGAAAGGTGAACTACTTTTCCTATTAGCCACAGTATACTTCTCTAGATACAGAGTCTTAACTCTGATGCTTATTGTATAAATTATGTGAGCTACTCTTCGTGAGCACAACTACTGAATGGAGGAGTTGAGGATAGTCTGTGGATGTGATAAGATGTGATACAGCTTTTCCTAAGCAGAAAATTGTCTACTGTCTACACTGAGATACCATACTTAATTTGACATAGGGATATATATGTCTCCGAGCACGAGTAGAAGGTAATGTAACTTATAGAATTGTCATCAGCTTAATTATCAGAATCGTATAATTTATTGAACAGTTTTGAGGTGTAGGTGTTTGTGCTTATAGGTAGAGTCTGGTATTGGTAGCTTAAGCTAGCCTACACTTGACATTATATTCACAGGTGTCTTTTAATTGTGCCAGGCTTAAGCCACATAAGCCCTCAAATCTGAGACCCTGCTTTGGACTTGATGCTTTTTTAAACCTTACCATGTTTCTCACATAACTTCTTACTCTCTGTTAACATTTGATAATGTATAAAAGATGTGGCTTTCACGAGTCTTCTTTTTAACCTCAGTAAAGTATCTGTTCTGTTTCTCTGTTGTGTTTTCTGCTATTCAGTGTTAAGTAAGAAATAAGAGTAGGACTGATAAGAAAACATTTAAGTGGAAAAATTAGTTCCTTTGTGGTAACCTTCAGTTACAGTTGGGGAACAAGATGATGGCAGGAGTTGGCTGTTCTGGCTCATTCCATTCTCTAAAGGTTTGCAAAGTTACATTTCTGATATATTATAAGCCATCCAGAAGGCTACAACCAGAGGATGGGTCATGGCTGTGCTACCCTTCCTGAATTTCCCAAGTGGCAGAAAATTTATGGAGCTCTCATATAGAAAAGTCCCCTTTAAAGCTCCCATTGTGAAAAGTTCAGAAACAGTCATTGTTCAGCACGTTTTAATCAATGTGTTGGTTTAACTAGAAGAAACTCCTTAAGGCAAAAGGAAAGAACATTTCATAAAGGAGAGTTTTATTAGTTTTTCTGGAAGAATTGCCTAGCACTTATTTGTAAATGTTTATCTCCAGATTTAGGTACAGTAACAGCTTTGGATTAGCTAAATAAGGATTTTATTTTGTATTCTAATTGAAAATGTCAGTAAGGTCTTAATTACAGAGTTATTCTGGTATTTTTATAATGTGGTGGCATTCAGGGTTTATGTTGAGTGAATTCAGTTAATAAGCTACCTATTAGTGTGCCAGTAGTCAAAATTATGGTGGGCTTCAAACTACAGGGGGAAATGGTTCGATAGGAGTGAAAAGGGAGTGAAACTATTAAGACTGGTGCTTGAAAGAGTAAGACAACATTTAAAAAAATTACATTTCCTACTAATTACTGTTCTTATCCTTTTATTTTTCAAACTTATAAAAGCCTTGTTCTATAGTTAGTCCTAGAGTTCGCTATATTTTCGTTAATTCTGCTTGTGCTTTTTACAGACCTTTCTGTAGTTGCACTTAATGCTAAATTTACCTGCATTTCGATGAACCTTGTCAGGTTACAACTTATTGCAACCTCAGGAACTGTGATTTTGTAGGTGTGTTTTCTTTTTCTTTTGTTGGTTTTTGTTTTCCATGGTGCTTGGAAGAAATAAAACACTGAATCCTGGCTAGTAACTTGAATCAAATTGCCTTCAGTCCTCTGTTACTTGTAAATTTATGTGGCTGTGCATTTATGCATGTCCTTTAAGGCAACTTGCTGTATTATTCACTGATGTATGATGCGGTGCACTTGACACTTCACAGAAATGGGTTCACTACCATGACTGCTGCAAAGTTCTTCCATCCAGCCATTGCTGTTTCCGCTTACTTAAGTTGTGATAACTCTGCCTACCTCCTGCTCTTTAGTCCCACGTCTTCTGCTAAGCAGTGTAGCTGTTCGTGTCCTCATAGTGTTCTGGATCACCAATCTTTATTTTTATTTGCCAGCTTAGTTTTCCAGCTGTATCATTGTCATGATCAAGTGTGCCTATGGCGGCACTAACAAATTTTTCCAGAACAGAAGTATTTGGAGGGTTAGATGACCAAATCCACAGGCTCTTCTTGCAGGAGATGTAGAGCTGCCATTGTCCAGGATTTTAAGAATGTTAAAAGTCCTTGAACTTGTCCAGAGGATGGCAATGAAGATGGTGGAACAGCTGGAAGGAGTGTCCTGTGAGAAGTGGCTAAGGACTTTGGGTTGGTCTAGTTTGAAGGAAAGAAGGCTAAGGAGTGATCTCATTGCTCCCTACAGCTCCCTGAGGAGGGGAAGTGAAGAGGGAGATGCTGGTCTCTTCTCCCTAGAATACAGTGACAGGGTGCATGGAAATGGTTCAAAGCTGCAGTGGAGGAGATTTAGCATTAGGAGGTATTTCTTTACAGAGAGGGTGGCCAAACCCTGAAACAGGCTTCCTAGAGAGGTCGTCAATGTCTCAAGCCTGTCAGTGTTTAAAAGGCATTTGCACAGTGCCTTCAATAACATGCTTTAACTTCTCTTCAGCCCTCAAGTGATCAGGCAGTTTGGCTAGATTATTGTTTTAAGGCCCTTCCAACTGGAACTATTCTGTCCTGTCCTTCTTCCCTTTCCACTCTGATCATGAATGCATTTTTCCCAAGGGCATGCTTCTGCATGTTTTGTAGCAGCAGCATGATGTATCTGAAGCTTTTGTATGGGAGGAGAGGAATGGAGAGTTTGACAGGAAGACTTTTATAGTAGCAGTACTATTGATGCCGTGACTTGCCTCGCCCTCTTTTCAGTTCTATTGTTTTCTCCTGACTGGAGGAAGTTCACCGTGGTACCAGAGGTGATAAGCTGGCTTGGTTTCTTAATCAGTGTTTAGGGCAGTGTCTCAGTTCTAATGGTGAGGTACACCTTACTCACTGGATAATGCTTTAAGTTTTAAAACTAAACTTAAGATTAGACGAGGGGAATTTACCGATAGAAGGAGATGAGTGATTTTTCTTATTGCCAATTTTATGCAAAACAGAGGAGGATACATGAAGTGCAAAGAACTGGGAGGCAGGATATCCAGTGATCCCAAAGTGTAAATTTTAGTCTATGGAAAATAATGAAGGATAAGAGAGAATGAAGAGAGAGTACAATGTTAAGTATGTGTTTAATAAGATGTGAAGTGAAAGGATAGAACACCTGTAGCAATCTAGAAAAGAAATGGCTTTGAATATAGCCTAGAAATATGTCATAAGAGTTGCCATTTGAAGGGTAGTGGTAACAGCTGAGGTGATTTTAGTTTGTTTTAAATATAGGGGATAGAAGAGAACTAACAGCAGTCAGTAAAAAGCTGATGGATTAGAAATCATTCATTTCATGGAGCTTCATCAGTTATTAAAATGCATGGGTTCTGTACTTTGGTCTGTAATTGCTTTAGCATGTTGTCTCATAGTTCTACTTCTTTTATTATTGTTTAGGGGGAAAGGAACAATGGCTTTGATGTCCTCTATCACAACATGAAACATGGACATTTGTCAACAAAAGACTTAGCAGACTTTATAAGAGAAAGGTAAGTGTCATCTGTGGTAATCCTAGCTCTTCAATGTACTGTTTGTGGTTTTTTATTTAAGCCTATTATTATGTTTGGTAGCAACATGCAAAATATATAAAAATCAGCGAGCATTTTAAAATATCTGTTATATCCTACAAGAATATCTAGGTTTATTCCATTCACTTAGAACTGAATAGTGACTCTTAAGCATAGATTAACAACGAGCTTCTAATTTTCAAGGTTTGAATTAAAAAATGAGTAAAAATCTAGAAGTGTCACATTAGGTGTCCAGCACTTTAAATAAATTAATCCAAATGGTTCATCATGTTTGAAAGAAAAGCAATAATTTAAAGTAGCAAAAATTAGCAGTTTTACAAAGTTTTGATCATAGATGCACAGTTAGGGTATTCACAGCTCCTAGTATGATATTTAAGAATTATACTTGCTAGTTAAGACACTGAGAAGCCAGGTGTGTTAAGAAAAAGGGAGTGATGCATAGGGAAAAAAAATAATATGGAGAAAGTGACACAGGTTCTTCCCTATGGGGTGGCAGGGACTGAACTAAAATCTGCAGATGTGACAGCTTCCAAAACAGATTACCTAGTGTTGGTTTTAGTTCTTTATGAAAGAAGACTGCTGCTGCTACACTGAACATAAGGATTGCCTTTCTGCACAAAATTAATTATACATCTGAATTTTGTCTGGATTCAGTCACTGGCACCAGATGACATGTGGAAAAAACTGGCAAGATACCTGTTTTGGTGAAGGTTTCTTGCAGTAAAAGCTGTCCAAATAAAAAACCTTTGTTTTCTGGAATTTTGCATAAAAATTTCAGGTTTGACCTCAAAACAGATTTTGACAAAGAGTTTTTTTTTTTAAATTTCAACAAAATATAACCACTACAAATCTGGCGTTTACTCAGTTGCACTAACATTTGCACAGTTTCAAAGGAATTGGAGAAAATGATAAAAAGCTTTCCACCAAGAAGAAACGGGTAAGTTGCAAAGGTCACGTGATGGACAATCTCCTGTTGAGAGAACTACACAAACCAAGGAATCTTGTGTTTCAATAATCTCCATTTCTAGGGAACACTTTATGAAGCCAGACAGGATTCCGGTGAAAACCTGCCTTGAATTGAGGGGAGGAATATCGCACTTGTTCATATTGAGTATGAAATGCTAGAGCTTCACAAGGTTGCACTTTCAATATTGACCATTATAAATGTTTGCCTTGTGTTACCTTATGTAAGTGCTTGGATCTTTCCTTTGAAACCTGCTTTAATTCGTGGAATCAGTAAGTTTTTACAGCTGTAAGTCATAGGCCTGAGCATAGATCACCTGGACACATTTAGCTTTATTAGTTTAACATCCATTGCGTTTTGATTTACTTCTGTGTTTAGATCACAAGCTCGCTTATTCACTCTGGTTTTTTCTTTATTTTATGTTGTATTCTTTGCACGTGCTTCATTTTATTCATACTGGTCCTAAGGTGAAAGATCTTATGCAAATGGCTAAAAATAAATTGATGCTATATCCAGCTTGGATTCTTTGCATTATTTTAGTGACATGAATAAAATTAGACAGTTTGTTCTAGACAGAATTCCTCATAAAAAACTACGTGGCTTTCCATTTTTTTTCAGTCTATCAGTTCCTTCAGATTAAATTTAAATTAGATGCGATTTTGCAATAAATAAATAAAATATTTGGACCTTTCTCTACATACTAGAAGTGTTTCAGCTGAACTTTCTGCTAATTAGATCTAGTGATCTGTCAAGAAGGAGATACTTTTTTTCCCCAGCTTAAATAACATCTAGGACTAAAGAGTAATGATCTCGTAGGAATACGTGAGAATTCACTTGGGCATTTTATCCTCAGTGGAAGAACAGGAAATGTATCTTCTGTTCTCATGCATGAATCAGGATGTGCCAAGAGATATGCAGCCATCATGCAGCATTTTTGGCAAAATATGTCAAAAAATTGAGTTCTGATTAGTGAGATTCACTAGAATCCTAGTGTTGCATTTTAATTTGTTTGACAAGGCTTTAATATAGTTCCTTAAGAGCAACTTACCCTGGGATTCGAATACATCTGTCAGTGATGCAGACCAGCAGCAGTAAGTTTAGTCCCTTCCTGCGACGTTCTCCTGTCAGGATCCTAAACCTGGTGTCCTATCTGTTCCATTGTGTTTTCTTCAGCTCTGCTTTATCGATGCATCTTAGTATGCCGTTAAAAAAAGCAGTTGAAAGCCAGATAGGTACTTCTCAAGTTAGGGCTGTATCACTGATCAATCTCAGTCTAAGCCAGCAGTAGTTTGTGGCATATAGTTTGTCATTTGGAAAAAAATAGATGGACCTTAAAGTATTTCACATCCTTATTTTAGTAAAAATATTTATCAGTGTCCCTGTTTGACAGTAGTCACCTGGTCAGTCAGCTGGAGTCTCCAGACTAGCCAGGGAATTCGCCTTTTTTATGGAGTAATTTAAGAGGGAGAGAAAAGAAGGTTGAGTGTATTTGGATGTACAGACTGCTTAGGGCACAAAGGACACATGTATATATGAAGCCAGTCTCTGTTACTTGCACTGTTCAGAAGAGGGTTTTGATTGTGCTCGGCCCAATTGGGGAAGAGTCTATTGTTTCCTTTTTTCCAATATTAGAAATAGTAAAGAAAGAAGAAAAATTGTTTAGGATGTGGGAAAACCTGGTTTGGGTTTGTTTTTTTTTTTTACTGTAGTCAGCTTAAGGAAACCTCTCCAAGAACTTTATGAAATTGCAAAGTTGTTTCCTCTGGAAAAAAAAATGCTTGAGATGTGTTCATTTATAAAAATACAATATTTCTGTACTATATCTGCTCTTCCAACTGGGTGTACCTAGAAGGAGCAGGTTTCCTCCTTGGCTGTAGTTAGTTAATACCAATTCAGTTTTCAATAGTACTGTTTCACTTTTTCATTTTTGGTTTTGAGTGTTTATGAATGGTCAAGTACCAAAAGAACTGAGAGACAGTTGGATCCGTGGCTCAGGAACGTGTTATCTTTGAAAGAGTGCATTTTGTGGCAGACAGTCTACTCAGTGTTGGTAAATCTTGGGTGGGGAATATTGTCTGACTGCTGAAAGATAGGTGTCTTTGTTCTGTTCTTGATAAAGCACATAGAGATTCTGTTTTTAAAGAAGTGAAAATATTAGAGGGTTGGGCTGCCCCCACAGTTGGGAAGATTTTTTTAGGTGAACTGTCTTGTGTTTGCATGTATTTAACACCCAGACTGCTTATATGTTAGAAACCACTGTGCTCAGCTGGGAGCTGAATACATATCCTGTTGGCTTTTCTCCAGAAGTCTTTCAAATGTTTTTCTGCACAACTTGCTTGTAAGCATCATAAAAAGAATTGTCTTGATCAGAAGACAGTGGCAATGCATGTGTGCCCGTTTAATTTTTAAATGTTTAACAGATCCCAGGCACAGACTGATTTTCAGATGGTGAAAATTAATTTTCTGAGATGTTTGTAGTGTGTTACCAGTACCTTGGGTTGCTCTGGGAAGTCACTTGGTAGGACATGTGCAGGTATATGTGCCCAGCTGGTCAGTAACAGCATCTTTCAGTTACTAGCATTTGCAATTCTGTTGTATTGGTAATATGTGGCAAATTGCAGAACTCTAGTTTTGTGGAGATTGCTCAGATAAATATGCTGTAAATTGCTCCAAAGACGAGTGAATTTTGGTCATAAATCATGTGTTTAAAAAAAAAAAGAAGATAACTAGATAGATAACTAATCAAAATATATTGTTCTTTAGAATAACTATAAAAATAACAGTGTATTATCTGAGTGTCTCTTTATGCTTCTTGCTGTGCAGTGGGCAAGAATTCTAAACTACATAAACTTCAGCTATTTTGTATCATCAGAAGTACTTACGTGGAAGGAGAATAAAGTTATTTGGGTTTTTTGATGGTGAATAGTTTGGCAGTTGTTTGCAGGTGAGATCTAGAATGTGATTGAGTTACTACATTGCACAGTTTAATCCCCTTCTCCAAACTGATTCTCCAGCTGACTGGGTGGTTCATCTGGAAGTTCAGTTGATTTAAATACCTACCCTTCTCTTCCAGGTGTCTAGTAGTACTTTGTTTCACATTTTCGTAAGAAAAATCTTTTTTTACTACGTTACTGTGAAGGAGAAATAAAAATCTTTTCCTCAACAGTAAGTGGTTATAATCTTACTGTAACTTGGAAGAGGAGTGAATTCTTCATCTCCATTTTTTCCCTCACTTTTGCCCCTGAACAAAGGCCTTACATAGCAGGAAAGAAATTGCTTCAAGGTTGGCATTTTCAAGAAAAGGCATCTACAGTATTTATTCAAATCCAGGATGCCTCTAAATATAGGTTAACACTAGATATTGAATACTGACTTAGGGTGGAAAATAATAGGAGGGTTAGGAGGTTTGATGGGAGAAGGATTTGCATGGTGTCACTGCTGTGATGTGCTGTGTCTGACGGCTATTCCATGGCAAGTGCCCCAGCAGAGGCTGTAAGGAAGAAATCCGTGCAGACCCTTGGATTCTGAATCCCTGAAAGAGAAGTATAATTGTGGGTTTGAGTGCAGGGAAGTCTAATGAAACTTTGTCAGGAAGAGGCTATCAAAATAAATTAGAATGTATTGAGACAACACTCTTTAAAAATGAGTATAAACAGTAGAACACAATACTTTTGCATGTTATTTTACAGTTTTCCAAACTCAAGTATCACTATGCAAAGAACTTAAACAAACATACAAAGAAAACCAAGTCCCTCTCCAAAAAAGATGAGACAAGACTCCATTTTATTTAATGTGATTGCTCAGTAGCATTCATTTTGGTTATTTCAATGTTTTTGTTACATATATATACAATTTTTTTTCTTTGTAAATCTCTGGTGTTTAGACAATGCTAGGTGGTTGATTGTTATATGTCTTTGTTCTCACTGTTACTAAAGAATGTTAAAGAAAGAGGAAAACAGCAGTGAAGGAAAGAATTGTTTTTTTCAAGTTCAAGTCCCTAGTTTTTACTTGTTTCTGTTCAGTGCAACATTCTATGACAGAGTTCTTAGATTTTTTTTTTTAAATCCACGACTTATTTTTTTATATAGTCATTAAAATGGAGCAATTCTCTGCTAAAGTAAAAATTCCTCTGTTTTGCACCTTTAGAATGCATATTCATCTGTCTTCAAATATGTTCAATGTTTTGATTCTGGTTTTGGTGGCTTTCTTTGGCAGGGCTACAATAGAGGAGGTATATTCAAGGTCAATGACAAAACTAGCCAAATCAGCAAGCAATTACACACAGCTTGGGTAAGTTATATATAAAAGAGAAATCATTAACTGCATACATGTTAAAAATCAAATTTGATTCTGAATATTTTATTGTTGATATTGAGGATAGTATAACTTCACCATCTTTGAAAATAATTGTTAGTTCTTCAGCAGCCATGCAAAATATCATGCAACTATGCCAAAAAAGAAAAGATGGTACAGTTCTTTATTCACAGTTTAAAAAGAAATATAACCCAGACATGGAGGAACTGTTTGTTCCTCTGTTTAAGGTTGAGTTCTTTTCAGACGTAATAAAGAATGTAACTTTCTAGTCTATGCTTCCAAGCCTATGGTAGTTATTCTGAAGAGACAACATATGGTCCGCAAATGTGGCAGTAAATTTATTTATTTATATTATTTCTCCTTTCTGGAATGTTATCTCTGTCCTCAGACATATTAAGAATGAGACTTTTCAATACATTTATTCTATAGTTTTAATTAAAATTTTGTACACAGGGTATGTCTTTAAAAACCAGAATGATTAGTGTATGGGATTTTTCATTAGAAGTTTATGTCAACAGCTTAGACTTTTAGCTAAGGCTAGATTTATTTTTTCCTTTTAGTAATCACAGCTAGAAATGTGGGGAGCTCTTGTCAGAGGATAATTTGATAACAGTTGTTGCTGCTTTCCAAAGGTTCGGTATCTGCATGTTAGTTTGAATGTCGGTGCTTTCAAGGCTATGTATAATACATATTTTTCAGCAGCCTTACCCAGAAAGCTGAGGTAGCAGTGTATCCTTAGAATATCTTTAGAAGTCCATTCAGTATAGAAATCTGAGGAATGACCTGTCCCCCACCTTCCTTCGTCATCTGGTTCGTCTCTGTTGATCACTAAATCCCTTTTATTGGCAGACAATCTTTGCCAATATGTTTTTCCTGCATCTTGTGGCTGTAATGACGTAAGACAACTAGAAACTCAACTAACCGAGTAATTTCTGATTTCTTTGCACAATTCAATTATATACACTAAAATACTTCTACATATTAAATTATTTTGAGCTGCCCTTGCATCATCTTTAGGAATATTGCTTGTCATTATTGTGTGTTGATAGAAAAGATTGAGTGAACTTCGCTGTGCTTTACTCATTGGAGTTGATATAGGTAACACATAAAACATTGAAAAGTTAGTAGATAGGATTCCAAGTACATTTGAATCATATTAAATAAGATATATAGTAGTTGTTGAGGGGTCTTGTTTCAGTTTTAGGAACAGAACTGAACTTCTGTGTACTTATCAATTACACTTTTTAGGATTACTAAAAGTGTAAAAATCCAGATGAGAATTACATATTATTTTCCTCAATCTAGGACATTTGCACCAGTTTGGGATGTTTTCAAAACCTCAACAGAAAAACTAGCAGGCTGCCACTTGGATCTTGTGCGAAGATTACAAGAGCTAATAAAAGAAGTTCACAAGTATGGAGATGAACAAATCAAAGCATATAAGAAGGTTAATGATTTTTTTTTTTCTTATGTGTATCCAATGACTTTTTAACATTAAAATTAAAATAGTTTGGGTTTGACAACTATGTGATGTTTGGCAGACTAAAGAAGACGTTGCAGGAACACTAGAAGCAGTGCAAAATATTCAAAGTATCACTCAGGCCTTACAGAAGTCAAAGGAAAACTACAATGCTAAGTGTGTCGAACAAGAACGTTTGAAAAAGGAAGGAGCAACACAGAGAGAAGTTGATAAGGTAGTTCTGTGACATTTTACTTTAATTAATCTTGTGGTCAGTCAGTAATACAGTCACCTTGTATTAGTAAATGAAATGCTCAGAAAAGGCTGGAAGTAGTTAAAAGCAGTAGTTGTGGCCATTTCATACTGTGCAGGACGTTTTGAATGCCTACCTATGTTTTGTTTATAGTTACTTTCTTATCTGTTTTTGCTGCACTGCAGTTCTAATTCTTTATCTTGTGAATACCTACATCATGTAATAATTTTGTTTAGTGGTTTTTATAGAAATTGTGTGTAATTGTTTCAGCATCTATTATGTATTTTGATAGATTTCCTTAGACAAATATGCAAACATTCAGTGCTTGTTATTGAATTAAGGAGTAGGAGGTTTTGTGTTGTTCCTTCAGTGAGATAAAGTAGCTAATTACACAGGTATTCAAAGTCTGTTCCATTAAGAAGAAAAACAAATTAACATCACTTTTGGTACTAATTTAAAAGGTTCCAGTTCCATAGACCAATAACCCAAAGAGTGAGCATCGTCTTGTTCTATTTAGTAGTGTCCTTGAGTCTTGGGGGAGTTTGGTCTATTCATGGAATCATAGAATGGATGAGTTTGGAAAGGACCTCTGGAGGTCATCCTGTCCAACTCTGCTGCTCAGGCAGGACCGCCTAGAACCAGTTGCCCAGGACAATGTCCAAATGGCTTTGGAATATCTCCAAGGGTGGAGACTCCATGACCTCTCTGCGCAGCCTATTTCATTGCTCAGTTTCCCTCATAGGAAAAAAAGTGTTTCCTGATGTTCAGAGGGAATCTCCTGTGCTCGTGCCCATTGCCCCTTGTCCTGTCACTGGACACCACTGGAAAGAGCCTGGCTTTGTCTTCTATGTACCTTCCTTTCAGATATTTATATCTGTTGATAAGATCTCCCCTAAGCCTTATCTTCTTGAGGCTGAAGTCCCAGGTCTCTCAGCCTTTTCTTATAGGAGAAATGCTCCAGACACTTCATGGCTCTTTACTGGACTCTATTCATGAAATGGACAACTCAGAACTTGACACAGCACTCCTGGTGTGGCCTCACCAGTACTGAGTGGAGGGGAAGGATCACCTCCATTGACCTGCTGACATAGCTGTAACTTCTTCCTGTTTTCAGGAGTCTAAGTAGTAAAGGAAGGAGATCATGTTGCCCATGTCTAATAATGCCTTCTCTTTTTAAATCTGCCTATTTCCATTTCAGTTACCAGATTTGTTTAGGACTCTGTTCTTGTTAGAATGGTCTTAGTGTCTTTTGTAGTGCTAGATGGATAGAGCATATAGAGTTGGTAATTTTCTTTTCACTGATGACCAAAGTGATCCTGTTGACCATGTTCTGATTGTTTTTTCTTTAAAAAAAATTTACCTTTTTTTTTCCTAGTGTCTGTCTCAAATGACAAGTCAGTGTTGGATTCTAGACATGAATCAGAAGTATGTAGGTTGGCAGATTTTTCCTGCCAGTCTGTTCAAAGTATATTTTTCTGAATTATTGTGATTGAAACCTTTCAGTAGGAAAGTTAGCTTGATGGGATGCTTGTTTTTAGGATGTACCAGGAAGAAAGAGGAAGCACTATAGAATGAAGGCCATTCTATGCTGTTCTATGCGTGTTCCCTAGATACTTCTGTTTGAACAATTAGGCCATAGTGAATGCTCAGCAAGTACCTAAAAAATATTTCCAGTGGGAGAATGTAACTGTGACCATCAAATCTCAAGTCTCTATTCAAGTTTACACTTGTAGTTTCAGAAAGTTGGTGACAAATATTATATTCATTTATTTTTCCTTTGTCAGATAATAAGTATATTACTTGCAGCACAACATGAAAATGTGTTATTTCAAAATTGCAGAATAACTATCAGGAGCAAGGGGTCAGGACAAGTACTCTAAGAGCTTATCACAAAGCTAAATATTTGCAGAAATACCTTATTGAAAAATTTGAGGAGGTCTCTGAGAGCTTGCAATTTTCACTGCAGCTGAAAGTTAACGTTAACTTATGTAATAGTTTCCTGTTGTTCTCTGACATGTGAACTTCTCTATTTATGGTGACTTGACAAAAAATTCTTGACTGATCCTTATTCTTTCACTTGCTGTAAACCTGTTAAACAGAGTTCTAGCAATTGCTGCACCTGAGAGTAGACACAGCCAGTTTTCAGGAAAGATTACTAGTTAATCATACAGTGTTCACGTGTTTTGTCATTTTGTCTGTCCTGCTGAGTAGTTGGTTTTTGTAGGCGCTCTTCAGCGCGTAACACTACTTGTCGTTAAACATGATTACAAGAGTCAGAGAATGTTCTGGTTTTGTCAAAATCTCATGCATATGGGTTTCAATGATGTAATGCTTTACAAAACTTATTTTTGAAATCTTTTAGCTTGACATTTCCTTCCTTTTCAGTGTTCAGGTTTGGAATCATCTTATTGCAAAGTGGTATTAATTATTTTTAAAACTTAGTGTTCATGCAGCACCTATCTCTTCCAGTGTAGTAAGTGGCATTTGGTAAAAAGATAGGAGTGTTTTGTTCTTGGCAGTTCTCCTGTGTGAATGTACAAGAGTGAGAATCATGAAGTAAAATCCAAGTCAAGTTAACCAATAGGTTTGATACAACCTGTCATGCTGCCTGAAGGATCCATATTGTTCATACAGTGAAGGGTTTAGGAGACTATGTGACTAACAGTTGCTTAAGATTTCTTTGTAACTGGAAAAATGGAACTGTATTTTTGGTTCCTTTGCTTTTGAAGTCCAGGTTGATGTTTCTTCATGTGAATAAGTGCTAATACTATACTGTTACTCGTGATTTTCAGTTATTTTTCTCTTGGAAGTTGCTGAATATAACTCTCTTTTCCGGAGAGCATCTTTGCGTTATTTGATCTGGAAGTTATAGATAGTGATCAGCTTTACAAGTCTTTGAAAGTGAGAAATAGTGTCTTGTTTTACTGTGGGATAGGTGAAATGAATTGGGAAGAGAGGAGGAAAGCTATTTATAACTAGAACAAATGGTAAATACAGAGTTGCTGTTAATAGTTCAGAAGTACTTGTGAGTTACAACTGACAGGAAATTTCAGTGAGATAAAGTAGGCGTGTTGAACAAAGAATTAAAAAACTCATGTTCAAGACAATTTTTATTTTCGTTGTCTTTTAAACTTGCAAATAGCAAGGTTTGAAAAACTGTCTCAAGTGTCATGCAGTAAAATTTGAAAATAACTTTACCACAAGCAATCGTTTTGTTCAGTTTTGTTCTCCATGTAATATTAAGATTCTCCTATGTTTTGTTTTGTCTTTCAAGAATAATAATTCCCAGAAAGACGATTAGCTAATTACGGAAAAAACTCAATAAATTATAAGGCCAAAAAGGACTATTATAAACAACACCAAGATGCATGAATCTGACCATCAGTATGTTCTGCGTTAAATTAAATTTAAAGTATCTCTTAATCGTAAAATTTCTATTAGTGCAACACCTGTACTTTTGAATTTTTTCTTTCCTTTCTAACAGAGACTTATAACTTCCTGGTTTTTTTTTTTAATCATTGACTCTTTCAAAATTGCACAGATAACCATTTGCTTTGTATTCCAGTCCTGCTCTCTTCCTGTTTTTCTGTTCCAGGTCTAAATATGAACTACTTAGTTAACTTCAGAAATACTAATTTTATTTCAAAATAAGCATATTACAAATTATACACTGATGGTAAGGGGAATGGATTTAAATGAGATAATAGCTTTGTTATCTTTTTATGTGGTTTGTGTATGGCTTTAAATAGAAATCCCTAGTGGCTTGAATCTGAGTTACTTGGTGGTAAAATTTTGTTATGCCACTTCACTGTTTTGATATGCCCCTAAATATTTTTTTTAGTAGAGCATCCTAGGCATTCTTTGAATAGTGTGTGACATTTGACGCTTTTTTGTACTGATTTACAGGCAGCAGTTAAATCAAAAAAAGCTACAGATACCTACAAACTATATGTGGAGAAATATGCTGCATTTAAAACTGATTTTGAACAGAAAATGACAGAAACTGCACAGGTGAGTGTTATATTAAAGGGGTTATCTTTAAAATAGGTTAATATGTCTTATTTAATCTCTGAAGATAGTGAAATCAAAGCTTTTGAAAAATTGATTCAAGACAGAATGATCTCATTTGGAAATTGATATGAACAGTAATGTCAGGACTCATATGGTTTAAAGGCAAACACTGACCGTGCATGTTGTAGCGGCACTGCCCTTGAATGACAGTTGAACACTAGCACTCTAGAAAGACCTTTTAATGCAATTTTTACGAAGAAAACAAACTAACTTCTTGAAGAATTGTAGATGCATTGAGATCATGTGGGGAATCCTGTGAGCTGCTGGACACTCAGAACTCATTCACAGGGGTTATAATACTGGGGTTCGTCATATTTTTTTTCATTATCATTCCAGCAAAACACTTTAGTTACAGATTGGTAAAGTGCGTTCCATTGGTTTATCTGAGGTTGTGAAAGGTCCTTACATATGTTCCAGTTTCTGGATTTTTTTTAGACACTTTTAATCTGTATTCCAGAGGATATCACGTTCTCCCTATGATTGCATATGCTGCTTCTTGTTACGTTTTAGAAGTTTCTGTTTCAAATCTCTTGATAGCAGTCTTCTTTTATACTGCCCTAGATTTAAAAAATAAAACTTAATAATTTCTGCTTTTAGTAGTAATATTTAGTTGAGGAATGGTTCATGTTTATTTGTGTATGTTTTTGCATTTAGTAAAGCTTTTATAAGATAGAAATTGTCTTTTTGGTTGAAAATTCTTTACTCCTTTTATTAGTTTCAGAGATTAATTTTTAGGCATAGATGAAATTATTAGGGAGATATAGTCATATTTTTTTAACATGTAGGTGGGAAAATGTTAGGGCTTTCCTTGACTTCTTGGAAGTTAAAATTTCACGGCATGGGGATAGGGTAGGCTGACATGTAAAGAGCTACCCTGTCCTAAACTGTAACTGCTTTCCAACTTTGAGAAGTCCTTAGAATTTAATCTAGTTCATTTCTGAACAGATACTTAACACAGCTGTTACAGAAAGGATACCATTTATATCACATTCCAGCTTCCCTCCTACCCCTTAGAGGAGGCACTTGCAACAAAGTGCTCAGGCATGCTACTGCTAATAGGAGTCCTGACAGTCCTTCCTTGAAGAGTTTGCAGAAGACATCCTTTTGTGCAGTGTAATTAACATAGTTACAGTTGAAGGAGCTGTACTCCATACCCTTTTTAGTTTGAACTAAATTGTGTTCGAGTTTACATTAGTTTTTTCTCTTTTTTTAAAAATTGTGATTTTAGGTCTTTTTTATTTTATTTTTTGGTGGACTGTAAAACAGTGATGATTGCAGTTAGTTTGTGGTATTAAGACTTTATTAGAAATAGAAGTTCAACAAGAAAATGCATGAGTAGTGGTTTAGGCTGTAAGACCTGTTGTACTTTTCGCTCATCTCTGATACAGGAAACTATGTTTTCAGTATATGTTTTAAGTTAGTATTGCTCTCAAAAGTAGCAGTAGTCGTGTTTTGATGTTTATTCCTTTGTCAAGTATTTGTGTGAGGAACTACCCTGTAGAACTAATCCAGCTAAAAGTAATGTATGAAGGAAGGTTGGCTTTAACCCCGAAGAGATGTGCAGTCCGGTTTATTAAGAGATCACAAAAGCGTTTGTGCTGGCATAAAGGTAGAAGCAGTGTGGTAGCAGGGGTAGAGAATTGCATCTTTAAGCTGTTTTAACATGTGACACTAGCCTGGACTCACTTGCATATGTATCCACCTTACACATTTACATCTGTTGATTTAGCATTGTGTGTCTCTCACTGTAACTTAAAATATTTGCATATCAGTTATCACTGGGGAATTTGAATGGGATTAGGATTTGAATTGGCCTGTGTGATTACAATCACTTCTGAATTCGGGGACTAGGCCACCGTTTTAAATTTCACCAATATGTATCTGGAAACAGTTGAAGGAAACAGGTGTAATATAAAAACAACAAAATAATCACTCAAGTGTAATATTCCTCCTGGAGATTTTCCAGAAATAAGAGTAGGTGGAATCAAACTCATATGTGAACACACACTGCTACTACACAAAAAGGTAACTTTTTTGTAGTGTTCCTGTTAATGTAACTGTTGTATGCTCAGTAAGCATTCCAGTTACTCCATTATTATGTGGTTTGTATAAATTGCAGTGAAGCCTGGTTTTTTCTGTAGATCTTACCTTTTGCTACAAAGAAATCAAGTAATACAAGAAAAAAATACTGAAGCGTTCCATGTATTTGCCTTAAGTCATATACAAGTGTGACTTTTCAGGATCAAGAAGTTGCTGCTCTCTTTCTTATTTACCTCACTCTGGAAGTTATTGAACCCTCACTGAAACAGATCCTTTGAATGCTTCTGACCCACTGCAGAGCAAGTTCAGTCAGGTTGCTTTAAATCTTTATTTAGTCTCACAAAAACTGTCTGCTGTCTATTCCTTACCTTACAAGAAAGGGACTGAGTTTATAGCAGTTGACTTATTGCTCTCTGGAACAATAAGAAAAAAATTTAATAAATATGGCTATCTATAAATCCAATCTGTGGAATCTGTTTGAAGTACCGTGTAGCTGCATCTACAGTTTGGTTGCATCTTCAAAGATGATGCAGTAGGAAAAATAAGAACACCCATGAATATATGGGAGCCCATTTGTATGGGAAGCACAACCTAGATTATATTAATATAGATTACGTATCACTTGCACTATACTAGTTCTGAAAAAAAAATCAATGAGGAGTGTGAGCATTGTCAACTGTTTCTGTGCAAAATCAGTAGGCTTAGCTTAAATCTGTTTTGTAGTGGTCACGTACTGTTTTTCTGAGGACAAACATTTTTAATTGTTCTGCTGTTAGTCCAGGTAATAATGTACTAATCTTGCTAATCTTGAGTTGTAAGTTATTGGTTTTGCTGCAATATGGAAGGTTCTATTGTGATTAAAGAAGTAGGAAAATGTAGTTCGCTGTTGTTTAGAAATTAATTTGATAGAAATTCCTCATGTTGAAAGATTTTTCTGAGTAAAGCTATAGTTGTATTATGCAGTTGCTATGGAGTTAACATGTCACATGCCAGATTTTCCACCTTGCTAGAAGCATTTTTTGAAACCACTTAGCACAGTCAATTATTGGAAAGTATGAAGTAACTGAAAAAGTCTTCTGTCTTATCTAGAACTGAGTAGAGTTGATTTTGGATGATTCTGTTATAGAGCAGTCTGTATATAAATAAAGTTCAAGAATGAGTAGTAATTCATCTTTTAGAAACATTGTAGAACTTAAAGGAAACATATAGGTTTATGAAAAGGAATTATGCTTACTTAAGCTGTGTGTACTTAGTTGAATAGCTAAAGACTCTGATTTTTCATTTGTATTGTAGCTTAAAACAATAAGAAGTGGTTTTCATTTTTTGGGTCATTATTGTCACGGATTCGTTTCAGTACGTCTCTTTAAATGGGACAATCTTTCAAAACTGAAAGTAAACAATTTGGTTAATGATTATATCTGTAGTATGAACTATGTGGTTGAACTATGGTACCTAACTTTATTCTTTGATCAGAATCTCTTTCTGTTATGTACTGAAAAATCCAAGGTGGCTCTACTTCAAACACTTTTAATCTTAATTATAAAACAATAAACAAGAAAAAAGCAAACAGGGAGTGAGATTCTTGCTAGTGACATAAAAGACCAGAAAAAAAAAATTCTGAATGACCAGTTTGTTTTGATGTACATTATAGAGAACAGTTTAAAGGACATCGGTACATCTGTTTTGCAGAGTTTTATGGGAACCTCAAACTGAACATGAAGGAAACAACATTGGCGTAATATCAAAAGTTGATTGCATATATTGGTTAAAATGAGGTAGTGGAAACAGGCACACATTGGAAGGACACATTGTGTACATGTTTTGACACACTGATGGTAACTGAGAATATTGTAGAGATGGATGGTTGATAGTTTTGAAAGCAAAATAATACAGTTTATACAATAAGGCAGTCAGTAAGAGAAGTAACATCATAGAGTAGGCTACAGAGGGTGACCATATAGTCTATAATTAAGAAGGTGGTTCCTGGAGAGGAAAAAATACGTGTTAATCTGCTTGATTGATGGCTAGAGAGGTATGCAAGTATAGTGAAAATTAAGAGGTTAGATGTTAGAGATATTTGACTTGTCTATATGAAGTAGTGTTTGTGAATCAGAGTAGCAGGAAGTGTGAAATGTGGAGGTGGTCTTCAGAGAATCCTGTACAAACTGGAGGGATGGGTAAGTGGTGCTCCAGAGTCTGGACACACTTGAAAAGGTGGTTACAGAAATAGGAAGATAACTAGCAGAGAGCAGGAGTAAACAAAGATTTCAGGAAAAAGATGGTTCACTGCTGGGGAGGATGTGGATATTTTTAGTTCTGATTTTTGGCTAGAGAAGGATGAAAACATTGGAAGTGATCTTAAAATGATAGTTAGCTGGAAGTTTGTGTAAAATGGAATAAAATGCAAAGGTTATATACAGTGAGTTTAGATCAAACAAAAGGAATAATATTTAAATAAGCAAAAGACAGATTTAACTAGGAAAAAAGAAAGTGTTGGGTATATTGCGAGTGGGAAGAGAGGGTGCTAAGAAAGAAGTGCATACGTTGATAAGAAAACAAGACACTTCAGTAATTGAAAAAAGAGATTTTTTTCTTTAAACATCCTGTAGCCCTATTTTATTTTGGTAGAAATAGGTCAGATTTTTTTTAAAATCAAGATAGAAGAGAGTAAGTAAGTATATTGGATAGTGGCTTTAAAAGGATTTATCACATTTCAAAGCATTTTATCTCATAACTATGAATTCAGCATCTTCCTTCCCTAAAGTTGTAATTGCCATAAAGAAAAAAAACCCCATTTAGTGTGTAGAATTAAAACTTAAGGATTAGTATTTTGAGAAATATTTTCATTATGATTAATTGCTTGTATTGGTTTACAGAAATTTCAAGACATTGAAGAAACACACCTTCTTCGTATGAAGGAGATTATAGAATCATTTTCAAATACCATAAAAGAAATTCATTTACAAATAGGAGAGGTAATTTTTATATTATCATTTGTTTGTTTGGATTATGCTACGTGTTTCTCTTAACTATTAAATGGAACATTCCTTACTATGTTTGTAGTAATTATGTCCTTCAAATGATGGTAAATTCAACATGAGCTCAAATTTTGATGGCTTCCTGTTACATTTATAATTTCAGTATCACAATTCTTATAAAGCAAGTCAGAATAAGTTTTACCTTAATAAAAAATAAAATATTTTGACAATTGGAAGAATATTTTAATGTATTTCCATGTCCTGTATCCAAACACTAAATTAACACCAGTTTCACAAATAACTGGGATATTTGCGGTTTTCTTTGGCTAAAACTTGAAATTGTATCACTCTGAAAAGTTTCCAAATGTTTTATACAGTCAGGTTTTGCAAGTAAAAGATCTTCGGTAACAGGAGCTTTTATATTATCTTTTCTTTAGGTGCAAGTTGATTTAATTACTAAAACTTATAAGTAGTCCTTAATTTTTAGATGTTTTGAAGTGTAGTTTTATTTGTGTACACTTAAGTCACTATTTTCCTAAGTTTTGATTTTTTTTGATGGTGACAAGGGTCATGCTATTTATTTCTAGACTGTATATGTACTGTCTAGTAGGAAAAACTTATTAACAACGTAGTTATTGCTTTGTCAGACCAAAAACATTACAACAGTTATGCTTTTACTCAAGCAGGTGGGAGTTGTGATAATGATGTAGTAACAGTTCACACCCTTAACTGGCGCTGGCTTAAGAAACTGCTTGCCTTCCTGACATTGTAGTGGGACGTGTTGCTGACAAGTTCAGAAAATTATATATATATGAGTCGTTTAGATGGAAGAAATGGAAGTAAATCCTAGCCCTGTCATCAAACTGTATTCTTTCGTTCCTAATTTGTATCTGTATTGTATATGCACTTGCTGCTCCTAAAACAAAGAAGGGATTTCCTTGCTAGAATGCCTGTTAATTTCTGGAAGCTCTGTACTGTATTTTAAAGGGAAGTATTTTGAACCCTAACTCTGGAGAAAAACAGTTTTTAAAGTAAATTATATTCTTTCAGTTACTGGTATTTAAACTCTTTTTGTGTATTTGGGTTGTTTTGTTTTTTTTTTAAGGTGCATGAAGAGTTTATTAATAACATGACAAATACGACAGTTGAGAGCTTAATAGAGAAATTTGCTGAGTCAAAAGGAACTGGCAAGGAAAGACCTGGTAAGATTAAAAACAAGAGACTAAGAAATGTTATTTTTAAAACTGTAGACTTCCATTCATAATAAAAAAGCAAACCCTAGTTCATTAATGTATTTTTAATGTACTTACAATTTCAAATTCTCAGACTTTATTTGCTTTGATATTAAATGATTCACAGAAATTGAGTAACACACTATTTATTATGTACAGGTAGTATTTGTGTTCATAAAGCATGGCAATTTGTACTTGAGTCCAGCTGTGTAGGCCTGTAAGAAAGCTTTTAAGCTATACTGTTCCTTGGTACATAGCGAAATTAGGAAACTGAAATTCCTTGCACAAACTATGTTGTTTGCTATATGTTTCTACATAGATTATATTTCAAAACTTTATTTAATATAAATTTATGGATGTATTTGTAACAGATATCTGTAAAGCTGCTTATTGAACTGAATTGAATTACAAAATTATGCATTTTAATGGATTGTATGTAGATAGTTCTTTACAAAGCAGCAAATCGAGTAGTACTTTGAGAGAATACTGCTGTTGGGTGTAGTATATAAGGCTTTCCTAGACTGGCATAGCAAGGCAATCTCACAGTACTATGTATCTAGCATTACAGGAAAAATAAAGAGTTCACTCTGCTATTTTGGCAAGAATACAGTCGATATTGTTTGAATACAGGAATTCAATATTTTCATGTTCTCTGTTTTCTTCAGCACTGAGAGCCCTGACTAGAATCTCTGTCTTTTAATGTAGAAGCACAAAGGCTTTTTTTCAGAGCAAGGACATACATAACAGCATAAATTTTGAAAGTTTATCTTAAATGATTAAATATGGTTATTGAGTATCTTACAATGCCTCTGTGAGGTGTTTTTCACAGTTTTATATTCCTCCTGTAATCCACTAATACTGATATTGGAGTGGGATGAGGTAAGATTGTATGCTTTGTATTTGCAGTTTTTCAGTAAAGATTAAGAAAGAGAAAGTATGAACTTTAGGAGTTCAAGTTCAGTTGGTCTGAAATCAGGACAAAGCTCGTGAAAATTCATAGTTCAGATCTCTTTAGCTATTGCCAAGGTGTTATGGCTAGGGGGTCTTCATCTTGTGTTTAGTATTCTAACACTGAATTACAAAAACACTCACTAACATATCCTGAAGCACTGTGCGCCTCAACTCATCCATGTTATTAGTGAGTGTAGTAATCGTAAGAAAAGTAATGCTTCACTTTTTAATTTAGTGGGAGAATTTATACACACTCTGTACTTATTTTCTGCTTTACAGGGCTCTTCAAATCTCATTTGTATTCTCTGGGACCAAATAAAAGCTTTTGCTGTAGTGGATTTCATATCTTTAACACTTCAAATACCAAAGTATTCTAAGGAGAGATAGTATGTGTACTGTGGAAATGTATGCACTTTGAATTTTCTTTTACAGTTTTAAATTATTGTATTAGTATCAATTTTGAAAAGCAGTCATGGTGCAGAGGGAAAGCACATGCAAATTCAGCAGAAAGCTTACAAATTCACAAGAAGTTATGCAGTGTCAAAGACAGGAGACTACAGAAATACAGAGTACTTAACATAATGATGTTAATGATGGTTACTACTTCTAGTATATTAAATTTGTAAACTTAGAATCATATAGATTTGAAAATTACAAAGATTTACCAGTCTTCTGAGAATGAAGTGGAAACATCCAATGTGATAAGGACATCTTTTTATTTATTAAAAAAAATACTTCTCTGTGTTTGAGAACTGTTCTTAACAGAAAGGTGTTTTAGCTCATGGAGTAAGTCTTGGAAGTCTTTCTCTGTATGATGTATTTATACATCTCTCTATGAGAAGGAGATGCCTCCTCAGAGAAATGTGAATATTCAGTGCAAAAATGATACTGACTTGGCATACAAAACAAATGTAGAAAAAATGTCTTATGGCTGTCACTGTTGCTTTCAATTCCAGTCTTAAATCTGTTTGGAGGTAATACTATAAAATCCCCCAGGGCTATGTAGACCTTCTCCCTTCCATATTATTTGTGGGCTACTATGTTAAGTGGTGGGCTGCTTTCTGAAATACTGAATTTTGGGAACAAAATAAACTAAAGGGTAATGTAGAACAAAGGATGTTAGTTTATTTCAGTATATCCTAGTTATATTTCTTCATAGCAGAATTTGCTTCCTTTCATTTCTATCTGTAAAAATAAGAATTAATCTGAAATGAAGTTCAGAGGAGGGCTGTTTTATTGCATCAACTATAAAGAATTTACAGTAGTTTTCTAGATATAGGCAGTTGTTTTCATACTCCCATCTGCTTATCTGAAATTTTACTTTGTACAACGATGTCTGTTGTACCAGATTATATGGGCTCCCTCTGGTGGCTAACTTCTTTCACCTGAAGTCTTAATACACAGAAGCTTATAGAGTTTAATACTTTTTCTAGTACAAATAACATTTCTTGCAAGCAGTAATGTGTTGTGAGGTTTTTCTGCCTTCATTTATGGACTTCTTTACAATCACTCTTTTTTAACTACTACCCAAATAACTTATCTGGTCAGCTTTATCACCTACTTCTTACAGAATTTACTTTAGATATTTTTAAAATTTTAGTTTAGGTTTTAGTTTAAACTTATTAATAATACAGTATTTGGAGAAGTTGTATTCATTATTTGTTCAGTATATAAAAAAATAGCTGAAAAAAACACCACTCAAATGTAAAACACTGGTAAACGTAAGAAGAGCTGGCAGGACCTGCAATATAACCAGTAAGGTTTCAGGTCAGAATTTAATATGTTCTCTGAACCATTTATTAACATTCAAGTAGACATGGACAAGCTTGAGAAGTGGCCCCTTGTGAACCTCATGAGGTTCAACAAGGCCAAGTACAAGGTCACCTGGGTTGGGGCAACCCCCAGTGTCAGTACAGGCTAGGGAATGAAGGAATTGAGACCAGCCCTACCAAAAAGGACTCCAGGTTACTGGCAGATGAAAAGCTGGTCATGACCCTGCAAAGCCAGAAAGCCAGCTGTGTCCCGTGCTGCATCAAAAGAAGCATGGCCAGCAGGTCAAGGGAGGTGATTCTGCTGATCCACTCTGCACATGAAATACTGCATCCATCTCTAGAGTTTCAGCACAGGATAGACATAGATCGGATCCAGAGGAGGGCCACAAAAATTATCATAGGGATCGAACACCTCTTCTATGAGAAAAGGCTGAGAGAGTTGGGCTTGTTTAGCCTGGAGAAGAGAAGGGTTCTGGGAGAGCCTTCAGTGCTTAAAGGGGGCTTATTAGAACGATGTGGACAAATTTTTTAGCAGGTCCTGTAGCAATAGGACTAGGAGTAACATTTTTAAACTAAAAGTGGACAAGTTTAGACTAGTTACAAAGAAAAAATCTTTTACAATGAGGATTGTGAACACTGGAACAGGTTGTTTAAAGAAGGGGTGGGTGCCCCATCGCTGGAAACATTCCAGGTCAGGTTGGTCAGGGCTCTGAGCAACCAGATCTAGTTGAAGATGTCCCTGCTTATTGCAGGAGGGATCGGAGTACATGGCCTTTAAAAGTCTCTTCTAACACAATCTATTCTGTGCTGCTGTAATGTGTTCCTGCTGTTAGGTCTAATAACAAGTTGGGTACCACTGATTAGAAGATGCTTTTGTCACTTGCGTGGTCCTGCAGTGTTCATCAAAACCTGTTGGCCACTTCTAATGAATCAATTTTATGTTTGTAACAAGATGTTTCTCCATGTTCTTTGGAAAATTCAAATATTGCATGACAGAATAGTATCTGCTTTTCTTCCACCCAAAATGTGTTATATCAGTAGTGGAGATAATGTCTGTTCTAAATTAATGACATATAAATGTGTTCTAGCTTTATCAATCTTCTAATAATCTGTTTAAAAAATGGTTTGTTCCAATATGAAAAGTTGATGCTGTATGAAATAGAAACTGCTAGGAAGTACAAGCTCGTGTTCTTCCTAGATCTTATTTCTAAAATTGGCTGGATAATATCTAAGTGCTTGAAGACATCAGTGAATGCCTGTATAGCTGTAGCTGGTCATGAATTATTTTTAATTTTTAGCTACTGAATTACTGTACCCTCTTTTCGTATGGAGGGCACTAACTGTGTTTGTCCCTGTGTTAGTTTTTGCCTACTACATAGTTTACCCAGAAGGTACCTTGAAGGCCAAATGAGAAGAGTCAGCTATCCTGTATTATGAAAAAAAAACAAAAACCAGGAACAAAGGCCCAATCTAGATTATTTGTTTTCATTACTTTCTTCTGGTGTTATTTTTAGTGGCTGTTGGTAATTTCTTAAGTTGTTCCTCTTAAAACTTTAGTAGGAGGAAATAAAGTTTTTTATTGTAATACAGACAAAAATAGAAAGCCAAAATCCTTGCTGGCTTTTCATCCCTTCAATAAAATGATGATCTGCAGATGGCAATTGTTGCATATGCTGTGCCATTATTCAGTGTAAGAAAGGCACTGGGTCATCCTTTAATTATGATTTTTAAAAATGTCATTGCTTTGTGCTACCTTGATCCTTGTTTCACATTCTGAGTAAGTCAGAACGTGCTTTACAACTGAAACGGACAAGTAGACAGAGAAGGTCTCACAAAGAATAGTCACATCCAAGTTGTCTTCTAAGTGTACCAGTAAAAGCATCAAGAATTTGGGCTGTGGAAAACACAAGCCCTTAAAAATACTTCTTGTCTCCTTTCATTACCCATCCAATAAATTTGAACTTTGTGAAGGTGCTAGAAGTAGTTTGTATTTTTTAAAATACTGTAAAATTAGTGCCTGCAATCTGTAAGCTCTTCAAATTAAATTATAACAGAAGTTCTTTACAACGTTTATTATCCACAATAGCTGTTGATCAGCTATTACTGGCTTTTGCACATACTGTAAAGCATTTGACTTTTCTCCCTCTTCTCCTTTTAGATATTAGGAATAATAGTGTAAGTCCTTTTAATCTAATTGGGCTTCCAATCTTTTCTGGAAAAGATTCAGAAAAGTACAGATGTAAAATTGATACTCTATTTGCTTCTTCGACCAAATCTAGAAATTGACAGTTTGGTCTGTAATTGATCATTAATCCTGGTTAAAAATGTTTGGTCTGTTGCCTTGGAGTTGCTGAAACCTATTTTGCTTTATTTGCCCATGCAAAAAGAAATTGTCTCAAAGCTCCTGATAATTCCAGTCATGGGAAAGTTTAAAGTCATGGGTGTCAAATGGAGACATCAATCCAGATTGTTTTGTCATTTTGAAATTCCTTCTGAGAAGGCGATCAAGCAGCCTAGACTTGAGAATTTTATCAGTGACTTAGGACAGCTATAATGTCCAGACTCCATTGCCTCACAAGCTAAAAAATATCCTGGCATCTTTTGTCAACATGTTGTTGGTCTTTGTCTGTCGTGGGAGAATGCATATGAAACTTAGGTGTCTGGAGGGTTAGCACTTTCTGTGTTTTTGTATTTTGAAGTCTTAAAATATAATGATTTCTTTAGGTATGGCATTCCTGCTGAAAGCAAAGTGGACTTTTCATAGGCTACAAAACTGTTGATAAACCATAATGTTTACTATTTGTATGACAAGCAGAGTAGTGCAATCTGGATTAGCTATAAATTCATTAGCTGCCAGCATTGCCAGTATGAAACATACTGCTCGTGTTTTTTCCAAAGTGAATGCAAAAGCATTAACATGACCTGCACTACAGCTGTGATGCTAGTGCAAATAACTGGTGCAAATACTGTAAATGCACATTTGTGCTCACACCATGTTAATATACCTATTTAGATAGTGTGTTGTGATGGAGAACTACATGTTTTCTGTGTAATGAAGAAATGTCCAGGATGAACAAGGTAGAATAGGGGGAGAAAAGGTTAAGAAGAACTGTATTCCTCTTAAGAAGTTTTAGGAAGAGGTTAGTCCTTTCCCACAGATTGAGAGGCAAAACAAGGGCCAGAGAGTGTTGAAGCTTGCTTTGATTAAAGTACTAGCTTTTTATGTGCTTGAGTAATAGACTCTGCTTCTGAGAGAAAGACTTAAAACCATGCTGGTTGTGGCATTGTTTTTCCCATGGGTTTGTTTGATAACCTAATCCTTTAGCATTTATGAAAATGCTTTCCTAGGACACTAAACAGGAACAAAGTAGATGGAAGTAAACACTGAAAATGGTCAATACTAGTTTTTTAACAGCTCTGCATGACATCTTTGAGTTTCTTTTCCATAAGGAAGTATAACAAAGCAAGTATTTATTTTATGTTTCTATGAAGTATTTTCTTTAAATATTGTGAATATTTTAATGCTGCCAACACTTGCAATTAGGTGCATAAATAGCCTGAAGTGTCGCAGTTTCTCAGAGCTCACTCTTGCACGTAATTCTACACAAAAGACTGAGGAATGAGTTTGGTTTATCAACACTGACAGTAACCAAGGGATTCAGAAAAGTACTTTTTGTAAAGGAAGACATACCATTGCTATATTTCAGCGGTTAGCGGAAGAAATGGAGGGTGGATATCTTTGAGGATTTTTATGAGAAGCTGGGCTTGAAGCAGATAAAGAAGTTTTTAAGGGCTGTGTGCTGTAGAACTGTATTTTCGGTAAGGAGATGCAAGCTCAAGAGTTGTACCCGCAAATGTATCTTAATTCTTGTCCTAGATGCCTGTTTTATTTCGCATGTAAAAATTGGATCCCTTCATAAACAATAAATCTGCCAAAGCTGATGTGGATTTCAGGAGTTCTTATCTACTAGATTACATTTTAATAATTACATATTAATTTAATAATTACTGAAGTTGCAAATTTGTTTTAGATTATGGTTTGTTTATTTTTGATTGTCTGAAGAATTATAACTGTACTTCAAAAAGTCTCTTAAAGCAAGTACATGACTAGTAGCATTGATGAGAATACCTTAGAAAGCATCTGTAGATACAGCAGGGCAAAAGCTGGGTTTTGAGTGATCTTACACGCTCAGTAAGATTTACTCTTGGGTCCTTTTGAATTTTCTTGCTACAAGCAAATAAGAGCAATTGCAACCTGAGGCAAATAATTTTTCTGGTCTGTGGACCAAAGCAATGTCCATTTCAGTAACTTCAGTAGGAAAAATATGTTAATTAGGTGACAGTCATCAGAAAATGCAGTAGTAGTCAAGATAGGCATTACTGTGGTAAGAAAAAACATTATTGAAGAGCTTTTAAGCACCTGAGAATAATGCCAAGGTGTGTTTTATGCTAATAACATAATAAAGGTCTGTACTTAAGTTATATAAAGTAGCATTACCTGATATGGAATGAATATTGAGGGAGTAAAATTGAAATAATTTTGAAAATAAAAATTGAAATAAAATTGAAACTGCATAAAATATTCTATCTAGTATTAGTCGTCATTAAGTTGTGTTGCACAGGTCTCTTCTTATAGTTAACTCATGATTTCATTGACAATAACATTGCAGTGTGACAATACATTATACCAGGACAAACTGCTATTGGACAATTTCTGCATTGAACTGAATGTCTAATCAACTACGTCTGTTGTAGATCGCCTGAGTGGCCTTCTGTATTAGTAATTCCATTTTAAATGATGGATATTGATCTGTCTATATTTTGGCAATGTAAGGTACAGTGGGGTACCCCTTGACCTATTGCCTGAATAGTATGAGGATACGGAAAAGGAAAACATCTGAGCAGTAGCTAATCCAGCTAGCTGCACAGAGCTAAGCTCAGGGTTTACCATAATAATACAATTGAAATTTCCTATCTTTTATCAATAGTATTTGTAATTTAAACTCTATTTAATGTTGAAATGGGTTTGTTTTTTTCTCTATTGGTTGCCCTTTTAGGGGGAAAGAGTATATGTAGGAAAACAATATAAGAAGTGCTGTTACTATCATTAAACTTCTTCCTAAGCCCTGGGAGTTTAATTTCACACAGTCCCTCTGTTTTACTGTCATGGTTGATCCAGGCCTTCCGGGGTTTGTGTAGTTCTGTGTCATTTTTAATAGCCTGGTTCAGGAAGCACAGACAGGTGGAGAAAGTCCTGGTATTGTCACAAGCACTTGTCTTCGCAACCACTCACTTGGATACTATTACGGGTAATAGTATGCATGTTTTGTGTCTTTAAATGCTGAGACATATTTCAACGTCAAACCTGTACTGCTCTTTGGGCATAAGGTGGATTTTATGGTAATCTTTAGTAACCTGTCTCTCATAGTTATTCTGTGGTCTCATCTTTCTCCCTACTCAAAGAAGCAGCACATCAGGAAGAATTTCACATTGACTTTCTTTGCTTATCTATGGCACATGTGTGGAAGCTGTACACTAATTAGTATTTCCCATTTTACAGTTGGGGTGGAGAGGTGCTTAAGCACATATACTTTTCTTTCTTTCTCCACAGAGTGAATCTTCTGTATGAGTAAATAAGTTAACACTTTGAAAGCACAAACAGGTTCCCATGGAGGGTATTCTGTTTAACTGAAAGAAGATTTTTGTGTCTGAAAAGTTCCAGATACAATGAAATATATCATCTTCTTTTTTCTCTTTAGGAAACAAGTTCCATTAAAAGTATTAACCTCTGATAATTTCATGGATTTAACTTCAGAACTTAAGTAAGAAACAATACCCCTCTTGGTTTACAGGGACAAGGTGTAGCTGTTACAAACACATGATGATTTGAAGCAGTCTTTAAAGATGAGGGCTATAATATATCATTTTTACAGTATCTGGTGTTCCCAAATCTTAGACTCTTCTTTAAGATGAAAACTGCTTAAAGGTGTCTGTACATTTCTTTCATCACTGCATACTTGCATAGCCTGCCTTCAGCAGGTGAATTATGCACCACGCAGGCAGGCATAGCCATTTGTTATGGATACTTAATATTTATAGCCTGGGCCTATGCAGTTCTACTGCTTCTTAGTATTTTCCTACACACAGTGATACAGCTTTCCCTGTATTTTGCTACTTTCAACCCAGCTGGACAGAAAACTAGAAGCTGCAAAAACTTTGTGAAAATGAGGTATCAGTTAGAGAAGGACCCAAACTATTCATGCCATGTAAGAGAAAGGCAATTGTAGTGATGTAAGTTAATGTAGTGAGCAAACCGCTGCATGTGTGTATGTGTGTGCTGGCCAGCCACTTCCCTGTGGATAGTTTAAACCCATCTACATTGTATATCCTGTTGTTTATGCAGCCAGAAAGGAAATGTGGTGAAGTGGAAGTATACTTATAAGGTGGGAGACGAATAGAAAAGAATGAGAAGAAGGACTGGAAGTTGTGTGTAGGATGGTGCTTTGAGGAACATTGTGTTCTGGGGATTGGCGTATTAGCCAACATTAATTTTGCTGCTCACAGATCTCATGCTTTCATAAATTGCAACTGAAATGTCCAGTGTTTGTTGTCATCTTCAGGTGTTGCAGGCTAGTTGGATCTTTAACTTGAAACTTTCTTTGCCTTGGGCATGTGTTTAATGTCTCTTGTTGAAAATTCTTGTGTTATCTGAATGATAGAAGATATTTTCTTTGTAACTGAAGGTGTTTGCCACCTATTAAGTTTAGAGAAAAAAAATCTTCTCTCTCCTTGGTGCTGATAAACTTCTTAATTGATAATTATTATTATTTTAAAGCTACTCATATTACGGTCCTTTTCTGCTTTGTTTTTGCTCTGTAAGCCTCGTGGATATACTGCCCCTTGAGATATACAAGTGTGCTTGTTGTATTCATCGAGCTTGTACCCACAGTACCAGAAGAGCCTGAAATGAAGAATGTTTCCTTTGATCCGGTGAACTGAGTTGCAGTGCTGGCAGCCTAGTAATATAATCAGAGTTAGAATCTATTGCTTGTTTAATGGATGCTTTCTTTGTATGTTAATTTCTTCATCTAAAAAGAGACTTTCCTTGGAAGTGCTACATATGTTACTACTGATAAGGTAGTTATTTATGCTGCCGCTACTAGGTCTGTTTTTTCATTTTCGAAACGAGTACAATCACCATGCTATAGTTGTTTTTTTCAATGTGAATTTTTAAAAAAGGCGATTTAGTCAAGTCTTAAACGTCTCTAGAGACAATATATCAGCTAGGCTGATATGTGAGCGTGAGGATGTAGCAAAGAATAGTCGGAAATTCAGTGATTACCATGGTGGAACTGTGTATTTGTACTATTAGATTAAAGGGTACAGTTTTAGCAGTATTATTTTAATATTTTCTTTCAGAGTGGCCTGTTAACCTGCCGGTTCTGTTTTCTGTACCTTTTCTTCTTTTTGGGAAAGTAGAGCTGACCAAATCCACAAACCAGTGTTTGGATATGGCAGTCTGGTACTAGAATAATAAATGTATCACAAATATGTTATTTACCTCGAAGATGGTAACAGCCGTCCATCTTTAGTCTGCATTCCAAATAAGCTATGCTTGAATTTGTGTTTCTTTCTTCTTTTTCTAAATCTAAAATAAGACGTCCTTTTGCAGGGAAAAATAGAATTCTTATCTTTTAATAAAGTCATTACATGTATGGCCAAGTTAGTGTTGCGAACACTAACTTGTGTTGAGAAAATATATTTTGATTTCTTGGCTTCTAAATTTCGAAGCTTGACTTTTTTTATAAACATGTCACAGGATCAGATGACAGTAGGAAAAAAATTGCTTATATGTTTGTGTACATATAAAATTGACCTTTGTGATGCAGCTTAACATCTAAACACTAAAATCAGTCATTTGTTTTGACAGCAGAATTAATTGAGGCTAAAACAGTCGAAATTCCACTTGTATCAAGCTGTTCATTAGGAATTGCTGTCTGGCTTTAGTGCTGTCAGAAAAATAACCTGTTCTGCTATGATTAAATAGCAGAATGATGGTCGGTCCACTGAATTTGAGAGAGAGGTTGAATAAACTTTCTACTGCGGAAACAATTCAGAAGTGACACGCTGCAAGGGGGGTCAGAATGTGCATTGATATCCAGCTGAGCTGTCAACTGGCACTGAGCCAGGCACGCAAAGCTTTGCCATTTGAAGCAGCATGTGAAGCATATGCAGTTTAAAAAAAAATTGTCCTCCTTTCATGCATGATTTACACTCAAAGAGGCAAACTTTTGTTTTTATCAGAAAAAAGAATATGGTTTGTTATTGTATTTGTAACTACAAGTACAGATTTACCAAGTTTTTTTAAAAGCTTTTGCTTGAAACAGATATGTTAATGTTTATATGTATGCATGCGTGTGTGTAAACTGATTCCTCGTGATGGGGGGAAGGGCAGGTTTGGGTTTTTTTTGAGTATCTGAGTGTTTCTCATTATTGAAAATTAAATGTAATTAATAAAAATATATGCTTGGATAGGATAACTTTTCCTTCTGTCATACCCCCTTAAACTGGAAAGGGGACAGTTTCCAAAGTAGATATAAATGTAGAACAGGTTTTTGTTGATTTGTTGACTTCTTGATTTGTTTACCTTTTTAGCTCTGCAGAATTTTCCAGTTCATTGATATACTTACTGAGAGATCTTTTTCAGTGTATGACATAATATTGTTTTCCTTCGTAGTAACAGTAGTTGGCTTTTGAATTTGCCTTGTTTGTTTAAGAATCCAAACAGTAAAACTTTTTCTTTTTCCCTCTGTTGAGGGATTGTTTTGACCTTAGCAAAACATTCTCCTGATGTATCCTTCGCAGTGTTATGTAAGAATGTATACAGGTAGGTTAAAAACCCCTGTCCTTGGGGTTTTGTGGAGATAGGTTTTGTAACTCTTTCCAAGGCAACAAACTTGACTGTCTTCAAGATAATTGATGTCACTTAGTAGATAAATTAACTAGCAGGTGTAAGGTTGTTATTTATAAACTCTGATCTCTAGTTGTCTTTGATAGTCTGAAAATACTGTTCCCATAGACATAGGTGAAATATTTAATAGATGCTGTAATATTATTTAGAGCACAATTATATTTTCTTCATTCATCTTTGAATAAGATCAGTATCTCCTTATTACTACCCGTCCACTTTGCTTCTCAATATCTTGGAAGCCCACATACTCACATGCCTCTTGTAATAAGAAAAATAATACATGTTTTTTCTGAACAGTCTGGGACACACATGCTGAACTGCAGTCTCACTGGTGTTTAATTTATACCACTGTCACTTATTTTAAGTTGTCATGTTAATTAAAATAAGAAATATCCATGTATTCATATTACTTTTGCCTTCTGTGTTCTAGCAAACCAAAGCTTCCTTACTATCAAGAGTCTAAGAACTGACCCATCCCTGATTTATTTGCTTTAGTCTCTTGTCAAATAGCAGCTGTCTGCTTCCATGTGTGTGTAAAATCATCATCCATTTGCCTCCTAATCAGGCTGGTAGAATGCTGTGAGCTGCAGCAGCTTGCCTCGGAATATGCTTTAAGGCGACAGTGGGAATGTTTACATATAATTAGAAGAGCCTACTGGTTTTTTGATACCTGCTCCCTTTGTAGAATATTGAATTCTCATTAGCATCATGATAACTAGGTATCTATCCTTAAGTGACTGAAATCCCACCAGCTACTCACATTTCTTTCTATTGTAATGGCTAAACTTTATTTTTGCATTGTATTATTTATTTCTATTCAGTGTACATACAGTAAAAAAATACTTTCAAGTCTTTGAACAGGTATTTTAAATGCTTAGGCCATAGTGATCCATTCCATGGATCAATGTAATAACAATGTAACAATGCAACAATGTAACAGACCAGACTGTAGAAAAATTAGCTTAAGCCTGAAATTATCCATTTTTAATGCATTAATTCAGAGACTTTTGCAAGTCTTGGACCAGATCTATGCTGTAATTTTTACTTACTCATGCAAGTGTCTTAAAATATATTTTTTATTTTTACAGTGCTGTTCTAGTTATTTGATTTTATTTTGTATTCACATGAATGCTTGAGAATAAGCTTCCTTCTCAATTCACATTGTTGTCTTGTTATGAGAAGAAGAACAAAGGAAACCTCGGTGCTTTGACTGTAGTACTGCAGAATAAAATTATTATTGTCATTACTGTTATCATTGTTATTCTTACTGTTGTTATCATCATTATTGCAGTGTGATAACACCTAGGTGGCCCTTTTTAGTGCTTTGGGCTACCATGTGGCAGGGACTCTAGAAACTGCTTCGGGGGTTGACTTCACTCTCCAACATCAGCAATATCTCTTAAATGTGAAATAACTGGTTTTATTTCTTTGGATGTTTCAACAGACAGTGAAACTGTGTACTTGCTTCAGAAATTTGGCCATTATAATCTTCCTGATTTTGAGCTGAAATTCGTGTTCATATGAAGCCTTTGTCTATGCTTCATTAATTGGGTAAAGATGGTTGAGAAAACCTCTCTGCCTCTTAGAGGAAAGGTAGTGCATCCACATTTAAATCTTCACGTAGCTGTTACTAAAAGTTATTGTGATACAGTGCAAAGGATTTTAATGAGAAAGTATCCAAATTCCTCAACAGTGCTATGCTTCTATAGCTTGTGTGTGCCTAACGCCTTTTGGTTGGGTAGGAGACTGTAGCTGGTTGTAGCAGGAGACAGTGTGGTCGGAGTACATGCTTCTGGCTGACCTACAGTATTATTGCCATTTTGGGCACAAAGACATCTGCCCACAGGAGACTCCAGCTGTTATGTGGGCTACCAAAAGCTTGTCACTGTTTATAAATTGGTTCACCATAGAGCACTGTAGAAAATATCTACTTCTGTTATGTTATTTTGGTTTAAAAATACTGTGCTCCAGGGAAAACGTGGTACCCTCTACAGAAACCATATAGGAAGCAGAGCTGTTGGGAGATCTGAAGTTACAGAACAAAACTCTAAGAAAATTAAAAACTGCTGCAAATTTCATTCTGCTGTGCTCAAAAAAGCAAAGTGTATGAATTTACCTTTGCTGCAAGCAATAACGCGGTATGTGTTGTATTTATGAGAGTGAGGGTAAGTGCAAATTTTACAAAACCAGCGAACGTCTTTGGGCACCGGAGGAAAATGCTGAAGTTAATTTTTACTGGTTATGAATGCATTAGTGAGAGCCACTGATGTCTTGAACTTCTGAGATTCCAAAGGATGAAGGACTCTACAGAAATTTGAGTTAAGTAGGAAAAGTAAGTTAGGATAAGAAGATACTTTTGAATTGTAGCTGATTCACACAATTTATGGTAAGAAAATGCTGGTTTCATGATTGCTGTTTTCTTTCCTTCAGTAAAGCAGCCAATAGACACAGGGGAAGGAAAGAGCACATGTGGGAAGCAGGGATTCCTATGGGAACTGGCCATTTTGGTGAAGCACAAATGAGCTAATAGGTATCATTAAGAAGAAAGAGTACTTAAAATTTCCACGTTATTTTTATAGACTTTAGTGAAAAGTGGGACCTGCATACTGGAATTATTTGCCCAGCTTCCATTGCATTACTGTCAAAAGCACTTCCTCAGTAAATGGCACTTTTTCAGATTACATTTTACAGTCTTTCCTATGAGAAAAGAAAACATTGATGCAAGAGTGACATGAATTTTTTCGAGGGACTATAACAGCTTTGGTTAAATGTAACTGAAAATTCTAATCTGATCTTTATATCTGTCCATTTCTTTACTAAGCAGGAATGTTTGTCTCTTTAAATAAAAAGTTTACCAGGCTGTAAAAAAAGCCAGCTTCAAGGAGGAATGTTGGACAAAATACAGAAATGAGGATGTGTTGTTAAAGAAAAACTTTGCTTTCTAATTGGGTTATAAGTGGCAGTTAAAGATACTAATCTGAAGTAAGGATGAGTATTACTTGTGCCTTGAGTATTTGTTTTAATCATTAGTGTAAATGTCTTAAAAGTCTGGGAACCAGTCGTAGTAGCTGGAAAGGGTAAAGAAAAAGATGGTATTCTGAAGAAGCTTGAGTACTATTTTTCTCTAAAAATACATTTACATCTCTCTTTACAGTTTTTCCTTCGGTTTTTGTTTTGGGGATGAGTGTTTGTGGTTGGTTTGGCTTTTGTTTTTTTTTCTTTCCCAACTGGGAATGTGTATAGAAGCAAGAAACAGAAGTAGTTGAATCCTTAGCAGAGTGATGAAAAATGTATTGTCTGAAGTGTAGTGCTGAAGAAGTAATTGATTTGTTCTTCATATGTTTCATAGTATTTTTCTGAATTTCTTGCTCAAATTATTTTTAACAATAGAGTTCAAATGCCTAAAATAAAATGTTGATGAAATCAGTATGGGGATGTAAACATCTACAGTTCCTAAATCTGTTTTTCTGGATATTTTTGATGTTTTTTTGTTTTGTGAGATACCCAGATTTGCTGATCTGTGGAGCACGCTGACTTTGGTTTACTGTGAATTTAGTGGAGAGAAAAGAAGAGGGACTGGAAGACCAGCTTAAAATACTCATCTGTTTACAGCATTTAGTAGAATGAGAGAGCTGTTAGGAATTTGTATTTTGTCTTGTTATGTTGAATATTTAGACTTACATTTGAAATTTTTTAATAATTGAAATTGAAAAGGCATTTTAAACTGCCATTTGAGATTGGCCTTTTGCTATTCTGCTCTCAAGGGCTTCATTTGGAGGCCAGACAATTACATTATGTTGGATGGGATATTGATGGATTGTACTCCCACATTCTCATCCTGCTGCTAGTTTTATGAGCGCTCAGAACTTTTCTTATTGGCAGGGAAAAATGTGTAGGCTCAGTCTTAATTACAGTAAATACAAGTCATTACTTTGAGCACACCTTTTAGAAAAACAAAAGAGTTAGAAGTCCGCAAAATTACAAAGAAAATATCTGGTACATTTTGGCTAATATGTCTGAAATAATTAAATTCGCTTAACGTCAGCGAATATTGAATTACACTGTCAGCTTCTCAGTTGTCTATTTGCTTGACATAAACATAATTTTTTTCATTTGCAGATTTGAGAAATGCCTATGAAAGCATAGCATTTATACTGAGTCAAGCACAATTTTGCACTGCAAGAGTTAAATATACATAGTTGAGGTTACATTACAGATAGAACTATTTGAGTTACTTAGTTGCATGAATCAAATACAAATTAATCCCAGTTGTGTAATTCACAATGCTGCTGCACAGCTAAATTATTTTTTACTTCCATTGTGTCATCTCTAACTGCAGCATAGTGATTTGCTAGAGTGTACTATTTAAAATCACACCAAAGCTTTTAGTCTCCGTGTTTCTTGTATCCGAGATCTTTTTCTATCAGCCATCTACTTAAGATTAAGAGTATGACATTCATTTTGAAAAGAGTACAATGAAGATTCTGGAAAATGCTTTCAAAGTGCCCCTTCTATTTTATGTAAAAACACCCTGGAAATTGTACAGCTCTTGTTTTTGTGGTGGGAGCTCTTGAATAATCATCGCTCCATAATAGAAATAAATAAATTAGAGCACTTGCTACCAGGTGTGTTTTGGGGCAGGAGTGAAGTTTGATTTGGTGTTTGAGTTTTCATTTTGATTCCAGTTGTTTTTAATTGAAATTTTAAAGATTTTAGTCTCTCACTTGAAGTAGTTGTATAAGTACAGGGGCTAGGGGAGGAGAGGGGTATGTTGGCTGCCTTTAAGTGTAGAATTGGGAACAGGCTTCTTATCTGTAATGTGTCTGTATATAAACTTGTGTGCCCTCCGTTAAAATGTTAGCAGCAAGATCAGTAATAATCCCTGTGTCACAGTTTTCGCGTGCTGAACTTTGTTTTTTCTCCTGTGGTTACAAGTTGCAAGCTACTGTCTCAGAGACCAAATAGCTTATTGGTAGTGTGGGCTGAAAGTAGTAGTGCAAGCAAGCCTGCATGTACTCGTCAGTTTTCTGTTTACTTACACAAATGCTCTTGTGATTCTCCCATTCCCTGAATTACCTCTCATGAAAAATCACTGGTTTTTTCTGCATATTTGCTTCCTAAAATGGCTCGTAGTGGGGTTAAATAAGTTCTAGACCTGGCCAGTATGAAGGAATGAGGGTTAGGACTGCACTTAGCAATGGTAGGTGACTGTTGCCTTGTGTCAGCTGTAATGGAAAGCCAAAATAATTTATTTAGATCCAGCACTTAAACAATGTTCCTTGCTTTTTTTTGTCATGTTTAGCATTAATTGTTTCTTAATTTTTTTTTTGTAATCTTCTTTGTTGCTATGTTTAAGATTCTGCATGCCACTTTGACTTGTCCAGGTAATAGCTATGAAGAGGAAACAAGAACTAACAATATGGGGTTAGCAGAAGTGTCAATCTTAAAATTAGGGCTATAGCTGTACTTTTTTCCCCTTTTTACTTTTCCTTATGTAGCTCTTGTAATATAAATTAAATTCTTTTCACTGCATTGTAGAGACAATTTTGAATGAGTAGAGGAAACCAGTTGGAGAGGTTTCATGTGGCTGTAATAACATAGGTAATTGAATTGTATTTAGGCAGTGTGCACTAGTACTTTAATTTTTCAGCATGGAAACACACTGTGTACATTTGTGACTTTGCGATCTGTTTTACCTCTGGCAGGGTAATTGTGCTTTTCAGTCACTACCTAGATTTGCAATTTGATTAGTTAACATTTTCAGGAAACATTAGTAGTCAATAAAATATCTTAGACTAAATTTGACCTAATGTTTGTCTTCACTGTAATTTTTTTAAGGCCCTATCGAATTTGAAGAGTGTAACACATCCAGCGCAGTTGAAGGTGAGTTGTTGTAGCATAGTTATTTATGTAAGAATGCTCTGGATAATGACCTTAAACTGCAGCGTGGAGGGTATTCAGTCTGTGAATCTGTATAACTTTGAAAGATTCCAGTAGACTAAAAATTTTTTTTCCTTTTGAGAAAAATACTTCAAAGAAAATGTGACCTATGATACTTTATAAGCCTAATGCACAAAGGTCAGAGATTTTATTTTTCCTATAAATATAGTTTGGCTAAAGCTGTCTTTGCAGAGGTTTGGATTTGATTCACTTATGAGTGTGTTGTAACTTAATTTACAAGTGTCAAAATATGGCCTAGGCTCTTTCCATTGTTACCATGTTAGTTATACCAAGTCCAATACAGTCTTATGGTTGCAAAACCTTTCTTTGTTAATGTAGCTTATTTTGCTTAGGGGATTGTTTTAAGTGGTTAAGAATGGCTTTATTTGCATAAGCTCTGTATTTACTTTTGGGACAGAGGAGTTGACAGTATAGTTGTAGCAGACGATGACTTTTAAGTTGCCAAGACTACAGCTGAGACTTAAAATAATTTTTAACTGAAGCAGACAGTCTCCATGTTCAGTAACGTCTTTCATACTCCATTTGTCATTGTTTTGGGCTGTGTAAGGCAGAGAAAGAGAATAAAGCCCAGACTAGCATTTAAAAATAAACTTGGAGCAATTTCTGTCTCTAATAAAATGAAAGATGTGGTTGAGTTTATAGCTACCTAATTTGAGAAGTTTTGAGTTATTTAACTCTGAATATTTCTAAGAGTGGAGAGGTTCCTTATGTGTTGTTATTTCTGTAAAAGGGAGTATAATGATATTTTTAATTATGTACTTGAATTGTCAGTTGTTAAATTTTGGAAACCAAATTGTTTCCATCATTTTGCGCAAAAACATGCTGTCAGTAGTATCTTACATCAAAACAGAATTGTAGACTAGTTGGGTCAGATGCTTGCACTTGATCATTTGGTTGGGCAGTCTACTTTGCTTCAGCAAAAGCTGGGGCGAAAAGCAGACGTGACAGAAAGCTTGATGGAATATTTAAATGTATTTTAATTGCAGTACATTAAACAGTAATTTTTTTTCTGTACTGTGGCTATATGTATCCAGTGCTAAAAGTGAGGAAGAAACCACAGCAGGAAGCATGATTCCAGACTTGGTGGGAGCCAGCTTTAAAGCTTGGATTCAGCACTGGGAAATCATGAACTCTGCATCAGCTAGAAAGCCAAGAGACGTTCTCTTTTTTTACAAGAGCAAGAGTTTGCTTCATAGGAGAGATAAGGGCCTACTGCTCCCTGGAGCGTGCAGGGAAATAAGACCAAAGTATTGGACTGCTGTAGCTGTGAGGCCGGGTTCAGTTTCTGATCTAAGTGCATTAGCTATTGAGGATCAGCCAGAACAATAGCTCCTGTTGAGTTTCTGTGAGCAGAGTCCCTTTGTTCAAAACTAGCATTACACTAATTTTCTATTAAAAAAAAAAAGTGACATTCTGCATACGGAACTTGGAAATTTGGATACAAAATTTAAATCAGTTTTATAAAGACTTGTTATTAATGTGTTAAAGCATATTTTAATTTTTTTTTATTGGTATGTTAGTTAACAAAAATAGGAATAATATTCCCTCAGTTTGGCTCCATATGTATGTCCATTGTTAGTTTTTTTAATCACTTATGGCAGCATTTAAAATACAGTAGTATGCATTGGTGTTTTGACGTTGATAAATACATTCTTATCTATTTGATCTCTGAATGAAGAGTGTTTGTTCCATAGGGATGAAACCACGGAGGAGGAAGCCTTTTGGTTTATCAGGAATAATGAAAAAAGAAAAAGATACTGAATCTACGTAAGTCTTTTTCCTTCTTAAAGCCTTGTCTTGTATGAAAACTAGTGAAAGTATGGGGGTAAACATTAGCTGATGTTTAAGGAAAAAAAATGGATTTTTAACAGAAGTTTAGAGACGCTATGAATATGAAAATATCACAGCTATTTAAGATTTTTGTAACTAAGGGTTTTAAGGAAAATAAATTTATTTGTAGTAGTCTAATCATGTTTTGCTCTGTCCTATGCCATAGGTAAGTAGTTCTCCTTTGTTGTATATTTGAACATTGTAGATGGTGTGATTCTCATATGTGCTCCTAATGAAATATGTATGTGGCCAAATGTGCCTGTGTTTGCAGAACTGAAGCTTCAGTCATTCTTTTATTAGGAGAACTTTTTTATATAGTATTAAAGGACAGAGAAGTCTTTGAATGTTTTTTCAATACTTCATGCGACACTCGTTTCTGAAAGACTATCATTCTAACTCGTGACTGGTATCCCAGCTCTATCGTTTGCCGTTTTCATTGCACGTACTCTGTGTTGCAGAAATTAGAACTCTCTGGACAGTGACTTTGAATAAAAGTTGTCCGTTGAACTGTTAGCAGTCTATGTGTTAGTAGTCACAATATTCCAATGTTGTTGGTTTTGGGTTTTTTTCCATGGTTTTCAGATGTGTTTTCTTAATAGAAGTATTTACAGCTTGCAATTTAACAAATTTAGTATAAATCCTCTTAAGGCAACACCTGCATGCATACTTTCTAAAATTACTTCTAAAAACATTTTACCAGCCTTAGTTTTTAATATTTTGCTGGAAAAATGATGACCTATGACCTCAGAATTAGCAGTTGCTAATTACGCAGGCAAAATGACTTAGAGATATTTTTCTTCTGGTGTTTTATTTTTATTAGTGATACACTTCTAAAACCATGCTTTTTTTCTCTGTTAGGGGGCCTTTAGGGCTTCAAGGCATTGATTGTTTACATCATCCCCCTTTTTTTCTCTTCTTTCTGTGATTTAGCCTTTTCCTCATCCTCTCTTCTGTACTTTTTTAAGCTGAACTGAGAGAAGCGTGGTATGTAGTGTGATTTTAGTCAGCAGGAATCCGAGAATCCTATTTTGTTACCAAAAAAAAATTATGATGAAGATTTAGTTTTAAAATAATTAAAATAAAATGTTATAAATGTTTGGTGATACTAGTGTTTAAAACAGTTTTATTGCCCTTTTTAAAAATAATCCATTCTCTCTGGAAAGTTATTTACACTTTTTTTTTGTGATGCAAAACTTTTGCAGTATCAAATAGCAGAAAAGTATGTTCAAGAAGTTGCCTTTTGTGTCTTAGAAAACCTCTACTTTGAAATTAAGTAGATGTTATTATTGAGTGCTGTTGTATGATTGAATTCTGTAGCTGCCAGCTTTTCTTGTCCACTAAAAATGTTGTCACCACATGAGTTATTACTCGAGCTAACCTAATGTCATGTATGTTATAAAGCTCCTTGCCATCTATGCATCTCCTATCTTTTCTTTCGCAGATGAGGTGATGTAATCTGGCCCCAGCAAAAACATAGGGCTTTTAATAGTAGTTTTCTGGAACCAATAAAGGCCTGGAAGCTCCTGATTAACTCTTCCCAGGTGTATGATCCAAAGTATCCTTATGTAGAGATGATGTTTTTACTTTGACCTGTAACAGAAAGAAAATTTTCTTAGGCACTGGGGACTGAAAACTGACTTCTACACTATGTGAAACACTTCCTACCTTTTTGTACTTATCCATTGTAGTATCTGAATACTTTCCTAAAAGCTACTTTTTCCCAAAGACAATTTATTTAACATCGAAAGATACTACGAGCATTTCTTTCTCAAATAAATTTTGTTTTTCATGGCAGAATGACATAATCAGCTGAGCTACTCTGACATGGGAAAAGAATTTGCCTTGCTTTCAACAAGTTGGGCTGAAATTTTACTTATATTATTGTATTTGCTTCTGTATTTACATGCAATGCAAAAATGAATAGATTCTGAGGTCAGAAAGAAAGAAGTGTGACTGCATGATATTGACTTCCTATGTAACACATGCCATAGGGCTTTTATGTGGATTCTTGCATTAATCTGTAGCTTCTAAATTAACTAGAACATAAAGATGAATATTAAAGGATTCTTTATGTGCTGCAGTAAGATGTTGTAATAGTTATTTATGGTTATTGCTAGTCTAAATTTTGTCTGATTTCATCCTCAGCTGGTTATCCTGTTATAGACTGCTCATGATAAAACTGTATCATCAAAAACTTCCACACGTGTAGAGGTCAAATCTTTTGTTAATCTCTTGTTAGATTAGACTGTAAGTTTGTTTAGCTTGTGTAGAGGTAGGCTTTCCACGTATTAAAAAACTCTCATGGTTTGTAGGCTTTTCAAGTACAGTTTTTAAAGTGGTGACACTTAAACTGAATGTTGTGTCTAGTAATGTTTTTACAGAGGGAATTGCCACACAGTGTATTCTGTTACATATCTATATGCAGGTTAGTCAAGGATTTAACTTCTAGTGATTACTTTGCATGATTTAGTGGTTTTTTTTTTTTTTTTTTTTTAGTTTTTATCATTTAGTCTTTTAATTCCCTTACAGAATCCCCATTTGCTGAAATATGTTACCTTACACTAGGAGCATTACTTAGTTCTTCAATATTAGAAGATCATGCTTCTAGTGATGTAAAAGCACATCTGTATAAAACCTGATGCCCTCATTTTCCACTTCACCAACATTTGCACACTGTTGAGCTTTACTTTGTATCTTGAGAATGGATCCTGAGAGGTTCTGGTGCTGCTTCTCTGAATGATACTAGATCTGCCATAACTTCTTGCAATCTTTTAACTCTCTGATTTTGAAAATCTTCAGTGGAGGCTGAATTACTTTCATCATTGTTTGCCTCATGTCTTTCACTTTCTTAACTTTTATGGACTTAGTGCTCTCTTGTTTGAGTACTGACACTTTCTAAAAACCAGATGTTAGAAAACCTGTTTGTTATATCTTATGAGAGAAATCTAATACTTTGTCTCTTAATGCTGAAAAATGCTTTTAAAATAGCTCTTTCTTTTGCTATGAATTCAGTTTAGCCAGCAGAGGGAGATAAGATGTAAGTCAATTAGAAACTTGGTCACATATGTTTTATTTCCTAGGAAGCCTTTCAGAGGAGACAAAATCCTTCATCTCACTGTCAATTCCTTATTGGACTGCACTGGATTTTATGTAATGCTTGCATTTTAGAAAGTTTTCCTACCTGGTTTTGAAGACACTAGTTTTTATGTCTAACCCATTTTGCCTTTCAGAGAAGATGACTCAGATGGCAATGTTTTATTTTTTTCCTATTTTTTCTGTAAGCGCATATTCAGGATGTTCAGTTTGACTATACAAAAATACGTTATTCAGTTTGACCAGCGTGTACACCTTTATTTTTCCAGATGCAAATTAGAGAGGACCTGTACACTACTTAAGTATTCCACATTCTGCAAATGTAACTGCTGCTGCTTTTCACAGACATCAGAGAGAATTAGTGTCATCCATTTTTTAAATGCTACTGCTTATATCAAAATTACAGTGGAAAAATATATCACTTGTGAATCATGTGCTTGATATCACTGCTTTTCTACTGATATTTTTTTAAAGTGCATATTGGGAGGATACTCTTTTTGCAGCATCACCTGGTGCTTAACTGCAACTGTGCTTGACAAACATGAACTAAGAATGAGATTCTAAAAAAGGGTAGTTCTGAATTCCTGTAATAGTCTTAATTTCTTTGGGAACTGGTTATTGTCCAAAACGTTTTGCAAATGCATGTGGATTAATTCATTAGGATTGACTGCTACTTATTGTGCACATCAGCCACAGAGACTTGACTTGTAAAGTATATTCATCCAGAATACGATGTGGTACTGCTGGCATCCCTGGATTTTATTTTTTTTAGTTATTTCTTTTTCACTATGTTATGAGTTTGGGCTTTAAGCGTCTGTCTGAAATTTTCTCCTGTGATATTTTGAGCATAAGCTTTCAGCTTTTGTTTAAATCTCATTGAGTTGAACGCAGACTACTTGTACTGAAAATTATAACAGCTTTTGAGAGGCAAAAGGATCAAATGCAGTGTTTCACCTTAATTGAAAATATTCAAGGAAGTACCAGGACAGTATGGAAAAAATAATTTGTGCATTTTGTAATTGTATATTTTCTTTTTTTTTTAAATAGGGAGTGTCCAGATGCAGACTCTGTTGTAAGTAGACTTATTTTGAGAACAAATGCATATGCTAATATTGTCAAGCACTGCAATCTGATGAAGCTTAACTTCTACACAGTCTGTGCAATAAACTATTTTTCTGATAGGGGATATAGTGTTTCGATAACATAGTTTAAGTGTTAATTTTGCTCAATACATAATCTTTAGCAAGATATACAAATATGCATGAGGAGTACATTTGTTTTGTAGTAATTTTAGGTTTTAAAAAAGGTGGTTTTGCTGTAAAAATTTGCTACTTGTATTTTTCAAGTTAATAGTTTAAGTTGCTTTTATAATAGATTCTTAGTAAGAAAAAAGTTCAATCTATTGTGGACCCAACTTTGCATCGTCATATTCTTCTTACTACTGTTTCCTTTGAGAAGTCTTCTAGTATCAATGGAGTTTTGCTTCATTACTGGCAAGGGAATATAGGAATATGCTTTTTAAAGTATAGCTTTAAATGTGATACCTCTAGATGGACTTTTTTAATGGCCTGTTTTTCATTGCTGTCAGATTAATCTCTGATATGTTTTACAATTTAATTTATTAAATTCAAATAAGTGTCAGGTCCAAATTAAATTGGTATGTTAATGCTTTATTTCCCTAACTGAGTCTTTTATTTTTGTTTGAACATGTATGTTGCCTTGAATTATATGTAGCAGAGATTGCAGATCCCCATAGCTATAGTAGGAAACAATTTACAGAATAATCTAAGTGATTTTCTGTTGACTGATTTGTTTTTTTGGTTCATTTATTTAGATGCCAATTTTAAACAATTTAAGTTTCCAGTTTCACTTATGTTGTGGATTTTCTTCTTTCCATTTAACTTTGGGAGTTTTGGTGAATAATATTAAAACTTTTTAAAGAAACTTTATTTGAAAAATCAAATAGAACAATTCTCCAAAATAAGAAGGAATAAGTTTTGCCACATGATAAAACTATAAGTGTAAGAGCAGCCTTATAAGCATCGGCAAGACAGTTATAGTGTCCTGTGCAAAGTCATCTTGATTTAGAGCGGATTTATTTTCTTGGGTATATTTAAAGTAAGTTTAGAGTTATCCCTGTAATTATCAGGCTTTTCATGGAAATAATATCTTTTGACAGCTCAGGTTGAGTCACTGGAGTGAACCACAACTGGGTTTGACTTGCAATGTTTATTTTCTTCTTTGCTTATTTCAGTCTCTATATTTTTAAAAAATAGTTAGTTCAAAAAATACAGCTGTAAATGTGTCTGACATTCTTTCTGGTTTCACGAGGCACACCGTATGATAATCTAAGTTAGTTGTTCCATCTAAATATAATTTATTTGATTTAAAAAAAAAAAAAAGACTAAACTTTTGCAGTTTCTAACACCAAACCTGGTAGTTTTGTTGCATTCTCTTTTTTTTTTTTTTAATGCACAGCATTTTATGAGTGCATTTGGGATTTAAAATTTGATCTACCATTTCTTCTTGCTTTTTCCAAGCAATGATACTATTCTGAATGGTAGAGTATTTTAATGGCAAAAGTCGTCATGTCATTCTCATGAAAAATGCTGAGCATGCAATAGATGAGATTAATTTCACCCCTTTTTTATAAGCACCGCAGAGGGCTTTTAAGTTTAGTATTGGTGACCTCTTCTGAAAGATCCAATTTTAACTGTTTTTCAATTTTCTTGCCTTTTACTTCTAAGATTTTCTTTCCATTTAATTTTTCAAACGTGATCAAAATAGTTCTAGCCATTTATATATCTCTGTGAGGTTTCATTTTGTATAGATCTTCGCAATAAATTGCACATTTCAAGAGATTGAACTTGGAAAAGTATTATTGGGAAAAAAAATTAAAGCAATAATAATTTGTGTTTGATTGCTAGAAAATACTGAGCACCAGCCCTGAGAAAATTCTGCCTATTTAGTGTCCCAATTATGATGTTGGGCCACTTTGGTCACTGACAGAATATCTCTTTCTGGCTTTTACATTACTAATATGTTGTCTTCTCAAAAATGTAGATTTCTGTTTATTTGTCAAGAATTCTGTTATGTCAAGAATTTTAATTGTGTTAAAGGAATGTAAGAGATAACCACTCTACACTTACTTATTTACTGCAGTGTTTAAATTATATATTGAAAATTTAGAAGTTGAGGATCCAGTAAGAACTGACTTCAGTACTATTAGGGCCTTCTTGATAAAGTGTGTTCAAACTTGTATTCTCTATTTCCAAAAAACCAAAACAGTGAGATGATCCTAAAAAATGTCTTTTGTACTAAAATTAAACTTCACAGATGTACCTGTGGCAAGCCAACTGCTTATGCTGATCTTTTTTGTAGCTGCAATTTTATATATATTGGAAAATGTAGTTCTGATGCATTTTAATAAATTTTTAAGTTGCTATCAATATTTTTTCTACCTGCAATCAGATTTTTTTATGCTCATGAGTAAAAAGGCAGCTGTGAACTGTAAAAGAGGTTGACTATAGTATGTTGTAAGATTTTAAATTCCTGTGTTGTCGTATGTCAGTCTACACATGTAACTTCCATTAAGTGAAGCCGCAATAATTAAGAAAAGTTGAAGGTTAACTGTGTGTACACTAGAAAGAGATAGTAACTGAAGTCTGGCTCCCTATGTGTTTATCACCTACGAAGTTTTTGTAAAGGCAGAACTAATTGTCTTGTTTCCCATGCTTTTGCCATGCTTCTAGGTATGATCTGTAGGAAGATAGGAGCCCTAGTAGAAACTTTTCTTTTGAGGGAACATTTACAAGGTTCCACTTGTGTCCAGTAAGAACTGAATTTGAATTGCAACCCTTCCCTTGGTTGGATACTTGCAGATCTCTTTCTTCTACTTGACTGCCTATTTTCATGAAGACCATAGTAATGTAATTATCTTTGAGTCCTCTGTTCTGTCTGTCAAATCCATTTGAAATTGTCCAGTAAGTTCCTAAGTAATTAAGAACGGAGCCACAGATGCACAGAACATAACGCTGAACCTTTTTCTCATAGGAAACTGGGATGCAAGCAAATATGTTAAGACATCCAAACCTTTTCATTAACTTCTTTACATACGAGTGTAGCATAATTATGGTTGTGTGGAATTATATACCATTTTTATTGCTGGGGACTGGCTGAATTTGGACCCATCAGACTCTAATTAGTGGAACACAAATATAACCTTATATTTAGTGAAATTCAAATGTTTTGCTTTTATTTGCATTTTGTAATGTTTAGTTCTGGCATATTTTTTAATATCTGCCATTGATATAGGCTGCGAGGCTTTGTAGTCATAGTACAAGACAGGGGCACTTTGAATACCTGTTTTTCTTTCTTTCTGTGTCTCTGGCAATGGAAGAAACTGACCGGCTGCTCTCTTCTTCCACGTCTTTTGGATTAGTAGGCGCACGCTAAGGAGAGGAGGCTGATAATATACAATACCTCTGTCTTAACCTAAGGATATATTTAACTGAGCCAATTTTACATCTCAAATATGTCAAAGTGGAGAGGCGCTTTGGCGTTTTTTTCTCCTGTTCCAGGCTATAAGTTTACACTGCTTACTTTGAGTTAGCTTCAGTGCTCATCTGGATTACAGGAAGTCAGTCCAGTTCAGTAAAATGGTAGAAAGTTCACTTGACAGAAAAAGTGAGCTGTTAGCTGCACTGTATCTTGAAGTATAATTTGAGGAAAACTAAAGAGCTCTCCTAACCACTGAAGATATTCCAGGAGAAAAGAAGATAGGGAGAAATCATGCTGAAGTGTAGTGAAGATTCTTTGCTTTTTGACCAATGACGAACCTGTATGCAGTGCTAACCTTGCTGAGGAAAGGCCAGATGAAGTAGCTAGACTGCAGTATGCTCCAGATATTAGTAATGTATTGTATTGCGTCTCCACACACAGGAAAAATTCTTGTGTTTGTTCTAGCTGTATGTTTAATTGCTTAACAGAACCTCTCAGAATATGAAACCTTCTTCCAAGGAAGTTCACCTCTTGACTTCCACAGTGTTCATCCCCAATCTTATTAATAACTACTTCTTATGGAAACCCAAAGTTTGCAAAGATCTTCTTCTGGGTTGAAATTAAAAAATGATGCATGTATACATGAAGGTTGTGTTTCTTTCCTGCAATCAGCATAGTAGGCAAATCCGGTCTTGTCTGTATTATGTGCCTTCTACTTTAAAGACACACTGTGATCCACCCATAACACAGAGTGTAGGAGTATGGAGAAGGGAATAAGAATTAGTCAGGTAAATGTAAATGCGTTTATTAAAATTAGATTTGTGAATATGTATCTCTGCTGAAATGCTGTGTCCTCTTATCACTGTTACAAAACGTAGATCAGTAAATAACATTCAGGTGGATCAGAAAGCATGATAAAGTGCCAAGGAATAGATGATTCAAGTATCTTTCGAAGATCAGAAGTAATTAACATAGAAATACTAAGAAAGACATATAATACTTTAAGACCTTTAAGATTTTAGCGCTTTCTATGGATTTACTTTTTCCTATATATTATTCATTAAATTAAACATAACACGATGAGACTAATTGCTGCAAACTAAATTCTTTCACAATTTTATACCAAAATAGTCAGATTTGCCAGTGATGTTGTTCGTGCTGTGTGTGCCTAATAATAATATCCTTTACAAATATGACCCAGCTGGAAGAAAGACTAAATGTTGTATATGTAGAGATATTTGTTGTTTTTCAGTTTATTTTAACCATGAAAGATCCCAATCTATTGAAAATTGCCTCATAAGGCAACTAAAATAATTTCAGAATTAAGAAGTTTTAGTATTGTAGGAAAATGTACCTACCCTCTAGCGATATGTTTTTGTTCTGTTTACTCTGATGTCAAGTTCCATTAGTGTTCTTTGATATATAAACAAGGTCAGCCTGAGGTCAAGCGTAGCTAAGAACCCTGATTCGAGCAAGTAGAGCTAAGGTACTGGACCGTATGATCCTACTCTTATTACTTTTTATTTGCTCAGTTATTTTTCTTTTTTTTTCTTTTTTTTTTTTTAAAATCAAATAGTGGTGAAGTCGAAGTCTTACAAGGTTTTCAAGAAATTGCATCCATATATTGCGTATTTTAAGGTTTAAGCATAATTTGGCCATAGTTTGATGCGCTATTTAATTGGGTACAGTGTTATGTCTCCTACACAGGATTGTGTTTTTTACACTTTTTAGCAGAAAGTTTGAGCTATATTTAAAGTCATTCCATTTAGTTCAGAAGTGCTAGGTTTAGAAAGCTGTACAGTGGAAAATCTTTCTTAGTAAAATATCAGACATCCCATTTGTGATATTTATAAAAGGAACAGAGAGACACCTACATTTTTATGTTTATATGGCTCTGTAAATCAAAAGCTTTGTAAGGTGAATATCTTTTTAAATTTGGCATAAAATTTTAGGTGAAGTTCAGTGGTTCCTTGCTAGTCCACTTGAAGTCTCCCATACAAGTCAATTTTGTTCTACCTTGTGACTCATATGAGCAAGGTATATTTTGGCCATACCACTTATATCTTTATTAGTCAAACTACTGCCTTCTTTCTGATGGAATAAACTGGTGAGTGAGAGTAGAACATTTTTATATGAATCTTGACTTTTTTATAAGAAATTTGTAACTGATGAAATATACATTTTGATGCCATGCAGGTTTTTGGGTTTTTGTAATAAACTTAGTGTAGCACCTCAGCAGTTCACATAGATTAACTGTACATATGCAATCATGAACAGGCTTTTCCATTTTGAGTGGGGAAAGTGTCTGTGTATCCAAGTTTATCCCTTTATATACACACTTATGTATGTATAGAAATGTTTTATATTTATTTATTTTATATTTATATAAATGTTTTATATTTATATGTTTTATGATATGTTTTTTGGACATTTTTAAAATTTAGATCATTATTTCAGAGACTAGTTTCTCTCTGTCCCAAAGTTTTTTTACAAAACTAAGTGCTTAGCTAAGAGTTCTGAATTATTTTAACATAATTCTCTTCAATTATATTTAATTGCCTGAAAGAACTGAAAATCAGAACTAATATGAAGCTCCTAGATGCATATTAGCTTCGAAAATCTGAAACAAACTTTGGAACGCCATTTTAAGCACTTGTATTTTGCTTCATCTGTATCTTTTAACTAATGTTGATATTCTTAGGAACAATACAGGCTTGCAGACCTTTCAAGGGGGGAAAGGAAGTTGCAACCTGTGTGACCTGGAATGCTTTTACTCACGTGTTGAAGTACTGACTAGTACTTAGGAAAGGTTTTCCTCCTGCACCACTAGAGGCTTAGCTGAGAGAATTTGAAGTAAAAATTCAGGAAGTATTTGGGGCTGAGAGAATTCTAGGCTTATTTAACACTTTTTACTAAAGCTAAAATGCTTCTGTGGGTTTCTGACCTTTTTGATAGAGTACCAGTAAAAGCAGATGCATTCATACTTGCCAGTTTTCATGGGTAATATGGAAGTTGTTCTGTTGTATTCTGCTCCAGAGGTTTCTTGTCTGACTAGTTCTGAACTACAGAGCATAATTTGAGGTTACTGTAATAATTAATGGTGAATAACAATTACATTATTAAGTTGTCATAATAAAATTTTAATTTGTCAATGATCTAAAACTCAGTCTTGTACGAGAACATTTTTTTTACTTATTTGTCAATATAATAATTTTTGTGGGTTTTTTTTTTTTTTTTAGAACATTCATGATGTAGATGATGAAGGATACAGCATTAAACCAGAAGCAACACAGGATATCCTTTTTACTATTGATGTGCTGAGTTATTTGATGCTAGAGTACTTTGGAGAGAGAAAGTACTGATTAAAGTGTTAAGTAAAGGAAGATGAGTAACACTCATGCTTACGTTGCAACTTCATATTCTTATGTTGGTAGCTTTTGCAAAGTGTACAATATTTCATCTGTCTTAGGTTTTATGTGTGTGCAAATGTTAAAGATTAGGTCAGATGTCATGGGGGAACTTTTTGTCTGACAATAGTAAACCAAAATAAAACAAAAATCCTGGAAAAAAAAGGTTTACAGTGATCATGTGGATGTTTCTCCTTGATAAGCTTTCAGGAAGTTTGCAAAGTAAAGTTTGTGAACTTTTTTAAGCATACAGACCGGTTATCTGTTCTATACCTTCACTCTCCCATGTTTTTATAACACCATTAAAAAGTTACTTAATGAAGTCATTACACCACATGCTGTTTCTAATTAGTAATTCTAGCTTTTATCATCTTTTCAATAATAGCTTTGATATGCAAAATAGATTTTTTTATGAGCCATTTTTTAAGGAGACTTGTAATTTTCTGTACTCTTCTTTTGAAGGAAAAGATTGTTGTCCTCTTTTTTCCTCCTGTCAGAAACAGAGGGAAGCTCTACGTTAAGTTAAGTGCTGGGAGTAATTCTTCTAGAGTTAAGCAAGCATAGTGTGTTAGCAAGATAGCTCATTTTTGGAAATGTATTCACTATTTTTCCTGGGTGCTACAGATACAAGGCCAGCTTAAGGTAAAAGTGAACTTATACTTTGCAATTACCTTAAATGGTGAAAACTTTTAAGCCTTTAAGGGTGCCTAAAGTAGCCAGTCCATCATCATCATTTCTCTGTTCTCATCAGCTTTGCAGATTATGCCTTTGTTGCCCACAGTGAATACTCCTGTACTGATAAAAGCAGTTCATGCTCTATCCCATTATAAAATTGGTACAAAAGTGAAAGAATTTTATCCAGTTTGGGCAGAGGCGTGATCATTTTTTTCAAACTTTGTATTCATGAAATGGAGAAAGGAGTGAAAAACATTTGTGCATTGTAAATTATTCACCTGGGTATGCTTTTCTCCATTACCCTTTTTGTCATGAAACAATAGAAAAGACCGTATATCCACTGGAAAACCTCAGTGACTTGCAATTGTTGTCAGCCAGGTAGTTCTTGAGCTTCCTGAATTTTCAGAACCTCATCAGTTCCTTTTCTCATTTCCTCTGTTAGCATCCAAGAGCGGATATTTATTCCACTGATGAGGACTCTAGAGATGATTTGTTGGAGGACATGACTTTTCTGTAACAGCAGTCAGTCTTAATTAGTCCAGTCTTCAATTTTGGAAAAGCAGTTTACAATCAGCTGCCTGATTTGTAGGAAACTGATCTTGAAAATTAGTGGTAGCTTTCAAGGCAAGAGATCTTTTGGATAAATGAAGAATGGTTTTCCTTAAAATTCTCGTTTCCAAATATGATGCATTTAGGCAGATAGCCTATAAGATGAAGACATTTGACTTTTTCCTCCCCATGACCCAGGAATTCTTTCAGTTGAAATGGATTTGGAATGTCTTTAGGCTTCAGGGGTTTAATCTCTGTCAGGGAATAGTTTGAAGACATTTCATTCAAATGGTAGGCATGTTTCCAAGCAAGAACAACAGAAGCAAGGTATAGCACATGTATACTACCCCTTAGTAGTAAGAAATTTTTGTGTTTAAGTAGAGGAAAATATACAAATTCTTTCTTGTCAAAACATATCCTTTTTTTAAGACTTAGCATAAACCTTTCAGAGCTTTTGCTCAGTCCAGATTCTGTGCATATATAGAACAAAGACTACATTCGTCTGTATGTTTTGCTTATTTTAAGGACTGAGTTGTCATTGTGATACCTTTTTTTACCAGGGATGACAATGCTTTAAGCAGCTAATGGTGTTCAGTTTACTGTGCAGCCTTCTGTGTAATTGGCATCCTTTCTTGCAAAATTTTCAGTGCCACTTTGCAAAAAGGACAAGTAGGGTGGCTGCCCCTGCTGCTGCTGCTTCCTTTAATGTTAATGCTTGGTAGGAGTATCGCGGACATTTCACTGCTAACTAAAAAGGCAAGGGCATTCCTTCACTTGCTTTAAAATGATTTGTACGTTTTTCATAAATGCATTAGAACTCCTAGTTGACTCTTACAAATAATGAATGTAACATGCAGAAGTATTGCTAGTGAAGAATATTTCATTTATCCTGATGCCTTCAAATATGCAGCTGTTCAGTTATAAGGCATATATTGCAGTTTGCCAGTTACATGACATAGCACCTTTTAGAACAGAATATCATTATGAAGATGAATGGAATATGAAAACTGAATTTTAATTCTGATTTGTGAATTTGGGGCAGTGGATATGTATGAAGCATTTATAGAAGTGCATAGAGAGCTTTAGTGTTGTTTACCTGTCATGTTCTCTTAATATGATCATTTTGTAGGAAGCCATTACAAAATGGATTAAGCAGATGAATCTGAAGTGTTTTCGCCTTAACTGAGAAAAACAAACCAAAGAGAACCATTTCTATTCCTCCAGTGATTCTGACTCTGAAGATGATGAACCCAGGAGGTTCCATGTAGAAATAAAACCTGTCCAGCCAAATAATAGCTCTCAGTACACTATGCCTTCCTTGGATGAATTAAAAGTGTCTATAGGAAACATCTCTCTTTCTCCAGCAATATCTGTAAGTTATTTTGTTTCTTGTATTTTTAATGTAGAGAACAAATTGGTGAAGAATCATTAGTGTTAAAATGTGTTTTACTGTTCAGAGTTTATTCTAGGTTGAAGTTAAGTGATTCTATTTCAAAGATTCTGTTTGCTTGTGCACTAGGGTCATCTTTGGTGCACTTTATTGCAGGGTAACATTAAGTAATTCTTCTTAGATTTTAATTTTCCTTTGAGTCTTGGGAGTGCTTAGTCCTTGTCTTCCTGCTTTTGCCATCACAAGACATTTGAATACATTGTGGAGATAGCTGAGTATAGCTTTAACAGCATTTACTAGTTAGTATTTGACAATATACAAACCTTTAAAATAGATCACTTAATATGGATACATGTAACTTCCACCATGCAGCTTTAGCGTATGTATTCTGCCGATCTGCAGAATCAGAACAGCTTTGCTTTTAAGGATAATATTGTGGTTAACGTATTAAAATAATAATGATTTTTTCTTTTTTTTTTTTCCCCTCCACATTTTGAAAGCAGAGGCACAGTCCTGTAAGTACAGAATGGCTTTTATTCATGTTTTTAGATTAAAACCAAGTAAGCATAGTATGTGATGGGATTATTGGGAAAACGTCAGGCAATGTTTCTTTTCATATACAGCATGTGACACATAAGCTGTTTAATTTTACTGCCCCAGCCTGTAAAGGGATTTAGTAATACTGCTCCCTCGTCAGCTATACAGTGTTCATTCCAGCCTTTTCTTACTGGTGTGACACGAGTGCACTGATTGTTCTGTACTGGTTTATATTCTGGTCTTCTGCAAGTTTACAATGTTTTGCCTGGTATTGAAAGCAAACATCTCATAGCAAGTTGAGTGAAAAGTAGAACCCTGGGACTAAGTGTTTTATTTGACAATTGTTAAAATAATTTATTCCTAACTTTTTTCCCATTTCAGGCACAAATTAATCGAAATTCATCCAGTAAGTGTCATTTTTTAACTTCTAGTTTATTTCTGTTCATTTTTTTCACATGGCATGAAAATAGTTCTTCTTTTAAAACGGTTGAAGAAATAAACTTCTTAAGTATCTGTATTTTAAATAGACAAAAATATATCTCTTGTGAGTTCTAGATACCTCAGTAATGTGTGCCTCTGAACTACTCACAGTAAACTCAAAGGACACAATTAAGTTTTTCAATCAAAATTTCAATACAGCTAGTAGAAACACCCAAAGTCCTCTTTTTTCTATACCCTCAGCTTCTCCCTATTCTGGGAAACAGATGAAGCTGGTTGTGACAGGGATGAGGAACACATCCAAGAGCCAAAGGGGGGACCCGATGGGAAAAACTCAAGTACAAGTTCCTGAAACCTTTCCACCTGCTGAAATTTAGTATAATCCACAAACCAGTAAAGCACACTCTCTGTTTTGTACTCAAACACATAGAATATGGTGATGGATATAGAGGACAGAGCATTAGTCTCTATCCTATGCGGATTTTTTTGGTGGGAAATCAAGCCAAATTTGCTGAAGATAATATCGATGTAAACAGTATAATCTAAGGAAGAAATTTCAATTGAATAACACTTCCTTCCAAAACTTTTTGCTCTGTGTAGTCCTCTCGTATTAGAAGCTATTTCAGGAGTATCTGAATTTATATTGTGAGAAAGAACAGATTTTTTCTTTTCCATTTTAATAATTCATAATTTGTTTCAAACTGCAACCATTAATATTTGCTACCTTTTTACAATAAAACTGAAATTTTTATTTTAGAGTGTCACAGCTTTGGTAATAATACTGTGTTATTTGCTTAGGTGAAGAATTAACAAAATCAAAGCTCTCTGCTCCAGCTAATGAGTAAGTTCAAATTTAAATTTCTGCCAAATGCAGTTTTGCAGGAAATTAATCTCGTTTTGATCTAGTACTTGGAAACTCAGTGGAAATATCAACTGATTGCTATTTTAAGTCAGGCATCTATTGCATCCTAAGAGTTAATGAGTAATTATGTAAAAATGGAGGTTTCTATTTAATGCATTTGCTTCAATTGATATTTATCATTACATGATTACAAACTGCTAGTTTTCAGTAAAATCTCAGGTTTAAAATAAGATAGGTTTAGTTTCTGTCATATAGTATTCCACTGTAAAGTCTTTAAGATTACAAGATTTGAACAGGTCTGTATGCAGTGCTTATATATTAATATACTGCAATAAATGGATTTGAAGATGTTTGTCTCCTTGAAAATGACAATAATTTAAGTGACATTATGAATTGTGTCCACACACCGAATTGCACCAAGGTATCAGTTCAGATAGCCTCCTTAGATGTAGAAAAGTTCCTTGACCTGCAGTTTGTAAATACTTTTATTTTTAGATGTGAAAACTAACTAATAGAGAATAATTTAGCAAACTTATTTATTACACTATATTATCAAACTACTACTGAAGTTGTAGTTTGATTTTATGAGTACATACATTTCTCATTTATATTCCAATTGTAATGCTTAATATAGAAAGGGGAACAGTGACCTCCTGGCGTGGGATCCACTCTTCAGCAGTTCTCTTGAATCTTCCTCTTCAGCTTCCTTGACATCCTCATCCTCCTCAGGTAAAATCTTTGACAGTAGAAAATGTTTTCTCTGTATAGTTCAGCATGTTTTGCTGTTATTGCAAGGGGACATGCTTTGACTTTTGAAATAAAGGAACTTTGTAAAGCAGTGTACTGTGTTTCAAGCTGAGGGTGCAGTATATCAGGCTTTCAGGCTAGGGAGCAAGGAGGAAGAGGAAACACTACAAATGTTAGGAAAATTCTGTCTTGCTTCTGCCTTTTTTATCACCTTGTCTCACTTTCCAAAACCAAAGATTGCCATCTAGAATATAATTATGTTATTTCAACTGGTAGGACTGGGAGATTAAGTGGAGGTTGTCACAGCAATTGTCAGACAAGCTGAGCTTGCAGTGGGAGTTGGGATGGTTCTTTCAAGGAAAGTCCATTGAGCTATGTAGTAAAAAGGCACCGCAGATCTTTGCTGTGAGGAACTTGTTTCTTGCAGGAAACTATCATCCTGTTAGTAGATGTGTGGACATAATCTGAGAGGAGATGGATAAAAATGGCAGGACTGGGACTAGAACTAAGGAAGAGAGTAGGGGTATTGGGAGGAAAAGGGTGGGCTGAGGCGAATGGGAGGTGAAGGGCAAGATGTTTCATGGGAATTTTCAGTGCATGATTTTTGAGGATGTGTAGTGTGACCAGGACACTGGCAGGCTTTCCTGAAACCTGATCTATACATATATATATATATATATATATATATATATATGGTTATATTCAAAAGGCAGTCAAGGAAGGGGACCAAAATAGTACATGAGCAGAGGTTTCTCTTGAAGAGGCTGACAGCTGGAGATGTTGAAAAACTAGTCAAGAAAAAGGAAGGATGTAAAACAAAGGACAGACGGACTAAAACAAAAACAGCTTATGCACCTGCTTACTTAAAGCATTTATTGTTTATTATTTATTGTTTATTATTTATTGTTTATTATTTCTCAGGGAATTTAAAGCAGAATCTACAATCCACTAACAGTATCAGATACCGTGTTTTCATAGTTCTTTTCAGTTTACCTACCTCATATCTATTTTCCAGCCCCTGCTGTTCAAATATAGAGACTCTTCTCCTCCCACATGCCTAATAAGAGAAGTGTTTTCCGTTTCTTTTAGTTAGCTATTCATATTCCAAAAATTATGACAGACTTCACTTCTTTCTTCACAGTCATGGCTTTCTAGCTGTTTTCCTTTATAATGGATAACATAGGTTGAAGAACAGTAGGGAAAAGTACGTTTCAATTGGGAAACTCTGCATAACTAGTTTTACTTCTTCTTGGCTTAGTAACGTACTCTAGGCAGCAACCAGCATTGCTGTATAACCTCTTAAGTTTTAAGTGGAACTTACTCTTTGACTACAAATTTGTGCTGGTTCTGGTTTTTAACAAATATAGCTTATGGAAATCATTGGACTGTCTCTTCCTTATTTAGATAACCAGTCAACAGCATTGGCTCGTGGATCCATGTTTGCAACATATTTAAAGATATATATATATATTTTAAAAAATGGAATATCCTCAAAATAATCTGTTTTACTAGCTTTGGTCTGTTGTCAGAGCCCCGTAGAGGAAGGCAGAGGATTTGTGGTACTGGTGGTTCTTAACTGTATCCAGTTGTTTACTGCACTGCCTGGATGGGAAGTAAAATCAGGTTAGGGAGTATTTGTACAGCCCCTCTCAGTAGCATAGTTGTGGAGAAAGTAAACTCTGGCCGATGAGTACTGACAGGAAATTGGATCTGTAACAGTCTCTGTAGCCATACTTGGGAGGAGTCATCTATCCAAGCCCTCATATCTGAATGAGGCTTACTTCCAGAGCCCTACGCTTCATTGAAACTGGTGGAATATAGTGTCCAGTGGGCATAAGTCAATATTAGATCTATGACATCTGTGCTTGGCAGACTTGATCTGCTAAATAATTATTTAAAGGATTGTTGTTCTAAGAATTAACAAACATACTTATGTTTGTGAAACGATCTATGGAGTTAAGTAGAAAAGTGACTGTTCTAAAGTATAACAAATTACTAATGCTTTTGGGGAAAACATATGGGATTTATATAGGTTGTATTGTTATTTAAATTAAATTCTGATTCTCAGTAACATGCAGCTTAGCTCTAAAGACATTAAAAATACACAACTTTGATCTGATTGTATTTTCCTTGAAATCAAGGCTTTCTCTTCAACTTCAGGGTTAATATAGGTAAGCTGGTTCTTAAAGCTTTTGAAAATCTCAATTCAAATCTTAAGTTACATAAATTAGGGGGTTTGTGTGCAGCATTCATGATGTAGCTTGTTCCACGGGTTACTTTTTACTGTTAAAACATTTCTTTAAATGTGTGTTAATCATTGAACACTTAAACTACCATGATATTTGAGCAGACAGTTGTTTATGCAGTACAGAAGTAAACTTTGGTCATCCATGAATAATCGTGCTTTATTAGAAGTTTAAGCTAACTTTGTTATCTTGAACCAACCCAACAGACATTTTTTAGCCAGCTATTGGTATTGTAAAAATGCTTCTTTTTATGTTCCTCATTTTCAGCCACGTGCATTTTTAAAATAGTTTTGAACACTTGCACAATCCTTTTTGAATAGGATTTGCTGTAGTATTTTATACTTTGAATTATATTTAAGATAGCTTAAAAAGGGAAAACTGTGTTTGTGTAGGCTTAGATAATGTACTTGTTCAGTGTACAAAAAGACCACTGTAGGGAGGACATCTGTACTTTTGATCTGACTTTTAAATGTATGGCTCTCTTTTTTGATTCTGTTTGTCACTCTGCTGTTGCTCCTAGCTTTGCCAGTCTTCAAGACATTAAGAATTGACTAACCTTGCATTTTCTGCTTCTGTTGTCATCTACTGTGACAGGCAACAGTCAAGTGCAGGAAATACGTGTGGAAAACTCCCATTTTCCAGCACCCTGAAGACTATAGGATAATAGAGGAAAGAGACTGGGGTGGATAATGCCTCATACATATAGTTACTCAGTAGATACTGGGTGATGAAGAACAGCAAACATCATGACTGCACTGTCTTCATTCATTCACTGAACAGCCATTTATGTTGGGCCTTCCTATTACAAATGTTAAGGACAGGAGGATAAAAATGTTTGGAGGGAAAAGAGTAGGATAGGTTTGATTAAATAACTTCAAAAGACATTAAAAGCAGAAATCTATGGAGAGGAAACAAAAGTGGAGTAGGACACAAGAAGAAAAAGACAAATGTGAGAGAAAGTTGAATCACAACAGAGAGGAGGTTAGAGGCATTGGGAAAGGAATGAGCAGGAGGGCCTTCAGTGGAAAGAAATGTAACAAATGACTTTTTGGCTTACTTGCAAAAAGGAAGTTTGGCAGTATGAATGAAGTACATTTTTTATGTGGCTGGTTTTTTTTCTTTTATTTGTAAGTGGTGGGATTTTTAGCCAAATAGAGCAATTATTTTTTATGCTGGCTAGTAATCCTCATGATGTGGATATTCAATACATTTTTGAAAATTGAAATGTTTATCTTTTCAGTGTTGATCCTAGTTTTAATTCTTCCCCTTTCCTTCAGCTACACTAAAAGAGCGCAGTAGGAGCTCCTCCTCATCTACCACTGGTTTGCCTGGGTGTAGAGTATCTCAGTCTTTACTTGGATACCAGACAGATTCTGGGTCTACAAGCCCATCCTCACCAGACTTTACTATTAGCAGCTTGTGCAAATCTAGTGTTACAGCAGCGCCTTCAGGGAGCACCAGTACTTTATCCAGTGTTTCACGCTCTCAAAGTCAGTGGATTTCTTTTGCTGATGAACTTCTTACAATTAGACACACAAGCACAGACAAGAAGGACCCCCAAAGATTTCATTTTAAAACTGAAAATGCCTGCCTTGCCTCTTCTGCTTTGCTTGGGAATTCTTCCAACAGCTGTGCTTCTGAGGATCAAAGTGACCTTTTCAATAATACTATATGCCATGAACAATTATTCATTGAAGAAACTGGCACTGCTGCTGAAATTTCTTCTGCATCATCTTCAGCACTACTGGACTATAGTTTAGTGTCTTCTTGTGTTCATACAAATAAGGGTATGGCAAGCATGCAATGTGTACTGCTCTTTGCTAATAACTGACTCCAAAAAGCAAGCTTTTCACTTGTTTTTCTTTTGGTTAGTATTGCTCACTTGATGTTAAAATTAACTCTTCTTCTTCTTACTTGGAATGTACTAAACCACTCATTAGCACCAACTTCCTTGAAAGTCAAAACAATGAAGTAAATAATCAGCTTGAAATAAGAAGAAAAAATCAAATTATGCTATTAAAGGCATTGCTTTCTCTTAAATATGCAGAGCTTTGCTTTTCTAGAAATAGGATTGTATTTTTGTGGGATGTCAGGCAGCAACGAGATCTCAAAGGTTAAGTGATTGCATTTGCAAAAACAATTCCATTCCTAAATGGTTTTGTATAGATGTTTTCTGATTAAATAAAATTAAATAAAATGGATTTTAAACTGTTCCTTTTTTAACACCCTATAATTTGGTGCATGGATGATATCATGGTAATGCTACGTACTAAGAGGGCAAAGGATAAGTGCATTTGGGCAGGTGTGCCATGACTCACTGAATACTTGTGGTACTGCAGCAGACTACTCAATGTTTAGCATGGACTGCCATCTTGGGGCATAATAATAATTTTAAAGAAATGACTGATAATTTAGAAGTTAATTTATCTGGAGACATTTGAGTTTTCAACTCTTAAGGTGGATGTGGTCAGTATTAGCCTAATTTCTTTCTTCGCAAGTCAATAATGAGCCTTGTGTACTTAAATGATAGCAAAATTATGCTATATGCCTGCAAAAACTTTATACTTAAAAGTTTTAAATTACGTTAACTTTAAATTATTTATGATTTAATTAAAAAAGAACCATCCAGAATAATTTGAGGGAGATAGTAGGGTGTGCTGCAACAACATAGTCATATATCAGGATTTCAGTCTGTTTTGAAGTTAATTTTAGATCTGGCATACTTGCGGGACAGCATCTAACATTTATTTTGAAATATGGTTCTATTTGTTCAGTTCAGAAAAGTGACTATGTAAAAGTGGCATCTTTACACTGCCGCCACCTAGTTGTTTCTGTTAAGTTTAGGAGGACAATGGGGCAGTATTTTTTTTAATAGCTTTTTACTTCTGATATTTTGGCCAAGAGGAAAAACTAGGAGTTAATGTGTTCTAAAAAAACAGTAATTTATCCGTGACACTGGTGTGTATTTATTGAAGTCAGCGGGATTTCAGTGGGCAAAATTTGATATGAACAGGGTTACGCCATTAAGTCAGCCAGGACCAAATATCAGTTTCCAGTGAATTTTTCTTTTGTGGTGAGACGTGAAAGATTGCCCTGTGTTCTGAATCCATATAGATTATACACAAAAGGAAGCTCAGGTAAAACCCTCTTTTTACATACAAACCTCAAAGAATAGTTCATATGAAGTCATTTGAGAGCAATGAGAAAGGCCATGATGCCATTTTTAGTTACTTTTCAAGGTGTCACATGGCCCTATTTTAAGAGCATTTGCAATTAGCAGTAAATCTTACAAGATGGAGCTTGTAAAATAGAAACTTTTAATTGAAACCTAACTTCTAATTATTGTATTCAAATGAGTACGTATTTATGTTCCAAGTGACCTTTCTAATATGTATTTCCTTAAATTTGCTTTCTTTCAGCAAGACCCACAACTCCTCTCTCGGTAGGCACCATTGTACCCCCTCCAAGGCCTGCTTCAAGACCAAAGCTATCTACTGGGAAACTTAGTGGGATTAATGAAATAGTATGTATTGATTTTTTTTTTTTTAATTCTCCATTGTAACTTGATTTTAGATATACCATTCATTTACATTATTACAGTGGATTTACTTTCCAGCCAGTGTACCAGGAATCACATAATCAGATTTTTCACTGTCACCAGATGGACTCAGTAATTGTTCATGATAACTATATTACTATAACTAAATAATTCTTAACAGAACTACAAAGGTCCAAAACATAATTTTTTTGCATCACCTGATTGGTTTTATTTGAGCAAACAAATAATTTGATAATGAAAGGATAGCATGTGTATGAGATTGAAATTTTCGAAATGTGAAAGGGTAGTGAAGTTATTTACAAAGCTCCATTGACTCAGGGATATCACTAAGGCTTTGGGGAATGAATGGTATTAAGATGATCTTTATCAGTCCTGTGTTGACATAAGCAGCCTTGCTGTGACTTCTCCCTCCCCTTGGTGCTGTTTGGTTGAGAAAGAAGGTGGCAGATTGCAGCAGCAGCCCATCAGTATAGTGAGAGGTTCCATGCTGCCTGCATATCTGTTCACTGCCTCCAGTGCAGGTACACCTGCCAATAAGGAATGTGGCAAAGAATGTGAATATCTAGAGAGCATATCAGACCAAGCCATGCTTAATCTCCTCGAATATTAGGATTCTTTGGGTTTCATTTGACTTATTGACTTTGAAAAATATTGTTGCAGTAAGATCTTCCTGTCTTTCAAAGTAGCAAGATATTTTCAGCATATTCTTGTTATAGGCAAAATTCTGGTCTTCTGCTTTAAAAAAAAACAGAAATTCCTTTAAACTTTTGCATTTCTGTAAGGTCAGAATTGGGTTCATTTTGAGATTCTTTTCTCAATCCAATATGAAATTATAGTAATTGCCCTTAGACCAAGGAATCCGCTCTACATGTCTTCATAAGTAAAGAGAAGAATTTAGCTGGTACTCTTCTGCTATAAAGAAGACTGGAGGCTATATTTAGACTGGAGGCTGGCTGATGTTGTGTGCATATACAAGAAGCGTTGCAGAGAGGATCCGGGGAACTACAGGCCTGTCAGTCTCACCTCAGTGCCGGGGAAAGTCATGGAACAGGTAATCTTGAGTGCTATCATGAAGCACATGCAAGAGAACCAGGTGATCAGGCCCAGTCAACATGGGTTTATAAAGGGCAGATCTTGCCAAACTAACCTGATCACCTTCTATGACAAAATCACTCGACTACTGGATGGGGGAAAGGCTGTGGATGTAGTCTTCTTGGACTTCAGTAAAGCCTTTGACACAGTTTCTCAGGGCATTCTGCTTCAGAAACTGTCAGCCTCTGGTCTGGAGAGGCGCACACTCTTCTGGGTTGAAAACTGGTTGGATGGCCGGGCCCAGAGAGTGGTGGTCAATGGAGTTAACTCCAGCTGGAGGCCAGTTACAAGTGGAGTTCCTCAGGGCTCAGTACTGGGTCCAACTCTGTTCAATGTCTTTATCAATGACCTGGATGAAGGCATTGAGTGCACCCTCAGCAAGTTTGCAGATAACACTAAGCTGGGAGGAAGTGTGGATCTGCTGGAGGGTAGGGAGGCTCTGCAAAGGGATCTGAACAGGCTGGACCGCTGGGCCGAGACCAATGGCATGAGGTTTAACAAGACCAAGTGCCGGGTCCTGCACTTGGGGCACAACAACCCTATGCAGCGCTACAGACTGGGGGAAGAATGGCTGGAGAGCTGCACGGAAGAGAAGGACCTGGGGGTGTTGGTTGACAGCCGACTGAACATGAGCCAGCAGTGTGCCCAGGTGGCCAAGAAGGCCAGCGGCATCTTGGCTTGTATCAGAAATGGGGTCAGCAGCAGGTCCAGGGAGGTTATTCTCCCTCTGTACTCGGCACTGGTGAGACTGCACCTCGAATACTGTGTTCAGTTCTGGACCCCTCACCACAAGAAGGATGTTGAGGCTCTGGAGTGTGTCCAGAGAAGAGCAACGAAGCTGGTGAGGGGGCTGGAGAACAAGTCTTACGAGGAGCGGCTGAGAGAGCTGGGGTTGTTTAGCCTGGAGAAGAGGAGGCTGAGGGGAGACCTTATTACTCTCTACAACTACCTAAAAGGAGGTTGTGGAGAGGAGGGAGCTGGCCTCTTCTCCCAAGTAACAGGGGACAGGACAAGAAGGAATGGCCTGAAGCTCCGCCAGGGGAGGTTCAGGTTGGATATCAGAAAAAAATTCTTCACAGTAAGAGTCATTGGGTACTGGAACAGGCTGCCCAGGGAGGTGGTCGAGTCGCCTTCCCTGGAGGTGTTTAAGGAAAGGGTGGATGAAGTGCCGAGGGACATGGTTTAGGGAGTGTTAGGAATGGTTGGACTCGATGATCCAGTGTGTCCTTTCCAACCTTGTGATTCTGTGAAAGTATCATTTTGCACAAAGTTACTTTCATTTGATACTGTTTAGAATCGTAGAATAGTTTAAGTTGGAAGGGCCCATCAAAGCCCATCCAGTTCCAACCCCCCTGCCATGGGCAGGGACACCTCCCACTAGACCAGGCACCATGTAGTGGCATTTCTGTATACAGGCAAAATAGCATTTAACCATTGAATCTTATGAGGTTCGGGATCTATATCCCCTGGTCTTGATCCCTTAAATGAGGCCCATGGATCTGCGTAATTGAAAATGACACAGTAATCCATTTTCACAAATCCTAACAAATCTAATTCTTGTGGTTCAGTTGTTCATTTTTGGAAGCCATCCAACCCAATTATTGAACTCATCAACTGTATCAGTAGGGGCGTTGTTTACAAATTGCCATCTGTCAGAGGGAACAGGCCAGTTGTGGACAGGTTGTCCTACCAAGCAGGTTGTAAAAGGATTTCCTGGATTGGATAGGTCTCCACAGAGCCTTCTCGTCTGCAGGCTGAAAATCCCCAGCTCTCTCAGCCTGTCCTCATACGGGCGGTGCTCCAGCCCTCTGATCATCTTCATGGCTCTCCTCTGGACACGTTCCAACAGTTCCATATCGTTCATATATTGGGATTCCAGAACTGGACACTGTACTCCAGGTGGAGTCTCACAACAGTGGAGTAGAGGGGGATAATCATGTCCCTCGACCTGCTGGCCACACTTCTTTTTGATGCAGCCCGGGATATGGTTGGCCTTCTGGGCTGTACGCGCACATTGCTGGCTCATGTCAATCTTCTCATCAATCAACACCCCCACGTCCTTCTCCACAGGGCTGCTCTCAATCACATCGTCCCCCTTCCTATGTTGAAACCAGGGATTGCCCCGACCCAGCTTTAGGACCTTGCACTTGGCCATGTTGAACCTCATGAGGTTCTCACAGGCCCACTTCTCTAGGGCCTATTTCACTTCCACCAGCTTGTCTAGGTCCCTCTGGATGTCATTCTAACCTTCTGCTGTGACGACTGCACCACTCAGCTTGGTGTCGTCTGCAAACTTGCTGGGGATGTATTCAATCTCACTGTCTGTGTCATTGATGAAAATGTTAAACAGCACTGGTCCCAGTACAGACCCCTGAGGGACACCACTTGTCACGGATCTCCATCTGGACATTGAGCCAATGATCACTACTCTCCGAATATGACCATCCAACCAATTCCTTATCCACTGAACAGTCCTTATCAATCCATATCTCTCCAATTTAGAGAGAAGGATGTTGTGGAGAACCATGTCAAAGGCTTTACAGAAGTCCAGATAGATCACATCCATTGCTCTTTGCACGTCCATTGATGTGGTCACCCCATCATAGAAGGCCATAGGTTGGTCAGGCAGGACTTGCCCTTGATGAAGCCATGCCGGCTGTCTCAAATCACCTCCCTGTCCTCCATGTGCTTTTGCATGTCTTCTAGGAGAATCTGTTCCATGATCTTTCCAGGCACAGAGGTGGGGCTGACGGGTCCGTAGTTCCCAGGGTCATCTTTTCTACCCTTTTTAAAAATGGGCACAATGTAACCCTTCTTCCAGTCACCAGGATCTTCTCCTGATTGACATGGCTTTTCAAATATCATGGAGAGTGGCTTGGATTCGCCAATTCCCTTGAGAGTCTAGGATGCATCTGTATGTTCTGGGATTCATTCTATATGTTCAAGTTCCTCAGGTGGTCACGAACCTGATCCTCCTCTACAGTGGGAAGGGCTTTAGACCCTGGTTCCTATCATGTTGTCCATTGACTCAGGAAGGGTGAAGAGAGCAGTTGTCAGTGAAGACTGAGACAAAAAGTTAGTTGTTGAGTACCTCAGCCTTCTTGTTTTCTGTCAATATGAGGTCACCATTTTCATTCACTGGGGGTAGGCTTTCTTTAACCTTCCTTTTCTGATTTACATGCCTGTAGAAGCTTGTTATTCCTTGCTTCTCTTGTCAAGTTCAGCTCCAGCTGTGCCTTGGCCTTCCTAACTCCATCCCCACACAACCAGGCAGCGTCCCTATAGTCTTCCCAGGTCCCTTGTCTCTGCTTGCACTCCCTGTGCAGTTTCATCTTGCTCTTCATTTTGACCAGCAGGTCTCAACTCAACCATGCTGGTCTCTTCCCGAAGTTGGTAAGGTGACACCAGCCATGGAGACACGTATTAATAGACTAGGCTCATCTGCTTCTTCCAATGTCACTGCCCTCAAGTGGAAGGAGAGAGAAAAAAAATCATCTGGGCCCCAGATTCCCTCACTAGCGGTCTCAAGGCCTTGAAGTCGCTTTTAATCACCCTTGGGCTACGTACTGCAGCTTTGTCACCTCCGGCATGGAAGAGCACCAATGGGTAGCAGTCTCAGGGCAGTAGAGGACTGGGGAGTTTCCTAGCGATATCCCTAACCCAGGCTCCTGGAAGGCAGCACGCTTCCCTATGAGCAGAGTCTGCTCCACATATTGGACTCTGTGTTCCCCTCAGCAGGGAGTCTCCTGCAACTAACTCACCTTTTCTTCTTTGTGGCGGTTCTAGCATTATGAGATGGAGGCATTCCTTTGTTTGCTTTTCCTCTGGTGTAGATAGATCGGCACTCACATTGTCCACTGCTTGGTATTCCACAGCTACAACTTTGTATCTGTTGTGGAGAGGCACCTGGGGAGGAGTGGGCAGGGAAGGGGGTTCGCTTGCTGCCCCATTTGTGAACTTGCTTACATTCACTACTTCCTTTTAAGTCCCTGTCTACATTCTGGTGCGGGGACGATACCAAATCTTTATGATTGAGGGCTTTAGAAATTGGCTATTATCTGGGTACCAGTGGAAGACTTGTTAGTTGTCCTGATTATATATGAACTTCTTTTACACTTCCCATTGTCTGCATAAAAGCTGCATACCCAGCAACAAGAGTGATAGAACTGAAATTTAAAAAAGAAAAAATCACTCTGCCAAAGCAGATGCTTCAGGGGTTCCAGTACCTTTTAGACAGATTAATCCCAAAGTGATCATTAGTTAGTTTAATACTTTAACAGTTAGGTGAATTATAAGTTCATCCAGAGATTTAGGATGTGAGAGTCTCTAGGCCCAACTCCTATTCAAAGAAGAGCTGACTAAAAAAATACATCGAGTTTCTCGGGGATGTGCTGAGTTCTGAAAATCTCCAGAGAGGGAGATATTACAATCTCTTTGGGCAACCTATCCCAAGATTTAAACAGAAGGTTACAAGAAGGATTTTTTTTCCCTAACTTCAGCTAAAATTTCCTTTGCTCTTGCATCTCCAAGAAAAGCCTGACTCCACCTTCTTTGTACCCTCTTTTAGCTAGTGAAAGACTGCTAGTAGATCCCTCCTTAGGCATCATGTGCTCCAGGTCCTTCAGCCTCTCCCCTCTTTCATGTACTCTAGTCCCAGCTATTTCAGTTGCCCTCTGCTGGACTCAGTTCCAGTCTCTTAGTAGCTCTCCTTTAGCTCTGTAAATTCACGTTTGCTCCACACAAACACAGGGCTGTAGGCTTAAGTTCTGCTACAGTGTTATAGCACAATTATTGACAGGCTCCTACATAATCAAATATATTAGACTTAACTACTCAGGCAAAAAATTAGTAAAAATAATTTGTGAAACAAATAGAATTGATTCCAATGGAAAATGTGAGTTGTCTGTTTTAAACTAAAAACTAGGATAGATAAAGCATTAAAGGAATTGTGTTGAGAAACACTATGAAATTGATTGGGGTATGAATTGAAGAACTCGTCTATTTGTAATCTTTCTTCATCTTTTTAAAACCATTTTGTGTAATATTGTATTCTCTTTTGTTCAGCCTAGGCCATTCAGCCCTCCGTTGACCTCTAACTCAAGTCCACCACCTGCAGCTCCCTTGGCACGTGCAGAGAGCATTTCCTCAATATCCTCTTCTGCTTCTCTCAGTGCAGCAAATACACCTACAGTCGGTAAGTTAAATTAACCATTTTACCTTATTTTAGAACAAGCATAACTCTACTATTAAGTTCCACCAGCTAGAAAAAACATTAATTGGAGTTAGATGTTCCATATGTGAGTCCAGTCTAGGTACTTCATGCAATACCTACTTCTAAATGACACTGAGAGATAGGCAGTAGGTTTAATTAGATTAGACCATAGATCCATTTATGGTATGTTCTTTAGGGAAATATTTTTCAAAATTATTATGCTATTAATCCTTCTTTGGTATGCTTGTATATCTGTTAATGAAGCACAACATGTTAGCATGTATTTGTTCAGAAGATGTTATTGTATAGGTGAAGAAATATTTTGGGATACTGGTAAATTTTAATGAATATGACTGTTCATAAAATTGATTTCTTTTATATTCTTTATATTTTGTTTGTTTTCTTGTGATTGTGGTTTCCAAAAAAGATGGAACTAATGTTTCTTTTTCTTCAAGTTAGTGAAGTATATAAGCTAAACAGATATGTCTGTTAAAAACAAAACAAGCAAATGAGCAAAAAAACTGAAGATGAAAAGCAACTTAGTCATCACTTGTTCCCACTAATTTCAGATTTTCTCATGTCTATAAAGGAAAATCCTTCAGCTTTAGCAAATGAAAAGAAGGGAGATTTGTTTCATTTTATTTAAGACACTTTAACTTTTCTCCTTTAGCAGAATTGAAAGTCCTTTATTCCTGAACACTGTTACCACTTTAGTCCCAAGTTAAATCTGATGCTTGAGTTAATACTCACTGATCTGTGAATGTCACTGGTGCCAATGATTCCTCACCCAGGCAAGCATCTACACAGCTTCTAGTGGGAGTTCTGCACTTAAAGTAGTGCAGCTGTTTCTATCCTGCGCAGGACCAAAGCTATTATTGTAAGGGCTGCCCAGCCTTAGCTGCTACACTTAACTCTCCATCAGTTTCCCAAATGCTGAGAAGCATCACAGAAAGATGACTGATGTTTTGGTTGCCAAAGTCCATCCGGGCTCACTTCCTCAGGCCTCAGCACTGGTGCCAAGGAAACAAGTTGGTGGCAGAAGCACCAGTAGCCCCAGCTCTGAGTGTATGTGTTGTTGGAGACAATGACAGAGTGAAGTCGTGAGGTGAGGGAGGAGGTAAGGAGGTGTGTGCTGACACCAAGGTTTGACGTGGTTATTAAAGTGGCCTATCGACAATAAACGAGGCATCATCTACACTGTCTGTATGAGTTAAATGGTCCTGAAGAGCTGGGAAAGGACAGTGCAGATGGCTGAATACTCTTTGGGGCATGAGAGTATACTCTGCACTAGTGTCTGTATTCTTTTTATTTTGCACAATCCAGTATTTCCCTTACCCCATTGGTAACAATGGAGAACTGACTCTAATTATCATCTTCCAAGTGAACTTTAAGGCATGCATAACTGAATGTTTCTTTTATGCTTTAGCCTTATTCTGATTTGCAAAGTATTTTTTTATATATTTAGGTTTTTAACATATTTCTGCTTGAAATATTTTGTTTCCTTGCAATGTTTTGTTTCATTTAAATGTAATAGAGGATGATCTTTTGATTGGAAATCTTCCTACAATTGAAAAGCTTTGTGAGACACCACCAGGTATTGTACTCAAAACAGATTTATGTGTTAACTAATCATCCTAATACATTACACCTAATAAAATTTTATTTCTTTTGAAACAATTTTCTCCAGCTCTTTCTGGTATCTGGCAGACACAAGTCACTTGAAAGGTCAACTACTTAAGTTATTTGTTGCTGAAATCACCAAAACTAGATAAAGCCGCTTTTATGTAACACAGTCTTCTGTCTGTCACCCCTGCAAAACAAGCTGAAACTCAATCTTGCTTCTTGAGTTTGTCATTACTACTTTCTTTCAAGTAAAGTGAATATATTTTGACTTTGACAAATCTTATTCTAATAAGACAAGTAGGTAAAAATCTTTCTATACAGCCATATAATGTAAATCGTTGAAGATACATATAATAAATGTAATTTTTAAAAAAAAATATTTTCATGACAGCTGTTTAGCTAATATTAAAATTGTCTGAATATTTTTTCATAAATTGAACTAAACCGTTTTGATCAAGTTTATTTATTTGCCCTTCTTATGACCAGTGATGCAGTCTATTATCTGCAGGTTGGCAACCTCCTCAAGTGTGTCAATGCAACTGTTCACACGGTTGTATCACTAGATCTTGTGTCAGCATGGCTTAGGGGCTGTTAGTTGGGTGGGGCTGAAACAGGCAGCAGGGCACCAAAGCCAGCTTTGCTGACACGGCTGAAGGTGCTTGAACTGAACCTGTGAGCTGGGCTGCAGCCTGAGTTGAGAGCTCTGACAGCTCGCAGCAGGCATGGAAGGACCTGAAACTTGGTATCGCTGCATTGCGCTGTATTTTCAGCGGCAATACAACAAAATGACTTCCAGAGTTAGGTTAAGCAGTTATGTTTGTATCAATTAATTGTTTTTTAGGAGAGCACATAGATTTTTATGCATAAAAGGGCAACAAACAGCAAGAGCAGAGCAAATAAGAGAGAAACTCTCTCATTTGTAGTCCCTCGGATACACCTCAGAGGAATGTGTGTGTCTGTATGTATATAGATATATTTGCTTTGGTGTTGCCAAAAAAGGTAGAAGCAGCATTATTATTCCTAATAAATTTCGCTCTTCAGTCAAGAAATCAGTATTTATCCTTTACCAATAGGAATATATTTTATATGTTCTCATTACTCTGCATGATTTTCAAATATCAATATAAAAATAAACACAAGGCCATTATAAGTAAAAGATTTTAAACCAATTTATACATCTGTAAACAATCTGGTGTATTTAGTACAGAGTAATCACCTTCTATCTGTTCTACAATAGTTTGTTTTTACCTAGTAAATTGTGGGTAAGAGACAGGAAAACACCCAGGCAGCCATGCTGCTGCATCCATTCATGTGATCATAGAATAGTTTGTGTTGGAAGGGACCTTCAGAGGTCATGTAGTGCAGCTCCCCCTGCAATGAGCAGGGGCATTTTCAACTAGATCAGATTGCGCAGAGGCCCATCCAACCTGACCTGAAGTGCTTCCAGGCATGGGGATATCTACCACGTCTCCGGACAACTTGTTCCACTGTTTTGGCACCCTTATTGTAAAAAATTTCTTATACCCAATCTAAATCTACCCTCATTCAGTTTAAAACCATTACCACTTGTCCTGTTGCTACAGGATTTGCTAAAAAGCCTGTCACCATCTTTCTTATCAGTCCCCTTTAAGTACGGAAAGGTCACGGTAAGGTTTCCCTATAGCCTTCTGTTCTCCAGGCTGAAACAACCCCAACTCCCTCAGCCTTCCTCATGGGAGTGGTGTTCCATCCCTCTGATCATTTTTGTGACCCTCCTCTGGAAACACAGTACTCCACGTGGGGTCTCACCAGAGAAGAGTAATGCATATTTTGCTTTGGTGGAGTTTGGTATTTCATCAAACAGAATTTTTGATCGTTTTTAACTCTTTATTTTATTGCACATTTGCATCTTGAAATTATGATTTCTGGATTCCTGAGACTATTGAGAATCACGGCTTGTATTGGTAGTGTTCAGGGAGAGAAAGAAAATTTTGGAAACATGACCAATCTATTATCTGAAAGAATAAATAAAACAACCTACTATTTATATTGAAAAATAAATAAATAAATGTTTTTGTAGCCATCGTCATAATATTTTGTTCAAACCCGGAAATTCATTGATGAACGAAATATTGTGATGCTGGCTAGTAGACTGTCACTTTTGATCTCAGGAGGTCTAAATGTTGCTCTAAGATTTTTTTCATGACACTGAGAAGTATTCTGAAGATTTTACTACCTTGGGCAAGAAATCATGCTAGAGAGTGAGGTATGAGGTAGCGTAATTAGATCGACTGCTGTCTTTTACTCACTTGTTCTTATTACTTCTTTTGCTTAATCTGAACTTAAGTCTGATATCTCATATTAGACCATCTGTGAGGAAGGACCAAGGTCCCAAATTTCTTTCTGCTTCTGAAAGACTTCAGAAGGCACAGCCACTGTTTGAGAGTGAATAGGATTAGTTTACCTTGAGCAATATTATACAGAATCATTTTGTTTCTGCTGTATGGTATGAAAGAAAAGTTGCTCATGAAACAAAAAAGTTTGTGTCACCTTTGTGATAGATTATATTATGTGATATGCGCCACTTCAGAAGTGGTACGAAAAATTAGGAAGATGCTCTCAACTACTCTGCTGCACTAATAAAAAGACAGAACTTCTGGTACAGGATTTTATATTCAGTACACATGTAGAAATTTGGTGAAAAGAAAATTTCCATGACAATAGGTTTTGTCAGTTTTACACACACACAACAAACAAGTCTTAGCGTGAGGCCTGAGTTGATTTTTATAGCTACACATTGGAACTGGATTTTTATAGCTACACATTGGTACAGGTATGCACGAAGGCTTCTCCAACGGTTTCTGCTTAGGAATTATAGTCTTTGTTGGCTGAAATGGTTACAACAGTGTTCAACAGTTGACTTCTGTAGGGTGATATTAATGTATTGACGTGAAAGTTATCTAAATGAATTCTGTGCATTTCTGTGACCATTTTATCATACGTTTTTCCATACAATAAGCATACAGTAGGGATTATTTTTTTTTAAGTGTTCTTGTCAGTGTCTAATTTCCTTTGGATCTTTTGACTTCACTTTCATCAGTAGCCATTTTAATGCAGTGTTCTTCTGTCTCGTATGTATTTCCTTGCGTCTGTCCATTGTCATTATGTCATACTGATAGTCCTCTTTTCTTAGGCTGCTAAGCAGTGTTTCATGGTACAATTGTGCTGTACTATGTTTGTATTTTTCTACACACCTTTCAAGTAATACTGCACATTGTTGCTATGACCGTGATGGTGGTAACTCTTGAAAATTACAGGTGTCGTCAAACATTCTGAAATCTATTGCTAAGCTTTTTGAAAATTAAACCTATACACTGTATGTATTCTAGGTGTTTCACGTGGTCCCAGCCCTGTCAGCCTTGGAAACCAGGACACCTTGCCTGTTGCAGTAGCCCTTACTGAGTCCATTAACGCCTACTTTAAAGGAGCAGATCCCACAAAGTTAGTTAAATAGTGAATTGTTTTAAATGTAATAAGTTATAGTAAGAAAACAAGCTGGTTTTACTTTTATTGTTTTGAGGAAAAATGTATATACGTTAGAAGGGGGATTCAAAGGGTTTTTTCCCCTGGTATAAATGACAACCGTGGCTCATTGCTCTCTGTTGGTCTGAATTCTGCTAGGAGTTCATATATCCCTGCTATACAAAAATGTGTTCAGTGAAAACACTGAAAAGGAAAAGGGGCTTTATCATGGTTGGGTAGGTGCTACATGTAAATTTGGACAGCTAAAAGCACCTCATTCCCTCTGTCACATCCCTTGCTATGCTGCTTAGGCCTTGCCTAAGCACGATTGTGTCGTGTTTTTGAAGCCTGAAAATTATCCACCAAGACTACTGTATGCTTAACCTGCTAAACTTTTTACTTATTTCATGTAATGTCCAAGTTGAAAGTGATAGTACATTGTCACAGTGCCACATGACCTTCATTTGATTTTTCTGTTTTTAATTCAGTTCATCAGATTGTTAAAGTACAGATTTAAAGTTAGTATTAAAGCTAGGCAGTTAATGAGTTGCAATGAAACTGATGTTTTCATTCTCTTCTAGATGCATTGTGAAGATTACTGGTGATATGACAGTATCTTTCCCAAGTGGAATTATTAAAGTCTTCACCAGCAACCCATCTCCAGCTGTGCTCTGCTTCAGGGTAAAGAATACAAACAAACTAGAGCAGATTCTTCCAAATGCACAACTAGTATACAGGTTTTGTATTTTTTTCAATATAATAGTAAACTACATGATTTGTAAAATGTGAGTTGTTGTATATGTAAATCAGAATTCTCTGCAGTCTTATTGATTTACTTACACATAATTTAATTTTCTGAATTAATCTTGTTCACCTCAGTTTTCTCCACTGCCACCATTAAAAATCTCCAAGACTTCTGGACCTGAAACTTGTGCCAAGTATAACAGGAATCATAAAAACATAATTTGTAAATGTAGCTGTGTTTTTACATGCATTTTATAAATTAGTACTTTATACAGTAGAAACAATGGTAGGACTAAATGATGGAACAGTCAGCTTAAATGGAAAACAAGTAGCAGGAGCTATGTCTAGTCTTATTTGCCACTCACTAGTATATTTTTAAGCTGTATAATTTCTACAGTAGATCAGATCCTTTACATAACTAAATCTCTCAGCTGTGTAGCAGCATGCTTGGGACAGTTCTTAAGAAAAAAGGCTGCTGATTGAATGGCATAATGGTTTGAAATCACAGTGCTTTTTAAAACGTTTTTCAAATAACAGTTATAAAAGCTGTAATTATTTAGCAGAGTTCTGTTTCAGCTGAGCAGTTTCCATTTCACTTATTGGAGAAATTATTTGAAAACATTAAATGCTTTTAGATGCTCCTTTTTTTTACCTAACTGAAATAAATAATCAAAACACATGCATCTATTTATTTAATTTCGTTTTGATCATTCATACTTAATATAATGAATGATTCATACAAAACTAAATTTAATCACTTTTTGTCCTGATAGATTATAACTGAAATGTTAGCAGAGCTATATCTGACAGAGTGAATTATACCAAAAAAGTATAATTTTGAAAACAGTAAAAATGTCTAATATTCTTGTCTGAGTGCTGTAACACTTTAACTAGAAAGGATGCCTGTAGTGGTTACTTATGAAGTTAAAGCTATATGGTAATAATTTGACTTGTCATCATATATAATTTGCCTGATATTTATAGAGATTAAAGTTTTTAGTGACACATCATAAAGTTTTTCTGTTGACATCAGAATTTCTGATTCAAATTGCACTTGGTTGTGGAGCAGCAGAAAGATTTTCTACTAGTTCCAGTTATGTAAGTTGTGGAGCCCTCTGTGGTGATATGTAAGTGTCTATTTCATTAATCACAACAGTGTACTGAGAACTAAATTCTAAGTAAATTGGACAGACTACTGGTATGTAAGTCAATGTTCTAGGACATTCAACACATTGTGGTTATGTTTACTGTGTTGTACATGCTCATTGTCAGCTTTCATTCTGCAGGTGCAGTTTGTACTCCTTCTTAAGGATGGAGTTCCTCACTGTATTCGCAGGCATTCAGAGGAAGTCTTTGATTCTTAAGTGATTTGAATTTTGCCTTTGAATCAGTTTTCTTGAAAGCTTCATCGTTATTGAAAATTAACCTGATGCAACCAGAGCTGAAAACATTCTTGAGCTGCAGAACACCATGCTCCTGTAGCTCCCAGACAGGATTTTGCTTCTGTGGTCATGTGTGATCTTAGCTACATATAGAAATGATATAGACTCACAGAATCACTAGGTTGGAAAGGACCCATTGGGTCATCGAGTCCAACCATTCCTAACACTCCCTAAACCATGCCCCTCAGCACCTCATCCACCCATCCCTTAAACACCTCCAGGGAAGGTGACTCAACCACCTCCCTGGGCAGCCTCTGCCAGTGCTTAATGAGGCTTTCTGTGAAACATTGTTTCCTGATGTCCAGCCTGAACCTCCCCTGGCAGAGCTTGAAGCCATTCCGCCTTGTCCTGTCCCCTGTCACTTGGGAGAAGAGGCCAGCTCCCTCCTCTCCACAACCTCCTTTCAGGTAGTTGTAGAGAGTAATAAGGTCTCCCCTCAGCCTCCTCTTCTCCAGGCTAAACAACCCCACCTCTCTCAGCTGCTCCTCGTAAGACTTGTTCTCCAGCCCCCTCACCAGCTTCGTTGCTCTTCTCTGGACACGCTCCAAAGCCTCAACATCCTCCTTGTGGTGAGGAGCCCAGAACTGAACACAGTGCTCAAGGTGCGGTCTCACCAGTGCCGAGTACAGAGGGAGAATCTCTTCCCTGGTCCTGCTGGTCACGCCATTTCTGATACAAGCCAAGATGCCATTGACCTTCTTGGCCCCCTGGGCACACTGCTGGCTCATGTTCAGTCGGCTGTCAACCAACACCCCCAGGTCCTTCTCCTCTGTGCAGCTTTCTAGCCAGACTTCTCCTAGTCTGTAGTACTGCATAGGGTTGTTATGCCCCAAGTGCAGGACCTGGCATTTGGCCTTGTTAAACATCATGCCATTGGTCTCGGCCCAGCGGTTCAGTCTGTTCAATAAATTGTTAATAAGATTGAATGCACCTATAAGTATATTAGAATCAATTGCTTAAAATAAGTTGAAAATTAATTGAAAAATTTTTGAACACTTACACTCTCTACAAATGTGTGAAAGTATGGTAACACATGCAGCACAAGTCTTAATAGAATGCATTAGTGAAGCTGTGTCATAATCCAAACTAATTATGATTTCAACTGGGATAACACTCCTTTTCAAATAACACATTTCCAGCTCCCACACATCCTCACAGCACCTAATTGTATTAACATTGTGTTTTATTAAATGTAAACTCCAAATTCAGCATTAACTCCATCTTGTTATCATCAGTGGAGGAAACTCACTGCTTCACAGGCTGGTAGGAGAATTTTTATCAGATTCAACAAGCAGTTAATTTGTCTTAGTATTTAGGAATATAAATTCATGTGTTATAAAGCATTAGTACAAATTTGTGCTTGAAATAAAAGTGGAAATATAATAATTTTTATACATCCAAAATAGTACAACTCAGTTTTGCCTTCTGACCTTTCTTTTTCTTTGTAGTGATCAGTCACAAAGTGACTCCAGTACTAAGGATTTTTGGATGAACATGCAAGCTATAACTGTCTACCTCAAGAAATTATCAGAGCAGAATCCATCTGCATCCTACTACAATGTGGATGTTTTAAAGTATCAGGTAAATACTTTTTTTCCCCTTTGGAATTTTTTAAGGAAGTCTGGCAGATTTCCTATCTACACAGAAATTAGAAGAATTGTTCTTGCCTGCTACCATGCATGTGAACTGTCATCCCTCATCTGGACGACTTCTGAGTATGTCACTGTTTACAGTGAATAGGCTCTGCCCAGGCCTAGTGCATTTTTGCTATGCTTCATTACCTGGATTCATGACCTGTGAATTCGTGTGTGCAAGCATAAAAACTCTGCTTCTTTGGGAATTTGTTAGCAAAGCCAAGTTTTCCTTGAATTTAGGGGGTTTTGTCGAGGTTTGTTTGAGTTTGTAATTGTGCTGTCCTTGATCTTGTAATTGCTTAAATTTTGGATGCTGCAGCTGGTGATTTGTAACATATGAGAACAAATTATTTTCTCACCTCTCACAATATAGCGGAACATCTCATCCTGGAAACTATTTATAGTCATGTAAAGGACAAGAAGGTTACCAAGAGTAATCAGCATGGATTTATCAAGGGAAATTTGTACTTGACCAACTTGATAAACATCGTTGATGAAATGACTGGCCTTGTAGATGACGGGAGAGCAGTGGATATTGTCTGCTTAGACTCTTAGACTTTAGGAGGGGTTTTGATACTGCCTCCCATAGCATCCACATAGAGAAACTCCTGAAGTACAGGCTGGATAAACAGATGCTGAGATGGATTGAAAACTGGCTGAATGGCCAGGCCCAAATGGTAATGGTCAGCAGCATGAAGCCTAATTGGATGCCAGGAATTAGCAGGATATCCCAGGCGTTATTACTAAGTTTGCAGTCCTAAATTTAACATCTTCATTAATGATCTGGATGGTGGGGTAGACTGTACACTCAGCAAGTTTGCTGATGACACCAGACTCTGAGGGACCCCTGGATACACAAGAGGGTCACCCTCCAGAGAGGCCTCAACAGGCTGGAGAGATAGGCTGACAGGATACCATGAACTTCAACAAGAAGTAGTGCACCTGGTGAGGAACAACCCCATGCATTGATATATGCTGGGGGACACCCACCTGGAAAGCAGCTTGGCAGAAAAGGACCTGTGGGTCCTGGGAGACATCATGCTGAACATGAGACAATAATGTGCCCTTACTGCGAAGGTGGCAGATGGTCTTTGGGGCTGCATTAGGCACAGTATTACTGATTGATCAAGAAAGGGGATCCTTCCCCTCTATTCAGCAGCGGTGAAGCTGCACCTGCAGTACAGTGTTCTGCACCTGTGTCCAGTTCCGTGTTGTTCGTTGTGAGAGAGATATGGACATAATAGGGCTACAAAGATGGTGGTGGGTCTGGAGCATCTTTCCCACAAGGAAAGGTGAGAGAGCAAGGCCTGTTCAGCCTGCAGAAGGGAAGGCTAGAGTGCAATCTTATCAATGTGTACAAATAGCTGAAGGGAGAGATGTAAGGAAGATGGAGCCAAGCGCTTTTCATTGGTGCCCAGTGACAGGATCAGAAGCAATGGGCACAAACAGAAACACAGGAGGTTCCCTCTGAACATCAAGAAACACTTTTTTTCCTGTGAGGATGACCAGGCTCTGGCACAGGTTTCCCAGAGAGGCTGAGGAGTTACCATCCTTGGAGATACTCAAAAGTTATCTGGTCATGGTCCTGGGCAGCTGACTTAAAGTGGCCCTGCGTAAGCATGGGCCTTGGACGAGACGTCCCTTCCAAACTCAATTATTCTGTGAATCTGTGAGAAGATATTCTTGCTGTCAAAAAAACAAACAAAAAAACTTCATGAAAATTCAAGACAGACAGACTCACCTCAAATTGAGAATAGGCCTACATTGAAATGAGATAATTGTCCACATCAAAACCCAAAAGAATCTGTAAGTTTAGCTATTAATACCATTGTCATTTCCATATCTTACCAATGTAGCTTAAAATTTTGGTATACTGAATCTATAAAAAGCATATTAGGTATACAGAATTCCTGAGAAAGATGTAAGGAACAAAGTATTTCTTTGGATTGCAGAAATTAGTACTGTGGAAGTATGATATCTATTTAATATCTCTACCACTGGGGAAAAATGAGGCATTGGCATGTGGAAGCCCTTGCAGATAGAAAGGTTCTGGGCTGCCAAGAAAAGCTGAGAGGGAGCACCAGGACACAGAAGATTCCTCAAGTAAACTAGGAAGGTGATAGACATGCAGCAGGGTGGTAACACAAGCTCAGTTACAGAAGGAGCAGCACCCAACGCTCCTGCAGTAGGAAAAGAATGCTTTGAAAAGATAAGAACTGTTTTGGTGGCTGCCTATCCCATAATGACAGGTATTGGCCTCTGCTGCTGGCTGCTTGGGCAGCTGAATTGGTATGGCACGCAGCTGCTGAGGATTAAGTCATTTTGCCACAAGCATGTTTCTTATGTGAGGCAAAACACAAGACTAAAACAAAACTATTTTGACTTATAAGAGCCAGAACAGGAAGAAGCCTCAAGGGCCAGAGGGAGTTTAAAACTTTTCTTTAATGATTTTAATTTAAAATTAAAAGAACAGGAATTGCTGTAGGCTGCAACAGTCTTCAGAATTCTGTGATCAGACGTCAATTGTTGTCTTGATTTTTTTTTTTCAGCATTTAGTTATATTTGTTACCATCATTCCCTAATTCTGCCCAGAAGAGAAATACTTTAATTCAGTTGCTTTCAATGTTTTGCTCTTTTACAGGTGTCTTCAAATGGCATCCAGTCCACTCCCTTGAATCTTGCAACTTACTGGAAATGTAATACCAGCACTACTGATGTGAGAGTGGACTACAAGTACAATCCAGAGTCTATGAACGTCCCTAGTGTGCTGTCTAATGTCCAGGTTGTGGTACCAGTAGATGGAGGAGTAACAAACATGCAGTCACTTCCGCCTGCAAAATGGTAATATTAGTACTTTTATTGTTTCAGATTGATTTCAGTGTATGCATTAGTGTCATAGTCTGAAAAATTTCATTAGAAGAAACAGCTGATTTATTTTTCTTGATAAAACCTGTAATATTAGATGTTTAGAACATTTTCTGGTCCAAAACAGATCATGTGCAGCCAATTTGCATTTTTAGTGACATGATATGCACCCATTCCAACTACATAATAATACAAGCCTGTGTAATAATAATACAAGCCTGTGTAATAATAATCCAGTATTTACTTTCTTTTGGCTAATAGAGAAGATCAAAATTTTTAATACAGTAATTTGAAATCCAAATATCTTTGTTGTTGAAAACCAGGTTTTGTATATAAATATATCCGTATATATGTATCTACAGAGACATTAAAGGAAATAGAGTTCTTAAAAAGATTTCTTGATGGTTCTAGCTTAACAATTTGCTTATAATTGAAATGGTTTTAAAACAAACCTCAGTAATGGAGGAGGTCTTCATAAGCCAAGTAGCTCTGTCTCTCATTTCACGTGTCATGCAGATAATATCTGACTAGAAACTCACTGCTGCCACCCTCAAAGCCTAAATTTAGAGTAGTATTTGAAAGCGATAAACAAATGTCAGGTAATGATGTTTCTACAAGTTTGTGAAAACAAGCAGAATGTAGTGGGACTGAGCAGATAAGTACATCCTTGGAGCAAAAAGGGAGCAGAATTCAACCACTGTGGCTGTGGTTTGGCAACATGCAGCTACTTGCCCAGCTGTAATGTAATTCCTAGGCTCCGTATTTCCAAGAGGTCAAAGAGTACCAAGTTGAAGGAAGTCAAGCTTTGTTAACTGTTTTACTTATAGATCAGTTTACTTTATGAAGCAATGATCAGAAGATAAATAAACCTGATGCATTTATCAGATAGGTTCTGATGTTTCTGGAGGCAATACATTTAAGTGTGTTAATTTTACAAAGTAGCAAGTGGAAAAAAAAAATCCTGGCAAGACTGAATCTTTCTTGAGTTCATATTTAATGGAACAATACTTTTAACTGAATCACCTTCAGCTAATTCTGAACAAGGGCAAATTCAGTATTGTGTCTATGCAAGATGACTAGAGCATCTGGTGAAGCCATACTCTTTGTTCAGGCCTCTTCCTGAAGCCTCTCTGTAAGGAAGCCTGAATGAAAGCAGGAACACCCACCCAGAAACACCTACTGTTAGCAAGACTCAGTGGTGGTTTCATTACAGATTCATCAAATTAAGGGACTTGAGCCCAGATTCTCTTTCACCTCAGCAGCTACCTGAGGCCAGAATTTTGAGCCTGGAAAGCTGATGATAACAAAAAATAAGGTCAGCTGTTTGGTTAATGAATTGGAGTTTGGGTTTTTTGAATAAAAGTTTTACAACTTGATCTCCTGCAAGTAACTGCTACCATCTGTGCTACTTGTTTGAGGATTTCACTCCTGCTACACCAATGCCAAAAGTTATTTCAAACCTATCAGCACTTCACGCCACTCAGCTTTATTTTCCTTTAATGGAACTACTGCAAAGTGCTCCAGGAGTTAAAACGCCATGTTAGCTTAGAAACTCTGGTGGCTGGTGCCCCTTTTCTGCTCCTTTACAATGTCAGAAGTTAACTTAAACCCTGCATCACTTACACCAACTAGTTTTACTAGAACAGAAATAAAATAAAATTCATACAGCCAGGAATCTGACATAAGGGAATGCAATCAGCATTGCTTCCCCTTGTACCATCATCATGAAGCACCACGACACAGGTTTCAAGCTGCTTCCAGAGTGTTTGGCCTGTCCTTAGCCTTTGAAATTACAGAGGATTTTGAGTTGTGGAGTTTATCCATCACCGGCAAATGGGCATACCCCATTCCCTTACATAGGACAGCGTTAACTGTGTAAAAAGATGGTGTGTATGTCTGAGCTTTGCTGCTCTGAGGCAATACAGACACACCCTTCTCTTTCTCCTGTTTGGTTTGTATAGTTGTCCACAAACTTACCTTAAAATTATCAAGTATCTTTATTAACCTCCATTTAGAGATATCTGTAACATACCAGTGTAAATCTATGGAAATAATGTGCTAAAAATTGGTGCTTATAACTGACCTACTGTTCTTTTACAGGAATGCAGACCAGATGAAAGCATATTGGAAAATATCTAGCATTTCAGAGAAGTCTGAGAATGGAGGCAAGTTTAACTCTTGTTTTGTTTTCTTGCACAAAAAAAAAATCAGTAGAAAGGTAACTGTTCTAGTGTCTACACCCTGTTCATACATCTTTGACTTCTGTATCGTTTACCAGTTCACCTTCTTCTCAATGAATTTCCTCCTAAGAGATTTCATTAACAGTGAGATGTCAAATATAAATTTATTAATTATTTATAAGAGGAAAAACAGTGAAGCCCCCTGAAAGCAATTAGTAGCCCTAAAATAGAGTTTAGACTGGGTAAAAAATTATTACATCAACTCTATTTGGAAATAAGCAGTTGTTTGAGGGAGACTGTGTTTAATATCTGTGTCTTTTCACACTCAGACAATTGAAATAGAGTAAAAATAGTTAAGTGGAAGAACTAGAAGGAAGAAATAAAAAAATCCAAAAGTCCTATACTAAGATAGGCTCAACAATAAAGTTCTTGACCAGAACTTTAAGGTTCTTTGTTTAGACCATATACAACTCCAGAAAAAAAAAATCTGTGCATATCCACTCAGAGTCATAATTTATATAGTATATGGTAAGGTGCTGGTAGTTGCCCTCCGCCCCGCTACCTTTCTTTGAGGTCCAGTTGATATCACAGCCATTTCAGCCTTTGCAGATGCAATATTTTTCTGAACCAGAAAAACAGGGACCAAAGGGAGGCATGTATCTCATTGTCAAAGCCTCTGTGGAGAAATTAATGTGTAAAGGAGAGTACTTTAGCTCTGCTAAGAATTTAATGAAGGGCATTATGAAACCACTCGCTTGTAAATACAACTGGCTTAATACAGAAACCAGAAGCCTGGAAAGGGAAGACATCTTCTGCTCCTGCAAAGGCTGCAAAGTTGTGGTCATCATCAAACAAAATCAGAGAGAACTTGATGTGACAAAGGTTGTGGCTGTAGTCTGGTGGATTTCATCATTCGACAACCTCACAGTTCTTTGCCTTTTGTCTTACACTATAGTTACATAGGAATAGCCTTCTTTTTCCTTTTTTTTTTTTTTTCCTTTTTCAAATTGTGGAGCTTCTTTTATAAGAAAAAAATCATAAAAATATAGCCAAATTAAGAGCTACTGTACACCTTCAGAGCAGCATAAACGGGCTGCCAGTGATGTGGATTGCATTTTGTACGTGTTCAGCAGAATTGCACATATACCACTGCTTCTGCTATATTCCCTTTTCTTCCCACCATCTTTCTTCTCCTTTTCTTCAAATATAAACACATAGAACTTAAAATTCAGAGTTTAAAAGAAAGTGATAATAGCTGGTCTTACAGTTACCAAAACAAACGGAGAAGTTGCATAAACATTGTTAATACTAGGACAAATGTCACATTATGTAAGCTGTCAATTGTAAACAGATAAAACAGTAAACAAATTTTCAAGCACTTGAATATATGAGTTTCCATACTTGAAGTGGAAGCTCCACAGACCTACTGAAGTAATGAAATGGACCTTAAGCCAAATGGACCTTAAGCCTTCCCCTTTTTACACCAGTAACATTTTAGTTACTGACTTTGTCATTTATCAGTTCCTATTAATTAAGAGTAGCAAGTTGTAAGTAACTTGTTAAAGGAGTAAAAATACTCTGCTTTCATTATTCCATTATTAATTATTTAAATCTCATTTTCCCCAGCATATTTTGCAACAATGAGAAAAGACTTGTTTAAGAACTAGAAAAAGAGGCTAGTAACAATGTGTGGGGTTTTTTAAATGCCTCGCATTGGCTACGGAAATGCATTTAAAGTAATTTTGAACTATTACTGCTTTATAACTGCTTTATAATATCACCAAAGTGACACTTCACCACTGTCTGAAAAATCAACAGAAATTTGTGGGGAAGAGTATTGAATTAGATCTTGCCTTTATTAGAAAAACAGGAAATTATTTCCTGTGGTTACATTACTGTACAGGTTCATTTCTTCCAACATTTTTGTTCATGTACATTCATGCAGGCAGAGCATGACAATATTTTAATATTCTGATGTACTTTAAAATATGCTAATGAAAAGTATTATATGTGCTATAGGTGGTAGTAAGTACTTACAGACCAGCAGGCATCAATTATGATTATAAGGACCAATTAGATATTTCAAGTAATATAAGATTACCAGGCTGTCTTACACACATATCCTGTATAATCTTGCAGAAATGCATATTGTTTCTCTTGAAATCATTCACTAGTCATTGTCTGAAACAGAATATTGGAAAAAAATAGACTTGTACTCTCATCTCTCATGAAAATTTTTGTAGGACTGCCACTATGAAAAGAACTTCATTTCTTACTACTAAAAATTTTGGGTGGTCTTGCAAAACAACTAGCTTTTCAGTTTTCTTGTTTTTATAGGTTCTGGATCCCTCAGGGCAAAATTTGAACTTTCAGAAGGACCCAGTAAACCAGCAACACTTGCAGTGCAATTCATTAGTGAAGGAAGCACCCTCTCAGGAGTAGATGTAGAGCTTGTAGGCACTGGCTATCGGCTTTCCCTCCTTAAGAAGAGATTTGCCACTGGTAAGACACTGACATGCTTATATATTCCAATTTATATTATGTGTTCTATAGTGTTAAATTACATAATATGAAACTGTTAAATCAGTGATTAATTTGCAGTATAACATGGCTGAAAACTGTTTCACAGATTTTTTGATTTTCCATAATTACTCAGATAAATACTGGAAAAATCTATTTTATCTATTGACTGCCAAAAAAATTATCTTTATTTTTCAGGACGGTATATGGCAGACTGCTGATATACCTGTGGAAGTCATTGGATCAACAGAGTGTAAGAAGCTCACTCTGCCCTCTCTACTTTTCAAACACTATTTTAACATGCATTAACTTTTTCAAAATGTTGCCCTACTTTGAGGCTGAACTACAGAACAGAAAATGCACTTTTAAAAGTCATTTTGCAAACTTTTTATTACTTTATAATAGCACTGAAGTTAACTTCAACACTGTCTGTAAATTATCAACTGAAATATTTGGGAAAATTTGTTGAGATTTTAGTAAATTTATATAGATGAAGTCAAAATAGCAATCCATAGTTGTAATGGAAGTATGAAATTTTATGTTATACTGTAAAAACTAAAACCTAAAAGTGTAGGAGAGCAAGTTAAAAGTATTTGAGTTTTCCATAGGTAATACTCATTTTTCAGATTCTTTGATTGCCTGTTTTTAAAGAAAACAGAGGGAAGTCTCATGTAGTTCTTCTAGCCACTCACGCCACAAAAACAGCTGAGTTAGAGATGTATAAAAGAAATGTAACTCAATGCCCATGTGCCATATAATATTAACATGTAAGTTGTTCTGTATAGGGTTTTTTCCTAAGTGCAATGTGTTACAAAATTGCAAAAGACAGCAGAGATTTACTTCTGCAGTAAGTAAGTTTTATGGGCATTGTGATTGTTTGAATAAATGCTGTAGATTTAATTTATTTTTATATGAATTGCATAACATTTGTGCCTTTAAAAAAGAGCCTGTGCCTATCCAATTTGTATTCACATGCCTCACTTCATTTTTCAAAGTTTGGCTCTTCATCAAGAAAGCACAGTGTTTGTATAATACACACAACTTCATAAAAATTCCTTTGACTGGGATTTGTTTAAACGGCAGATTGGCAAAACTGGAAATTGTTTAGAGAAGGTTTAAAATACTGGATTACTTCTTGATGGGGTAATTGCAATAAATGTGGCTGTAGTAAAGGGAGATGCACCATGCAGAACTTTAAACCTTTGAGATAGTAACATTAATGTCACCAAAGATGAGAATCCTGAAAAATTACTGAAGAAGGTAAAAGCAAACTTTTGAAGGAAAACAGCATTTCCCTTCACTTTGACTGCAAGTCTTTGGACACTGAGTGCTGTTGGAGTTGTGTGATGTGAATGTAAATATAGTACTTCAGGAGGAATGGAATTTTAAAGGGGATTTTATGGCAGCAGGATGACAAGTACTGCCATTTGTATTAGTTGGTTTTTTTTAATATAACCATGAATTTTAATATTGTTTTGTCATCTAATCTGCTTGCCACATTAGTAACATTTTTTAAAGCAAGTCACTAATTTAGAAAATCATCTATGTATTGTATTATCAAGTGTTTTTTCAATGCTGAAATCAAAAGTGTTGGGGCAAAATAATTCAATAATCTGTACATGGGAACTTTATATGAGCATTTTGAATACAAGTATCTATTTCAAGTTCCTGTTAAAATAATTAAATGTGCTTGAACTAATTCATGCAAACCAGTAATGAATTGGACTGCCAAAGCTTTAAAATAAATTAAGCTTTATAGAGGCTCCATACATTCTAATGCATACTACACACTTTTGTAGATGAGAGTTCCTTGTTAGCACTAAGCACATACTGTACTGTACATTGGAAGGGGATATTTGTATCTTAATTTGCTAATCTTATTGAATGTTAAATTTCTAACTCATAAAATGGTACAGTCTTTTTACTGGAATCTTAATTGTAATCTGCTTTGTAATCAAACTGTGTTTAACATGACAATATTTTATTAATGAAAAACCCAAACTGTATTGCTATCTTTAATCAAGTATTACTTTCATTTCTAAGTTAAATGAAGTAGTTATGTTTCAGCACTTTTAAACTAGCCTTCATTCAGGTGATTATACATACATTTTCATTGGGTGCAGGTTACAATTTTGAAGCCATACCAGTTTATATAGACTTTCTGTAAAGAAGTTCAAAAACAATGTAAACAGTACATGTAGCTATCTGATAAAAAAATCGTATGTAGCAAGCTGGTTCTTGCTTGTGTATACCGCAATACCCATTGTAGCTGCCTCCTAAGAAAATTAATTTGTAAACACAACTCTAAAGAATCTGATTTTTTAGAAATTGTTACTACATCAGACTGTAAATTAGAACACACAAGTCTATCTTACAAAAATTGTAAATACCTCTGATTTTTCATAAAATGTAATTCTAAAAAAAATTGCACCCATAATAAACATGTAATATATATTTAAATACTGATTTATATTGCCTATACTTTTGCAGTTAGTCCCACTGAGCTTCTAAACAATAAGATGATAGAAAAAAACTATGGCTGTATTGAACATTTTGAAAGTATTAATTGATTTTTAAGTGCTGAGGGGTAGAGGTAATATATGAACTTTTTTTATGTATTTAAAAAACACCACAGAGAAGGGTGGAAAGATTGCAAAGTAATCTGCATATTTACTAAACTGGAATGCCTGAGATGTCTATAGTGACTCATGCCTTTACTAAATTGCTGTGTTCAATTAATATCTTAGATTAGGCAAAACTTCGGATATGTTTATCAGAAAAATCACAACATTTTAAACATGAGCTGCTCTCTGTAAACAGTGTTATCAAATATTATACATTCCCTAACTTCCTTAATAAGCCTATGTTTTGTTGAGTGCACAAGATAAAAATCAGTAGCAAGATTAAAGTAATTCTTTCTGATTTCTCATGTTCCACCAGTCCAGAAAAGTAGATGAGTTATGTACTACTTCAGCGGTCTGAGAATGGTCCTTCTAAGCTGCAAGCACAGAAACAAAAGGTGAACCTGAACAAATGCACTTGAGTCTGTTTCTTTCCAACTAATCCCACAGCCTGTGTAAGTTTAGTAAGTAATGACTTATTAAATTGACTTTCTCAGCTGGCTGGATATCACTACAACAAGTACCATTCCGGTCATGCTGGAGAGCAATAGTCCAAGGGCTTGATTCTTATCTTATGCTGGAAGGCATGGTTGAAGAATGCAAGTGCCCAACAGTCAGATCAAATAGTCTATCTAGCCCAGTAGTTTGTCTTCAGTAATGGCCAGAGAACAGATTCTGGCATGGGGAGCTCACAAGCCATTTCCTTTCTGCTCCCCAGCATCCTCAGTTATTGGTCAGGGATGTAAAAAGGTACAGTGCTGCTCAGTTTTCCTAGTATTCATTGAACTCAAGTGTTGGAGATCACTGCAGTGGCACTTCTGTTAACATTTGACTTTTGTTATTGTAAGCCAGTGCCCACTCACAACTACTGAAAACAGGATTTGTACTGTTCAAGCAGGTTTGTGATTATCTAAGTACATGATCAGGTAGTTTTTCAGGGATAAGTGACTACCTGTACCACTGCCAAATAATATTTATGGAAGGTATTTGAAGGAGCCAAGGTATTTGATTATCAACTGGAACAGTGCAGGAGTTACAAGTGTGGCAGGTTTTGCTATCTAATTAGAAAGCAAGGTCTTGCATCATGACAAGGATTACATTTCAAGTCTTGTGTGTTTGAGAATCTTAAGATAGGCATCTTAATACATGTGTACCTTATGTTTTCTTGGAATTGCTAGATAATTGGTTTTCATTTCAGTTGTCATGAAAGGGCAATTTACTTTAGAGCATGCAAGAACAAACTCAAGAATTTCTCCAAGGATAGAGTAAGCTAAAAACAGTTCAAGGTGCAACATATTTACTGTGTGGTGCCCTTGATTGGACTGATTACCAGGCCTCTTAACTCAAAACTTAATGTTTACCTCCACCTTTACTCGCATTTTGATTTTTAAGTTCTCCCTTAGTTCATTCAATAACCAATAGAAAGCATACAGTCTTAATAAAATAGTCTTAGAAATACAAGAGGTCTCTTCTGAATTACTTAATAAACATTTAATACTAAAATTCTGCATTTTCTGTGGCTGCTTTCACTTCCTTTGGAATGCATTTTTTCTTTTTTTTAAATCTGGGGTGGCTATTTTAAGGATTATAACCTAAAGTGTGATTTTGTTTGCCATTGTTCAAGCTGTATTTCTTTCTAAAGGCTTTGCTCTATAACTTAGCTTTTTTAATTATTATTAAAACTCAGCTGTTTTTTATTAGTAAATTAGGTTAATAATCACGAGCCATAAGTCATGCCAACTTCACCATTCTGATTACAATTCAGCTTCTCCTCTTGGCATCACCTGATCTGCCTTCCTAAAGTTCTCATTTCCTAAGTCATTTTTTCTGCTTCAGAAAGGTAGCAGTAGTGAAGTGTTCAGCAATGAATCAATTCTTTCTTCATTGTGGTTAAATGAAGTAGCCCATTTTTTACAATTGCTGATTCTCCCCTCCAGATGTCCCCTCCTGCTTTGTAATTATATAAACTCCTTGCATAGTATCCACAGCCTTCCCTTCCACTTCCCACAACTGTCACTGGTAGGTTATACATATTAATAGTCATCACCAATACAGAAATACTAAAAATGTCCCAGTGTTTGTACTATTAAGACATTGCATCCAGGCAGGATGAACCAACACAAGTTGGGAAGGAAAATAATAAAAAAAAGCAAAAAAACCACAACAACCCAAGCTCCAAATATGTTATTTACCTACACTTGGGTTGCACTGTATTTCTCTGGAGGCTTACAGGACTGTGGATTTTGACACAGAACCAAAGTCCAAACAGACAGAACTTTCAGCTCTTGACTAAGCACCTGACCTCATTCTTGAACGCAAGTTTTTCCAGCACACATCAGAATCCCTCAGCCTCTGCGTATGAGTCCCTTCTGACTTCTGTGCAGTTCCTAGATTGACAGCACACAGCAAGTACTTAAGTATGTGAGCACAGGAGGACTGTCACAGTCTGATCAGCCACCTCTGTAGCTGACATTTGTCTGAAGTCCCATGTATAGGCCAAATGCTGCTGTGGCTTGTCTCCTACCGCATTTGGAAATGGAAATCACATTTCCATTTTCTGAGTCACTTGGTAACAAATAGCAGGCTGGATGTCCCTTCTAGTGACAAAACAGAATTTGATGACTCAGCTGGCAAAATAGATTTGATTTTATTTAAGCTCTAAAATGCAGAAGTTTTCTCTATTTAAGACTTACGTCTTGTACATCTCAAGAAACTCAGTCTCAGACAAACAGTGTTACTCTGGTGTGACATCTCTACATAGTATAGAGCAAATACTACGCTCACAGAAGACAGAATAAGGAAATTACACTGGAAAAACAAATGTGGGCTCCAGTGTTCCCTTTAGATTAAGAGGGAGAATGTGTATTTGACACAACTTTCCCATAAAGGAGTTGAAAATCCAAAAGAAAAAGTCAAGGTGATGGGCCGCTATAGCTGTTCTCTTGCATTTTGCAAGATAACTGAGGAGACCCTCAACCTTCTCAAAACTGAAGTTGTATGTTTAATACTGTGGGAGAGCATGGAGGATGTCTTCCCCTGCAAGAAGTTCAGCGCCCTCTGTGCAGCTGTGAGCAGGACTTGGCATTACTGCACTCAGTGCTGACTGAGTGCGGGGAGTACAGTTCATCTAAGCATTCACCTTTGCACCCAACCAAAAGGAACTAAGACTCAGCTACATCTCCTGTTCAGGTCATCAGTAAAGGTGTGTGTTTGTACCAACACACAGCAGGAGCAGTAGTTTCCAGAAAACATGTTCACTATGTCACCCGCTCACAACAGTCTACAAGACATTATTTTACCATATGGTTTGAATCTTAAGTCCCTCCTCCTCTGTCCAGCAGTACCAATAGCCTGCTATGTTCTCTTCATGGAAGCAGTAAAGGATTCACAGCATACTGTGCCATATACAGCGCAGTTCAAACACGAGACACCTTTCTACATCCACCCTGTAAAAGTTAACTGGTAACACCTGGAATCTCCTGCTACTATATTTGAGCCCTTGTGATCTCTTCTGTTGTGTTTTTCTGGAATTAAGAAAACGGTAGGATATTTTTATCCTTGCTTTGTGTTAATAGTGAACAACAATATCTGCCGTCACTTATCTGTCCAGTCCAAAGATGGATTATCCACCAGCATTAAATTTCTTGTTACATTTCTTCTCAACATTTTCCTTTAGTTAGAGGGTCTTCTATTCTCTTAGACAGTTTAAAGCACTCTGTGCTTGTCTCCGTATTTTCACCATGAATGTTTAGCAAAGCTGCCTTCTCTCTCCCAGCATTGCTGTCATTACCTATATTTGAAGACACACATGAATTGTATGTTTGCAGTAGATACACAACGCAGTTTAATCAGAGGCTTGCAAATAATGACTCAAATGAATATGAGACCACATCAGGCATAACTTTCAGTGTTCTCCACAGACTTCACTACGGAGTATTCTCTACAGAAAATACTTTCAGCATCTTGTGCGCATTCCACTTGCATCTTTGTGCTGAACTGGAGGCTGGTGCATAGAGGTTGTGGAAAGAAAGAAAGAAAGATAAATGAAAGGCTCTCTGATGCAGTCACCAAATAAAGAACCATAACTTACACCTCATCTCAAGCTGCCTGTCTGGATTGCACAAATATTTGTGACAACCAAGTCACCACTACTTGATTGCATTTATTGTTTATATCAGGTTCAAACAGTATGGGCAGGTGGTACTTAGAAAGGTCACCTTTTAGATTTTCTAGGTGCTCGTAAAGCATGGTTGAAATGCCTACACTAATTAAAACCAACCAAACTGGCTTCAGCCACAGCTTCATGATGAGCCAGTTGAACAGTTCAATATTGCCAAAAGACATAGGCCTTGCTCTACATCTTCACCCACCACACCTTGTACCAGCATGCATCATACCTATGAGTCAACTCGCCAACCAGACATACATCAAACCCAGAAAAAAAAAAAAAGGAAGGGAAAAAAAAAAAGAAAGAAAATACTTATATTAAATTAATCCAACTGAAACAGCTTGCAGCAGGGTCTGGCGAACACCAGCGATGGGAATTCCTAGCCTAGGAGCAGAGAAAGGGTAGAGAATGAGTTCTCCCCCTTTTGGCAGCAGCACATCATGATCACAGCTCAGCTGTTCACTAAACCATAGCGAGAGAAGGGAACTAAAAGCAGCTGGCTCCAATGATGTAATGGAAGACTTCTCTTAATAGGGGCTATAAACCTTGAAGTCATAAACTGTAAGAGATTGATAAGAAAAGCACATAAACAAAGGGGGTAGGAAAGTCAATGTAGATACTTTAACTGAGGGTAATAGAAAGGATTTTTTTCTGAAAAACAACAACAAACAAATGTTTAACTTCCACTGTGTTGCTTGACCCTCACTAGCTTGAAATGCCAGAATTATAAAGAACACAAAACAAGGAGAAAGGAAAGTGTTCAATAAAAATTTTGTCAGATTTCTTAAAGGATATCTAGATTATGTAGTCACATGGTGAAAATACTTTGCAATCCAAGAGTATCTAAAGAGAGATGTTTACACATCATCTACTAAAGGTAAATATTTTTAAACCAACAGATCAGATAAACAACATTCAAGAAAACCATACTATGGGCCATTAATTTTTATTTCAATGAGTCTTAAAATGCTGGGAATTATTAGAACATCAGAAGAAAGCTAACTCTGCACCGTTACAGAAAAAAGGAAAAAGTGGCAATCCAAATAACTGTAATATAGAACTGCGTAAGAAAACTAAAATACAGTTAAGATAATTACCATCATTCATGAAAGTACTGAATAGACATCTTAAACTAATTTAGGATTAGGTTGAAAATCTGGATCATAAGAGTAATCAGGTCAAAGAAAAAGAAAAGATTATGTAAGATACCCAATTTAGCAGTACACAACATTTGGTTTTTCGGAGAAAAGAAAAAAAAACCTAGATCTCATGTATAAACATTTTTCACCACATAATCATGAGATAAAATAGGCAGGAAGAGGCTTTAGGATCAAACAAATTGCCAAATAACCTATCATTTTGAGATAACTAAGGACTTTTTTGAACTATTCTTAAAAGACATTAGGGCCAGAACTGCTGACAACAAATCTGCAGAGCTGAGGCTAGAGGGGGACTCAGAAGATCATCTATCCATTTTCCCTGCTCAAAGACCTGAAGTCTGCACAAATTAATGAACTCTTCAGAGATTAAAATGTGGGGGTTTACAATAAAAAGGTCCAAAAAAGTGATTTCTGTGGAACAAATCATTCCCCAAGTTACCATACAACCAGGCTCTATTGGCTTTCTGGACCTTCCATTAGTTCAGTGAACATCCATTTAACTACCAATCTTACCTTACTAATTTCCTCCTTTTTTTTCACACCAACTTGATTGAAGCTCCACCCTCAGCATCTTCCTTCAAATTTTCCTTCTAATGAAAAAGCTAATTCCCTGGGGAATGCTTAATTTTACTCCCTTGACCTCACGGGAATAGTGAGGTAAGCCTTTGTTTTCATTTATTCTTTTCCATCTCAAAACTTGGTACCTGGCATCTTTTACTTCAGCTAGAATGCTGGAAAAGGCATAGGCCAGTGTGACAGATCTGCCTATAGAAAAGAATTCTGAAGGCAAAGTTTCTACCGAAAGGTCATTTCTGAGCTTTACCTAGTGCAAACTACTCCTCCCTACATCCTATCCTAAATCTTGTTCATCCATAACTGAAGCAACACTCTCTACCCTACATACTAAGATCCTTAGTTTTTCTTTATTTGGACAGAATACATTTCTGTTGTTGATTTCTCCAAAGATCTTCCTAAAACCTCCACCCATCTTTTCCCAGTGTCTGTGTCAGATAATATCAGGCCCTTAAAGACAGGCTGTCTGATGGGATTCAAGCACGTACTGTGGGAACAAGCTAAACATTCTTATCCCTTAAATAAGAGCTCTATCCACAAAGCTGATCTCAATCCCATACACTATAGTATAGTCAGCTACCATGCAGAGAGGACACAAACCTTGCTGGAGCAGTCTCCTTGTCATTTTCTTCCTATGTTTCTGGAACCTTTATCCAGATAATCCAAGGCTTATCAGTGACTCCCTGCTTGCAGTCAGTCATGGTATAACAATAAGTCACATGTCAGAAAAAAAATATTACCTATATTCAGAGATTCTTCTTCATGGCACATAACCCAACCCTCTCCCCTTCTCTCTATCTGAAGGCTTTCAGAAATTACCTCTGGCTACAATTTTCCTGAATAGTAAGAAAAATCTGAACTTGAAAGAATCAAACAGCCTTGGTGCCACACAGCCACTTAAAACACTTTTCACTTTGGGGGACAAGTGGCTTAGGTGTGCAGCAGTAGCAGCATCCTATAGGTACCATTAGTCAGAGAAAGGCTTCCAGCTTTAGTGCCTGGATTCAGCCACGTACAGGCATGCACTTAGGACACTCAGAAGAATCAGTAACCTGCCCTTCTTCTGTCATAATGAATTCCACAATATAGGAAAACAAACTTTTGAGATTGTACAGAAATGAATTCTCATCTTCTATAATGGCAAAGTAATTAGATACAGCGAGCAAAATATTAACAAAAAAAAAATCAGCTTAGGCAAAGTCCTACAAAAAAAGAATACCAAAACCACCTACTGCATTTAGAATCCTATGTGAAAGTACTGTCTATGATTAAGCTGAGTCCTTGTTTCTTGGTGTTTTTTTTTTAAACACTAAAATTTAAAATGCAGACGTAGAGATGTTAAAAATAATCTTAATATTATACCATTTAACTTACTTTAGAGCCAATATGGAGAGTACTGAAAAGGCCACAGGACTTGCAAAATGAGTGGAACAGGACACCAGTGATTTGAGCTGATATAAACATAAGTAGTAAAACAGCATTTCATGTACTGCAACAGCACTGTATTGTAAAGGAAAGGTGAAATGCACCTGTGTGTGACCAAAAGGCCTTATGCTAGATTCTTTAGCCACTTGATTTTAAAACAAAGGCTGTGTAACTTTTTAAGACGTGCTCTAATTTAAGGGTGAAGTAATACAGAAATTTCTATGGCCTGCACTTAACAGGCTGTGCAAGAAAACTGCAGTGCTTTATGGGCTGTAACTTTTACCAGCAATTCTTGAGGACCACATAAATGCAATTCCAAAAAATAATCCTTCCAGGTTTATAACTTCTTTGTTGAAGGACCAGAAAAATAGTACCTGTAGGGTTTTCTGTTGTTTTGAGTGTTTTGTTGTTTGTTTGTTTGTTTGTTTTTAAATTATGGATCCATCAGAATGCAGTTCAACCCTATTTTGAAACTAAGAGTACATATCCTTCAAATATTACCCCAGAAAGAAAACTTGTAAACTGACATGAACAGTATTGGAAAGCATCATCCGAAGTTTGGATCAATTGCTTACACAACAGAAACACCTTACGCTCTATGCTCATGTGTCTGCTTCAGATAAAATCAAGAAAAAATGTTGAAGAAAAGAACACAATGTGTCAAAATTGCATTACTAAGGGAGAGTATACAGTAATCTACTTACAGAATTTTTACATCTCCTTCAGCTCTCTATATATCTAATCAAAGGCATCATTATATCTTTTGAGAGATGTGCTGTACGTGAAAGCATGCCCAGTGTGATGAAACCTTTATTTGACGTGTGGCCTGGTGATATCAGCAGGCAAATTGAACTTTACATAGCTTATTTTATTTATCCACAAAAATCAGTTAACCTTGTTCAATGAAATACAGTGAAATTGAATTTCACTACAAAATTCCTCCTCTCTAAATATTTATTAGGCCTGCTATAAATTTCTGTTGTTTGAAAGCAACCCACTTACATACCGCACTTACTGAACGTTTTCAACAGTTCATGGAGCAGCGAATTCCACACAAAAGCCAGTGCTCTCAGGAACTTCATAAATACAAACAGCTGGAAGCAAGATCTCTGCAATCATAAGCTGCACTGATGTGCCACCAACATATTTTGCATATCCTACTTCACAGCACCTCTCCAAATGCTCAGTATTAGATAAAAAAAAAAAGGAGGAGTCCTGTAAAGAACCAGAGAAAAAATTGTTAAGAAATCAAAAGACAGCATCTCCTTCAAGCCACTCTCACATGCTATATATCTGGAGTTTCTAAATCTTGTCTTCAAACAACCTGTTGTGATCGCTAAGCACCTAAATGGCACCCACTTCTGCTACGAGGAGAGTGCATGGGGCCAAAACTTCAACAGCAAGCACAACCTGATCACCTTCCCCAGCCACAGCTCACTGTTAGTCAGATTTATCTTTTCAATTATATCCAAGTCCCAAGTGTTCAAGAGAAATGAAACCAAATTCAAAGAGGATTTTCCCCTGTACAAATGAAACAAAGCTAAATATCATGGAGGATGATCAGAACATAAAATTTGCTTAGAAAGAGCTGATTAGACACTGAAATAATGAGAATCTAGATGGAAAATGTACAGGCAACGAAGTAAAAGAGATAAAAAGTGATGATCAGCCTGGTAACTTTCGCCTAAAAAGAAATGAGATTTCATTATAAGTATTAAAAAAAAATAAAATAAAAAATGGACCACTGAACTAATCACAATTCATTAGGACTTATTATTCCCCTTCTCCCCCAAAAAAATCACACTCTGGAAAATTTTTCCTTCCCCCAGTTGCCGTATCACAAAATTAAATGGTCTAATTTTTGTGTCCAGTAGATGATTTAGTCTTGACTAAGAAACGTGTCACAGAAAGCCTCCAATAGATTATGAACAGTAAGTCCTGCACTTTTCACAATATAACACAAAATTTTACCTTTGCAAATGGTTTTCCAGTGAAAAAGCTGTACAAGTATATGTTACAGAGGTAAACTTAACTGGTCAAAAGGTTAATAATCATTTAAATGCTCTGCTGACAGGGAAGACTCAAAGTATATGACCAGCTATGCAACATCACCTGGATTTCTGAATGCAAAAAGTATTTTCCAAAAATGTAGTCAGAATATAATTTAGGTTAGTACTAACTACAGAAGATTAGTTACAGGAGTACTCAAGGTATTTATCAAGACAATAACATCTGGCGTACAACCTGCTGAGGTTTTGCTCTACACTCTTAAATTAGAGATAGTATTTAGCTCTGATATCACACACTGATGATATAGAGTCACCATCTCTCTTGCATAAATATTGATCCTTCCACTAAGATAAATGCAGAGCAGCACCACATTTTGATCACTTAACTCAAGCACTTTCGGCAGTCTGAACTTGAAAAAAGCACGTCTCATTGCATACTTCTAAACTTATCCTCACTTGCAAATACTGTCCCAGCTGGGATCTGCACTCAGTCTAAGAAGTTGAAGGTTTCTCTTCTACTCAAATTCTGCTGTAGCTTGGACAAATACAAAACTACCTTTTGCAGCTCTGGAAATAATAGGACAAAAACACATGGGCACAGGCCTCTGGCTAACCAAAACACAAGACCCCCAGGTCACAGAAAGTAAGCAGTCTGACCGCATAGCCTAGAAATGAATACTCAGCCCTTGGAGGCCTTTCTCCTGGACCGGGGCCACTTGCTAATTGATGTTTAAATGTTAATTGAACTCAGTCAATAACACACCACCAACATGCATTTTCTGCTTTTTAAGTTATACCAAATTACTGTCCTTGTGTTCCTTTTAAATAAGGGCACTGCTGATGAAGTCCAAAACAGAAAATTACAGGTCTTTTAAGACTGCTTTAAAAACATGCAGCTTACAAGGGGAAAGGTTTTCTCAAGCCTAGACTGGCTCTCTGTGTACTGGGTGAGAAGAAATGGAAGAGCTTGGCATCCCACTTCCTCAGCAAAACCAAGATGCTCTTCTCCAGGCTTCAATTCCTGACTTACGAGAGGGAGTGCAGCCCTCAGCCAAGGAAGAGCCGTCTGCTGCAGACCCCTATACTGACACATGCGGTATATGGGAGCACTCGCAGGGCTCACCTTCACTTTCTGAACCCACTGCCACCATAGTTCACTGTAAGGGCTACCAGCACCACCAGCTGAAGTATGTGCCATGCCTTTCTCATAAAAATCAATGCAGGATGCAGATGTGATATACAGGTCTACCTCTCCTGGCCAAAACAAAACCATCTGATTTTTATTAGGGTTAATGCATAAATCTCTTTGAGTTTTATTAATTTTTAATCATTTCTCTCTAAACATCTTGATTTCCTGTCAATACTTAAAGGGAGCTTCCAAGAGAGGTGGGACATACTTTTTAGCAGGTCATACTTTGTAGCAGAGATAGGACAGGGGCAATTGCGTAATAGTTTTAAACTAAAATAGAGTAGATTCAGACTAGCTAGAAGAAAGTTTTTTACCATAAGGGTGGTGAAACACTGGAACAGGTTGTCCAGAGAGGTAGTAGATGACCCATGCCTGGAAACATTAAAGGTCAGCCTGGATGAGTCAGCCTGGATGAGGCTCTGAGCAACTTGACCTAGTTGAAGATGCCCCTGCTTACTGCAGGGGAGTTGGACTAGATGACCTTTAAAGGTCCCTTTGTCCCTTACAACCAGAACCATTCTATGCTTCTATGATTTACTAACAGAAATATTGAACTAGACTGTTGCATTCACACATTTTTTAGAAGGACTGGAGGAGTGGGGGTGGAGATTCATGAAGAGGAGGCAGTGGCAGCCAGCCAAGTCATGAGCACTCCAGACATGCCTAGGCCCTGAAGAAAGCAACCTTGGTTTTGTTACTGGGTCTTTCTCAGTTACTCTTGGAGAATGGATCTTCAGAGGTCACTAGGGTACACTGGATGAGCACAATGCCACCGAGCCAGCTGGAGGAGGGTTTCAATGCCTAGTTCACCCTCCCCTCCAGTATAGCCAGCATGATACTCTTTTTTTGTGGTTCTTCTGTAGCTATCTGCCAAACTGCAAAGAACTATTTTGGGGTTAATTAAGTTTAGTTCAAAAACTTACTGAGTGTTGGCAGCAACAGTTTTGTAAATTCTAAGTCTATGAATTGACAATTCTAACAAAACCAAACTCTTTTCTATTCTCGTATTTATAAGTATAGCTCTTTTGAGTCTACCAGAATTTAAATAAACTGAAAACCACAGTCCTTAACTATTCAACTGAACTTTGCAGTTACTGTGCACAGCAAGTGCTTGCTGTGAACTGTCTGTACAAAACCTGATGGGAATTGGAGAACTGGGTCATTTTTGACTTCTGTGCCATCATCTCATTCGGTCCACATCATCACAGCAAGCATGTTGCAATTTATAAAATAAAACGTACTACACATGTACTTACCTCCAGGTGTTCTGCAGGACTTCTTGATTCAAGTTATATTAATAAAAGGTCAGCTTTCACGGAAACAAAGCAAGTAGGATCAGCCTTAACTCAAACATATCGTAGAATTTCAAAAAAGCAGAACGGAAAATCTTTTGAACCTACTGGGAATTACTGATATTTCTTTAGTGGCTACCTTCTCATCAGAACAGGTTACGAGTGCCTGGATTCTGTCGCTGTGCTTTCAAACTTCTAAACAGGTTCTGCAGAACATATTTAGTGTTTTGAACTGAAGCACAATCTCAGTACACCCAGTATTTCACATGTTTAATCTCAAAAGAGAAAAATTAACAGCTATGATTTTATTAACCAGTCCCATATTACTCAACAGATTAACATCTCTTCTGCACTGTGGAATTTCATGCTAGAAGTGACTAGCATTTAGTCTGTCTTACTGCATTTATGTCCTCATTTCTAGAGACTATCATCATTAGGCAAACAATCCAAACAGCATAAATGGCTTTTCCATTTATATGTATGTTCGCTAACTAAAAAAAAAAGAAAAGAGGAATGCAGAAGCAGTAATTTCGATTTATATTTCCTCAGGTCATTGCTCTAAGTACTGCCTTCCATCAAAAAAGCCTTGACCAATTCCAAACCAATGAATTACCAACAGCTCTGATCATCATCCCAAATGGTAATCTTCTTGTCAGCGTCTTCACAAGTGCTATCGATTATGACCCCAGAAATAATTTCAAAAACCATGAATTTCTGATAGTTCTAAATTCCCTGTCATGCTCCAAGTGTGAATGCACTGTAGATCTCCATAGCTCTACTTTCTAAGCCGGGCCAAAATACTTTATTTTCTCTATTAGCATCAACAGCCAAAACTAGCTATGTCCAGACTTAACGTAAGAACTCCCTCGCAGTACCTTCCTGTATGGTGAAAGATATTTTAGCTCCATTTTTTGCCAAATACTACCACTCGGGTTCTGGAATTAAAATATACATTACTCATAATCACACTGTTATATGTTAAAATTTCTTTTTAAAAGGTAAAAATAATTCTTATCTTAAATCACAAGATATGGCTCAAGATTGCAGTTTTATGGGTGTAGTCATATGACAGGAATCAGCATCCAGTTAATCCACTGAAAACTCACACCATGCTGAGTGAGAATCTCATGAAATGAAGAATGGTATTCCTGAAAGCCCTTCTTTCATCATTGGTGTTAAGTCCTGAAGGCCAACACTATGAGAAACCCAAGTGGTGGGTGCAGGGAAAGAGCTGATGACAAGCTTTGGAGAGAAATCACGTGGATGCTAGCCAAAAAAATTAACTTCTGTCAAGACTGACTTTCTTTTACTATTTTTAAAAATGTGAAATTCTTAAGACATGTTAGGTTTGGTACAAGAAATATTTATGTAAAAGAAAAAGAAGACTTATAGGGAAAAAGAGAACATACATCACAGTAGTGGTCCAATCATTTAACTGTATGAGACAACTGAAGAAAGTTTAGCCTGATGAAATGAGCACCACATAAATGGGGTTCTTCTAATTACTAAAATTCAATGTTGGAAGAACAAATAAACAGAAAAAGAAATTAGAAAACTGTCACATAAACATTAAATTTTCTTCTGTCACTGTTGTCACCCATCATAAAATAGTCTGATTATACATTTTGATGGTCTTTCACTCTTTGCAAGGCTTCAGCTTCAGCTTCAGCTTGTGTTTACAACAAACACTACTCATCTTCTTTTGTTCTTTTCAGGCTTTTTTTCAGTTCCCTTCTTTTATTTTCTTCACTGAAATACTTCACTCTTCACAGAACACAGGAATCTTCACCAACTTTTCACAGCAGTGTCTGTGTCACAACTGAAGCCCACCTTTGAGTCAGTGATAGCTGACTTGGGACATCGAAGAATCGAGAGAGCAAAGGGTCAGGGATGTTAAGGAACCTACAGCTCGGGAAATCTTGAGGCTTTCTGCCCCAGCACAAGCTCCAAGCTCCTTCCTACGCCACACACATCCTTTCATACTCAGTGAATCCCCACTCTTTGCTTCTTCATTCAGCTCAAAGTTTTCTCTAGTTCTCTACCGAAATCCAGATGCCCTCTGCAAACCGACACATACGAAGTATCAAAAAAAGTACACAACCAAACTATTTCCCTGTCAAGCAAGCCTTTAATCCATTCATTTTTCCTCTTGTGATCTATTTCCTGGGCATCACTCCACCTTTAATCTCTGCTCTGGCTCCTCCCATTTTGACTCACACAAACCCAAGCTTTTTCCCTCAGACCTTTCCAGCAACCAGGCTGTCCTTAACCAGTGGGGCAGCTTTAGTACTGCTGTGATTCAGCTCCTACCGCTGTTACACCCACTTTCAAGAGGAACATCCCAACCTTCCTCCCTTGGCTCTCTGTCAACTGGCACAGCTGCTTCTTGCACTTCACGTCTCTCTTCTCTCCGCAACCAAAGCTGTCTCTTTCCTCCATGTTGTCTGCATCTAGCAAGCAGGAGAGAAAGTATCTTCTCCTATTTGCAGTGGCTCAACTGGCTCACCACTGAAGAATCATAGAATGGTTTGGGTTGGAAGGGACCTTAAAGATTATCCAGTTCCAACCCCCCTGCCATGGGCAGGGACACCTCCCACTAGACCAGGCTGCCTGAGGCCCCATCCAACCTGGCCTTGAACACCTCCAGGGATGGGGCAGCCACAGCTTCCCTGGGCAACCTGTGCCAGTGCCTCACCACCATCATGGTGAAGAAATTCCTCCTTATGTCTAGTCTAAATCTGCCCCTCTCCAGTTTATACCCATATAATCAGTATTGTCCCAGGTGTGTGGAAGTGAGGCTGATGCTGGTGACTACAGCGACTGGAAAAACAAGATGGAGTCCCGAGATGGGTGATGGGGCAAACTCTCCCAGAGAGGGCTTCTCGCCCACCTCGCCTCGAAGCCACCGCTGTTCCAGGAGCACGACGGACCTCAGCCGAGTGCACCAGGTCCTGCCCGGCCAGCGGGGCGGCGACGGCGGGCAGGACCCAGCGTCCGGGCTGCGGAGGGTAGAGCCCCCCGGCAGGGCACAGCTGGGGCGGGGAGGGCGCGTGCAGAGCCCCCAGCGCCCGGTCTGCAGCGGGCAAAGCCCTCAGGCGGGACGGGGGCGGTGGGCAGGAGGCGGAGCTCACAGTGGGGCCGGGGCGGTGCGCAGAGCCCACAGCGCTCGGGCTGCGGGAGGCAGAGTCACCATCGGGGCGGGGCGGTGCTCGCACTGCGGGGCCGCCCGGGGGCGGAGCCTCGCTGCGGCACCGCCTCTGTCGCAGGTGGTTAAAGGGCGGCGCGGGCGGCGGCGGGCCGGGCGCTGGGCAGGTAAGGGGGGGGCGCTGGGGAGGGTTCGTGTGACCCCGTGGCTCGGGCGCTATCACCGCCGTGTTCCTCGCGGGGCAGCGACTGTCACTAATCCGGGGCATGAACGTCCTGCGGTAAAAAAAGGCTGTTTAGTGTTTCCCGGGAGAGCCCGCCTGTCCCTGCGCCGGCTCCGCGGAGTGACGGCGGTGCCCGCCCTGGAGCCGGGGGGAGGCCCTGCTGCTTTGCTTTGATGCTGGAATTGGAGCCGGTGTCACCTGGCCGGGAGGGACTGGTGAGGGGCTCTGCCTGCGGCCATGGGGTGGCCCTTTCACAGAAGGTGACCCTGTCCCGGCTCGTCTGGCTGCGCAGGACCGATGGGACGTGGTTTAGTGGCAGATAGGAATGGCTGGACTCCATGATCCAAGAGGTGTTTTCCAACCCGGTGATTCTACGATGGGGATCGCTCCCTCGTGTTGCTCAGCCCTGGTAAAGGACGCTTGCTTTCTCGAACTCCAAAACGACTCCTTATTTGGTGGCGTTTTCCATATCAGCCCCTCGCAGGGAGGTGGTGAGGCTCCATTGCCTTCCCCCAGCGCTGGACCTGTGCCTTCGTGTCATGGTCCAACCTGTTGAAGACCTCAGTGTGGTTTGGAAGGTGTAGGACCTAGAAGGGAAAGTGCCCAGGTGGGTGGTGCATGAGGAGGGATGTTCCATGGGATGCGGCTTTTCTCAGAATTTCATTGCTTTTCTGTGAGTTGTTTGTGGTTTAAAGCACCATCGCAGCCCCAAGAAACTGGGTACAGAGGCAGATGTGAATGGAGAAGGAAATTGGATATAGGGACTGAGAGGAACCAGAGAGCCATTCATGCATCAGCATAGAAGTTAAACTCAGTGAAGTTGAGAGGACTCTTCCTTCCAAGTAGCTTGCCCTATCTCAAGCTGTGGTTTAATTTGAAACCTAGGAGAAGGCTTCGGGCAGCTTTTGGAATCCTAAGTCTTCCTGGTGGTCAAAATCCTATCCTCTCAAAGATCTGTAAGTTTCTTTGCATGTGCCTTTTGCCACTTTGAGGTACATCAGCCCTGTGGGACAGAGCTTCCCAGAACTTGCCAGAAACTGCTCTGTTTTGTATTATGTGTTTAAAGAAAGTGTCTGCCATCAGCTGTGTGCATCTACTTTCCCTGTCTTCCTGCAGGTACTCCAGAAGATAGGAGTCCCAGCAATTTGTCCCAGCTCTTGTGGCTGGGGAGCTTTTTACATGAGACGCTGGTGGCACATGTGAGACCCAGCCTGAATGCTATCATAGTTGTCTGTGTGGCACTCAAGCAACGGGTTACCAAACTCTGCTTTGGAAGCTTCTCTGTGTACAGACACTCTTTTGGGGTCCTTGCATTCAGCTGGGGCATCAAGACTCTCTTCCCTGTCAAAGTGAGTGGGGAACATTGTGGACCAGCTTTCACTCTAGCTGTTTTCCCTCTTGTAGCCCACTGGGATGGTATTTGGCAGCTTCTTCAAGGTGCGCAGTTGTGTCTGGCACAGGTCAGCATCCCTGACAGTTTGTGATGAGAAGGATCCATGGGTCCACACGTGTCTGATGTCTGGCAGGATTCATCCCATTTTCTGGAAATTCCTACTGCAGCTGCTTTCCAGCAGTTCTCCAGACATTGACTTCTGCCCCACCTGCGGTGGTTGTTTATAACAGCTTAGCATTACTCTTCTTATACAGTGAGCTGACACAATTGTTTTGTCAACCCACATGGGCCAAGTTTCTTTCTGTGGCATCCACTCCCTGCTTAGAGATCTTTTTGCACAACATCTAAATCTTGGAAATCATCCTCCTGGGATATTGGAGTCATATGCTCTGTAAGGTGAGAGCACTGTCAGGTACTAGCTAGAGGCTGCATTCACAAGAGGGCATATTGGATATATTTGGCATCTCAAAGCTTGCTGCAGCATTTTGTAGTCTTAAAGTTGCTTGAAAGTAGTAAACTGAATGTACATCCTGTTGGACACTTCCCCCTAGCTTTTCGTAAAAGTCATTAAAAATGCTGTAAGGAGGGGTGGAAGAGCATGGGGCTGAAGGTGGCAAACTCCAGTTTAGTTTAACCGGCTGTCCTCATGGATGGATGCTTCTGCTGAATCTCAGGAGTGCAATCCAAAGGGGGAACTGTGATATGAGAAAACAGGAGATGGCCTGGATATAGAGGCAGATGTGAGTGGAAAAGGATATAGGGACTCAGCGGAAGCGGAGAGCCATTTGTGTGTCAACATAGAAGTTAAACTGAATGAAGTTGAGAGGACTTTACTTTCCAGGCAGCTTGTCCTATCTCAAGCTGTGGTTTAATTTGAAACCTGGCAAGAAAAACAAAAGGTCATGGAATGGCAGCAGCAACTTCCCAGTACTGGTTCAAACACTGGAAGTATGAGTGAAAACATGTACATGGAATGCCGTTGTAAAGAGTGGCCTGTGACTTCCAGTGGTGTTTCCATTGTGGACTACAACTTACAGGGTTTTGTAGTTCTTGAAACAACTGTGCAGGCTAGACCTGTTCCTTCTGCATGGAATTATTTCAGTGCTTTTGCGAGTAAACCAACAGGAATGGGGCCTACTCTGGGAAACATAAAACAGAAGGACAGCAGGCTTTTAATTCTTCCAATGCTTTTTTCTTTTAATCCTCAGTTCCTGAATTTGTGTGACTGCATGAGGATATCAAATTTCATGTGAGTAAGGGGGAGTAAATTTATAGCCCTGATGCTGGCAGTGGAAGTCTTGGAAAATAAGAACTCTGGAGGTTTGAACATAAAGCAGAAAGTCCCAGTTTCATCATTAAAACTTGTGTTTTAAAAAACTTGTGGCTGTCCATAATATTAAAGTTGTAATAGAAGTGTTGCACAGAAAAACGTTGAGAAATTGTGATGTTATTTCCTGTTCTATATACCTGGCATGGGTCAGACTTACAAAAGGGTAAAAGCACTCTATCATTTAAGTTAAGCTCATAACCAGACTTCCTTTAAAAGCTATGTTTCAAATTCCCTCTTTCCTCATACTTAACTGCCTCCACATTATGGAATTTTCTTCTAGCAGTTTCTGACCTGGTATTTCCATGTCTGCTCTAAGACTTGGGGTTAATACGAAGGGAAAATTCTCTTTAGTCACTATGCCTGTGGAGATACCTGATCTGATGGAAGTCTTTCAAGCATATAGCCAATATAAGGTTTGGTTCTTTCTTAAAATGCTTTTTCTTGAAACACACAAAATAGTTGCATTTTGCATTGGGTTTTCAATTAAAATTTGGTGGTACTGTAAATGAAAATTAATCCTCTCTTGGATTTTGCAGAATAACATCCATGTCTTTCATCTTCAAAGCCACAACAGACTATTCTGGATGTTCCTTTTTCTGTGGCCTGAAAGAATTAAGAAAATATGTACATGCTTCATTTCTAATGTGTGTTTTAACTTAATCTCATAACAATGAGATTGGTGGAAAAGAAGCAGGCGCTGTGTTGGAGCAATGAGCACTGAGAACAGATCTCTGAATTTATCTTTTATGGGCAATACGTTTGAATTTTTTCCCCTTCACATTGTTTCTTTTTGTCCTAATGTACTTGTACTTATTTCCATGTTGTCTTCCCTAGAGAGAACTGCAAGGAAAGGATTCAGAGTTCTCTCTAATTACACTGTATTGCTGTTACAATGGTTAACATGCCTCAGCCAAAAAATATCTCAAGACAGTTGGGTCTGAAACTGGGTTTTGCGGGTTTGGGTGTTTTTTATTTTATTTTAGAGGCCTTTTCAGTTTTGTGCATAGTTAGGTCAATTTTGTTGGTCAGTAAATCTGAGCCTTCTCAGATTGATTATGAAAATGGAGAATATTTTTAGATGTGGTGGACCATATACAGTTATGAGAAGCAATTTTATTAACTTGGGAAAGATCAGTGAAATCGAGGAAGGAGAAGTGATCAACCTAATGCATTTTTCTCTGCTTAGAAATAAAGTCTTTAAACTGACCCAAACTGATGCAGTATTGAAGATGTGCTTGTTAGCTAAAGGTCTTCAAGAAATTCTGAAATCTTAACAGATTTCAAACTGAATTTCTTTTTTCTGAGGTACTGACCAATCTTTAGAGCTATTTACAACCTTTTTTTTTTTCCACAGAGTGAACCTGAGTACTCTACCAAGGGAGCCAGTTCACAGTTTTTCAAACCAACGTTAACAGAGGGGGTAGTCTGCATTCAGAGCAGTGAAGAAACATTTGGCAGATGTAGTTTACAAATTAACTGACCACAGTAGTGACACACATTCAGGCAGGTCCCTCAGTTTTGTTATTTGAGATTGCCAGCAGTGAGACTTGTTGCTTCCTTCAGTGGCCTCTTGCAGCGTGGTGCAGCCTTGCCTATCGAGTCATGCATTTATTGGGTCTTATACCTGCATGCTGCTCTCTGCCTTCTCCACTGCTGCTGGGAGTCTGTTTGATGTTGAGTGGTAAAACATCTCATAACTTCATGTATCTGCTCAGCCAATTCTTTAATTGGGTCCTACTCTTACAAGTGGCTAAGTAAAGTGCCTGGATAGATTGCTTTGCAGTGCAGACAGATAATTATGTATTTGAATGACTAATGGGTTTTATGGTTGTGTTTTGTTTTCATCACAGTGGGGCACTGCAGTTACTGGGGAGTGACACGAACATGTGTCAGCCACAACAAGCTTCAACAGTTTGCTTGCAGAAATCACAGAATACTTTGTTTTTCTTGTGGTATCACTGTTGTTGAGGCATATGCAGGGAGGAGTCAATCTAACTTGACTTTTAGCTTCCAGTCGTCTGAATTAGCATCAGGGTAGTGGAAGCTGGTAGAGGCTGAAGGTTGACTAACAATCAGTAATAACTAAACCAATTCCCTGCCTTCATCTGTGACAAACTCTGGTAGTCCCCGTGTATCCTGCCTGATATATTCAAGTCGTAGATGAAGTCATCTGTCATGGGAGACTGCTGGTGAGGGGAAGAGGGCAGTGTTAAGGTGCAGCAATATGGGCATGCTTATGGGCATTCCTATGCTTGTTAGGGAACAGTTTTCTCATGGTCTGCCCAGGCAAGTTTTTTTCCGTAGTCTGAAATTCCCCTGGGTTTCAGGTTTGCATTTGATGGATGGTAGCCACTTGGACAGAGATCTCCATGGTTGCTAGTCATTGTGGTATATGGAGTCCATCTGAGCCCTGTAGGCCAGATTGTCAGAGCAGCATGAACTTCCTTGTAGGTAATGGCAGAAATATTTTTTTTCCTGGAGCTCACGGAATGGCACTCTGTCCTAACTTTCAGTCAGACTTTCCCTGGCCCAGTTTGTTCACATCCAGCACATCTGCCTGCTGTCGATCTCAAAGCTAGTTTCTGTTCTCTTCTGTGGTACTTCTGAATCTAGATTCCTATGGGCTCAGAAGCCTTCTGGGAGCCATCTTTGTTATATTTCTCTTTAAGGTTTCTTGGAGCAGCAAAGGATTCAGGAGTAGGGGAAGCTGAAGGGAAGTGTGGGATCTGTGTGCTTATCAACTCTGACTATGAAGTCAGTGAGATTTGAAGTACACAGCCTTCAGTGTGGGGTTTTCTTTCTTTTTTTGTCTTTTCAGAACAGAATTGAAAATTTGTGTACTTCCTCTTGCAGCTGTATAGGACAGGGAGATGACTTAAGGAGAGAAACAGAAAAGTCTTTATTGCTCAAGGAAGAAGAGGCAAAGTCTTTGAAAAGGTATGTACTAGCAGATTTACTTGGTAAGGAATCCAATCATCATCAGTACTTGTGTTAAGTGACTAGCTGTCACTTCCTGCCATTCACTACAGAAATTTCCCCTATCTTTCTGTTTTCAAGGAGAAAGCTAGCTTGTTCCAAGATTCAGTCTTTGAAAACGTCCCTTTAATCATAAGACTATATCTAAAGTAACAATGTATTTAGCTGTGCAACAGTGGTTACTGTTATTTTCAGTCTAACTGTAAATCAAGTTTTGTCTTTTCATTACCATTAAATAGTAACAAACTTGATTAGATCCTTTAATCTGTGTAAAGGAGGTACTACAGAACAGAAAATATGCCAGGGGTGTACAAGTCTGTTAGGCTGACTGGCAAATGCAGAAATAAATACTATAATGTAGCTAGTCTCACTGGTTTTTTTTCTTATTTTGATTCATGTATATTCATGTTCACAGATCAACTATAGTTTTCTGCCACTTAATGCTAACCGGAAAAAAAACAAAGCCACCAAACTCATCTGCTTGAGGCGATTTTATTGTAATGTATCCAGTGGCTGTTCCTGCCGCAGGAGGTGAAGGAAGTAATGGACAACATGGGAGACTTATTTTTTTCCTTTTTGTTTTTGGAGCTGTATTGCTCTGTGCTGGATTCCTGCTTTCAGTCTTTATTCTCCAGTCATGCCCATCTGGAACCTTCAGTGACTGTAATGGGGTCCTTAAGGCTGCTGGACCTGTGCTGGCAGTGACTGGACTGGTTTGTGTTTTACTGGCAAGATCAAGGGCCAGGCTGTATATAAGACAAAGACAATTGCAAAATGAACAGGTGTACAGCCTTGTTTTTTGTCGTGGGAGCTGTCAGTTTGCCCAGTTTCTCATATTCGGATTCCTGTTTCTAACTAGTGGAATGCTAATTAGTATCCTGGGCATTTGGGTTCCTGGCTGCAGCCCCAGCTGGCACAACATACAGCTCAACCACACCAGCAGTCCTGATGTGGACCTCCAGGGCTGTGGATTCCTGTCACTTCAAATCATGGGACCTTTGATTGTGCTCACTGGGTTGTGTTTCTTCGTGATAGCTCATGTTAAAAAGAAACAAAACTTAAATCTCAACCAAGAATCTTGTGAAAGTGAAGAACATCCTCAGAGCCCGGAATCTTTTCAGGTTACAGTAGGTGGGTAAATAATGTGTGGACGTTACATTTGAGAGTTAGTAAACTGTTTTTTACAACCTAATGATTTACCTCTGAATATGACTCATTTGAGCTCAAAACATACCATGGCATGTTAGATCAGCCAAAATATAAATATGTTGCTTTGTCTGGTATGTTTTCTGTATGGTCAGTTCAGTTAGCTTTTTCTCAAAGAGAAAACCTCTCCTTTAGTGTAAAAAAAAAAAAAAAAAAAAAAAGTCTGACTGTCTGTACAGAAGAAACTATGTAACCTGATACAAATAGGTTACAAATCCTATCCCACTGCCTTTCCCAAAGGATGTAGCTGACGCTGCAAATCACAGGTCTAATGACTTTGAGTATATTTAAGATTTATTTTAGCTTTGAGCTCTGACTCCTAAAACAGGAGAATCTGATTCATAAGCAGTGCATTGTAATTTCTTTTTATCATGGCCACATTGTCCATCAGTCAGATGTGGCTGCAAGATGCTTCTCTTGCGTGCATGGTATTTGTGTAAACGTAGTATGTTAGCAGGGAATGCTCCCTCACCAGCATGTAGCTCTGCTTCCCCATGAATACATTCTACACATAGATTATTCTGATAAGTTTCTAGCTCTCAAAGGATTAATGAGTCAGTCATAGTACTGCTTGACTGTCATCTGACTGACTGGGCTTGAAATTCATTATGCAAATCTTTATTTCCTTCTACCTATGAAACCGATGTACACACCTGTACCCTGGTGATCCTAACAAAAGGTGAGGGTTTAATGTCAGCTGTCCAGCCATGTGCATAAATCAAAGGGTAGGAGAGGGGTGTTCAGGTTGTCTTTAAAGTGAAAAAGCAAAATTAGTGGATTCCTTTTAGACTTCCACCTGGAAAAGTAAAACTGAAAGGCTGAAGGTTGAGGCCTGGTTGTCATAGTGACATCCTGGAATGGTTGTGACTCAGCTAGAAAACTAGCCCCACTGCAGCATCATTGACGCTCTGGTGACCTTTCAGTGCACACAAATTACAAATGAAAAAAAGGTTCCAGGCAGCTGTGAATGTTTATATAAATTATGCGGGCTCAGTGGCTCATGCAAAGTTTGGGTTTAAAAAAAAAATAATTCATTTTAAACTTTTGAATTACAAAGTCAAAATTGGCAGGTATGCTGCACAGTACATTTAACAGTGGATTATGTATTAATAGCATCATGGTAATAATGTTAGTAGGGTGCTTTCAGCTACAAGTAATTTAGTAGTGAAACTCTGAAGGCACAGAAAATCTGCGATCAGAACCATTAATAATTTGAATACTTTGGTTGTAACACTGCAGTAGGTATCCTGAAGTTTAAACCTCCCTGTTTTACATATGTGAGGAGGACTAAATACTTACCTGGCCTTGAAGTGAGCCAACAGTAACTGTGTGCTTTGCACTTTTAGTTTCTGAAGACAGCCAGCAATGAAGAGATTTGTGTCTTTTAGCTAAATGGAACATTCTCCTTCCCCTAGCTGTATTTTCTAGAATAAGTCTTTCATTTTATGAATATGCTGCGTCTGGTTTTGAGTAATCTTGGTTTTGAGCATACCTTCAGTGTACTTTAACAGCCCAGAATATAATAGTTCTGTGTGAGGGATAATTGTGTTTTATCTTAAAAGGTAGACAGGTACAAATACTGTAATTCCAAAGATAAGAAATATTCTAGGATACAGTTAGAATACGCGGTGCTGCTCAGTTTTTTAGAGGGAGTAATTATTGGTTTTTTCCTCTAGGTGATGCTGTAATGGTATTCCCACCTCCACCACCTCCTTATTTTGCTGACCCTCTCTCACCAACCATGACACGATGTCTAATGTCAAGTGGTTTGCCTACAGGTGAAAATCCTCCACCATACCACTCTATCTTCAGCAATGGGTGAGACTGTTTTCTTGTCTGTCTGTGGAAATCTGAGATGTCTCAAAGTATCCAAGACCATTAATAATCACTGTGAATTAACTCTCTACTAGACGTTTAGAAGTTTTTTAATGCATCACTGTACTTACTTCAGATACCGTACTTGAAATAGCACTAAAATATCCTTGTATAAAAGGGGAATCACAAACCACAGATGAGGATTAAATTCTTACCAATTTATTATGACTAAAAAGAAATCCTGAAGTGAAAAAAACAACCTTAAATCGGTGGCCTTATTTAAATATACTTAGATAAGATTTCTTTGAGATTGTCCAAGAGAAGGTGTTGCTAATAGTAGTGCCCCAGTGGCATGATACGAACACTGCCAGATTTTAGGAAACCTCTGTAGAACCAGTGCAGCAAGCCCTTCATTACCCCTGTGATCCTGGGAGCGCCACTTTAGTGTGGCCTGTTTTCCCTCTGACTCTTATCTTACTGCCTTGAGGAAATGAGACCTGCCATGCTGGTCTACCTTGTTCCTGCTCTGGCAGTGTGTTGAGATAAAAGGATACCTTGATACAGTGAGAGAAGAGCAGGAGTTTCCATGGATCTTGAAAGGGAGGTTGCAGCAAACTTCTTCTCAAGATGTTGTACCTTATCCATGCAGTCATTCTTCCATACATTTAGTACGGCTGCTTTGCTGGATGATGCCATCAACAAGTTCATAGGGGTGCCTTACTGAAGAGTTGTCTGCATCACAAGAACTTGCAGGGTTATTTATCCCATTGGCTACCACCAGTGGGCTGTTAATTCGAGAGTGAAAGAGGTCACTGCAGGGACCACATACTAGGAGCCAGGACTAGATCTAACCGGGAGAGCTAGATGCCACATGCCTACAGCCCAATAATAAAAATAAGCCCCAAGCTTATTTTCAGGCCCTTAATGATCCAGAAGTGACTTGGCTTTACATTTTGGAAAGTTCTGTGTCAGCTTGGTTTTGGTCTGTGGTGATCTGGGACTTTTTCATTGGATTACTTTAGTTGACAAGACTGTACCTGCAGCGTCCTAAGCACCATCACTGCAGCAAAAGCCCTAGCCTGCCTGGCTGTGTCCAGTAGTAGTAATTGTGGGGCCATTGCTTTAATGGCCTTCACTATGCTCCAGGCTGCTCCACTCACATGAGGCAGTGTATTCCATGACCAGCTGTACCAGCTATGTGCCTAGTGTCAGTATTTCTTCAAAACTCCACTGCTAACCTTTCCTTTGAAGCAAGCAAACTGAGCCTGCCACAGGAGGAGGATCCTTGTGTTAGCAAGGGTGCTTCCTCCTATTATCATGATGTATGCAGCCACATCTGAGGTTTTGTAGTGATCCTTTGAAGTATACTTGGTGGATTCTTGAGGCACAGCTGCACTGTGCAAGGTACTCTGTCTAGTCAATGACTGTCAACAGCTCTTCATACTGACTTCTGTTTCCTAGTACCTTCCTCCAAACATTTTCTTCTCATCTTTGTCAGAAAGAGCAGATGCTTCCTTTTGTTGCTGCTACCACAAGCCAGGTTGTCATTCTGTCTTTTCTTAAAATCACTTTTTTAACATAGAATAAACACCTCTTTGTCAGAAAACCTACTCACTTGTCCTTGCTACCAGTGCAGACCTCTCCTAGTGTTTTGTTACATGCTCTACAGTGGGACTGTCCCACAAACAAAAAAAAATTGTGATGTCCATCCAATTAGGGAAGGGAGACACTCAGTGTTTGCTTCCCACTGGTTAAGATCCAGCTTGAGGTGGATGACTTGTGCTGAGATGCAATGCCTAATAAACCTGCACTACACACACTTCATTCGGTTTGCTGGTTTTCCTTTTAAATTGTTTCAGAGAGTACATTTTGTACAAAGCTGATGAGGATCTGTTGATTATTCAGTGCATTAAACACCTGTCAATTCAGGATGACAAGGGTAGATGTGAAGATGAGAGGATGTTGGGGTTGATCAAGCCAAAGTGCTTTCCAGAAGTTATGGTTCTCATGACAAGGCACAAATTGCTGTGTGAGGAAACATTTTCTTTTGTTAAGTATAAAAGTCTTAGCCTGTTCTCAACTTGCAAGTGAGATATGTCAGTTCTCAGAGCCCGTAGTACTTCAGTCAAAGGACACCCAGAACAAGCAGGAGAAGAAATAAATTTCTGCCTCTGAAAGAAGGAATTTACATGAAGCTTCTATGTTCTTGTGGGCTGGGTGAAGGCAGTGACAGCTGTAAGGTGTTTCATGCCAGTTGCTGCTGGTCCAGACAGAGTTACAGCTCCAGCATGCACTGTGCTCCTCTCTGGTACGTACATCTGGATGTAGGTACAAAGCAAATGGATGTGTGTGGAAGAATGACTTGCCCAGATGTGAACCTGGACCTCTGGTAGCCCTGAGATAGCCAATTCAAATATGGCCCAAGGGAATTCTCTAAAAGCATTTTGGTTTAAATGCATTCAGAAGACCAGGCTGGAGTGGATAACTAGGAGTAATATCAGATCATACATGAAGGCTGTGTTCTGCTGTAGCCTTGCAAGCAGCTAAGAGACGGTTACTCTTGTACTTACTACCTGTCTGCTAAAATGTAAAAACTGAGGGCCTCAAGTCGTCTCCACACTGTAGTTCCAGGTCCTGGGTTGTGACATGCCTGCCAATGTGCTTGGTAAAGTGTGTGCATTATCAAAGGCTTTGAAAGAACACAGGTGGCACATCCTGCACTGAAAAAGAAAAACCAAAGGGCAGTGGAGAATGGCAAAAAAGCTAGCTCCTCAGACTGCTTGTGAGCTTTTCCTGCTGGTTCATATACCAAGTGACCTGTCTTCACCCATTATCCTACAAAATCTCCTGCAGCTGGATCAACTTTAGCCTGGAGAAGAGGAGGCTGAGGGGAGACCTTATTACTCTCTACAACTACCTGAAAGGAGGTTGTGGAGAGGAGGGAGCTGGCCTCTTCTCCCAAGTGACAGGGGCCAGGACAAGAGGGAATGGCCTGAAGCTCCGCCAGGGGAGGTTCAGGTTGGATATCAGAAAAAAATTCTTCACAGAAAGAGTCATTGGGCACTGGCAGAGGCTGCCCAGGGAGGTGGTCGAGTCACCTTCCCTGGAGGTGTTTAAGGAAAGGGTGGATGAAGTGCTGAGGGACATGGTTTAGGGAGTGTTAGGAATGGTTGGACTCGATGATCCAGTGGGTCCTTTCCAACCTGGTGATTCTGTGATTCAGCTTCCTCTGACCACAAATGTCCAGTTCTAGTGCTCTGAGCTTTGTGTGTGATCCCATCAACTCAATCATTGTTGACTGGCTGTCTGGACATCTCTGTCTTGTGAACATAGATACCCAAAGCGATAGTTCGTAGCCCAGCCTGCTGGGGCAGTTGCTAGTGGAGTGGGCAAAGCACCTCAAACTTGGATGATGAAACCATAGACCACCTGCGTTGATGTTCTGTGGCTGGAGGTGCCCTAGCTGTTACGCTTCCATGCTCTCCAGGGTCCTTATAGATTCCACAGGAGTTAATACCACCACTGGGTATTTCACTCGATCATGCGTTCCCTTGGCCCAGCACCTGGTAGTAGCTTCAGTGTCTTGACTAGTGCAAGCTGGTCCCTAAACCCTTTTGTGGAGGCAAAGTAGTGGCCTTGTTCCTCCTAACGTAGTGCTGTGGTTGAAGATCCGAGAGCTGGAAGGGAACACGCAGATGTGATTTACCTCTCGAGTCTGTTCCTCCACGTGCTGTAAGCAAGTGCTGCTGTGAAGGCTTTCCTGGATGAAAGAGCTTGTAGGAAGCTGAGTCATGGTCTGATCCTAGAAGTTGTATTTTTTTTACTGGCAATCTGTTATATAGCACTACAGCATTTGTGTGGTAGTACGTTTTCTCTCCTTTCACGCACCCTCACACACCAGTTTCACCATTAAAGATGAGGCGACTGTGCTCTGTATTTTCCTCATGCAGTATTGCTGGGGGTGCAGATGTATGCACAAAGGCAAGACTCAGCGGTAGGAGCAAGTTATGAAGAATGAGCAGTTCTTCCCTTTCTTTAGGAAGCAGTTGAGGCAATATGCAACGGGCCAGTTCCAGCGCAAGATGAATAGGGTTCCGGAACCTTGTGGGTGCAACCAATTGAGACCCAGTTGTGATGGTCAGAGTTGGGGAATGCATACTTGACTGCTCACCTTGACTGTCACTGGAAACTCAGCAGTCATGTCTGGCTGCTTCTGTTCCTCCACTTTTAAGCATGAATGCTACTGCTTATTCAGTCCTGGGTTGCTAGAAACCTTAAGAAGAGTTTCAAGTTGCCTTTCATGTAAGGTCTCCAGTGGCTAAAGACTGAGATTCTTATGATGCAATTCTAAGTCTAGTAACTGTTTTTCATAAAAGAAGGGGACAGTGTGCATGTCATAGGCTTCAAAAGGGAAGATACATTAGGAATTAAGGATCAGAAGATTAATAAGATTGTGATAGGCCTGCTAGAAGCAGCTAATACCATAAGCCAGGCTGTGACTGATGATCTTAAAGGTTAGACAGGAGCTTGCTTGCCCTTCCCCTCTGAAGTAATAGAATTTTTATATGAATCATAAGGTAGCCAATAGTATGAAATTGTAGTGCTTATGCAAGTTCTTTGCTTTTAGGGACTGTGTGTATACACGTATGTCTATGTAAATCAAGTGGAATTTCACTCACTGTAGAGAAATTAATTATGTTAATATTTTGTGTTTTATAGAGCACAGCTTGCAGATGATGAAGAAACAGTTGCTGTTAGAGGCTATGAAATCATATATACAATTTCTGGAAGCAGCTCACCTTCAGATATTTCACCAATACTGTGCGTCTCTGAATCACCTCCAAAATATGAAGAAAAAGCATCAATAACAAACACTGAATATTCTCCATCTTCTTATTCGTCTTCTTCATCCATTTCCTTAGCCACATCTGACACCAGCTCATAGAGGACTATCACTTAGACTTCATTTTTAAATTAAATTGTACATTCAGATTTATGATTTTTCAACTTATTTACATTTTGTAATAAAACCAGTGATGTTAACTGTGTCTAATTTTTCCTCAAAAAGCATAAATGATGAATTTGGTTTTCAAGAAATATTGGGTGATGCTGGGCTTTTGAGATAGCAATCTGAAGAGATTCCATTCACTGCAAGAATTTTAAATGCTCATTTTGTTTTGTTACAGTTCAGTTTCTGGTTTTAGTTGTACTTTATATAATGGAGTCGCTAAGTAGAGACCAACTTTTTTTTACTTATTTTAATTAAATCTGTGTGGAGTGTCAAAAAAAAAATTAGGAGGTGGTTTTATTTCTGTTTTTCTATTTCATGTAAAATACTTGTCTGCAAAATTGCTGACTTTATGTGTACTGAGAGCATAATGGCTGGGAATCTTTAATATTGGGACCAAGTATGTTATAGAGAATTTAAATGGTTACTTTTTGGTCTGCCTGGTAACAAAGACTGTAGCTTAATTTAGACCCTCTCTGGCCTTTATGTAACTGTAATCCCCAGGAAAATCAGTTTTAGCCAGCAGTTAAGAGCCCTGTGGCAACACTGAGAATGGTTAATAGGCTAACAGTTTAACTGTTGTAGTGACTGATTTCAGAGGGATTATACTACTCTTATATATCATCGTTCATGGTTTATACCAGGAGTGCTTATTTTGTGAGACTAAGCACCCCTCAACAGGGTATCTTCCAGGAGCAGGCGTACTTATCTGCAAATGCAAGGGGCAGTTTCGTGGAAATGCATATGACAGATGTTTTTAACTGACAGCACTTGCAAGACTGTTGAGAAATACAGCCCTCTTAACTCCTCTGTCCCTATGTGGCCCCTGAGTTGGGGGTAGCTGCCTGCCTTCATCCTGAAAGAGTGACAACAGTTTCCAGTTTTATTTTGCAAATGTTTGCAACTATTCCCAAACTAAAGGATTTGCTCACGGTAGATAGGGGTAGTTAGCAAGAACTGAGTTGCTGCTTACCTTTGACGCTTATTGGCTTGCTCTGAACCCAGCTGCAACCTCCGAGTATGAGAAAAACAGACCTGATTTGAGGCCCAGAAACAGAAGGTGGCAGAGCCACTGTTGGGGTGTTGTTCAGCATAGCACACTTGTCAGCATTAAGATATGTTGCAAGAGTGCTCTCTGTCTTGTTCATCTGAGTCTTTTAACACCTGCATGGCCTGGAACCTCAACTACGTCTCAACTTGTCTTCTGTCGTGCCAGATTTCAGGGAAAGTGACTATAACACAATGCTAAACTTGGGATTAAGCACTCAAATTCCCTCTTGTGCCGAGGGAAAGGCAGTTGCCTTGTCTTACCTTTCTATGAGCCTGCTGGTTCTCTTCAGAGTTCTTTAGAGAGATGTTCAGAAGCTTCTGCACTTGGCCATTTATTTCCATCTCTGTGTTTTTCCCTCAGTCACGTGAGGGCAGCTCTTTGTGCAGCCACATCAAAACAAACCATCCAGTGGGGGTGGTGTATTTAGCCAGCGATAGAGCTGAGGGGCTTATGCGTGCAGAGTAATGAGCAAACACAACACAGAGAAGGATTTAAGATGTGGGAGCTGATTAAACTGGCATGACTCTGCCATGGGAAATGTCTAGATGAAGAAAGAGAATCCGTAAAAGCCAGCAGGCATTTTTTTCCTGCTTTTTCATCACATGTTTAGCTAGTGAGCTTTTCAAGGATGCTGTTCCTTGCATGTCTTCTGTAATCCAAGCTATGATTTACCATTTTTTTTAAAGCTTTCATTTCTAACCAGATTTTTAATAGTAGTGCCCACTGCCCTGTGTGAACATGTCAAAAGAGCTTGTTTCTCTGAATGTCACACTTTTGTACAGAAGCTGCGATCTTTTACCTAAAAGATCCCATGCAAACAAAGAACCACATTGGCTTTGTTCTGTTGTTCGAGTTACAAGCGAACACTCATTTACTGGAAAGGTTAAACATCAAAAAGGATTTTATCTAAACAAATAAATCTTTAAATAAGTCACCATCTTGTTCTTAAAACCAAAGTCACATCCCATCAGTAACTGTAAAGGTATTAGCCTTTCATGCTGCCTGCAATTTGCTCAATCACTTGTTGCCAAGATGTACCCAAGAGTCCGGACAAATGAAGGAGAATATATTGACTATAAGCTCAGTCCTCTGGAACTGAAACATGACCTTTTTGTTTTTCTTCAAGGTTATTGTGTTTTGATCTATTGCAGAGTCCCCAGTGTGGATCACTTCATTTCTGAAAAAGCAGTCTTCATCAAAAGCTTTAGAAAGCTGCTGACATGAATCTTTGTCATCAACACCTGAACTTCCTGGGAAGGGTAGGTGTAACTGACCTCTGAAATGAGAGCTGAAAAAAGAATTCCTCTCTAACATTTTGAGAATGTTCTTAGGAAACAGTTCGATGTACTGCTGTGTCAGCATTTTCTGGTTTTGACTTGGCCAATCGTTCCTTTAAAAGTCAGTGGATATACTCTGTGCATCTCTATAAACTTCTCAACACTGAGAAAGTTAACATAGCCAGGGCAACAGTATTTGCTTACTGTATTGTTGAAATCTCTTTTGGCAAGGTCAGAAACTGTGAGTAAAAGGCTGGCAGATCTGCCTTCACCACCAAAGGCTGCCACTGGGTGAACGGTATTAGTGGGAAGAATTCTTGATGTAGGGAGTAGGGGTGAAATGTCTGTATTAGAAAGGAAGCAACACCTTGTAAAACTATAAAAGTAGCTTAAAATAATACGGAATAGCATTTTTATTGAGGAAGTGAGATAGTTTACTGTCACACTAATGGTGCTATAACCTCCTTTCTGCCCTAAGGTTAGCTTAAGTGCTTGACATACAAATGCTAGGGAGCAAATCAAGTTGGTTACTGATTCACACTTACTTAAACAGGCCAAGTGGGAGGTAAGGCGTGCTTATCCTCTGCAAGCAAACTTAAAAGTCTCTCTTCGTTGCTGCCTGCACTGACATTGCTCTGCTTCTAACTGCAACATTACAATCCTTTGGATATGACAAGGTTTTGCTAAAATATGAGTGGGTAACTCTTCTCTGGGACACGTCTTTCTTCCTGCAACTAAAAAAAAACCGAGGCGTAACTCATCTGAAAAAGTGATTCCTGCAATGATGCTGCATTTTATGATAGCTGCACTTGCTGGGAGGCAACCACCTCATTTTTGCCCTCTGCAGTTATTAGCACTGTATCCATCAATCCCTTTTCCATCCTACACCTTCAGAGTCGTGACTCATGGGGCATTTCTGACGATACCTCCATGCTTCTGCAGCAAACGTGTCAGCCATCACCCAAATCTGTGCTCCGCTCTCTATCACACGTGCATGTGTCTGGATAGTTAGGTATGGAAATACCTTCAGTTTGGTGCACCAGCTGCCAAGACAGCACTCCCTGGGAATGTATAAAACCACCTTGCAGCTAGAGGAAATAAGCTAAAGGCTTATTTATACTTTGAGGTGGGTGGTGCAGTAGTACAGGGTAGTACAAGGCCCCAGGGTGCAAGGCACACTTGTGGTTGTTCTTTATGAACCACTCTTGCTCACACAATCGATGTTTTTCACTGAAGATGCCATGTAGAGTCACCTTTCTCTAGGAAAAAGTCTGTCTTAGTCAAATCGTTGATTCCTTAATCTCCCTACAATTGAATATTTTGTTATGAAGCAATGTTTTAGACCTCTTTTTAAATGAGCGTGCAATACCATGGCATATTTTACTTTTCTTTCATACAACAATTTTTGAATATTTTGCGACTAAGTCCATGGCTATATTAAGGCATGTCAGAAAATAAAACCTTATTATAATGGGCTGATAATGTAAACAACCACATAAAAATAATAGCAGAAGAAGAGGAGAAAAGGATTAAGTAAAGGCCTGTCAATTTTTATTGGGAAGACTCTTGAAACGGGTTAGAGAAGGGGAGGTACAGAGCACTGCAGAAAACCTGCTTCCAGCAGCACATCCTGCGGGGCAATTCTGCATTGGTGACAGACAATAATGGAGAGCAACAGAAAGCAAAGCAGTGCTTTGGTTCAGGGGTAATGTCCCTGAAGCTGCTGGAACAAAACTGTACTGAGATCTGAAAACAGCACTCATTTTGAAAATCTCACTCTGCCCTCAGGTTTCACCAAACTATCTTTTGTTCTTTTGCAGTTATGCCAGGTAAAAAGGGACACATTTAGTAAGTCAGTACCTTTAAGTAAGTTCCCAGAACATACATTTACTGGATTTTTTAGGTACTGGACTTAAAAAATCAGTTATGTGATTCAGTAATCTCTTAGGACCTTGACAGCTTCCTGAATGCAGCATTGCCACTGCCTGGGGAAATAAGAGAAATGTTGGGAGGCTTTGAGCAAATTATCTTACAGATAAAGAGAGAGTAGTGTGCAGGGAAAGGTGGAATTTTAATTTAGATCCTACTTCACTAGACAGGAGGTCTTTTGCATCCCATTTTCAAAGTTAAAGTGATGAGTAACCTCGGAAAAAGTCGCCTCTATTCTATAGCTCTACCGTGCACGTGCTCAATAACCCTTAAGTCATGTCCTAGGCCAGAAAAAAAGACATCAGCCATGGGATGATGCAACTCGCAACCTGGGAAACTCTGACTCCGGGTAGCATCTAAGGACCATTCTGTAGGACTGATGAAGTGCTCCAGCACAATCCTGTTTCAAACAGTGATTGCAGAGTTCTTGAGTGAATGAGAGTTGGAAGACGACACTACATCTGTACATACTATTAGTCAGACAGCTATAATAATATAATGCTGCTTTTAAAAGTTTGTTGGAACACCTGGAAGATTCGTCAAACAGCGACAAGAATGATTCATGGTATGGAAGAACCTGAGACCAGTAACAGAATTCATTCCATTAAGTTTACCAAATACAAGGTTAAAGATGACTTAGGTTTTGGCTATAATTACCAATACAAGGGCAGTTTATCTAGTATCTCAGGACTTCTAATTTAGTTGTCATACGAAACCACTGCCTTGCAAGCCCAAGCTTGCAATTTGCTAAAATGTGGCAGAGTCTTGGCTATACTCAATGCTAAGGAAAGGACTGATATATCTGTTGGAATTCTTTTTGGCACCCTTGGTAATAGAAGAGCCATAATACTGACTTCGTAAATTTCGCAGACAAATTTTTTTTTTAAGGAGTCCAGCACTGTTATTCCTCAAGGTCTGTATGCTGACAAATGGAAAGACACATCTGCAATTGTCTTCAGGATCAGTTCTGAAGGCGCCAAATTTTAGCAGTCTTTTCAGAAGTGAGCTGTTATCTCACTGTGTGAAATGATTGCATAGTAGACTAAAAGCACCTCTGCTGATTTTGAAGAAGCAGTCTCAAAGAGAATGAGTTTTCTAGTTCTAGAGCCATTTTTATATGACAAATCTTGGGATAACTTTCCTTCCCCAGAGCTGCTGATATCAGGAAATAGCACGATACATTCTACCACCTGAGGAATAATCTCTGTCCTGTGTGTACTCCCCTCCCGTGCTAGTCAATACAGGTCAAGTAGTTTGACATTTTTCCTCCTAAGAAGGAATTACACAAAGATATTCTACCAGAACCCTCTGACAGTGATTACTTTAGTCTAATTCTGGTAGGAAACAGAAATTCTCAACATGCAAGTAATTTGTCTGTTTAATATGTGGGACATATATTTAACAGAACAGTTCATGATGTAAAAAAAAGTTAAATACAATTACAGGTACTTCTGAATACAGAATGAGATTTTTTGCTTTACCAGGCTTAACATTACAGGAGGTGCTTTCTCATTCCTGCAGTGTTGCACTATTCAGGCTATGTGGGCTTTGATATTCAGTATGAACTTCAAGGAAGGTGTGGAGATCCCACAACAAAAAATGTCCGCAGTTAAGGCGAAATTACAGAACAATTATGCTACCTTCCAATGGATAGAACACTTTGCCTGTCTTGAAATACTTTTTCTCCTATAACAATAAGTCCTTTCAGGCTGTTCAGCACTCATCAACCCTCCCATCTACCCACTACTCCCCACTGGCAAAACATCAGAAAGCCTGCTTTGAAAAAACTCAGAAACTCTGGACTGTAGAACAAGCTGCCACAGAGGTCCAGGCATGGCTATAAATATCACGCTTCAGATCACTGCGCAACATTCCTAGCGATGGCCATATATTTTCCTACAGATCTGGCTTGGGGTACTGGAGGCCCAAAGAGACCAATAGTTGCTGCATCGTTGTTAAGTAAACTATGCTGTCCAGATGTTGGATGCATCAGCTGGCAGAGGGCCTAGGAAAAGCTGCAGTGGCTGCAGCTTCGTTTCTGTCCTATCTGGCATGGTCACAGAGAGGAAGTATCAGTGGATGCCAAATTAAAGAAGAGAATAAACAGATAAACAGCTATGCAAGGGTGAAGCCATTTCGGAAGCAATGGTGGCAATTCAAGAAGTCTTTAGTGATCACTTCAGGCTTCACTTCCCAGACCTTTATTCTTCTAAACAAAGTCTATTCTTTCACATGATGGACTCTGTTAACCATACATGCACAAAGTTCTTGTATAACTAACCTGAACCTTCGACTTTAAATGCTCTGCCACGTCCATTGCGAGCTTCCTTTTTCTTGAGGCAGAAGATACTTCAAATTCAGTAATGGAGCCGAACAACAACAGTGTAGAAGATTTCTCTTTGAATGTCTTTTCTGTCACTCCTTATCAGCCAAACAGATCTGATGTCCTGGTGTCAGATGGGGATAAAGCTGGTGCCACTTTGCTCTTTTCAGGTGTGTTTTTGGGTCTGGTGGGGATCACTTTCACCGTGATGGGGTGGATAAAATACAACGGCATCACTCACCTGGAGTGGACTCAGTTATTAGGACCTATCTTGCTGTCTGTTGGGGTGACTTTTATTCTGATTGCTGTTTGTAAGTTTAACATGCTTACATGCAAGTCCTGTAAAGAAAGAGAGGAAAATACGTCAGACCTTGACCAGACTGCAAGTGGACAGTCCTTTGTCTTCACCGGCATTAACCAGCCGATAACTTTTCACGGTGCCACAGTGGTACAGTACATCCCTTCACCAAGCACAGCCCAGGAAGGCATTGCTGTGAACCCTGGCTACCTTCACCCTGTGCTCAGCTGCTGCGGTGCTGTTTCCCCCAGCACCTCACCAATGGCCACCCCAGGCTCTGCTCACTTCTGCCCTACCTACCACTTGGATAACCCAGCTTTTACCGGAGATGAAGACTACGCTACTTATCCTGCAGAGAATACCAGGAATCAGAGGTAAATCTTCTGAAATGCCTTAGTGTGTCTTGTCACAGGCTTCTGGGTATTTTAAGTGCTATGTGTGGTTTCAAAGGAAACAAAAGTCAGTCCAGAGTATTATCCTTCTTAAGGGGGGTTTATTTCTGTATTAGAAGGATTTCTTGAGTAAAGACTATGGTAACATACTTTTTCTGGAAAGCATTTTTATCCAAATTAAATTAATTTGTGAATTCCATATGACATTCAGTCTACTAAATCTCATATTATTTTTTGAGATATTAGTATATGATCCTGCCCATGCCTTTTTAATGTTTATCTTACCACCTTGAGATAACTATTGACCAGAAGATTATTGTACTACAGACAGAGACTTCCACACACAATCGGAACACACTAGTCAACACACAGGGTTTTAATGGCAATGAAAGAATCAATTTTGTATCAGATGCTCTCCCTTCTGATTACATCTGGCACAACATACTCCTCTCCCACTGTAGCAACCTTCCAGACCTAACTCTTTTCCTGGTTTGGGGACAAACAGAAGACCTTAGATGTCACGGCGCAGTATGAAACTGCTTTAATGAGACATAAAATTATTTTATCTAGTTCTTTCCTCTAAGGAAAAATATTATAATTATAGGAATTACTCAAGATTGTATCCTTCCTAGAACACAAGTCACTTGCAGTTCATTTATCAAAGCCTGTTTGAAAAACTGCTGGCTGACCCATCATCTTCAGCAACATGTGTGACAGGCATCATGAAAACAAAGGTCACTTCTTGACACTTTCGTACATCACAAAAAGAACACAACAAATGGTTGAATTGCGAGAAAAGTTCATCTCATAGAGTTTTCTCAAGAAGTCAGAAAGTGCTTTTCCGAGATAAGCCTGGCAGAATGCAGCACTGAGGTTACTTGTGTACTTTGTGTTTCCTAAATTCTTTTTGCACCTGCTCTTCCTGTTTTCAGACTGGAGGACAATTCTGATGAGCCAGAAGAACTGCTGGAACGCTGCACCTATGAGGATTTGTCGCCTCCCCGTTATGAGGAAATATACCCACTGTCTTCTTAAAATAGCCATGAATGACTTGACACTTCTAAGAGTTGCTGGCCTTTTAATCTGCAAGAAGGTTTTCTTTAAACACTTGCATGATAAGCAAGTATGACCAAAATCTTGGTACTGATACACACTTCAGTATCACTGAAGATCTTTAAGAAGTCCCTTCTTTTTTTCCCTCAAAACTCATTAGCCCTTGTCTATGCAGTTTAATAGCAGAGCTATTAATTATTTAATAGCAAAAGTGTTAATAGCAAAGCTATTAAGCTCAAGGATCTAGATCCATATTAGGTTTCCCCAAAAAGAAGCCTGATTTTCAGACTTGCTGAAAGCAATGTGAACTGCGAATGCACAAAATATTTGTGGAAGGTCGTGATTGCTGCTGGACATTCAGCAATATTAGAACACACTTGATTTATTCTTGATATGTTTTCCCTCTTAATTGCTTGGGAAACTTCAAAAGTGCTCAAGCGTCTGATCCATGAAAGTACTGATGATGTCTTAATTCTACCCGGTTCCTTAGATTAGGTCACTTATTTATAAGTCCTGTCTACAGATCAGACTTCTTTTGCTTGGTTCACCTGAACGAGCTAGTCCTGTAGGCATTTTTGGAGCACACTGCTTGAACCAGAGAATCCCAGAATAGAAAATATATGAATAGTGAGGTTTTCTGATTTTTACACAGACCTCTAAGAGATCCTGAATGCATCAAACTGAGTTCTCTTTCCCACCAAGAATCATAATAGCTAGTAGGTTAATGTCCCTAAAGAAAACAACGCCTTTCTAAAGCCTTCACAGAGACATGTGGTCCTACCAGTTTTAAAGGCTTTAGCAACCACATCCTCTCCCTGCTGCACTGTCACTCTGTGGGAGAGCTGTGATGCAACCCCTGCTAAGGTTCTTTCTTGTTTGAATGTGTGTCTGAGGCACACAGCTGAAATTATAGGTTTCCCCAGAGCATCCAGACAACTATGGGCCACAGAGAACTCTATTGTTCAAGTTCAGCTTTCAAGATCCACATGGTTCGAGGCATTGTATCCACAAATGTATTTACAACTGTATCTAACAAAGGGTGAAGTGCATAATCTCCAAAGCATTGCAATCCAAAGTGGAGGTCCTAAAAATCTTTGCTCAGGAGCCATCTAGACACCGGGGCAATGAGAATGCCATGAGTACTTGTATTTTTAATTTGTATTTCTACATATGCTTTAAGTTCTGCCTTTAAGTGTGCCTAGAAGTGCCCTAAAAGAGCTGGACAAGGCTGTATCTCCCCTTCCAGGATACCATCAGGTTTGCCTATGTCCATCAAAGGGCAAAGGGCAAGGGGTAAAGGCAAAAGCTCTTCTCAGCCCATGCCTGCTGGACCAGGCACTACGCAAAATGATCTAGAGGGCAATGGTCACTGTCCAAAACAACTGAGCCATATGCTGCTGTTGTGCCTGTGAGCCACAACATGGAACAACATGGCCAAAAGCAAGTGGTCATTACGGAATGCATGAACTTTCTCTACTTGACAATAGAGATGTCTCAGCTCCTGCCAGTTGTCATCGATCTGTGATTGATTTCATTGATCTCATTCCTGAAGGCTGAAGAAGTCTAGTGTTGAGCACGATCGGGTGATATGGGATGTACCTGACACAGAGTGTCCACGCAACCTCACTAGTGATTGGGTGACACAGCTCTGGACGAAGATCTGCATTCAGAACATTGTCTAGTTGCACGGGTCTGCAGGGGCTCGCTGTCCTCCCTGTGAGCACCATCCTCCCTGTGCTCTATACTTAGAGACTGACAGGGAATAAAGCATTTTTGGAGGGGCACAGGGAAACTACTGTTCTCCACAGTGATGGATGTGACATTGACAGAGGTCATATTTGGGACACAACGTTTAAACTGAGTCAAAGCTGCATTAGCAATTGCAGCAGCAGCTACTGGACAGTGACTACAAACTATGTGTGAGGTTTTTCTTGCTGGAGAAATATAGAGCACGCTGATTTTTCAGCAGTGATGGCCTGGTGCTTGCAGGCAGGCAGACACACAGCGATCAGCACGATCTCTACAGGACTGAGTGAAAGAACAGAAGGTCTAAAAATAAATGCCAGTTTCTCACATGGAAATCTCTCGCTCCTCTTCTGGAATTTACACAGAGGTGAACTCATCCTCCCTCCACAGCAGGAAACTGGACGGTCCCAAATCCCCAGTTAGTTCCACATGGACAGATCCCTGCACTTAGCACATAGTTCTGCTGACTCCAGCAAGCACTGCAGGAGCGCAGAGGTCAGGCTTGATGGATCCAATTGCAGGACCAGGGTCAAAATTTCTACCCAATAACCCTCCCCCACAACAAGAAAATTCCTTTAGTCAGAAAACACAGACTTTTGCTGCTGCTCTTTTTTTCCCAAATACGCGGTATAAGCATATTTCATGGGATAATCAGAGATTTATTTTGGTGACGCCAAATTGTACTCTCAAGAGTAAATATAAGAAATCCTGAAGATTGCACTGTGGACTCCAAAGATTGGTTTGAAGTTTACTTCTGTAGACATCATTAATTGAAAAAGCCCTGGGTTTCCTTTTAGAGAGAAGGTGGAACAAATAAATTTAAATAACTACGTATTAAAATGATCTTGACTCATCAGACAAATTCTGCCTGAATTCTATAAGTCTTTTTATGTTGCACAGATGCTTGCAAAGCTCCAGTCTGACAACATTTACTTCCAGCACTGATTGCTGATTACCGTTTTTAAGAATAGATCAATATTCTATTAAGGCTTTTCTCCCTCCTCTTACCTCCGCCTTCTACTTTCATCCTTTTTTTCTGGTTTTTTTTTTTCATCTTTAGGGTTTTGTCTTTTTTTCTTTTGTTACTGTATCCTCACTGATGTAACCACCACATGAATTCACCTCTCAGCATTATGATCTCTTTCCATCCTACAATGAGTGAAAGAGCCCTATTTAGTCAGGCCTTCAACCAAGGTTCACTGACACATTTCCACTAGGTTATGCCGATTTAGCTCCTCAGAGCACCTGGAAGATTATATTTGAGATTTTGCTCCATTTGCTTTTATTTAAAGTAGTGCTGTTTAAGCAAAATTACCGTTTTCCACATTGCCTGCAATGCAACTGCAGGCCCGCAGAATGATGCTTTATTAGAGTTTGATGCATCTTGAATTCCAGCCATAGCAACAGAATGTTGTATGTGAATATTCAACTGTGTAACACTGAGTGGGTTATTGTGACTTTTCGTAATATGACTCCATTGATGAGATTTTGACCATGAGCTGGGTAACCTATGACATTTGTAGAGATGCCAGTTGATAAGCTGAGCGCTGTTCATGGCAGTAAGTGTTCTTCACAGAGCTGCCCTAAGATTGAGGAGGTATTTCAAAACACTGAAATGCCCTGTGCCGAATGCAGCTGCAGCGTGCAAAATTCCTTTCAAATAAAATCTAAATTTGAAGCCTGCTTTTTAACATCAGTGCTGCTGTACCTGTGAGGAAGCACAGGAATACACAAGTCAAGGTTTGCCTTCGTTTGGTCTCGTAGCATTTTCTCACAAAAGCCTAATATCACCGGGGATTCCTGTTCCAGCGGCTGATGATGCTCCTGTTCCAGCGCCTGCATCCCCATCCCCAGGCAGAACAACCCGACCAAGCGGGCGTTCGAAAGCAGCAGCGCTGAAACCCTTCACAGAGCTATTTTTAACCCGAGTGGGGATTTACGAAATCGCGGTCTCGGGGAAAAAATAAACCTGTAAGTAGGGCTCGTTCCTTTCCAGCGAGCCCTAGTTTGGCGCACAGCTGTTCCTGGGTGCGCGGCCCCCGCGGGGCGATGGGCGATGCTGCGCTGCCCCCCCAGCAACTGGCGGAGCCCCAGCCCTCGCTCCCAGGGTCCCCGCCGCTGTCCCCTGCCCCAGCCTGGCCACGGCCGAGCACGTTCACCGCGACAGAGCCGGAGCGTTCGTGCGGACACGTCCCCGGTCCCCGCCAGGGGGCCGGAACGGCGCCGCCGCAGCCGCGGGCGCGGAGCCCCGTCCTCCCGCCCCGACACTTGCTCACCCGCCCAGGATGAAACCGGGCAGCGTGAAGGCGGTCCTATGTCTCCACCGACTCGGCAGGTTCCAGGGTGCAGAGCCGGCACATTCTAACCTGCTGCTTTGCTGTATGCCGCCCGGCTTTCAGGCCGGGAGAGCTGAAGGCTTTCTCCCTAACTTTGAATATTAAAAATGCCATTTAAAAAAACACCCTGAGGCTCCCACAAAGGTGAAAGTTGGCTTGTTTGAGGAAAAAGCTTTCCGTGGTGAAATACCCAGTGAAATCACCAAAGAATTTAAGTATCCTCACAGGAGGGGTGGACATCTGGAAGGACGTCAGCTCAGGGAGAGATGTTGCACAGTGCGCTCACGTGCACCCTGCTTGTCCTCACCCTTGTGATCTAATTGGACAGACTTCTCTGGGTGAATCATGGAATCGCTAGGTTGGAAAAGACTTCTTGGATCATCGAGTCCAACCATTCCTATCTGCCATTAAGCTGTGTCTCTGAGCACCTCATCTACCCACCTTTTAAATACCTCCAGGGATGGTGACTCAACCCACTCCCTGGGCAGCCTCTGCCCCTGCCCGATTACCCTTTCTGTGATTTCTTTTTTTCCGTGAAGGAGCAGGAGGGAGTCCAAGGGCCATTTCCAAAGAACTAGGGCATGCTGTTCGTGTACAGCACCTAAAATAATTTGTGCCTGCTGCAAGTATCATTATTGGCTCCCATTTAGCTGTCAGAGTAACTAGACATCAGCAGGATGTGCTGAACGTCGCTGTTGCTGCTCCATCCCCAAGTGTCCACCGCTGTGTCTGGCAGAGAAGTGTACAGCACAGCCAGGTGGGATCTCATGGGCTGTGCCTGCATTAGCTGAGCAGCGCCGCTCAGCAGGAGTGGGTCTGCAAAGTGAAACAGCAGGTGTGGAGAGCCTAATGTCCACATTCACTGCATGTTGGAGGGGTTTATACCAGACAGTCCTCTGGATTGCCACTTAGCGGATGAAATACAAAAGTTGTCTCCTAGTGTGTATTTTCTAGTTTAGCTTCATCCAATAGATACTACTCATCTCAAACCTGTGAAGTGATGTGATGTAAAAACCTTGCAGGGCAAGTGGGGGCTGCAGGCAGAGTCCCTTTAAAAATGCCTGATTTGAAAACACTCATTTCCCTACTAGCAAGGGGTGACTGACAACAGCTGCAGAAGTTGCATATGGTAGAGCAGACCAATGTGGACCTACAGGAGAGGCTTGCCTCAGCTTCCTGACAGCAACGAATTCATGAGGGAGCCTGTCTGAGTACTAAAGGAAGTTAATTTCCAAGGTCTCAGGGCACAGTGTCGAAACCACAAAAGTTATGAGGAGCCTAATTTTGAGATGGAGCAGGCTTCTGTCCTCCTGAACAACATTTGCAAAGTGATGGAGAAATTTTTCTATAGAGAGCAGCCAAAAATAACTCCCTGGCTCATATGATCAGTCAGAAAACACCCTTCTGAATCTCATTCTATATATAATAACAGAACACAGTCAAGGGACATCAGTAATGCCATGTCTGCTTGTTTCTGTGCCATACGTGGCAACTCTAATGAGCAACGGATTGCAGCTACACATGCTGTTCAGCAGACACTGTGGGACATGCAGCAGCATGCTGCTGTACATCTTCTATTAAATCCTAGAATGAGGTTATTGCTCTCCTGTTTGCATGTATTGTGGCAGATTTTTTTAAAAGACTTTTTCGTTATTTTTGCAAATGAGTCATCAGTCTATATGTAAGACAAGGGACTTGCTATTTAGAGAACAGAGCATGCTATTTAGAGAATAGGGCATGCTATTTAACAGCTCTGGACAGGTGGCCTGATATTGCTGTGTTTTGCCTAGCTGCAGCTTCTTTACTTACAGTTCAGTGGGCATTATCAAGAACTTAGCTCCAAGGTAAAGCTTCACGCTTTGTCAGCCTGAAGACATACCTAAGGAAATACTGAATGATGGAGCCATCCAAGTAGGTGACTGCCATAAAAAGAAATAAATATGTGTTTTGAACTTCTAACCATGAAACTGGTGGTGGCTTCCATACTAACAGACATGTCTTGGTGTGACCATCTTGTTTTTCTTCTGCCTTGCAACCCAAACTCAGCGAGATACAACCACAGTGACACTCAAGTCCCAAGGCACATGCCACGCATCACTGTGGACACAGCGTTGATTCACATAGAGGCCTGGTGAAAGCTGGCAGCTTGAGAAGGCTGCAACTCACACCTCTTCACTGTTTAATTTGTTTTTCACAATTTAAGATGCCACCTCCCACATATATGTAGACCACAGCACACGCATCATGATAATTGTTTCGCCATCTTTTTTAAAGAACACATTCTTTAGATAACCAGTTGCCCGTCTCTGCATATGCCATCCTAAAGGGAGGAAGGAAAATAACCTCACAAAATTTCAACAGAAATTAATCTCTTCAAAACTGTAAAGGTGCAATAGGATTTTTGCCACAAAACAACATTTCCCTGCTAAGTCTTCAACAGAAGAGGACAGAAAAAGATGAATTATTGTAAAAAAAGTTGCATAGTGCCGAATTTGTACCCATGTACTCCATAGACACTGCAGTTTTACTAATCCTGGTAAAACATAAAGGAAAAAAATATGACACCACATTTGCTCAAATAAGGTTTATATATTCTACTTGCCCAGGGTTTGCCCTCAAAATCAGAGGTACTTGAATGTTTCATGTTGTGTCAATGTTCTGCATTATTATAGAGTATTCTATGTCTTTTCAGTCTTTTGCAGACACATGGGTGCTTGCTTCTTGTGCCCTCCAAGCTGACTGGCCAGGAACTGATCAGGACATCCACAGAGAGAGCACTGTGCTGCCACTGGAGCACAAAGCATCTTTGTGTCAGGGCTGTTTTTTGACCAGTTACCCTTTTTCACAGACATAATGATCACAATAGTGTCTGTAAAAGCTGTGCAAATACATAAATGTTTCATTTTTACAAATAAGTCACATCAGATATGAACTTCATTCTTGTATTCTAAGATCCTTGAATGTGGCCTTTATTGTATCTAACAAATCTTGAGAGGCACAGAATGCTCGACAGGGTGAATAAAGGCAGCAATATGAAATGTCTAGTGTTTCTTGTGTGTTTGAGGGGTTTTTTTCAACCTGCTAAGTCCTGGATGTGCTGGAAAACAATAGGAAGGAACAGGGAGAAGAAGCTGCAATAAATATCACATGTGCAAATCCTTATTTAAATGCAGTGACATCGAATTCGACCCAGCTTCAAGAAAGCCACAGGGCAAAGGCATACATGTCCAGAAGACAAAAAAAATGCAGAAATGCAGGAATGCCAATGAAGGTTGGCTTCTATTCTTACACTTCTATAATGGGAAGGGAAGGCAGGAAAAAAAAGCAAGAATAAAAAATCAGTGATGGAGAAGAAAAGAATGGGGAGCTCTTCAGCCTACCAAACAACACAAGTGAACATTTTGCTAAACAACGTTTCAGTTAAAAATAATTTCTTAACTCTTCCCCGTGAATGTATTAGAGGTTTCCTCCTAGAATTGCATTTCTGAATAAATTCCATTAGATTCAAAGAATCTGATAGACAAATATGCAGAGCACTATCATACACAACCATAGATGCACATGAACCCCAGCACACACACCCATTGAGTAGAAGAATAACTTGCTTAAAATCACCTACTGTAGGACTGTGTCAGCAGGGACTGAAGTAATATGGCAAATGATGAGAGACTGCAGCACTGGAAACAACAAATTGGGAAAGATTTGCGTGGCTCCTGCTGTGATAGACAACTGCACAAGCCCATCAGTAAATTGGTAGAGCAACTTGTTTAAATTAGTTATGATTTGTCCTTGCTTTTAATGGAAGTTAGGAAAAAGTCTAGAAGCTAGGAAAAAGCAAGAAGAGAGAGTAGGGCCCAACATGGCAGAAAAGAGAGAATCGGATAAAGGCTAGGGGCAAAAAATTAACTCCTTGTACACATTAATCTACCTGTTATAAATGCCTCTTCCTTCTCAGACCATGCTCTGTGTATTGCACTTAATACTGATGGTTAATCAAAATCAAGCAACAAATGTGTTAATTTTTAATGTTTTCTTAGCCATACAGATCCAAAGGTGGTGACCCACAGGGCAACATTACTAAGATGTTTTAGCTTTACCTGATATTTTCAAGAATTGTATGTTACTTTTCAGCTATTTTCACAAAAAAAAAAAAAGAAAAAACAACAAAAAACAACAAGCAAGCTCTCCTCTGTTTGGTAAAAAAAAAATTTAAAAGTCCAAATGAATTGCAAAACCATGCCCGTGCTTCCAAACAAATAATGAAACCTTGATGTGAATAAACAAGGCTTCATAACTAAAGCTTGCCTTGTGATCTGACTGGATAACAGTTCACTTGTGATGTCATCAGTTCAGAATGAGCATCAGCCTGATTATTATTGGTGGAGGTGTAACTTGAAGAATTCAGGCTCATTTTATTTGTCATTTGGTTGCTTATATTGGTGCTACAGCCATGCGGTCCTTCAATTTTTCTAACAAGTAACACTGTTAAACTGCCAAGGAGTAATATAAATCAGAGTTTTTTCTTAGACCCCATAAAACAACTAACAAAAATGTTATGGTTGCCAGATTCATGTGTTCTTATACATACAGCAAACAGAACTGACAGTAACTGTTTTCATTTGGCTATTATGTTTTGCTATTGTTTCAACAGTGTATGAAAATCAGCGTGGAACTATAAGAGAGTCTAGTTACAGAATCATAAAATCATAGAAACATAGAATCCCTAGGTTGGAAAAGACCTTTGAGATCATGAAGTCCAACCATACCTATCTACTACTAAATCATATCCCTAAGCACTTCATCTACCTGTCTTTTAAATATCCACAAGGATGGTGACTCAATCACCTCCCTGGGCAGCCTCTGCCAGTGCTCCCTGGGCAGCCTCTGCCAGTCCTCCTTTCTGTGAGGAGGCTTTTCCTAATGTCCAGCCTGAAACTCCCCTCGCACAGCTTGAGGCTATTCCCTCTCATCCTGTCCCCTGTCACCTGGGAGACGAGGCCAGCACCCACCTCTCTACAACCTCCTTCCTCGCAGTTGCAGAGAGCGGTAAGGTCTCCCCTCAGCCTCCTCTTCTCAGGGCTAAACAGCCCCAGTTCCCTCAGCTGCTAATTGTAATGCTTGTTCTCCAGCCCCTTCACCAGCTTTGTTGCCCGAATCGGAAGAACTCGCTGTTAAAGGCACAGAGATGATAACAGGATTCTGAACACAGAACAGGATCTCTGCTTGCATGCTTCTCTGCTGCACTGGGACACGTATTTTAGTCAAGTTGCATGCACAATACAAGCAAAAAGGACAGAAAACAGTGTGTGATTGCAGACTGGAGTCACATGCCCACTTAGAGCATCTTGCAGTACTTGAGTGAGTGTAGTTGATATGCACATGCAGGCATGCCTAAAACACAAATGTCTTGATTTAATATTTTGAGATGCATCTGTATTAAGTCACTGAAGACTGAGAAACAAGAATGGAAATATCATAAAAAAGGTGTCTGTTGGCATTTTTCAGAAGCTGATGATACCGTTCGTTTATCAGATGATAAATTATTTTCATTGTTTACTTTAATAGGAGTTACAATATAGTCTATAGTAATAAAAATATTTCAGAACTTGTATCTCACAGGTGTATTTCCCATCTTTCATTTACCAAAGAGCCAACTAATCCTAGTTTGATGCCCCCCAACAGAATTTTATGTCACTCAGCTCTCTTACCTTTCACAAGCATAACTAACTGCCTGATCTGCCACAGAGAGCTGAGAGAAATCCCAGCTGTTTCAAGAGTGGAAAATTAAGCAGCACTTTTCATGCTTCATAAATGGACATGTTTTTCAGCCCTCTGTGAAAACTTCTAAGATGCTTATTATCTGCAATATTAGAATAAATTCAGCCATGGTTCCCTAGGCACAACCATTTGAAATAATGTCTCTAGCCCCCAGTTATGCCAGATTAGCCCAATATATCTGGAAAATAATTATCTTCATGTCAGATATTTGCTGCCATTTACCAGCAAGCTAATGGAGCTGAAAAACGTGATGAAGTCTTCAAACCAATTTCAATCAAATAGCTGCAAGAAAATGCCTAAAACAGAAATCTTTGCTGCTTTTATAAACAATTGGTAATTAATATATGAATAAACAGCATATTTGTATTTTCACCAACACAACTATTTTCCCCAGGAAAGCACAGTTAAAAGCTGAAGTGAATGTTCCTTTAGAAAGTGTACTTTGTTTATAGGAATGGTCTTGGCAGTTAATGTCTGGCAAAGCTTCAAACTCAGAATTACATTACATTGGTAATTTTAAGTTTGTCATCTTAAATAGATCCAGTTTGGATGCATGAATATGAGCAAAATAGGACAGCCCTCAAAGAACTGCCTTTAAGCAGGCTTTATTCTATCCCCTGAAACTTTAATTCCTTCTGCTATTATTAATAGCTGTTAAGTGCTGACAGCATGCTTGGCACTGAATGAAACACAGGAGCAGACATGGTTCTTGTTAAGGGTGGCCCTCGGGAGGCCATTTACTGTGTGTAAAAACAACAACAACTTTATTGGAGTAGTAACCCACTAACACAGCTGCAGCTCGGGTGTCAGGAGATGTCGCTGTTTAGACAAAATAGTGATGCGCACATGCATGAAGACATGAGTCTTTTATGCATTAGTTTTGTCAGAACTAATAAGGCTACCAGCTAAGCAGATAAGACTTTCCAAGGCAGCCAAAGAAGAGCTGTGGCCCAGAGTGTCATTTTTGCAGGGGTTCCTCCCTCAGCAGTGAGACTACCAACCACAGGAACAGGGCAAGCATGGGAACATCACAGATGCTAGAGACACTGGGATGCAAAGAGGACCTCAAAGAGCAAAACTCTGCGGCTAGAGGTTATGGCAAGTCCAGCCGCAGGGTTAAAGGAAATAGCAGAGAAGAAGAGGCAAGACTTTCAAGCAGGGGAGTCTTAAAGCTGGCTTACATGAATGGTTTCCTTTTGAGCCAGGAGCTATGGAGTGGTGACAAAAAAAGATTTAAAGAAGCTGAGAGGATGGTGTGGAAGGCAGCTACAGACTCTGAATCTGAGACACCTGGAGACAGCTGAGCTGGTGCTCCAGAGTAGAAGTCTGAGTCTCCTCTCTTCTGCCGCAGGGAGAGCTGCTGTGCCCACTGAACACCTTCTATCTACAGTCACGGGTAGCATATAGAGGTAATGCCCAATTCCTAAACTTTAAGGTCCTATCAAGTGTCATTGGCCCATTTTAGCCTAGCCAAGACCAGAGATCTGCTGCTTCATCAAGTGTGGAGGGCAGAAAAGCAAGGGAAAGGCAAGACCATGGCATCAAAACTCTGCCAACAAGCTCACACTTCAGCATGTGTGTGAGTCAGGAGCTTTGCAGAGGACATTCACCCCTCAGCTCCTGATCAGGTGACTGTGCAGTGCCCAAAGCAGAGGAAAAGGTGACTTGGCTCCCCCGCTCAAGGCTGTTGCTCACATCCAGTGGTGGGTCTGACCTGACATATAGATGCCACAAAGGCAGGGGTGGCCATCCTCTGATGTCATCTCTTTGGATCTGCCCTAATACATCATCCCTGTGTCCAAGTACAGCTGTTGATATTGCAGGTAGATTCACATTTGCTTCTGTTTCTCCAGGGCTCAACTGTGCTTCTCTGACCACAGCTGCAACCAAGCTTATATAAAGCAAGCCTAGCTGGGGGCTTCTGACTTACAACCATGAGGGCTAAAGCTCCACAGAACTAAATGCTCCACCATGTGGTAGGTAAGTTACCCCCAACATACAGATGCTGGCTGATCATAATGGCAGGAGAAAGTAGGTCCAAACAGGTCAGATAGTTCTCTTGAAACTGTTTATCTTAGCTTAGTTGTACCTGCCTGGCTAGCTCATTTCCTGTGGCACAAAACCTTCCCTCCCTCTTCAATGTCACCTACTCTCAAACATATTCTAACAAGCCTTCTCCCCCTCTTCTCTGTCAGCCTTCTAACACTGATTTTAGATGCACTTGCTTTTTGAGTACCTTTGCCTAAAAGCAACCAGATCGTCAGAAAATCATAGAGTCATAGAATGGTTTGGGCTGGAAGGCATCTTACAGATCATTTAGGTCCAACCTCTCTGCTCAATGACACTCAGAAAACCATATAGTTTTAAGATGCTATAGCTGAGTTACTTCAAATTCATTAGAAGTCATCAGCCACCTGTGTCCATTTGGGCTATAAAATATATGAATGAAAAGGATTTCTTAACATCCTAGGGAGCAGCCTTGCTTTCCGTACTCCTATACTCCTGATGCTGTCGACCTCTGCTTTTCTGTAAATCCATTGTTTCTGTATGTTGTATTAGCATCTGAGTCTGCAAAGGCTGCTCTCTTCACAGTCTAGAAGAGTTTATACTCATTTGATCATGATATATTTTTAAAAGGAGCATTGGAGGAGATGGCATGAGGACGAGGTCTGCAGGAACTGTGTAATTACTGTGTGGAGTGAGCTAATTTCCGTATCACCCCTCTGCTGGAAATGTACTTTCATAAGGCACAAGAGCAAAGTTGTAATGGCATTATTTGCAGGCAGGCACCCTGTGGTGGGTGTTTTCCAATGCACCAAAGGGATGTGAGATCACAGGCACTCTGTCTAGATTACTGGGATCTACTGTACTGCTGTGGCTGCAATAGAAGAGGCCCAAGTGCCAGTGAGACTGAAGTTAGTTGTGTCAGGTACTGGCAATTGTGTAGCAGAGGCAGCATGGAAAGCTGAACAAACTGTTTGAAAAGCTGAATAAATATTCAAACAGTTCACCAACAATGCTACAACTGCACTACTAAGAGTGTCGAAGTTGATTTTCAGCCATGCTGCAGCATGTTGCAGTGGCTGTAGAGCAGACCTCCTCTCTGCCTTGCACAGCTCTGGTGCTGATATAGTCTTAGTCTAAGGAAAGATAAAATATACGACATGCTGGCCAATCCAGAAGTGGCTCATTTTCTCAAAAAATTTGATTATGACAGCAGAAATAATACATCTGTTACAAGATACTGAATAGGAAGCACTGCACTGAAATGACTGCTTTCTACATGGAAATCACTATTTATATATACTCTTGGTTTCTCTTTTCTCTCAAAGAAAAATCTAAATTAAAAGACTCAGGGACAGAAAAGAGGTCTTCCTTACACTCGCTGTTTGCTGCTGCTGGCTGAATTTCATATCATCATTGCTCTTTAAGACCAAGGCCAGTCCCAGTCTTCTTCCTCAACAATGCACCCACATCCTGTCACTGCTCCTTGTTTTCTTCTGCAGTTCAGCACAGAGTATGCTTAATTGTTTTTTAAACTCTAATTCCTCCATCATCACAATAAGAAGAGCAACCTTGTGCCTGTAGAAGTAACCTCTTTATTTTGCTGTTGTGTTAGTAAATTAACCACCATTTCACTTTTCCAGTATCATTGCAGATAAAGTGGTCATAAAGGCATTTGCAAGCAGGCAATTGGAGAAGAATTAAATGTAGAGTTGCAAGGCATCCTAATTAAGGAAAAAAAATAGGCCTGGCAGTCCTAATGGTACTTAATATGTCATCTTCTTCCTATCTCTTAAACCAAACAATCTGCAAACCACTACTGTATTGGAGAATTATATCTACTATAGCTTATGTCAACTTGGATCACACACCCCCTTTTTCTTCAGCAATGTTTGGCAGCCAACTGACTGTGGAAACTAGACTGTTTTACATTAGTCAGCAGCGCTTTTAAATCATTCTTACCGGATGATTTACGGTGGATAACAAATTCTTATATGGCATTTTAAGTTAATGATTAGGCAAAGCAATATACCACTAAAATGCTGGGTGCGTATGTATTTTGCTTCAGTGATTCTAAATTTCTCTTTGGTTTGGAAGACTTCTCTATTCTTATTTTCCCCCGCTGAAAGAAAAAAAAAAAAATGAGAAAAAGGTAGAAGACTTCAACATTTCTTCCAGTCTTCTCCAACTATTGCTTAAGTCAAGAGAATTTTCCTGCCTGCAGAAGAGTCAGGTCATGAGAAGGCACTGATTAGTTAGTACTCTCCAGACAGATATTGGCAGGTGTCCGTATAGCACAGCATTTCCAAATCTTATTGTGTCCCAACAGCAGGAGGGAAAAGGATTAAGATTTTATACCAAATAAAATAGTGAATTAACCATCTGGAAAGACAAAATGTTATGGAAGAATATGTAAAGTGGGGTAGCTCATAGGTAAAAACTAACCTGTACTCATTCTCCATGCATGGACATTTCCTATGACAGTGGAAAGGGGGGGGTTGCAGACTCTATCTAGCAAGTGGACTTTGAAACCCAAGTGAAAGAAAGGTAGAGCACACTAATAAAACATGGGCTGTTGCGTCAGATGCTCATAGGTGACTGGAGGCCTTAAAAAGAAACAGTGACATAAAACAAATTATTTGTTTGTTTTATTGCTGTAGGCCAGGATCCTGCAAGCACTGAAAGATAACAAGCAACTTTGCATTTACAACAGAAATTAAATAAGGAAGACAATTATCTCTGCTTCAGAGGCAATAAAAATAAATAAACCATTCATCAATGCAAAGTCATCTGTGCGTAACTACGTGCAAATCAGAACCCGTGGCCGAAAACCTGTGGCCTGGTGCATGCAAACAGCTGCACTATTGGCTTCATTGGGGCAGCGTGTGTCTGCCACAATCCGTTCATGCGAGCCTCGTGCTTGACATAAAGAAAGTAAGCGAGATATTCATTTCACACTCATTTTGGCACCAATTGTGTCTTTCATCTGCAGTTTCAGGTAGCTGACAAATAATAGACAGGATTACTGCAGCAACTATTTAACTGATTAACACCCCTGGGTCTTATTCAAAGCATATAGCAAATGAAAAAAAAAACCCAAAACAAAACAAAACAAAAAAAAAACAACAAAAGGAGCCAGAAATGGAGGAGTGGTCTGATATTTATTATTAATCTCTGCTTGAAAGAAGTTATCCGTATCCCCTCCTTGGGTTTCTAACACATTCTGTAACACATCAAACTGTACACTCCTCAGAGAAGTCTACCCTAGATCATACCACAAGGGGTATGTGATTTCAATTTCAATTTCATCACGACTCTTCACGAAAAGCTTTTAAAGAAACACACCTCTTTATGTGTTAGGTCTTCTTCCTCAGCCAACACTCAGGAGATGACATGAGGAAAGACGCATTTACTGGGACAAAACTTCAGATCATCAGACAAGTACAATGCGCAGTGTTGGCCCCAGGACAAAACTGGGAACCACTGCCCATCATAAATCATAGGCACAATGTTGTCTTATGGAGAAGTGGAAGTGGGTGACAGGCAGAGAGAGCTGAGGTTGTTCAGCCTGGAGAAGAGAAAGCTCCAGGGACAACTTGTAGCTACCTTCCAGTACCTGAAGGGGCTGCCAGAAAGCTGGGGAGGAACAGTTTACAAGGACATGTAGTGACAGGTTAAGGGACAATGGCTTTAGATTGGAGGTGGAAAGATTTAGATTAGACATCAAAAAGAATTGTTCTTGGTGACGATGGTGAGGCACTGGAACAGGTTGCCGTGGGAAGCTGTGGATGCCCTATCCCTGGAAGTGTTCAAGGCCAGGTTGGAAGGGTCCTTGGCAGTCTAGTCTGGTGGGAAGTGTCCCTGCCCATGGCAAGGGGGTTGGAACTAGATGACCTCTAAAGTCCCTTCCAACCCAAACTGTTCTATGATTCTGTGAGTCTATATTCAGGAGGTGTATCCAAAAAAAGGATTCAGGAGAAATCTAATCCTGAAATGAACAGGACAGGAATAACTAAAGCAATGTGACTCTCCTTACAAAAGAAAAACAAAACAAACAAACAAAAAATCACAGATTCTTACCCCATAAAATAACAAAATTTTGATACAAAAAGGAATTGAAGGCTTCCAAAAACTAGGGGCAACACCAATCAATCTGGACCAAAATCCAGAATTCATCTTAAAGTGATGAGGTTTCCTGTACTGTGCATAGACACCTAAGAAGAGGGCCTGAACAGTTATGAGGTGGAGTACAGAGCTGTAAAGAATGAGCTAACGAACAGTGCTAGGTACAAGGGAGCACATGAAACCCTGTCTGACCTTTTGCAGTTCAAGCACCCAGAGGAAAGGAAAGGAAAGGAAAGGAAAGGAAAGGAAAGGAAAGGAAAGGAAAGGAAAGGAAAGGAAAGGAAAGGAAAGGAAAGGAAAGGAAAGGAAAGGAAAGGAAAGGAAAGGAAAGGAAAGGAAAGGAAAGGAAAGGAAAGGAAAGGAAAGGAAAGGAAAGGAAAGGAAAGGAAAGGAAAGGAAAGGAAAGGAAAGGAAAGGAAAGGAAAGGAAAGGAAAGGAAAGGAAAGGAAAGGAAAGGAAAGGAAAGGAAAGGAAAGGAAAGGAAAGGAAAGGAAAGGAAAGGAAAGGAAAGGAAAGGAAAGGAAAGGAAAGGAAAGGAAAGGAAAGGAAAGGAAAGGAAAGGAAAGGAAAGGAAAGGAAAGGAAAGGAAAGGAAAGGAAAGGAAAGGAAAGGAAAGGAAAGGAAAGGAAAGGAAAGGAAAGGAAAGGAAAGGAAAGGAAAGGAAAGGAAAGGAAAGGAAAGGAAAGGAAAGGAAAGGAAAGGAAAGGAAAGGAAACTGTCTTCACCTGCATGAGTAGTATGGCCCAATACCACCTCTGCATTATATGGTCCACAGAAAGCTTGGAGTTTGTCTCAGGTGAAGGAAATATTATCACTGGCTATATATTTTGGGTTTATTTCTTTTTTTTTTCCCCCCTTTAAAAAAGAAAAGTGGATTATGGCACTTTCTCTGTAAGTGGAAACAATGGGCTGTCATAGCCCAGTGTCTATGTATCTATCCTGTCCATAAACACATAGACAGTCCTCATTCCTCTTGTAGCTGTATGGAATGAAGAATTTAGGCTAATGTGATGAAAGAGCATGTCTCTACCCTCATAACCGGCATAATTTGTAAGGCATGGGAGTTCTGGATCTTTGAGTCCCCTTCTGAAGAATGAAAAATTAAAGCATTGGATTAAAAGTATTGGCAGACCAGGAGGCAGGTTCCAGAAGCATAACTGAATGCCTGAAAATCAAGGATCCAGAGTTATGCTCTATCACACTGAATTTTGGATTAATTTCTGCAGCTTAATGGGGGCTATGGGCTACATACTTTTCTGACAAATGGGAAACATAGATTTCATATAAGATTTTTCACCATTGAGAGTGAAAAGGACATTGAACCCAGGTCTCTCACTTCTGTCTTAGTGTTATTTATATGATGGGCTCCATCATTTAGCCCTGACATTCAAGCTAGCATCTGGCAGCATATTTCCTCTAAAATGAATTAGATCCAAGCTCAGATATTCCTGTGTCTCCTAGATGAGCTCAAAAGTCACCTGCTCAGAGAGATCACATAGAGAAGTACTGGTTAGGGAGAAAAGTGGCAAAAATTTAAATTACTATTTCAGGTGGACTCTTGGGATACACATTTTTGCACTCCTCTGCCTTTGAGGAGGAAAAGGGGAAAGAGTCTGGGTAGTAACCTTTAGCAAATTTGTACAATGGTGCCCATAAAGGCTGCAATTCCTTCTACATGACCAGCAAAGCCAAGACCGGCATTGACTGGGACACACAAGCTTATGGATTTTGAACAGACTTAAATAAGAGTGATGGTTTTAGGGTTCAGAGAAAAATAATTCAGGGCAGGGACTGTAAATGTAAACATCTGGAGAGTTACACAGCAACCTAGTTGGGATTTTATGTGACCCAGCGGGCATCCAGTTCTTTCTCAGCCCTCTCTAAATACCTATGTATTTCATTGTGTTCTACCCCAAGAGACTGCACAAATTATCTCATTTTACACAACAGGATAGTGACAGCAAGACAGCTCTGAACACTAAACTGACTTGCTTCTGCTTTCAAAAGGGTGAAGTCTAGTACATAAGAGTTTTGTATGTACTACTCTGTGATCTAGAAGAAAGACAATCTTTGCTGAACAGTCTCCTCATAAAGGCCCAAGACACAATCCTCATGCAATTTATTTTTTCTTCCAGCTAAGACAGCAGGATTGAGCTCTAAAGTATCTTTGTTAAACTAGTTAATAGATTATTGTCCAAAGTAAACATATTTCAGTAAATGCAAGACTGTTTTTTTCCTCCCTCTTTCCGTCTTTTGTTCAACTTCAACTCAGCTATTTATGATTCATTTCATGAGACACTAGGTTTTCTCTGAAGGCACTAAAAAGGGCCAGAGCTATCAAACAGTTTTAGTGACTAGTGCCAACAAGGAACTGTTTTCCTCCATGCTATAAAACAGGCACTGTCAATAGACTACAACCGGCAATAAACTATTAAAAAAGGAATTTATGATGGCTACTTATTATCCTCCTGAAATAATGTTGTTACAAGGCTGCCCTTTCCAGTCCTCCACACGAATCACATGGCAGATGTCTAACAAAGGAAAAGGCCCAGATCTACAGGGACCAGCTGCAAACAGTCCAGGAATTGCCCCATGTTAGGTGGACACACACTGCATTGGGGTTTCAAACCAGCAGAACAATTGTCCCACATTGGATATAGGCTTGTTGCACATGAGTACTTGGTTTAAGTTGGGATCTTAGTGAAATCTTGTATGGAACATGTTGAATTGTTTTTGCAGCTGAATATCAAATTATGTAGGAATGTCTATTATTGTTTAGCAAGGAATTGGTGAACCACAAGGATAAAATAAAAAATGGCACAATCTCAGATGGAATCGGATCTGCCTCCTTGTTTAGTTTTTTAAAAAAGTCTTAGTTCTACTTCTTGTCCCTTCCCCTCCAACCCCATAAAAGGCTGAAGTGTCTGCCTCTGTTAGGTTGACATTTGACTGTGATACGGATCTGTAATTGCGATAAATTGTGGTATACCACTGGCATCAATAGAGCTATTCTGTCTTACTCCAATTAATGAACTGTTGCCTTCAATAAATATTTTAGAAAGAAGGGGGAAATGATACAGTTCAAACTTCAGCATCATTTGGGTTTTCTCCTTGCAATCTGGACCTTCATCCACTGTGCCTCTTGAATTCCCAGTATGTCAGACTGGAGACACACAGGCTGCAGTCAAGGCTGAATGCAGTGCCCTGGGAGGATGTCTCCTAATAACAAAAGTCTTTAAGGAATAACAGAGAAGGTCCTAAAGGTGTGTAAGGAAAAGAAGGGGGTAGTTTGAAGAGCTTAAAGGAAAAGGATCTTTTGGTTCTAGAGAAGGGAAAGCTGTGCTGAACTGAGAAAAGGAGCAAAAGAGGAGGTGTGGAGAAACGGGATGGAAAGGGATAGCCACTTAGAAGCTGATAAAAAAAACCACAATTGCTTCTTCAAACTTTCTAGACGTCCTCTTCCCTCGTGGTAGTGTTATCAAGGGGGATTCTCCTCTCTTCCACATCGCTGTGAACAAAGAATATATCTGCCTAATATCCTGTTCCCCAAACAGTTCATCTGGGAGAAAGAAGAATGATATTTTTTAACAGCAGATACTAGCCCGAAAACACAATATTTATTTTCAGCAAGGAACTATTCTGGAGTTTTTAAATCCAGTTTTGCTAATTTTATTAACTCCAAACAAAGAACGTACACCACAGAAAATCGGGAAGCAACATGCATAGAGACCTCAAATGAAAATGAACCATTTTACTACGGAGAAATTTTTACGAATAGCGTCTCTGTGCTAAGAGCACTGGCAAGCACGAGTTAAACTGCTACTGGGATTATAACATTGGGTTTACAATGTGCTCGGTTATAATTTCTCAGCAAAGGAGACAGCCCTGCCTGTGATTGTCTCTTGCGGGCTTCTTGACTTAACAACTCATCTGTGTCAAGACCGCATCTCCAGAGCGAGAGGAGCAGCAATTAAAATACCAAAGCCCATATGAGAAGCCACGTATCCCGCAAAACCATTGAAACTAGAAGTTGCTCGCTTCCATCCAGGGGTGCCCGCTTGCATTATTGCCTCTCAGTAAGTTTAATAATAATAATAATTAGGGCCACCTTTTCCTTCCACGGCACCTTCTGCCCCCGCAGCGCTCCCACGGCCGGCGCGCACCCACCCAGAGGGCCGGGGCGCAGGGGGGGACCGCGACTGCGGCCTGACGAGCAAAAATCTCCCCTTCCCGGGGACCCCCTGCAGGGAAATAAGCTCGTTAATCATTATTTGGCTCTTCTTGCTAGCGTACGGATGGTCTAAAGTGAAACCATCACCTTTCATTTAGACCAGAGAGGTCCGCTGTAAAAAGAAAAAATTCTTTAAAACGTATGGTATGGCAGTATTTTTAAGCGAAGGACTTGGAGGCAAGTAAAAAAAAAAGAGAAATATTTACGCACGAACAGAGAGAGCCGTTTAATTAAAAGCATGAAAGAGGGCGAAAGACCACATTCGTTCCTGCTTTTCGGTAACATATGTCTATCTTATAATTGCCTGTAAATAGCCACTGCAAAAGCAACTCAGATTAGTGGCTTTCTGGATGAGGGATGGAAACTCTGACGATTTTAGCTGTCGAAAGCTTAGAAAGCTTTCATGAACTTGCGCTGTACGGGGGGTGGGCAGGGGGAAGAGAAGGGGGAGAAAAAAAATTAAAAAAAAAAGAAAAAAAAAAAGAAAACCAACCCTATAGAAACGTTGGCTCGCAGGGATATTTTTCTAATTATCACCTTGGCAAGATACAGTTTCTTACTTCCAAAGCCAAGATCTCCCTCTCCAGCGCGGGTTTTTCACTCTCCCAAATGTCCTCCGCTTTCCTCCCTTCTCCCATCTTTCCACGGGTTTGTACAAATCACCCACAAAAATGCCCCTGGATGTCGATTCCTGGTGCTGGGAGTCGGCGGGCGAGCGGGGCTGAGCCAGAGGCACCCGCTCCCACCGCAGAAACTCCTGGGTCATCCTATGTCCTCGACAGAGGCTCGAAAATCCTTTTTTTCCCGTCCTGGTGAGTGGTAGCTCTTCCAGGCGCCTGGTTCAGACGCCGCACACTCCAGGACAAGGGTGCAGAACTGGAAGGAAGGGTGGGAGGAGGACAAAAAGCAGGGGAGTGCCCCCAGGGAGTCCTGCGGGTCCCCTCGCCATCCCGCTGCCCCCAGAAAGGGTCCCCTGAAGCACCCAGAGCCCAGGCTGGAGCCGGGAGGAAGGCGGGCTCCTCGCCGGGAGCTGCCGGTGCCCGGCGGAGCAGGCGGAGCCGCTGGTAACGGAGGCGTTTGGGATGCGAGCGGCCGCCGAGAGAGCTCCGTGCGCCCCGCTGGAGGGCGGGGGGGGGGCGCGGGGTAACCCTATGGGATGGTGTTTTCTGTTCTCAGCCGTTTTGCTTATAACATTGTGGCTACAGCACTCTCGTTCTTACCGGTATTGTCGTGCCGGGCTTTGATTTTACCAGGGGACCGAGCCAGGAGGCGGGGGGTTACGCACAGAACAGTGCGTATTGTCCACCTTGTTGTATTAAAACACACCAAGTTATGTGGCTACATCGACAATTTATTTCGGGTACATACATTAACTTGCCAAGGTGGCACAAATTCCCCCCGTTTCCCGACCTGCCACCCGAGAAATCGCACTGCAACAACGAAGGATGCTCGTGAAAAAAAAAAAAATAAAATAAAAAATTGTTCCGGGAAATTCAAAGCGTGCACTTTCCTCTCGGCTGCGTGTGAGCACCCGAGAGAGAGCGAGGAGTGCAAAATCGCCGTGTCGACTCCCCGCTGCCCTCCTGCCCTGCCGCTGCTCACATCCTCACCGCCGGCAGAAGCCGCCGGGGCCGGGAAGACGGTCCTCGGTGTGGGCTGCTTCCAAGACACCGCCGGGGCACCGGGCAGATCCGAGAGCGGAGGAGCAGGCAGGCTGCGCCTTCTGATCGCCGCAGTCTGGTTTCGAATACGTGTGTGTTTTTGCAAGACGGGATTTTCCATTACCTGTTGACTGGGATCAAGTATACAGGGGAAGCTTTCGATGTAATGTTGTTCTCGCTCACTGTAAATCCCACATGTTGCAGTCGAATTCTTACCAGCTGGGAGGGCCAGAGCAGTAAAACCCAGCAATTCTGTTTCATCATAAATCAAGTTTATGAACTGTAGTACAAGGTATATAACTGCAAAAAGCTGCGCTTTTTAGTGGTAAATGGCCGTTGAAATGTTCGTCTGCGGCGTTGTCAGATTCCCTTTTCCACCTAAAACTTTGACACAAGCTAATTCTTACACCGACCGGCGTCTGACTTAATTTGGAAGAAAACTACCTGGCATAAATTGTATTAGGCGAACAGAAACATAACATTGAAATGTACATTTAGAATTAACCCCAGGCACTGATGCGAACCTAGGGTTCTGATCCGCGTATTTGTAGTCGGAGTTGTATAGGCGCTTGGCCGCGGCAGGCTGTCACGCAGTTGTAGTCAAAGAATAAGTGACCTGATTTGAAAAGAAAATGTAAAAGTACCCATTCAAAATTCGTTTTAAAGGGCATTTCCTGCCCTCTCTATACTTGCAAATGTGTACAACAAAATCGGAAGACAATTATGCCCGCATAAGACAAATACCATCCCGGCGTACGTGGTGTTTTCTCCTCGTTTTTAATTTCTCACCGATTTATTCAGAACCTTTTAGGAAAAGAGGAGCTGGAGGCACAAACCCATGGTGTCTTCTCAGTCGTACGCGGAGGCTGTTTTTCAGTAGACTGAAAAGACTCTTGCACCCCTTACTCGAACTTCAGATTACCGTCTACGCTGAAGTTCAGCGTTTCTTGTTTCGGGGTTGATCCTGCACTATATAGGAAGGTTCTCCAGGTGAAGGGTAGCATGGTGCATTATTTGCGCTTAGTTTTTTTCATAACTATACTTGTGATTTCTAGGAGGTTTTCAGAACGAACTGCGACGTTTAGCAAGTCACTAACGATTATTACCATGATAATCACAACCACGAATATTGCGACGACTACCAATAAAATATATCGATCCGACAGCAGAGAACACCGCAGTACGGCAACTCATTACAAGACTTGAGTAGACTCCTCCGAGTCCCGGGAGGCAGGGTAGGGTCTCTATCGGGGCTCTGCAGCTTGTCAAATCTTGTCTAATCAAAGGATGCGAAGGTGGGGAGGAAAAGGGTTGGGATTTCGCTATGTAACTTTGGAGCTGGGAGACGGGAGAGAGATCGACCTGAACTGGTGAACGCTCGTGCCAGCGTGCCGGTGAGGCTGCAGCGGACGTTTGGGCTAGGAAATACCGCTGGTACGTTGTCAGTTTTCCTCCATAAAACTCACCCGAAAGATTCTCGTGAGAAACAGCTGCCAAGATTATACCCTTGAGGGGGGAAAAAAAAGAAACCACACACCACACACCAACACACCCCCGCATACCGCATCTAAATGACAACCTGTTATGCTCTGGGGACCCCCGAGACTTTCAAAGAGGTGTCTCTTGCATTTGGGCCAATTTGGAGATACTTTAAAATTAATCATTGCTCGGTTTAATAATTGTTCAATTTCCCCGCCCGGCAGCAGGAGATTTAGGCATACGAAAAGCTCCATAGATATCCGCAACCGCCTTGAGAAGGTACAGAGCCGCGTCTCATCTCTCCCTGTGCGATCAAGATTTTTATGTTGTGATGTTTCTCCATTTGAACTTCCCCTCATTATTTTTGTGCAGTTGAGAAAAGTAGCAACAAAACAAACAAACAAACAGAATACCCCCCAGACGCTCTCACTGTCATTGCCCATGTGAGATAACACCGTGTGTCCTTGCAGAGTTTGCTCCCTGCAATCTTGATTTCCTCCTGGAGTTGAGGCGCTGGTGGCGTGGATGGCCAGGCAAAAGCAGGGAGAGGGACAGCCTGCCTCGGCTCGGGGGAAAGGGAGCATGGATGTGGGCAACTTGCCTGCTCTGTATCTTGGAGCTCTGGAAACAGACTGCATATTTTTTTAATATATATACTCCGCACTTTTGTATATGTCAAAAAGAAAATTTTTTCCTATGTAAAGTAGAGACGGTCTGTCTACTCAAACTGATTTAGAGTAGGTGCTAAGAATGCTTAAAGTCCGGGACAGAAGAGAAGAAAACTGCTATCGTTTATAAGGTAGTGATAATACCGTGAAATCAGATTGGGAGATTAGAATCCTTCCATTATTCTTCGGTGTATTCTAGAGTCAAACAGCTTCAGAATGTGAAGGATTTTACACACATGTAGGGAGGCAAAAATTACTCTTTAATTTTTTATTTATTAACGGCAGTGAGCTCTACCAATGCGGTGTGCTCTGCGGGAACTGGATGTGCTTGTTACCGCTCTCCGTACCTCCTTTTACCGTCACAGAGCAGTTCTGTGTGACACCCCGTGTTTTCGCCCAGCCTGCGCCAGTGCCGCACTCCTCCAGACTACAGCGCTTCCAGAAGCGCGTCTTGATTTACGTTCTGAAGCTACTGCAGTGCTGCTGCTGCTGCTGAAGATCAACCAAACACTGGCTGTGCCTCGTTCTTTGGGATGATTGCAGCTCCGTGCTCACCCCCGCTTTCGGAGGAGAGACCGCAACCTTGCTCTGTTTTCCAAATGGAAAAGCAAAGCGCCTGCCTGTTACCGGCTTTTAACGCCCGACGCCTTAGCGCTGCTGTTCGGGCCACGGACACACAAATATCCTCTCTCGTTCGAAAGTCCAGCTCGCCTCATCGGGGGCGGGCTGAGCCGAGCCTGGTGTGGGGCAGCAGGAGCAGCAGGAGAGGGGATCGGGCGAGAGGCAGAAGGCGGCAGGGAAGAGCTTTTATGAGATAAACGCATTAATCTGGATCCCAGCTGCATCTGCAGTGTTTTCCAACATTCCTTTCAAAAATCTTTCTTGTCGGATGTGGGTTTCCTCAATTAATCACTCATGCCGCCGTATACATTATAGCTCGAGGGTGCCGCTGGAGCCAGCCGTTTCAAAGCGATCGGCGCTCGCCTGCGGAGCGCACGGTCCCCGCGCATCCCCGCTACGGGCGGCGGGCGCGCCCATCACCGCACCTCGGGGCGGCGCCGCCGTCACCTCGGAGCGGGGCGGCAGGCACCTCGGGGCGGTGCCGGGCGCGGAGGGGCGGTCTGGAGGCGGGGCCGCTCCCCGCCGCTGCCGGGCTCTGCCCGCCCCGCTGCGCCGCGGCTGCCCGGGGACGTCTCGCTTCATCTGTCACCAGCTCCGCTCGCCTGCCCAGCTGTCAAAACAGGGGGTGTCTTTTTCATTCCAGCTCACAAAGTACCAGAGGGGAAAGGGGCTTTAATGCCTGTGTTTGGACACAAGCAATTATCCCTAATTATTGTTTTTCTTTTGAGCCTGCCGGTCCTGCTGGAGAGCCAGCAGATGAGCATGCCCTAATCCTCCCCAGTCGGTTGATCTCAGTGGGCTTTGCGGGACAAACCGGGCGAGAAGGCTTCGTAGCTTTCATCTCGATGTGAGTTTTGAACTGATTGAAACTCGTTGCGATGGGAGAATTAACCTCGGAGTCCAGGCTTTCAATGGCCCCTGATAAGAGATTATACGTGTTGATGGCAAGCTTTTCTTGGCAAAATGTTTTCAAAGGGCTCGGAGCTGTTAAATCAAAGCCCCATTGAATTGGCGGTAGGCCCCTTTGGAGCTCTCTCTCCTTCTTCACTCCCTGGTACTCTGTGCTGGTAATTACTGACAGGGGTAGGAGAAGGAAAACAGAAAATCCTCCCGGAGGTACACACCCATGCACACGAGGGTGATGAGCAACATCAGCCAGAGAACTACGAGGAAGCCAGGAGGAAAATTTTCATAATGCCACAGAGGATAACTCCATGAGCACTCAGGCCGGTGCAAGAAAAATCTGGTCCTGCTGCAGTCCCCTGTCATGGGTCTACTTCTTGCTTTTGCTGGGCTGCAATAGCAGTCCAAGGACTCATGCTTCAGTGTCCTTTCCTCACTCTCTTACATACATAAAAAAAAATTAAGACAGAGGAAAATCACAGGAAAGCTCTAGGCTATGTGGAACTTTCAGTGTGCATGCGTAAGAAAAGCTAGATAATATTTGAAAACAGCAGAAAGCTTGCTGAGATGTCTTTAAACAAGAGCCACTTATTCCTCGAGTTTTCTTCTCCACTTGCCCAAACCATGTGTCCTGGATTTTGGAATTACACTACTTAGTACAGAGTCACCGTAGTTACAAAATCTGGGTCACATTTAGTTGAATACTTTCTCTTCCACTCAGAATGACGATTTGGGAAAAGCCTATGTGCAAAAGTGAAAGTCATCTGCTCTCAGTGTTCTTATGACTTAGGGAATCTCTGTGCACTGATCCACCCTGGATTTTATAACTCAAATTAATGTGCATTTGTTCAGGGACAGATCTGCCATTCAGAAATTGCTCTGGGATAGGGAATGTGGTTCTCATTTTGTTTGTGGAAGGCTATGGCCTAACAAGAAAATCTCTTGGGAAGCAGAGGGGGAGATAAGCATTTTCCATCAGACGCAGTCCCCTTCAAGAGAAATGCTGACGCGTGTGGCACCCACAGCAAAAAGCTGTTTAGTCGGAAAAAACAAACAAACAAACACTCAGCTCTTGCACCAGTATCTGCTGGCAGGCACGGAAGGTTGTTTAGATGGGCCAAACCATATTCATATGGGTATTACGTAAGACTTTGGGACACTGATAAAATGACGTGCCAGGTGGATGTTGAGAAAAATAAAACATCGATACCCAAGTCTGGAAATTTATGAATAAAAGCATTTTATGAGAGCTGCCAACTGTAAAAGATTATCCTCTCCAACACAGTAACTGGCAGTGGTGATGCAGAGACAAGGGAAATAGCTGCAGTGTGGTTATGGTCAAACATCTTGGTAGCAAAACAGCTGAAATCTGCCTTAGAGGGAAGAGATCACTGTGGCCAGGAGCTGGATTGCTGTAAACCTAGATGAAGACCTGCGGAGGCATTACAGCTACCTAACTTGTCTGATACTCCACCTGTAGGGGGAGGTCCGGGTTTAGAGCTATTGAAAGTATGTACTACATGCTGGTAGTCACACTATCTAGACTATCTAGTCTTTAAATTGGTATTTTATTACATTTCACTTTTCTCTCCAATAGTGTTGCAAGTATTTGAAGGCTTTTGTTTAAAATCTTCATGTGTGAGGGATCATTGTTAGGTTTAGAGCGCTCTGCTGCTTACTGGTTTGCCCTGGGTTCCCAGCTCCTGATCCACACTCAAGCCAGTGTAACTTACTGAAACCTCCACAGGTTTCTTTCATTTAGAATCTTGAGCTATAATTATTAAAATACTATGATTAAACTGCATCTGCCTGTGCAAGTACAACTGTTACCTGTACAAGTGCCACAACAATAACCTGTACTTTTTAAGTGACATTAAATTGTGACAAAAATACCAGTTGTTCAGTTTTGGGCCCCTCACTATAAGAAAGACATTGAGAACCTGAAGCATGTCCAGAGCAGGGCAACAAAGCTGGTGAGGGGGCTGGACAACAAGACTTACGAGGAGCAGCTGAGAGAGCTGGGGTTGTTTAGCCTGGAGAAGAGGAGGCTGAGGGGAGACCTTATTAATCTCTACAACTACCTAAAAGGAGGGTGCAAAGAGGTGGGTGTTGGTCTCTTCTCTCTAGTGATAGGTGATAGGACTAGAGGGAATGGCCTTAAGCTGCATCAGGGGAAGTTTAGACTGGACATTAGGAAAAATTTCTTTACAGAAAGGGTTATCCAGCACTGAAACAAGCTACGTGAGATGGTGATTGAGTCACTGTCCCTTGAGGTATTTAAAAGACAGGTAGACGAAGTGCTTAGGGATATGATTTAGTAGTAGACAGGTATGGTTGGACTTCATGATCTCAAAGGCCTTTTCCAACCTGACAATTTTATGATTCTGTGATTCCATGATTCTATGATTGCTATAACTATTTTCTCTCATCATACACATTTGCCATATAATTGCTTTCGAATAGCTACAGAGTCCAACCTACTCCACTGCATTGTATTTGCCATAGGCCAACAAATGCTTCATTCTTCAAAGTCATAACTAGACTCAGACTAGAATCACGCTTTAGTTGTTGCTCAGCAGGAACAGTAGGGACCTCTTACGTTAAAGTACTATGTGGGCCAAATCCCACAGTCCTTATTTTTACACACACTGCTTACTTGTGAGTACTTATGTTGGTCCTTGTAATTGTTTTCAACATTTGTTACCATCAAAGAATGAAAAATACTTGGAATAGTTACCATGCATGCTGCGTCAAGTACTTAGTATATGGTCTTGCAGAGGGAGCAAGCCATGTTCATATCCAGAGCTTAGTTGCCATACGATAAATCATTTTAGCTGTAAATCAATTGTTTTTTTGATTCATATTTGTTCTTAATAATAAAGTTATTTTTTAAGTAAATTATAAATATTTGGAGTGTTATTACTTTTTTAATAAAAGTTTTCATAGGTAAGATAATTATGTGTCTGTATAACTTCATATAACGTAGTATAACTTGAAAAAAACATGGCGCAAGGAAATCTGCAAACATTTAGTAGAGGTTTCTTATAGCGGGCCATTTTTTATGGCTTATGAAAGTGAGAATATTTGGCCTGTAACACGTGCCGCAAGCTGCAGAGAAGAAGTCACAAAGAGTAATTACATGCTACTACTACAACGGAATGAAATGCTAGCTCATAGTGCTTAATGATGTTAAAAAAGTGTAGGTAAAGGCAAACTAAGATGCTCAGGCAATGGTTTCACACATCACTCAGTGGCTAAAAGACCCTCTGTGTTGTTCTGACCCACTGTCCACGGGTTATCTTTCTATGATGCAGAGTGATGTCTAAAAAAGATATTCTTCACAGAGGTAGAAACTTGGATTAACTCACTTTTATTACTCTGCATTCTATAATCTTATCAGAAGGGAATCTTGGTACGGAACCTTTTGCTTAATGTCCCTTACGTATAGCTCAGTTAAATCCATTACCTTGCTTATATTATTATTTTTACCAATTGTTTCACGTATTATTCCACTATTGTTCTGTGTGAAATAGGATTGTTTTTTAAACACCTCTAACTACACAGTTCTTAAAAATAAAATCTCTTCCCTTTGCACACTCTAAGGAATGCACAAAGCTTCGGATCTTCCCCAAAGCCTGACTTTTACCCCAAATGCAGTAGGATAGCTTGCCTATGTAGATCGCCAAGACTCCGCTGAATGTTCAACTGCAGAATTTTATCACATTCCAGCCTTTCTTTCAGCTCTAAACACGCTGCCTTTACTGGCCATACACAGATGGACATAGGCACAAACAGGGACAAGTGTTTATAAAGGATTTATTTAAAGAAATCTCACTTGTTGGCTGATGTTTTGGGTAGTGTGTCACCACGAGAGCCTTAGCTTTCTTAGAGATTCATTCTAACCTGTTCAGTGATTAACAGGGTTAAGCAGGAACTGTGGCAAGTGCTGAATGAGTGGCTGGCTGAATGACAGCAAGTGGAGCTGGACTTGGCAAGCTCATGCAGCCAGCTGGGTTAGGCAAAGAAATACATTTGTGCATGCAATTATCCTAGTGCAGCTTTGAAATCAAGATGATGCCTGCACAAGCACTTCCGTATCTACAGAAATGAGAATTTACAAACACAGGAGGTCATAGACATCAAACACTTTCCAGTTATAACTGCCTGATAAGACAGTGTGAGACACCTTGGAGACTGATGATTTTCTAGCAGGGTGACCAAGCTGACAATCTCTTCTATAAACAACTGGGAGAAGTCTCAAGATCGCTAGCTCTTGTCCTCGTAGGAGACTTTAATCTTCAGGATATCTTCTGGAGGTACAATACCGCAGAGAGGAAGCAGTCTAGGAGATTCCTGGAATGCGTGGAAGACAACTTCCTGACACAACTAGTGAAGGAGCCAACAAGGGAAGGCGCCCTCCTGGACCTGCTGTTTGTGAACAGAGAAGGCCTTGTGGGGGATGTGACGGTTGAAGGACGCCTGGGACAAAGCGATCACGAGATGGTAGAATTCTCAGTTCTAGATGAGGTGAGGAGGGGGAGTAGCAGGATGGTCACATTAAACTTTGGATTGTTCAGAAGGCTAGTTGATGAAGTCCCATGGGAGACAGACCTTGGAGTCAAGGGAGACCAGGAGGGCTGAGTACTCTTCAAGAGGGAAATCCTGGCAGCGCAGGAGCAAGCCATCCCCATGTGCCAGAAAATGAGCCGGTGGGGAAAAAAAACAGCCTGGTTGAGCAGGGAGACATGAGTGGAGATCAAAAAGAAGAGGAATGTCTATGAGTTTTGGAAGAAGGGACAGGTGTCTTGGGTGAACTACAGGAAGGAAGTGAGATCATGCACAGTAAAAATCAGTAAAAATCAGGAGGGCTAAAACCCAACTACAGTTGAGATTGGCAAAGTCAGTGAAAGATAATTAAAAAATCTTTCTATAAATACATTAATAGTAAAAGGAGGACCAGGGAGAACATTCAGTCCTTATTGGATGCAAAGGGAACAACTGTGACAAAGGATGAGGACAAGGCTGAGGTATTTAATACCTTCTTTGCCTCAGTCTTTAATAGTAAGGAAAGTTGTTCCCTGTGTGTACATACCCAGGAGTTAGAGGAGCAGAACAATGCTCCCACGATCCAAGAGGAACTCGTTAGAGACTCGCTTGGCCAATTAGACACTCACAAGTCTATGGGGCTGGATAGGATTCATCCAAGAGTATTGAGGGAGCTGGCGGACGTGCTTGCCAAACCCCTTTCCACTATTTACAAGCACTCCTGGCTGACTGGGGAAGTTCTACTTGACTGGAGGCTGGCTGATGTTATACCCCTCTACAAGAAGGGTCGGAGGGAGGATCCAGGAAACTACAGGTCTGTCAGTCTGACCTCAGTGCTGGGGAAATTTATGGAACAGATGATCTTGAGTGCTATCATGAAGCACATACAAAAGAACCAGGTGATCAGGCCCAGTCAACAGGGGTTCACGAAAGGCAGATCCTCCCAAGCTAACCTGATCACCTTCTATGACAAAGTGACTCAATTACTGGATGTCTTTGACAGAGTTTCTCACAGCATTCTGCTTAGGAAACTGTCTGCCTCTGGCCTGGACAGGCCCACACTCTCCTGGGTGGAAAACTGGTTGAATGGCGGGGCCCAAAGAGTGGTGGTAAATGGAGTTAACTCCAGCTGGAAACGATCATAAGTGGTGTCCCCGAGGGCTCAGTGCTGGGTCCAGTCCTGTTCATTGTCTTTGTCAATGACCTGGATGAGGGGATCAAGTGCACCCTTAGCAAGTTTGCAGATGACACTAAGCTGGGTGGAAGTGTCAATCAGATGGAGGGTAGGGAGACTCTTCCAATGGATCTGAACAGGCTGGATTGATGGGCTGAGACCAATGGGTTGAGGTTTAACAAGGCCAAATGCCGGGTCCTGCACCTGGGACAAAACAACCGAATGCGGTGCTACAGACTAGGAGAAGTCTGGCTAGAAAGCTGCCTGGAGGAGAAGGACCTGGGGGTGTTGGTTGACAGCCGACTGAACATGAGCCAGCAGTGTGCCCAGGTGGCCAAGAAGGCCAATGGCATCTTGGCTTGTATCAGAAACGGCATGACCAGCAGGACCAGGGAAGAGATTCTGCCCCTGTACTCAGCACTGGTGACACCGCACCTCGAATACTGTGTTCTGTTCTGGGCCCCTCACCACAAGAAAGATGTTGAGGCTCTGGAGCGTGTCCAGAGAAGAGCAATGAAGCTGGTGAGAGGGCTGGAGAACAAGTCTTATGAGAAGCGGCTGAAAGAGCGGAGGTTGTTTAGCCTGGAGAAGAGGAGGCTGAGGGGAGACCTCATTGCTCTCTACGACTATCTGAAAGGAAGTTATAGAGAGGAAGGAGCTGGCTTATTCTCCCAAGTGACAGGGGACAGGACAAAGGGGAATGGCCTCAAGCTCTGCCAGGGGAGGTTCAGGCTGGATATCAGAAAAAAAAATTTCACAGAGGGGTAGTCAGGCACTGGTAGAGGCTGCACAGGGAGGTGGTTGAGTCCCCATGCCTGAAGGTATTTAAAAGACGGGTAGATGAGGTACTCAGGGACATGGTTTAGTGGTTGATAGGAATGTGTGGACTCCATGATCCTAGAGGTCTTTTCCAACCTAGTGATTCTATGATTCTATCATCTGTGACTTACAAACTGCACAGTCTGTAAGCAGCCAAGGCAATTCCTGTGCCTCAAGATCAGTGGCTGGCTGTGGCCAAATGCCCCATGAACTGCAAGACAACAGGCACTGAAAAGCCTAGAAACACCAGGTTATCTTGGAATGTAGCTTCATATGCAGCCTAGCCTTGTCTGCCAGTGGAGAAGTGGGACCCCAACTAGCCTTTGCCATGTCTCAGACACACTTGATTCCCCTCTTTTCAAAAGCACGTAATGTATGTCTTTCACTTCTCAGTTCCTGAACATCCTGCCATACAGTTTCTCATATAAGATGGTGGTCACCTCTCACCTAATGTCTGGAACACAGGCTTGGGAGGCTTTGACTTCCTTGCATAGGCATGGCAATATGTAGTACCTACAAAAAAGCAAGAGTTAAAGTCTTAATATGTCTGATGAACTAACCTGTTAGTTTCCTCTGGATCTGAAATGGTAGCATATAGTTAAAATCTGACAGCAAGCAGAAAAAAGGAAAACAATTCTCTGGGCTACTTGAGGGCACCAGCCCAGACTTCAGCCTCTGACTTCTTGGAGGCAAGTGGAAAAGATAACCCTCCCAAATAGAATACATATGCTGTAGAATGTGTTAGGAGAAAAACCCCAACATTATTTTCCTTTTGCAGGCTCATAGCTGAAGCTGCAACATGACATGTTTTTCTTGAGTTGAGTTTGGGCAAATCTTTTCAATTAATTCTACATTTGAGGTACTTTCACTTGAAACATTGAAGACATAACTCAAGAATAAGGCCATAGCTAAAAAGAAAAAAAAAATACTTGTATGCTTGAATTTTAACCAAGATGTGCACCTGTCATTTATGCGTGTTGTGTTTCATTTACCTGAAGATGGTGGAACAATTTCTCTGTTTCTAACAGTCCACGATCCAGAAAGAAAAGCTCAGGTGCTTTGGATACAAAACAAAGTCTGGATAACAACAGTTTCAAGACTGCAAAACCAGTGCCAATTGACCTACAGAACCAGGAAAACAAAATTTACTATTTTTGGTATTATGTCATAAAAATATGACAAGCATGGAGTGAAGTAAAATAAAGCAAATGACAGGACAGTCGCAAAATAATTTTGAATCAGCAAATTGTTTTGAAATTGAGTAGCAAATGTATTTTTAAAAACAATTTTACATGAAGTATTTTTACATTTCTGATCCTCAGAGAGTTGGGAACAGCTATTTTTTTCTGTTCTGTGGAATCAAAATTCAGACTCCCGCTACAATCCGTAAAGTGAAACCTCTGACTGCCAGCTGGCTTTAAATGCTGTGAAGCATTTAAGCCAAGTACCAAGAAGTAAGATATAACATATAGAAAATTCAAAATGCATCTCTAAAATGTCAAGGTATTTTCTAAATAATGGTAGTTTAAGTGGAAGAAAGGGAGGAAAGAAAAGAGCACAGAGAATAGAGAGGAAGAAGGTGACAGCTAAATGTCTTTATGCAGGAGATTGTGTACAGCATTTATTTGAGAATCGAAGGAAGATTTCATGCACATTTACGTCTTTGGTAGGACTTTAGAGATGGCTTACAGCAATTAATGATCTTTATGATTCTTTTCTAGGAGTGATCAAAAAGGTGCTGCTTACAAATGTGCTTGTTTGACAAACTGCATAAGCCCATTTATTGGAGACTCATCTCCCAGTAGCCTTAAGTACTGCTGCCAGTCTGCAAAAGCAATTGCCAAATACCTCAAAAAAAGGACCATTAGAAGTATTGTTCTCCTACCCATCTGCTGAATCTGTTGTCTGAGGGAGGTAAATAAATGTTTTATTCTTTCATTCACAGAATCAAATATATCTTGTAGTCTCTGTCTTATTGATTACATTAACTGGGAATATTTGCAGGGAACATGGACAGTGAACTTTACTTCACCCTGAAGATAGGGATAATAGTGTTTCCACCTTTGTTTTTTCACTTTGTAAAACTGAATAGGGACAGCAAAGAGGGAGAGCAAAGCTGCTACAGATAGAAATCGCTCTAAGTGTACCTTACACTAGATCTCACCTTGGTAAAGTTGTACTTACCTTTCATTTTCATAGCTTGCCACTGATATGATGCCCAAGTATATCAAGTGGAGCCTGAGCGGCTTTTGATCTCTTAGTACATATCGCCATGTTTCTTGAAATAGCGCAGAAAGATTCTGATGACACTGTGTATTCAAACAGGCAAATACTTTGAAGGAGTGTGGTCTTGTTAGTCTCAACTTTAAATGAGTTTAAATGTGGAGCAGTGCCTGGCCTGGAAGAAATTGCAGTGAAGAGGTACTGGGTTGCGCTAAGCTGATAATGAAACGTTCAGCCAGCAGCACTCCTCTCTAGGTATTAAAAGTAAACCAATATTCAGGAATTGTATTGAGCTGCTGTCTGGTACAAAGGTACCTGGATATCCACATCCCACCAAAAGTGAGTTCCTTAAAAGTCTCTTGGAAAATGGGCTTGTGTTATTCAAAGATGCTATCTCTGTCTAAAGCACAGCAATAAGACTGTGACTATTCATGCACATGACCTATTCTGCCTGTCTGGTCTCCTTCTCTTCTTTCAGCTGGTTACGGTGCACAAACCCTTTCTGTCCAAAGTTTTTTCAAACTGCTATGGCTCACTTTGTTTCATCCAGTATCATATTGGGTGTTGATCTCAGTAATTTCATACTGTCAGTGTCATATTATTTGTTCTTGGAAGACAATTCAAAAAAGCAAGCTCTTTTTGTATATATTGTGTTCATCATTATGGTCAGAAAATCTGGCTTTGGCCTAAATTCCAGAATACCTAGGACTTATCATGACTTGGTCCTAGACCCTCCTATGTCATGCATAATCATAAAATCAGTTATCTTTCATACTTCTTGCATGACAGAACATTTTGAATGCTGTTCATGAGCTGGTTATTGAAATATATTCTATCAGATCATCGATATGGAACTATTTCACATGCTGAAAGTGTCCTAGAAATGCAGTGATTTCCCGAGGATGGGCCACTGGAAATAAATTTGCGATAGGAAGTATGTGCTGGACAAGCATTGTTGAAGAATTATAGGTGAGCAGACAACAGTAGTGGTAGGGCTGTGCCGTTGACAATGAGCTGTTGAATGCAACTTAAATCACTAACAGACACTTCTGCTGTTACTACACATATTAACCTTCATGACCAAAACAGGCTTTATCGACAAAACACTGGTTGGCTGGCACAGCTGACTCTACATTACAAATAATTAGCCTTAGGTATGAAACCATTGTTTGCATACTTTCCAAGATGCAATGTTAAAAAAGACAGCAAATTCTAAATATATTTCATCAAGCAGAAATTACTACATCCATAGCATGTTTTCCTCGATGGAAGCTGCTTGCACACAGTCCAGTTTGCATAGTCAGAGAATGACATTATTTGTGAGAAATAGACTTGTCAGCGCTTTTTATATCACTTAACGCTATCTTTGGCCAAATGAATGTAAGTGGTGGGATGTAGAGTGGATTTTCCAATCTTTTGTTCTTTTTGGCTCCTATTCAGTAGGAACCGAAATAGCTCCTTTCCAGCCACATGGAAAATAGCTGTTTGGAGATGATACGAAACCAGAAATTCTTCAAAGTCATTGCTCCTGGAAAAGGGCTATAACCAGAATAATATGTTCAGATAAACCTCTTCCCTTTCTCTGCAAGGTGTTCTTAGATTGGATTCATAATGCTGTTTACTTTATTTTTATTGTCACTTCTATAGTTTTACTGATAGTTTTGTTCTACACTATCTGATGAAGATTTATGCAAATTAACAGAATAAAGCAAGAGATTGAAGAAAATTTTAGGAAGAAAATTTCATGTAGCTTTACATAAAATCTACTACTTAAGTTAAATATTATACATGCTGCTCTTGAAATTCTTCAAGAAAGAGCTTGAGAGGATCCTGGAAAATGTTCATAAAGACTACTTCCACATTGTGTCAAAACTGGCTGAAGGAAATTAGTTGTCATGCACCAGTACCACAACCTTCATGGTACTGGAAATCTGCTTCTTGCAAGCAAGGTGGTCAAAACTTTGCTTAGGATGGCTCCATTTCACTTAGGGTTGACTCCTGATTAAGAGTATTGGAGAAATATGTTTTGTTTGAAATGCTTGTACAGTCTCCCACTAGATTTTTCAGGTATTGCTTCTGATATCCTGTGATCTGAAATGCTTTGTTGTGTGCAAAATCTGTTCACAATAACCTAATAGCAATTCATTGAATCTAAGGGGAACAGCGTTGCTAAGTAGCTCTGAAGTTAAGAGAAGGGAAAAGTGCAACTCATGCACCACGCAGTGCATCAGAGATGTAGTTAATCACACAAGCATATTTTCTTTGCTTATCTGCTGGTAGATGTGTGTGTTATCAGCCGTGAAATTGGTTACAGTGCTGGAAACAATCCCTTTCAGAACAGGCTTTGTATTCTTGTTCTTTCCACGGGAATTTTGCTGGCAGTGTATTTGTTATACTTTGCTGACACACCAGTAAAAATACATATAAAAATTGTTTCAGAGTTTTAGGTCAAATTTTGCTCTTCACTATACTAATGTTAATACAGAGAAAAGCTACTGCATTTCCACTTGTGTAACCAAAAGCTGAGTTTTGCCTGAAGGAACATGAGTGCAAATGGCAAGGTATTAAAAACACAGATGTAGAGAGAGAGTCCATGTGTGGAAATGGTTTATATTAAGAGGCAGTTGCTGAAGCAAATGAGAGTTTTGCCCATGCAAGGCCCATTTGAGCCAATGCTTTTCTTTGTGAGTGGTAGTTTCAGAAAAATCTTTAATGAAGACTATTTTTCCTGACCAGCTGTAAGTGCTTCAGATCAATTCCTCTCTCCTTGTACCCTTTTGGTTTTTTTTTTTCTGGATTGATGGTGAACCACGCCTCAAATCCTAGACATGTGTATACTCAACCAGGGCTGACAATGCAGCCCTGATTTTTTTTATGTCATCAGAGGATTATTTTCAGTCAATCAGAAATACAGTTTGTTGTGATAACCAGTTGCAAAGGATACATAAATCTTTCTATTTAAGCTGTGCATTAAAGGCTTGCTAAATTCTCTGCACAAAAATGTCAGTGTGTAATTGTACCACCCTGAAGAAATCTCTGACAGTAAAGAAAATTCAACCAAATTCAGATCTGCTCAAGATGAATGGGGATGACAGAAAATATTAAGCAAACTGATTTCAGTTTTCTATTCCCTCCCAAGAAATCTTGGCACCTAATTTTAGCGTCTCTAGTAAGACGCTAATAATAGGTGAGTAATGCTGCAATAAAAGAGTAACATTCTAATAAGAGATTAATAATATTCTTTTTTTTTGTTGTTGTTGTTACCTTTCTGAGACCATGGACACTGTGGTCAGAGTTTCTGCTCCATTCATCGAAATATTTCTCAAGATCAAGGCTGACTGCTGGGACGTGTCAGTCACGGAGTTAGTTAATGGCTGGATTGTAGCAAACAATGATAATAATTCTAGATGTGGAGATTTTTCAGTGTTTTCTGTTTCAGGCTGAAGTTGTTTTCACATAATTCAAACACTAGGAGAGTAATACAATTACTGTTAGGGTGTCTTTTGCTGTTGCACCATTCACAGCACTCCATGCTGTTTCCAATGACTTAAATGCACTTAAATTTCTGAATAGAGAAGTCACTGCATGATTTGTGTGTCTGGAGATTGAATCACTGCTAATGTGTTTTGTATCGAAAGATGCATTCATGCTGTGAAGTAGGCAGATATCCTGTTATTGTTTACCACCGGACTGAGTTCGGGTGGTCTCTAGGGAGTGTTTGTGAGTGTGTGAGTGGACATGTGAAACTGGTACAGCTCTGCGGATGCACCATGGACCTCCATCTTGGCTTGCTGATAATACTCTCTACCCTAGGAAAGACTGATAGATTTCTTTGAGAATCATGCATCAAGTAGGGAATATAATTTTATTCATAGTAATACAACATAAATCTGGGGTTTTTTTTATTGGTAAAGACAGAGAGGAGACAGTTCAAGAAAGCAAAGATAGTGTTTCTCTTCTTATTTATCTTCAGGTCTTATTGCTTATGCCTGATTTTATCTGAGCCTGGAAAATGCATGAAACTTTCCCAAACACTGCCTTGTTCCCCACAATGTCTTGGTGGACAGAATAAGCACAGACTAAGTGCAGCCTCCTACCCAACACAGTGGCCCATGTGGCAAATGGCTTTCTGATCCGCTAGGTCATGGCGATGTCACAACATCAGGTGGAACACAGAGAGACACTTCTGAGGCTCATCCACGGTACAGGAGAGAGTGTATCAGAGTACATCTTAATATTCAGTGCACACACTGAGGTTTTCCCTGGGTAAACTACTTGAAAAAAATGCAAACTGGACCAAATGCTGCAGCAGGTAAGCAGTATAGATGGATGGTGAACTTAGCTTCAAAGTGATTTGGCATTGCAGGGTAGATGTTATCAACTCAGAATTAATGTTTGTTTAAAAATAACACTGGTTTGAGCAAATGACAACTCCTGTAGTAATCTACTGCCCTCAGAGGAGGTATAGTTATTTTTCTTGCCAGTTTCCACTATGTTTTTTTTTGACCTCTATCTTTTTTAACAGTCTGAGCAAGTAACCAGGAAACTCTCATTCATAAGGGTGGAAGAAACGGTAGTCTTGCGAGTTCCAGATATCTGCATTGGTGTATGCTCTGTGTGTGAATAATTATTTATTATTGTAAATGGCAACATCTCCTAGCATATGCAGAATTTCTCATAACAATAAAGCTGCTGTTATTTTTTGCAAATGTATTTTTGAGGTTTTGTCTTAGCGTGGCGCCACAAGTGAAATAAATTTCATTGCTTTACTTCTTTGCTGTGGCTGACTGAATGACTTCAGGCATGGCTGTGAGCAATACTTCATTCTGTGGTGCAATCTGTATACATAGGTTATTTGTGAAAAATGGACTTTGTCCAAGGAAGCATGGAAAACAATGCAAAATAGATAAAGGAAGAACAGCTATCAGGGTGCCACACTGAATATAGAATATATGGTGAAGGATGCTTCCCGACATCTATCTTTAGAGCTAAACTAAAAAAAGACCCAATAAAATCTTAAATAGTTTGGAAAAGTAATATGTACCTGAGAGAAATTTAATGTTTCTTACTGTACCCATTGGCAATAAATCTGAAATCATAACAAAGAATGTTGTTTCTATGAAAGTTTGGTGGATGTAGAGATGAACTTCTCGGATACTGGAAAGTGCTAAGAATCAGTAACAAAGCAGCTATGAAGCTTATGTTGTCTTGGCATTGGAACTGGACTCAGTTGGATCACTTGTATTGATCAGCAAACAGGCAAAAATAACTAAGACAAAACCAGCTGAAATAACAGATGATTCACACAGGGTCAGGTACTGAAGCAAAACAAAGTAGGTTTTGTGCAGGAAATGTTAAGCAATGTAGCTGTTAGAGGAAAACATCTGACAGCTACTTTTTTCTTATCTTACCTCCAGAAAAGAAATCACTGTGCAAAAATATACATATAATGCTTGAACCATTCCCCTCTAAGTGGACGGTGAGAGTAACATCCCCTTTGGTGGATTTGTCTTCCCTAACACCTGCTAGGTGAATCCCTGCAAAGGAAAGTTTAAATATTATACAAGAGTGTAATTTCAGCCATGTCCAAGGCCAGTAGCTCAGACCGTAGTGCAGTAAGCTTCAAGACTAACAGCAGGATGAAATATTCCTTGTAGACTGGCAAGATGCTCTAGACTAAAAGAGCAGGTATCCATTGACAAATCTAGCCAAAAATAGGTCCCACAGAGAATACCTTCAGACCACAATTGGAAAGCAGGAGTGAATGGAGTAAAAAGTTGTGAACCATGTAACATAAAGATAATGTCTTGCCATGCACAATTTCAGCTTAGTGCATTCAATGTAAGAAAAGATACTTCACTTATATAGGGATGTCTCTAGAGGCAATTCATACCTGCTTGAGGAACAGCACTTGGAAATCAGCTCTGAGTTGAAACCAATACAATTACCACCAATCAGTGGCAATTCCCTTCAAGGGGAAACTTTAAAAAAACAAATTGAGAACCATGTGGAGATGGGGAATGTTAAATAAAGTTATACAACTAACAGAATGGATGAGCAATATGGTAGCTATTAAAAACCAGACAAACCATACTCATGTATTGTTAAAATCTAAAATAAAATCGCATGATGCGGAAGAGAGAGAATTGCTCTGTAATTACACTGATAATTGAATGTGTTCAGCTTCATATAGGAAAAGATCTGTATACTAGTTCTGTAAAACAGATACTGCTGCATTTGTATAGTTGTTAACTATTTATTGGCATTGTCTAGCTATGTTCCTATATAGGTTGAGCAAAGTTGCAAAATGTTTCCTGAACACACTTGCTGTACAGCTCATATTACACAGGCCCAAAGTAAAAGAGTATGTATTGTGCCTACACTACAATTTCTGAAGGAAGAAAATGGTTCAAAAGAAGGAAAGAAAGTTGGCCTGATAGCCCTGTCTATGTTAGTGACTGAGGGAGTGTGCATTGCTGCGTGGGATTCCAACCACAAGCATTGGGGTGAGAGACATGGATCTGCTCTATGCTTTTTCACATGGCGTGGATGAAGAGAAATCACCAAAGGCAAAGTGATTCTTTCCTGGTTGCTCAAAGAGAAGCCCCAGCAGAGCAAATCAGAGACCCACAATGAAAGCCTAGGCTCAGCGTCTGGAAAGAATGAGGCATCACAGGAAGCTGAGCCACAACAACACACACACACACTGAGCAGGTTCTTACAGAGAGGTCACCATCACCAAGTGTGGAGCAAAGCTGTGCCTAAGCTGCTGTTCCTTGCTGTGGAGCTTGGCACTTTCATTACTCAGGATTCAGAGTCTTTAGCTGCCAAACTGAGCCACGCTCCTTCTCTTTAAAACACAGCCACCAAAACTACTGCCTGCTGTCTTTTGTTAGCCTTCAAGTTTGTTCATTGGAGCAGAGAATGAGATACTTATGTGCAGCCTGTGAAGAAAGGGGCCCATGTCTTATACTGTGGTGCAGAGAGGTGTCAGGAAGGAGCTTTAACCTCTGCTGCAAAAGTATACAGCCTGCATAGTCCCCTTATAGCCAGAACTATGAGATCCTGTGCATGCTAGCAACTGGACATGGACATTTTAGGACGAATAATTGGTATTCAGTTACTCAAAGCTTAAACAAGCTTTACAGACACTGAAGACAGGGTTTTCTGGATTATCTTCTTGGATTTGAGTACTTCCTAAGGGCCATTTCACATGTCAAAGCAGCCTTTCTATTCCTTCCCATTAGCCTTTCCAGCTCCATGTGCACTGTCTGTTGGAGGTCTGAGATGGCAACAACTCAAAGCCTGGTGTGTTTTCTAACCCAGGTCCTCCACTCGTATTACTTCTGCTAAGAGTCCTCACCCCGCAATACTTCTATATTTGGATGACATTACTGTACAGGGGCTTTCCCGTCAAAATGTTCTTCCCTAGGAAACTTTACTGTGAGGAGATACCCCTGCCCCATCTGCTGTGAAATGACAACGGCATTTTATAATACTTCATTTAAAGGCATATGAGGGCTATGGAGTCAGACTACAGAGTAATGCAGCTTTATTATTTATTTAATTTGAAAACAACCTAGAAAAAAATTTAATTTTACTCACTTGCGGCTTCCCCATCTGGAGGACATTGAGCTAGTCTCACTGAGAGAGCTGCCACAAGCACATTGCATGGATCAGATCCCTGTTAATGTCTGTGATATATGCATGCTATCACTCATTGGTTCTACTGGCATTTTTAGTACAAGCACCAAGAAGGGACTACGTCCTTCCATTAACTAACATTGTCATATAAATTAGGATCTCCTAGTGTTTGGAATTTATAAATTGATTAAAAACAAAACTAAATAGTGTACTGCTCTTATACCATCTTTTTGCAAGCTGACAGTGTTTTATAGTTCTAGGCGTAAGCCCCAGGAGAGGCAGCAGCTATTGTAATGTGTATTTTAAGAACAGTTGAGAACCAAAAGACTGAAGTAAGGGAGCAAAGAGAAAGGAGCAATTTTAGACGGCTAATGGAGAGAGCACCACAAGGAGAGTGTGTGCCACTTAATGAGGCCTAGGGCTCTCATAGTCCCAGAGGAGGCTCTGCTGCTGCTGCTTAGAGCTGAGTACCAGGGCACTCCCATTGCTGCATGACTGGCTGCAACATGATGCAAGATGCATCGTGGAAACCTGGGTGCGTCTCCTCTCAGCTGACTTTGGACATCTTCCAGACACAGATCTGTGTCCAAACTGGACATCTACGCTCCTTTACAGTAAACTTCAAGAGAAGAAATTATCTTACTCATATCACATTCAGAAAATAACCTTGATCTTTTTTCCCCACTACTCTAAAGGAAATATAGATTAATTGCTGGATGTACAACCCATTTTTGTACAACAAAAAAGTCTCATCCTTGATATGTGAGTTTTCGTGTTAGGAGAGCAGTTGTACCAAGGGCTGGAGAACTTGGAGTTTACCAGGATTACCTGCATGCACGTACTCCAGCCAACAGCCGAATTGTCAGCACTAACTTGAGAAGTAACAAGCCATTCTCAAATCTTCCCTCACCCTGATTTAGAGTAGGGATTGAGCTCAGCTCTCCCACATCCCTGGAGAGTAGAACCACTGCCAATCTGTTAGATAATTGCTCTCCCTCTCTCCCACAGAAGCTGTTCTTTTTTTGTATGAATAATTAACTAGTCATTGCAGCAGTGCTTTGGACCTGGCTTGCCCACATCCCAGATGAGCATGCTAACTAGCAAGCTGGAGAATCACTCCCTTACATTTCCTATTCCCCTGTCTGGCCCAATGAACACTTAATTATTTATACAAAAGGATTTATATAGCTTAACAAGAAGAAAAGCTCATTTGGGGATAGCCTGGGGAATGGGAGACCTCAATCCAAGTCCCTGCTCTGAGTCAAGCCAAAAGAGAATTTGAAAGCTGGTCTCTCTTAGACATCAAACCCTTCCTACAGTACATGGAGCAATAAGAATTGCTACTTTGGGAACAAGGATCCCAAACCGACCATAAGCCTCAGTGTTAAGTCTCTGTAATTTCTCTTTTTCCCCTGATTCCATAAACTGATCACGGGGCCTTCAGGAATTATTACTGAGTCTTTAGGCACTGCCATTACGTTTAATACCTGATGTGAACTTGAATTCTTCAGCTGAATCAGTGCACTCTGGTTTTATTTGTACTGCCCAGGCTTTTGCAGTCTTTTCAGGTGTGGCAGTAAGACCTGCTCTGTGTGTATATGAGGGATGTCAGTACACTGGGTACTTCTACTTGGATGCCTTTTTCCAGTGGAGTAAGGGAGCACAGGCGAAAGTAGGGCCCCTCCACACAGTGATATGTGGGTGCACATGAGTGGTTAGGAGACAATGTTCTATTGGAAACTCAGGCTTTACAGCCACGTGGCAGACATGAATACCACTCTAAAATGCGGTCATGCTGTTTGCAAATATGTCACTGATGTGACATTTTAAGAGACAAATGTCCCCTAGAGCCTTTACTGTGCTTTGTGAGTATTTGAGGGGAAAAAAAGTAATAATTATGATGGGATTCTGACATATCATTGAATCATAGAATAATTTGAGTTGGAAGGGACCTTAAATATCATCCAGTTCCAACCCCCCTGTCATGGGCAGGGACACGTTCCATTAGATCACGCTGCCCAAGGCCCCATCCAGCCTGGCCTTGAATGTGCCCTGGGATGGGGCAGCCACAACTTCCCTGGGCAACCTGTGCCAGTGCCTCACCTCTCTCAGAGTGAAGAAATTCTTCCTCATGTCTGGTCTGAATCTGTCCCTCTCCAGTTTATACCCATTGCCCCTCGTCCTATCACTACAAGCCTTTGTAAACAGTCCCTCCCAGCTTTCCAATAGCCCCTTCAGGTACTGGAAGGTCGCTATAAGGTCTCCACAGAGCCTTCTCTTCTCCAGGCCGAACAACCTCAACTCTCTCAGCCTTTCCTCACAGCAGACATGCTACAGCCCTCTGATCAACTTTGTAGCCCACCTCAGGACCTGTTCCAACAGTTGCATTTCCTTCTTATATTGAGGATTCCAGGACTCGACACAATACTGCAGATGAGGTCTCACAAGAAAGAAATAGAGGGGCAGAATGACCTCCCTTGACCTGCTGGCCATGCCTCTTTTGGTGCAGCCCAGGATATGGTTGGCCTTCTAGGCTGTGAGCACACATTGCCGGCTCATGTCAAGCTTCTCATCAATCAGTACCCGCAAGCCCTTCTACACAGGATTTCTCTCAATCGCATCATCCCTCATTGAATCCCCTATATTGAAATCAGGGATTGCTCACGCCCCAAGAACCTTGCACTTGGCCTTGTTGAACCTCATAAGGTTCATACAGGCCCACTTCTCCAGCCTGTCCAGGTTCCTCTGGATAATATCCTGCCCTTCTGGTGTGGCAACTGCAGCACACAGCTTGGTGTCAACTGCAAACTTGCTGAGGATGCACTCTATCTCACAGGCTGCATCATTGATGAAGATATTAAACAGCACTGGTCCCAGTATGGACCCCTGAGGGACACCACTTCTCACAGATCTGGACTTGGAGTCATTGACCACTACTCTCTGACTATGACCATCCAACCAGCTGCTTATCCACACAACTGTCCACCCATCAAATCCACGTTTCTCCGATTTAGAGAGAAGGATGTTGTGGGGGACTGTGTCAGAGGCTTTACGGAAGTCCAGATAGATCACAACCATCAGTTTTCCCATGACCACTGTTGTGGTTACCCCGTCATAGAAAGCCACTAAGTTGATCATACAGAACTTGTTCTAAAGAAAGCTCCAGTCCAGAAAGAGGGGAAATTTCACCTGAAAATGTGTTATAACTCTGTCCTGTAAGAAGTACATATGCCAGCAAAGCAGAGACCAGTATCTGCTTCTACTAGACAAATGTGTGGCCCTCAAGAAACTGCACAACACAGTGCCTTTATGGGTCTGACCCAGAAATGTTGTTTCCTTGTGTGATTGTGCAGCAGAGTGAGGGGCCCATTGGTCTGCCTGGGCATGCAAATTCACTTGATGCAGAAAATCCAGCTTCCTCTGTTAATGGCTCCTGCAAAAGGTAAGATCCATTGCAATAGGTTTCAACTAACAGCAATTTGCTTAAGTGAACAGACTCCTTCACCAAGGCTAGAGCCAGGGAGAGGGAATTGTATAATTTTTGTGGGTTTGTATTTTTTTTAAGGGAGGAAAACCACCTTTGAAGCATAGGTGTGTTAGAAGGTGCTGAAATAAAGCAGGTGTCTTGGAAACATGGTTTGAATCTTCATCTGTCAATTATTTTTTATAGCGCTGTCTCAACCTGCAGTTGTTCTCTGAAAGAAGGAGTACTTCTTTTTCAGACAAGTGACCATATTCTTGCATGGCTTGAGGTGTTAAAGCTGCAACTTCTGTCTTCCACTAAAAGAAAGTGTCGCAATTTGCCCAGGAAAAGGTTTGGAAAGGAATACAGGGAATAGCTCTCAAACTGAGTCATTTGCAAAGTGAGAATATCTACCTACTCTCCACTTCAGCATGAAGGCTGAGCCACTGGTTATGTGCTACAAAATATGAAATACTACCCAGCTGGCTGGGGCAGTGCCTCTCTTTCTTTGTTCTTTTCTGAGACTGAAGATCTCCTGTGTACTTGTTTCGTTAATTGGAGGGAAGGTTTTATCTCTTCCCACGTCTGCCTGCACCTCTGCAAGCTGCTCCCTCTTGTGGCCTAGTGAGATTTATGGTATAGGATATGAATTATGCTGTGCTTGACCCTTTACATGAAAGGGGAGCAAACCAGAGGCTTATGGACTGTAAAGGGGGCCAGTTCATAAATTTGATTTGTGTCTGACTGTCTTTATTTTTGTAAGGTCCTCACATTCACCTTCTTAAGAGACAAGTGATAAATTAAACTGACTAACTAAATCTTTGTATGTTCTTAAAAAAAAAAAAAAAAGGATCATCCTCTTGAGTAATGATGCTTCTCTCTAGGAAACAAAAGGCAGTGAGGCAGTGCTCCATTTCTCATCAGTATTACAATAATACATGACACTTACATATCTCCTTTCCTGTGTAGGAAATAACCTCACAGTAGTTAACAAAGGAAGTCATTATTATAATGCCTTAGGCATGCAGAAGCGAAGGAGCTGCTCAACATCATAGTGGTTTCTTTCTATTGTTAATTCTACATGCTGATTCAGTGTATATATTGAAAGCACTCAAAAGATGATGTCAATAAGCTGAGGGTGAATTTCTGTTCTGGCTATCATCAGCTTTGATATTCTCTGGTGGTGTTGGTTTTGATGGACTATGGTAGAACGTCTTTCAGAAGTTTTAATTTTTATCATATGTCTTTGTCCAACAGCAGGTAACTGAAAATCAAAGATGTCCTGCAGTTAGTGTGGCTATCATCTCAAATACTTGCAGGCATATCCTTCTGGATGCCTATATGAGAATGTTTCCACCTTCCTCCATGGTGACATGTTTTGTCTCTGCTGACACCTTCCATCAATCCATTTCACAGAGCAATGCAGGAAATTATGTAGAACCTCCTTTGCCCTTATTCCTGGAGGTCTCTGCCTGCTGAGGTGTGGGTACAGCCTGTAAAAGAGACCAGTTCTCTCTCCTCTTTCATCTGCCAGCCCCTAAAGCCCTGATCATATTTAGGGTCTCTGCCTCAAAATCAAGCAGGAGTGGTGAGAATTTTCTAGCTCTCAATTATGCCCTTCTCCTGCCTAGAGGATCTTTTATTATGTTCCTTCTCTTCTGTGAATCTCAAGTCTACATTTGATTATGTTCGTCCCTGGAGTCTCCTATGTGCCCACCTGGGGCTGCAACTTGCTTCAGGTGGCAAGTAGTCACCAGCTTCTTGCTGACTGCAACCTTTGTTTCAAATCACAGTGCCAACAGTCTTGAGGGCCACACTGACCACTTTCGGCCCCTCTCCCTTTCATTTTGTGACCTATTTCTGGCCCTACTCCTCTTCTGTATTTTGGCTTTGGATGGGTGCCTATTGGAATCAGCATGAGAACTGGGTGCACAGGAGGTTGGACCTCTCCTCTTTCGTGTAGCTATGGGTGGCAGTGCTGGCCTTTTTGTCCTCCATTTCCACATGACTTCTGGGACCTGCTGATCCTTTTCCCTACTCAATATTATTTTTATTCCCCCAGCTCCAAAGCCTTATTTCTTCATTCCTTAACTTCGATAACCTACAATTACCAGGTCTCTTGCTTTAGCAACCTCCAGTCTTTCCACCTGAATCACTTAGAACCACATGCTCTGTCTCCAGCTGGCCATTTTCATCTTCTGTCAGTACCTTTATCTTTATCTTCACATAAAATTCTAGTTTCACAACTCATCTGTGGCTTGCACTGCATCTCTTCTGCTTGCTTTTCTCCCTGTTGAGTTTCAACTCCCTGTGTCAATTGGTCTCTACAATCTGCCCATCCCACCATTCCCTCTCTTGTGTCTCCCCTGGTCAGGCTCCATGTCAATCCATATCTTACATCTGCTCTTTCCATTCAGTGCTTCCTCCAAGCCTCACTGTAAACATGCAGTTCATCAACCAAACTAATAAACAATTCTCTACTTTCCTCTTCAGCTACAGAATCTTTAAAAAGAAAAAAAGGGGAAAAAAAAAAAAAAAAGGAAGGTCTCAAAGATTGTCAGGGTCTAACAAAACAAACAGATGATTTTTTATTTATTATCATTTCACATCCAAGTATCTCCTGGGATCTATATAGAGAATCTGATACATGACTCTGTAAGCACTTCATCTGGAAATAATTGTTGGCAGGACCTTCCCCATCCTCCCCAGGACTGTTAAGCTTTCCAAGATAGAGGCGTTGTCTTTGATTTGCCTATAAAGTAGAACTCCCAGTTGTGATGCACAGCAAATGAGATGCATTATGACATCTGGGGTGATGATGGCTAATAAAGTTATCTCAGGCAATGAGAGTCTATTTTCATAAAGGAATGCCTTCCCATGAATTGGGATTAATAGCTGATCTTTTACCTTCTGTTTTTCAAATGGTGAAAATCCATTCTAATGTTCTCTGCACTGGATATCAATGCTACCTGAAAGAGACTACATGTTTCTGTTCATTATGGTGGAGAAACAGATATGAGCTGCAGGGTAAAAAAAAGAGAAGACAGGGTCATTCAAGGATATGAGTTGCTCTGAGTCATCTTTGGAACCTATCATTTTTCCATTCACTTTAAAAACAAACAAACAACAAAACCTGATTTCTTTGTGCTTTTTGTGCAGTGTGATGAGGGTATCTTCTTTTTGTAGCATCACATGCTGAGATATTTGCTGTCCTCTGATAACCTGAAGAAACACGATGCTCTTAGAAACAGAATTGCAGATGGTATTTCACATCTGATGTGTTAGGAGTCCCCTAACAGCCACAAAAAACGCTTGAAATATTTTTGTTCTGATTACTGAGTAGATTTTATATTTACAAATTCATCAGAAATCGATGTACTCTTCTAAATTTTTTTTTATTATCTTTCGTATATCCTATGACTTTCCCAAAAAAAATTTACAGCTGCAGAAGTGTGTTGGCTTTCCATATAGACAATGTGAAATGAAGAGCATTGGAAGTGACCCTTTTTAGAGTAACCTGTATACTTGAAAGGGTAGCCTCACTCAGCCTTCTCCACCATCACCACAGGTAACACACATGCCCTTTTTAATTGACAGAGCTACGTTTTGTATATTTCTGCTGTCACAGTTATTCTGAGGGTAAGGGTGTACTTCTCAGAGTGCCAGGAGTCTGTTTTAGTTCCCTCTCAGTGGCCTCTGATGTTGCCTGTAACTAGATTAGATGCAGTAACACATCTAGCTTATGGTTTTCTAGATCCATCACCGTTCTGCTCAGTTAAAGAATCCTTGATTACACCACCATCTTGATGCTGATTTAGTGGTATGGCTCCAGATTACAGCAATATGCATGTTTGCCTGTAGAAAGGAGGAATGGAGGGATCCTGAAACTTCTCATTAGAACAAATAGAAGTCACAAGAGGAGTCATTTTTGGATGAAAGAGATAGAAAACTTGCACTTGATCAGCCCTGCTCTTGCCAGTGGATTTCACTGCAGTTACTTGAAATTACCAGAGAGAGCTGGTTCAGCTAGCTAAGGCTGTAAGAATTTATATTTGAGTTCATTAAAACAGAAGTTTTTTAGGTAACTGTACCCTGGCTCTATGTTAGAAATAAGCAATAGTAACAATTAGAAAGATGAGTTCCAGAAGTGTTTAGAAAATATACATTATGATCTTTGGAGTAACAAATGTTGCTTGTTAGTTTTAAAAAATACAGAAAATAAAACATGCAAGTAATCTTTCCTTTGAAGCCATTACAAGCAATAGAGGAATTCACATGCTTTTCCAAAATCACGTAAGTATGCTTTTATACGATAGCTTGTTAAGAAACTATTATAATTTATCACAAATATTTGAAACAATTATTATATATATAAATTTCAAATCCCAAGTAGTGCTTTTTAGTAGCATAATTATTACAGAAATATTATTTTCATAGCTATTTGATGTGCCATGTGTGTTCATATGTACAGATGTAAGTAAATGTTAGCATTTCCTCTTCTTCGTTATGCACGTTTCAGGATGTGCCCAGAACAGAGCAGCCAGGGAACAGTCTGCACCTGCATCAGTACAATCGAATTCGGTATTTTGAACTGTATTTTGCCTAACTTTACTATACCTCTCTTTTTGGAAACCTCCCTGGTTAGAAAGCAAAGCACCTTCCACTTGTAAGGGACCACACTGAAGGGCCCACCCCTAATTTTTTGTCTTATTTAGCCTGAAGGGAAAGTTCTCCCAGCTGGAGAGCAGAAGCAATGCTGCTGTTTCTCTTCAGAAAAACAACTCAATGGTGCTGTGGCATATATCGTACACTTAATCTAAGACATATTTTGCTGAAAACCTCAAGTTATATCCAGCATATGGCAGAGTATCATCATTTTAAGTCTCTAAGTTAAACCAGATATCCAGTCAGAGGTGGATCTATCATGAACTGGCAACATTTTCTTAGAGCACTCAATTTCAACAAGTGTAAAATGGAATTAAAGACTAAAGTTACAGTGATGTCCTGCAATGGTCCCATAAGGGCTTCTTGGTTGCTTTTTATTAATGTCCGGCTACTAAAATGACTGGAAATTGGGGATGTTTCTAAGGGCATTTGTCTTCTCTCGTGACTCTGCTAAACCAACCCAGCCAGAAATGACATATAGACTCATAAAAATACTTCTGTAAAGCAAATTCCCACCACCTCCAACAAAAAAAAAAAAACCAAAATCCCAAACCCAATCCTTTGGTACAAGCTGGTTTACTCCAAATATCAGATATTAAAAACATTTGGAAGCAAAGATCTGCATGGTCTTTACGGTTATTTTTATGTTATACAGGCTGAACAACATTATATTTTGGGCTTCACTTTAACTTTGGAACTGTGTTACCATCCACCATATGTGCTTCTTTGTGCTATACTTCTGCCTGTCTCCTACCCTCATATCTCACCGCTGTATAGTAGTTGGTTGGATGGGGAGGATAAAACAAATAACTCAGATCCTCACTTGTCCTTTCAGCAGCACTCCCAGCAGGCTCATGAGCACCATAGCAGTAGGATTAAAACATTCGTGAGATAGTTTGCTCACATTTTGAAAGCACAAACCCAGTTATGATAGCTAACCACCCATAAAAGGGCTTGCGTAAAACCAGACACAAACTAGAAGGATGGTTGTTAAAAAGAAACAGCAAATAAACAGGCAGGCCCAAGTAGGTCAGAGCTGGTGTATTTACCTGAGATCTTTGCTGTACTGTTACTAGGCAACAGCATAAACAACCCTGATTTTGCAGCCATGTGATGCTGCTCAAACCCAAAAAAACCCAATTTATAAGATACACATTACTGACGTGGGAAAATGGTTTGGGAATATGAAACAAGTATGGGATTACTGTACCTTAAAGTTAGAAGTATCCATCAGGTCCACGATATGTCAACAGATGTTACTAGAAAGCCTGGGATATGCTAATCTATGTTTGAATTTAGGCAGGACTGGATTATAAGAGTTAAAGATGCATCTGTTGTGGATTTTAACTTGCTGAAAATCCAGGTGATCTGGACTCAATTAATCTAACTCAACTTTCTTCACATGAAAAAATTATTTACTTTCAGTGAGTCATAAGTAATATAAACCACAAAACAGACCAACTTCATCGATAACTAAGAACTATATCTTGCAACATCCTCTTCCCAAGAAAGACCAGCTTTTCTCTCTTCTTCCATTTTTAACAGATATTTTGAAAAAAATAAGCTGCAAGTGTTTCCTCTGCTTATATTGCAGTATTTGTTCTTTTATTAGCAGTGATGATTTTACACTCCCCAATTTGTCTTTGCAAATGCTTGCTTAGTATTTGAGGTCACCACACTTAAGGAAATATTTAAAAATATAAACAAAAAATATCAGATGTTTATAGTCAGGCATATGATATCAGGTAGTCAGATTCAAAGCCTGTCACAAACTCAGCGTTATTTGTTTCTCTCATTCTGTTCAGCACTGTGAGGAGCAATGCACACAAAGAGACCTTTTTTATTTTTTACTTTTGGGGTAGAAATTCCATTGTTTGATCTAAGGGCTTTTGCTATTCAGTTTGCTTCCAATTTAAAAAAAAAAAAAAAAGAGTGGAAAAAGATGAATTATGCCTCTTTTGGGGACTAATGCATCCATCCCATTTTACGCTCTGTTTCCTGCATAAGATCATGATTATTATTCCATCTTTCCTCTTAAGACATGTCTAAAATCTTAGTCATGTCACTTGCTGAGAGGTTATTAGCAGTATGTGTAGACTGTGTGTTGTGTTGCAGGTGTCTATGTTTATTATGAAAAACTGAAATTTAAAAATTGCAATCAGTACTTTGTCTCAGCTTTCAGCTCGGCCTCTAAGTAACCTAATGCTCCAAACCCCACAGCTGTCGTCTACCCCAATATGAAATCTTAGCTGGGAGCCAGGATCTGCAGTCATTTTCTGCAGTAAAATTTCCCTGTGCCAATGGAGTTACTGGAAGTCTAGGATATATAAGTGTATTTTGGCACCAGAAGTCTCTGTGTAGTGAAACAAGGTTGATATATTTTTAGTGATTAGCAGAGCTGCATTGATGATGCCAAAAAAGAGGAACCATAACAGGGAATGGGCACTGAGCTACTGAAGGGCTCCCATTGTGCCACAGGTTGTCCTTTGGTTAACATCAATGTAACAATGGGTGCAAGGTGATTTTTCTACTTCTACCACAGGGACACAAAGTGCGGCCTGTAGGGAATGACAAATTATTTTGGTGGATGTGTCTAGCTGACAGAAATTCTTTGTAGCTAATTTTTATTTCAGCTCTTGACTGGAAGAGTAAGTGGGTCAGAGACACGGAGTGGTAGATTAGGCAGGAGAGGAGACTCAGCTCAGGGATCATCTTTGTTGTGTGTAACCACTGGTTGGCAGAAAACACCCTTAAAATAATGTTTTTCTTTGGAGAATCAATAGCTTAGTTTTATACAGCCTATATTTGATTTTAGCTGACCCTTTTTCTTCTGAGTACTAGTGATATTACCAGGATTTCCACTTAGCATATACAAGTTGCAGGCATGTCACAGTCATATAGGACCAGGAAATTTCATACCTCTGGATTCAAATTCATTTGGAAGTGCTGAGCTGTTTCCAAACTATGGAAATTATTTAAAGGTGATTTAAAAATATATATTAAAACAATGGCCCAATCTTGTTTTGTTTCTTTATGATGCATTAAAAAAAATGAGAAGACTCTCTGAAATATTTTTTTTCTGAGCATTCATTATCTTTGCAATATCAGTAATATAGTTTTATCGTCCATGCATTCGTTATGTAACTTCTTGGTGATTTACTCTGTAAATGTACTGACTGTACTCTTCTGCATGGATCATTAGTAGGACACTCTTTCTTCAAAATTGATGCTAAAGATCATGCTTGTAACAGATGTTGCTTTTTTTTAGTTCTCTTGCAGGTTACGAAAATATAAAATACTTCATTTTGTCTGTTTTTGAAAGAGTCAGTCTTGTTAAAAATGTTTATAATCCTAGATAAGACTAGATGGGTGGAAATACCTAGATTATGGCTTAGAGAGATGATGTTCTAAATTATCATAGAACCAAATATTTTCTTTATTTTAGGTTTTTTTTTTTTTTGTCTTTTGTTTGGTTTTGGGTTTTTTTTTTGGTGCAATTACTATGCACTTGCAGAAAAACCTCCAATAAGGTACTTAAAATTTGTGAAAATGGAGTACAGGATCTCTCCCTTAATCTCCCCAGGAGTACTGACACAGACAGCAGAAGTTTGCCAGCTTTCTCTGTTACCAAAGCGTTCATCAATCAACATCACGTTTTGCTCAGTGTTGTATAGCGCCAGAAGACTGCTTGACTGAAGAGCTTGTAATAGAACCTGGAGGCAAGACAAAGTAAGCAAAAAGTAAGCTGTATTTAAACAAAACGAAGGAAGAGTGGCTAATTACATCTGAGCTGCATCTCTATTTGCCAGAATTCTAGGGAGGACACAGGGGGATTCTTGTAGTTTCCTGCAGTTTTATGATTTTTGGTCTAACTTTGTGTCCACAGTAGTGATTCTCACACTGAGATTTATGGATCACGAGGGACCTGTGAGGTCATGGTAGATTGTCTACGGAAATACAGTATTCTGCAATGATTTGGAGCAAAAAATATTGAAGTAAAAGTTTGATGACAGGCAAGCAGAGTGGTCCCTTATCAGTAAAGACTTCTGAAGTTCTCTTGGCCTAAAAGAGTTTGGAAGCCTTTATGGGTTTCAATTGTTCATTCGACCTTCAATCCGCGAATACTGAGGAATACCATAGCCACCTTTTAGAACATTGGGATTTTGTTTTCGAAAGGTTTTCATGAAAAATGATTTCTTGCTGTATTAATTTCTGGACTTCAATTCATTTTGGCAAACCACTCCATGGTCCTTAAGCAATGTACATCATATGTAGGCTGTTCTTAAGCAATGTATATCATATGTAGGATGAAGCAATAATAATAAAATTGGTGTTAATAAAACATGACAGACTTGTGAAAGGGGAAAAAAAGGGATCTTGACTTAATAATCTTGGCTGTGTGGTAACATGCTGGCTATAGAGAAAATCGCAATGAGAAGTCTTCTGTATACCTCCAGGCAGTCCTGGTGGAAAGCTTAAACTCTGCACTTTTCTATACAAATATAGAATAATTCAAATTTGGGATTTCTTTAAACAGAGTATATTATCCTCCTTCATTATTGCGTCTGTGTATTTAAGCCTATGTATTTTAAGCTTTTTAAAGACTCTTAAGCCCTATAGCCTCTGCAAGCCAAGTCTGAGATCCCAGTGCTATGAAAACAAAACTTTTTAAAATCTCTTGGGCTGCACTGCAAGGCAGCTAGACTAAGGGGAAAAGACCTGTAAATCAGGTATTTAGGATTTTGCCTGCAGAATATATGTTTTTCAGGCAAGGACTCAAGAATTAAAAGAAATGGAATCCATGTATCCCTGGCCTCAAACCAAAAGCCCCCCTTATGAATCTGAAACATGAGATAGTCCTTCATGAAAGGGCAAATAGTTTTGGAGTTCAGCGGTAGAGATATCTTGAAAGACTTTTAAGACACATCAGCCTAAGGTTCAAAAAGGTGATAATTTCATGCCAAGGAGCACATAAAGATGAAATGCAACATTTAATCATCAATCTCACAGCTAAACATGGAAGAAAATATCTTATAGAAAATTTAAAGGGGAAGGAAGCCCATACCATACAAGGAATGGCACCACCAATGTGGCAGCTGGTGTGGCCCATTGACTTGTAAACCCTCCACTGAAATATGTGAGCAAAAGAAAGTCACAGGTTACAGTCAGTATTAAAGTTTCTCAAATAATGGAGGAAAATCGTTCATAGATGCAAAAAAAAAAAAAAAAAAAAAAGAAAAGGAGGAAGCTACAAATGCAAAATGAAGACAAAAACCTCATTTAACAGTGACACTTGGTGACTCAAAAGAAGTTAACAGAAATTCTGCAATGGAAAGAGGCCAATGAGGCACTTTGCTTAAGAGTTCAAGGTGAGACCACGTGTACCTAATGAGGAACAAGTCCCAGTCCTACAAAAACATGAACAAGGAACAATGACCATCTGGAATAAGCTTGCAGTAACATGTCAGATCTCACTGCAGTCAGACAGAGCAACCATGCCACCAGTCATCTGGCACTTTTGCAGGAGTGGGATGGCTTTGGGACACAGACTCACCGATGAGGCAGTGGGAGGACACAGTATCTGTCAGACAACACACATTGTTGGCTCATCTTTTGATGGGGAAACAGACCAGTGGAAGAACTATGAAACATGACAGCAGATGGCATTATTTGTGGAATCAAAGAGCCAGTAATCTGAGCCAAGACCCGAAAAACTGTAGGGAAGAAAGGGGACAGACTCAGGCTCTGCATTGACCCCAAGGAGCTGAGCAAGAATATTAAAAGGAAACATTTCCACTTGCTTGCAAGTAACAACATGTGTGCTGGAAGAGCCGCAGCCAAATTCCTAAGCAAATTTGTTGCCTTGGCAGTGCTTTGGCAGGCAGATTGTCCTGGACACAGAAAGCCAAAAGTATTGCCTCCTCAGTAAACTGCTTGGCAGATGCTGCTGTGTGAGGTTGCCTCTGGATGCATATCTAGGACCAGGAATGTTTCTGCTGGCACTGCTACAACTAAACTACTAATGGTTTGTGGTTGCCATATTGAAACAACTGTTTCACTGGGACTCCTGAAGTCATTGGAAAAGGCCTTTCCTGGAGAACTGAAGGGCAAGAAGGGACTCCAAAAACTCATCCCACTCCATATTTCCCAAGTGATCTTGCATGCTGTGTCTTTTAAAAGTGTCTTTTGCTGGTGAGTTGTTGTGACTGAAATGTGCCAGAGAGTAAAGAACTCAAGTACTGTGCTGATAGAGGCTGGAGAAAACACTGCTCTCCTTCTCCCTCTCAAATGTCGTTTCACAACTGTGACAAACAGAAACATGGATGGCATTTTTCCTGACTACTACAAGTGTCACCAGTATTGAGAGGAAAACTGCCAGCTGATGTAAAGTGTCCCAAAGCAGCTCTTCTGACTTACACTCACTGAAGACTTGGCCATATGAGTATTTTAAACGGGGCATTAATTAGAAGAGAGCTGCTGCCGCTTCTGTGCCCATAACATGCCTGGCCAATGTTGGATCTGCAGATGAGGGTGCCAGCTACTGGTAGTCATGCAAGTAGTTCCTATGGTCTGGACACCTGTCTTCGAGGAAGAGCACTGAAGTCACCCACACATGTCTCACAGAACAGCCTTTCAATGATAATAACTTTTGGTCACTACTAACTTGGGCCACAGCCGAACCATTGACCTAGAGGTGAAAGGCTGTATATCCCATTACCAACCTGCTAAACCATCCAGCCTGCCTATTACTGCAATTTTAATTAACTGAGCAAATGACATGAAAGTTGAAGGGAAGGGAGCAGGCAAGGAAGCGAGAACACATCGGCTTTTACACAGGATTTGTTTCTTTTAAGTGGATCCTGCCTTTTGTTGAACAGCCTTGTCCTAACCTGTGCTGCCCACAAGACACTCTCCAACCCGCTGCTCAGCACAGCACTGGTCTGCACAGCGTCTGCTAATAGCCAGATGGGTGACACTGCTACTATCCACAAATCAGCCCTGGTAGTGCAGTTCCTGATGCGAAGAAGATCTGAATTTTGCTCTCATCAGGAATATTACTTAGAGTAAAACACAGAAAAAATTCAAGCAAGTCCCAGTATGATAAATTTTGATACAGTCTTTTTATTGAATAAATAAAGAAAAACCTATTTCCTCTCAAATTCCTGGTTGCTAGGATCTAAAGAAAGCCTGTCTTAATGCTGTTGGTAACAGGGATGTGCTCAATGAGCAGAAAAGTGGATGTATCTGATGAGCAAATAATTTGATCAGCCCTAAGCTCAGGTGATAAAAGTTGCTTGTAATAGCTCCATATTTATTCCAAAGAGGAACAAAACACTATGCTCTTCTAGTGAGAAAATAAGTCATTGCTGGAAGAAAAATAGAAAATTGCAATTTGCTCAGACCTGGGCAACAGCATCCATAATTTCTTCATCTGCTCCTTTCCATAAATTTTAGTAAGCATCCTCTCCACTGGTTGGGAGCAGTGGAGGAAGGATGGTGAGCCCTACAGGAAGTCTGAGGTTGCCATTCTCAGTTTCGCTTGTGCCATTATCACTAACAGCTTCTTGTGCACCAAGAACCCCCATAGCTTTCCTACGATGTCTATTGCCATCACTTGAATGATGTGTGTAGCCTTTGTGGATTCAGAAATGGGAAGCATATCATTGCCTCAAGCTCTGAGCAGCTGTGTTGCCTTGTCCCTTGCACGAGGCTCTTGCACCAGAATTAGACAACAGTCAGTATCGATCCTTTGTGCTCATGTTCTTCCTTATCCAAGCACCTACATCTCAAATAGCAGCCACCCCACTATGGAGCTTGGAGAGCTTCATGCTTGTTCTTGCATGTGTGTTTGATAAGTCACAGTACAACTATTTTTTTTGTGTGTGTGTGATGATTATCCACCATGGTCTAAACCCGCAACATAAACTACAGACAGAGTCCCTAAAACACAGCAGCTCCTCAGGGTCTAGCATCCTGTGAAAACCCTATTTCTTGCAGGCTGTTCCTGTCTCCAGCAGCGCAGGCACAGGGGGTGGCCGATCACAGCTTGATTCCAGTCCCCAGCTGCCTGCAAAAGCTGCTTTTTGCTCAGGGCCTCACACACAATACAGGCCAATCCTTAACTCAGGGCTTCCCAGTGGCAAGGAACAGCTCAACTGAAATGCTGCACAACTCCTTGTATGCACGAGCCTCTTTGATGATCTCTTGCCTTGTTATTTCAAATGTTTTGCATGTGTAACTTTTATAACAGGTCTAGAAGAAGAAAATGAGCAAAAGGATGCCAGGACTAAACTGTGCACCCCTCCAGACTGCAGCCTCACCCTGTGCTCCCTTGCTCTGCTACCCTTCACTAACCTCTCTCTCGCTGTAGCCAAAGGAGGCCTTAAAGCATTACTGCACAGAGCTCGGAGTTTGTGGCACTGTGAGGAGATAGATCAGAAATGCCATGGCAGCTTCACAGCTCAAGACAGGGGCAGTGAGGAGGGGTGAATTGTGTTGGGAACATAAAGAGCAGCAACTCTGCCAGTGAGCTAGCATTCAATTCCTCTGTCTGAAGATCAAGGTGCTGGAGGTCTGAACGTATGAACTACACTGCAGCTTTAAAAACACTGTCCGAGGAGATGTGACAGCTGCTTGGGAGAGGGTCAGTGCAGTATGTCTAGAGAAATCTCCATTTTACAGTTGGAGCTGGGTTCCTGTCCTGGCAAGCCTGCTCTTCTGCTGCTGTGCTCAGCTTGGTTAGGTGTACACCTAGGCAGCAACTTAGACACAGTGAGGAAAAGCATCTCCATTTGTGTCTTTACTGGTCCTGAAGGTGTGAGCACTCCTCCTCTGTCCAAGAGGGCTAACTTAGCCCTAAGTGTTTCTTGGCACCCCTCTGCAGGTGGCTGCTGGAGTTTCTGTACAACTAACAACACAGCCCACTTAATGCAGGAAACACAACTTCTTGGGGGCAAGTGGGCTCTATGCTGGTCGTCTGGTCTCATAAGGCATCTGCCCACGCTGAGTGGATGCAGGAGTAGAAAATACTGCATTAACTGATTGGATGACCCACAAATTAAGGCAAAAGCTCAGATATGGAGATGGGCCTAACTAAAACTGTAACTGCCCTCTGAGCAATAAAAAGGCTGGTTTCAGCCTGTGTGTGCTACACCCTCCTGCTAATTTAAATTGGGAGTAAGCCATTAATAGCACTGGCTTTTATGCTTTTAGACTAAAAACTTTGAAGTTAATAACGTGTTGAGATGAATGAGACACTTCATCCACTTCAGAGCTCCTTCCCAGACAGCCAGCAAACTCAGCATGACAAAGACTTACCCTTGGTTCCTGCTTTTAATAATTTGTTTTCATACCTATCATGGCTAAAAGTATGTGTTAAACATAGAAACAAAACTCTAGATTCTGGAGCACATTTCTTGCACGAGAGCCCAGTGCCACAGCAAATTCTAGGGTTACAGAAGCACAGCCCTGAGTTATGCTTATAACACATCCATATCTCAGACAGGCAAAGAGCAGGTGTTTTGTATACTGGTCTACAAAAGCCTGCCTCAGAGGATTTATCTCGTCTTTAGTGACAATGAACTCCACTTTGCCTCTGCACACCTAATTATTGGGAAACGCTACAGTCCAGATCCCCAAAGCAGACCTCTCCAATGCTGCCCTCCCTCCAAGAATATGAGATGATATTATAGAGATCTGACACATCAGAAGTAGTCCCGGAACACTCCGCAGCTGGTGAGTGCTCTGCTTAACAGAGAAGCATGGCGGGCAGTCCCTGTCTCAGCAGCTTCTGAGCTCCCTGGGAGAAGGTGGGCCACCCAAGGATGTCATCACACTCTGGAGCTCAGAGAAGGGTGAACGTCTGCGGGCAAATATAGAAGGATGGACAGCAACAACAGGAGAGAGATAGTAAATGCTCAAAGTCATAGGATGCAGAGAGCAAGTAAGCTCAACAAATGTCTGTGATGCTGATGAAATCCTGCATCTAGAGGAGGAGGTGAAGCTGTGGTGAACTGTACTTGTAGCCGTTTCTGCATGTCCACATCATTGAAATTTGTTCATCACACTAATAATTTTTAAAAACAAATTCACATGTTCTTTTCACTCATTTTACAAAAACGCACTCTGTACATCCCTTAGAACCTTGAAAATGCCCTCTGACATCCCAGTGGTGGAGTGCATAGAGTATTTTATGACATGGCATAGAGGTCCTGCTGGGATTCACAGTGATCTCAGCCTCTAACTCCAGGCTCCCTCATGCTAAACCTCTGCATGTTTGCACACATCTTTTAATAGCTTTACATATGGGTTCTCTGTAAACAAGAGGGGGTTTGTTTTGGGTGAGTTTTTTCACTTTTTCAGTTTTGACAAATGCATTTTTCCCTCATTCAGCTGACTAGTTTTCATTAGCATCTCTAGGAGAGTGAAGGCCTGAGGGCACAGGCTGCAGGGAGGAGTGGCCAGCACTGCTGAGGCTGTGGGTTGAGGGTGTGGGCAAGCTGTGGAAGGCAACATTTGAAATCAAGAGATGTTTTATTGCTTGCAAAGCAAAACACACAATGGGGCAACACCACAAATACTGAGGATTTTCGCACATTTTGCCAACGTGCCCTTTCTGGTTTTGCTCTTCTAGCAAAGTGAAAAAGCTACATTAGCTCTCAGCATCCCATACTGGGTGCCTTCCGCTCCCAAAGTATCCCGGCCTCCTTGGCCCTGGCTCTCAGCAGCACTGTATGAGGGCAGCTGACATACAGGAATCTGATAGGGAATAGTCCCAGGTCTAATGGCAAGGGACTGCTGTCTTTCTTTCAAGCAGCCAAAAGACAATCAACACTATTTATTTTGCTTTCCTTATCAGTGGTCTTCCTAACCTCCTTTAGTTGTTCCACCTTGGTCTTAAAACATGAGCATCACCCCATGAATCATGTTGGTTTTTGTTAGCGTTTTGGGATCTCAAAACACAGCAGTGATGCAAAATAGCTGTTATATGTGTCACAAGAGAGAAGGAAAGAATTTTCTTGTTTCAAATCCACCTCTAACTGTGCTTTACTGTGGTAGGAATAAAATTCCCCCAGCTAAGACTGTGTATATCTTCATGTGCCCACAGAGGTTGTCTGGCTACCTCTGAGCTCTAGTTATGTACCCAGGATTTCCACCAAATGCAGACTTTGGAAGGGGGTTGTGCTTGTGGAAATCCCTGTCTTTTCTGTAGATCCCCCTTCACCATTGCTATATCGGCCTATCTTGACAAATGTTAAATATAAGCTATTTCAAAATGACACTGTTTTGCATGTTCAACAGGTTGTATTTTTGTACATGGTTGCCTTCCTAGCTCCTTCTAGCTAATGCTTCCTTAGATTCCCCTAGGGAAAATGACCTCATCCTTACTAATACAGATGACAACAGAAGGACCTTCTAGCATGCATTTGATCGCATTTCTAGGAATAAAGACACTACACCACAGAACATTCACTTTGACTATGGTATCCCAACAGAAGGCACAAAAAAGAAGGTTGAAACTACTCTTTGGAGTACTCTGCGCTGCTTCTCTGATCACATCTAGTGATATCATCTAATAGAAATATCTTCAAGAACAGTGCGTTCAGTGGCAGAAAGAGAATCAGCTTTGCTAGCTGGACTGATTTTCAGAAGATATATATGTTATTTTTCAACAGAAAAAGTACCTTTCAGAAACAGAAAGGAAGCTCTGTACTGTTACTTGTACTGTGTAGTTTACCCGAAGTAGCATTATGGAAGGTGAAGAAAAGTGAGAGAGGATGTTTAGGTAGTGTAATAACTCTAAGTTCATTTTGTAACTCAATCAACAGGTTGTGTGATGCCATTTGTGAGTCTTTTCTGATAGGCTGTTAGCACATGCTGCCTTATACAGCTTTTCTAACCTTACAGCCACCACCCTGTTTTATCATTTATGTGTGTTTGCCTTGGAAAATAAACAAGAAAAAGCGAATGGTCTCAAACAGAGAGAATTGTCTCTGTGTGGAGACAGTGGTATAGCTGTGTGTCCCCACATGCTTGGTGCAGCTTGTGTTGGTTTCTATTAAACATTTGGATTCATTTCCTGCTCAGAGTAGACTGATCCCTCACCGAAGCAAAACCCATGTCAGCTTTAGCAGGAATGTTTTCAGTCTCCACCTGGGAAGACTATGTCTCTGAGTGGGAAAATAAACATATTTGCCTTCAGTTGATTCACTGACTATTTTCTCTGCTGACAACGCTAATTGTTCTGTCAGTCAGGATGATGATGTTTTTAAGCACCAGGTCCTGGAAGAAGGAGAGGATAATGTTGCCTTTTGTTAGTATCTGGGCTCAAAATATGGTGGTTCCTAATTTAGCCTGTGTTCATAAAGTTAACGTAAAAACCAGGTGAGGCTGGATGGTGCTTCCCAAATGGTCATGAGCTGATGCAGGTAAAAACAACCTTCACTCTTTCTTTCCTTATATTTCACATTTAACAGATTTTAAGGATTATTTCATTCAATTTTCACCAGTTTTTGAACTACACTATGCTCTCAGTTACCTCATTACACTGAGAAGTGACTGCATTTTACACAGGTATAACAGAGCAAATCCATGCCTGTTATTCACATCACAAGACTGACATGCAAGAAAGACATTTTGAAAATCATAAGGTGTTTTTTTCTCTCCTAAATAAAGATTTTTTTTGTAAAGGAGGACTTTTGCAGAGCTCTAGCTGTACAAATACGAAAATACCACTGGGATATACCACAAAATACTGGTTAAAATCAGCACCACTTGCTAGTATAAAGCAGATAAAATCAGAGTACTGGTGCTGTATTACAACACAGAGCCCTCTCTGGTTATGTATAAGGCAGTGAATATACCCACTTCTCACACAAAAAAAGGAAATAAAAAAGATGTCCAGTGTATTTCTTATACAGTAATTTCTTATACAGTATGTCTACAACATAGAATAATGAAATATTCTCTCACAAATAATACTAATAGCTCCAAACATGATGCTGTCATCATCTCTCTCACAAGCCTCTCATTTCCTCCCCAGTAAATGGAACATACCCAGAAACAATTGTTTATCCTTTAATTCCACTTCCCTAAAACATCTCTTAGTGCTACAACCCAGAGAAGTTCGGGAGAACTACAGGAGTGCCCGCTTTCCCTTTAGATGGCAATACACTGTGTGTTTATGGGTGTATATCCTTACACAAATAGATAAACCCTTCATTTGTCAAAATACTATATAAGAAACTACATTGTCAATGTGCATATTTATGCACATTTTGCATAAAGATGGTTACTCTGGTGTTAAATACGTGAAATATAATGCTCAAGGCACTGGCAATCCTCTCACAGTAGACAGTGTTTGCAACTGTCTAGTGAACTACCTCTGCTCCTTCATCCATTAAGCCATCTGTAGAAATCATACATTGTTTCTTAAACAGTCCATTACGGCTTTCACACATATACACACATAAAAAAAAAACACCATAGGATTTTACTGTGAGGGCAAATAAATAAATATAGTGGAATGCAGCACTGAGCTGCTGCCTGTTCTTAGGGAGGTCTGCTTACCTCTCTGTGCCCTGGCGTACCGTCTTACTCACCATCTGGCTTCTCTTTTTAAATTGCAGAGATTGTCTCTTACGCCACATCCTCAACTGCCCACAACACTGGAAACCTCTAAAGATCGAAGACATTAGCACATAGAGTATAGTAAGTAGCAGTGATGATGTGGCACACATACTAAGCTACTGCCTTGCTCTGAAATAGCCATCATATGAGTCACCATACACAGATCATCTCACAGTCAACCCCATCTACCTTTTATACTGCATCGCACCATCTTTTCTACAATATATACCATATTTCTGATTGTTTTCAGACCAAAAGGCTATGTAACAAATACTTATGCATTAATATTACAGATGCACTCAAAAATACGCACTAGAAAAAGATGTACTGATGAAATTCTGTACAGCTCTATGTGTTTAATTAGTATAAGCCTGAATTCTCATCTCCTAAAGCAGAATTTTCTGTAGAAAAATACTGATGATGCTGAAGTCTGATGTTCTGTGTCTGAGAATAAGTGCTCTGTCCTGTTGGATATACAGGGTGCCTATCTATCATCCTTCCACAAACACACATCTAACCCATACAGAAAAAAGAGTGTGGGTGTGGGAACAATTTTTGTTTTGTGGGCTATATATTGCTGCTTCAAATTACTGCATGATTATGTAATTTATTATTATTGTGTGTGGGTTTTGTTCTGCTGCAGGGTGGTTCTTCTTGTTAGGATCTTTCTTTCAAATACTGTTTGCAGTGCCAAAGGATGTGAATGGCCATCCTTAAAATCAAAAAGAATAATTAATGCACAATATCATGAAGACATATCTTCAGTCCTATCCATAATAAGTCCTATGCTCTGTTTTGTTTCATTCTTGTTCTATAACTGTAAGGGTGGTTTCAAACATGGCTAGCAGGGAGATCAGTCAACTAGTAACTGGTTCAGTCTTCCTTCCTCTGTTAATTAATGTTAGCTGCAACTGGAGTTAACATGTTGAACAAAGTCAGAGCTGAAGTACGTGTTTTGGTCCTCTGCAAAGCAGGGTGATGAGGCTGAGAACTGCGATTGAGAGTTTTGCAGTAAGATATCCTTAACAAGGAGATCAAAACTGAAGATTTATAGGGCATCAAAGCTGAGATGGAGATTTAGTAATGCTTTTCACAACTACATGTCCAACAGGGAATGAAATAGTGATGGAAGAGTTTATCACACTGCACAGCTTCTGCAGAAAACTTCTGTCTTAAATGTCTTTCTCATCATATGACTTTTTACAGTTTTATTTTCTAACTTCTTCTCCTCCTGATTCTTTCCTTTTGCCAGAGTATGTTGGTGTGTCTTTAGCTCATTTGCTTTGTTCACTTGCTATTTCTGTCACACTTCACCGGACCTCAGACTGAGATATGATTAATCATTTATGTTATTCAGATTTTCTTTATTGTGTGAAGGAAAATGTGGAACTTCTTACAACAGAATAGCAGTTTGAATCTTCTTCTTACTTAATGAAATAAAAGGAAATTTTGAGTGAGCTCTAGAAAGTCTAGATTTAATACAGCAATTTTATTTTTTGCCATACTGGTACTGCTAGATCACTCATGAGAGGGAGAAATAATAGCAATACTTAGCAGAGTAAGTATTTGTTAGCCCTTTATTGCAAATTTATCTTATTTCTTCCCCATAGTTAAGCTCTGAGCTTTTATCCTTTCTGAAAAGTAAGCCTGACTCTAACACAGACTTTCTGTACTGCCCTTTTGTATTCAAAAGACCACAAAATATTTTTCAAGTTGCAATGGTAAAAATATGTAATAATGTTTTAAGGTATAATTTGTTCTTCTACTTTCTCACGCTGGTATCAGAAAAAGCATATCAATGTCACATTAATGGGATAGGATATGCTTTAGGGAGTTACATATTTACGTTTTATTATCAGGTTGGCAGAATACTGTCTCACTGCCATGTATTGGCAGTAAGCTGCTTTATCACAAATGGCTACTTCATTTTTGCACTGAATAAATCCCGTTGACAGACATGACATACTTTTGCTGCTGGGTTATTGTTGGTCATTGATGATAGACTGATTTATGATTGAGAGGAATTGCTAGAGTGTTACGTATTTGTTTTAAGGTCTTGTTGAGAGCTGCCTAAAGCAAGTGAAGGCTCATGTCCCGGCTAGATGCAAATATATATCTGCCTTGAGATTCACACCCCTCTAGTAGCTAGGCCTGTATTAGAGTAGTTAGTGGGAATTAACACTACACTGTAAAGCTTTGCCTAAAATTTTGAACTATATCTCTAACAAGATGTCCACAAGCCTGCTAGAGCCAGTCCTGTAACCTGGTCTGTACTCTGGCTGTATTTCATGACTTTTCTGTAAGTTTTCACTTCCTGGTTATGTCAAGTCAGTTTTTACATAGGGGTTTTCTCAATCACCCACAGAGGCATAACTTAGGCTTGAGGTGTTTTACATTTTGAAACCTGCAATGTCTTTTTCTGTGGTGGTGACAGATGCAGCTTTTATCCCTATCTAGTCCTTCAGAAGAGACCTGAAAAGATCCTTCTGATGTTAACCCTCTCCTCTCCCCTCTTTACATCTCTCTGTTGGGTCCTGTTTCTTTAAGGCACCGGACACGGCCAGCCTGGTCTTCATGTCTCACTGACGGCCTCCTTTCTCTTTCTTGGGTTTGAGACGTTCCACCTCTAGAGTCCACTGCTCTCACCAGTGAGCTGTGAGCCCTGCACAGGGAAGAACCAAGAAATGTTACAAGCATTAAAAGAAAAATTAAGCTGTTCAAGCACTGAGTCATCTCAAGCCCAAGTACTCCACAACGGACCCAGAGAATCGTAGAATCATTGAATAGTTTGTGTTGGAAGGGACCTTAAAGATCATCCAGTTCCAACCCCCCTGCCATGGGCAGGGACACGCCCCACTGGATCAGGCTGCCCAAGGCCCCATCAAACCTGGCCTTGAACACCTCCAGGGATGGGGAATACGCAGCTTCCCTGGGCAGCCTGTGCCAGTGTCTCGCCACTCTGATAGTGAAGAAATTCCTCCAGTCTAAATCTGCCCTCTCCAGTTTATATCCGTTCCCCCTCATCCTATCACTACAAGCCTTTGTAAACAGTCCTTCCCAGCTTTCTTGTAGCCCCCCTTCACGTAACGGATTTTCACTATGAGATCTCTTTGGAGCCTTCTCTTTTCCATCTGTAAAGCAGTCCATGATGTGCCCAGTGCAGGGCTGGGACAATTACTTGCTGGGAGAGATGTGAGCCCTAACGAAGACCCTTGGCCATGGGTGGTCTCCTGTATGGATTGGCATCCACAGGAGCACCTTGGAGGAGTCCTGTGGTTTCTTTCTGACAGTGCATTGCATTAAGCAGCTAGCCAGCTTGCTGCCACCCTTCTTTTGCTCAGGGATGCAATGTTGCTGTAATTCTACAACCCAAATGGCACTGTGCTGGGGGGATTTTGGTTTCTTTCTGCAGCTGAGCCTCTGCTTCCCCATACCCATCACTGCTTACAGCTTGCTCACTCTTCAAGCGTTCGTATCTCCCCAGCTGAAGTTTTGCTTTCTGTCCCAGCCAGACAACAGGGCACTTACACTTAAAAATATTATAAAGTGAAAATCAAAAAAAAAAAAAAGAATGCTAACTCCAGCAGAAGGCTGGGGGTGCCACTGCCACGGGGTGGAGAAGGAACCCTGAGGGGCACGTGTGGCCCCGGGCTCAGCGCCTTCCCGAAGCCCCCAGACCCTCCTCGGTGCTGCAGCGGGGCCGCGCCGATCTCCGCGGGCGCTGCCTCCCCAGCGCCCGCTCCCCTGCCTCCCCGGCGGGATGAGCATCCCCATTCCTCCTCCTGAGCACACGGAGAGTGGCTTTTCTTCCCGGAAAGGGCTTAAAAATAGTTCCGCAGTCATCATCAGGCACCGGCAGCCTTCGGCAAAACCGAGGCGCTGTACATTTGCCATTTCTACTAAAACGTTAGTAAAGTTAACACAGCCTCGATGGCATCTGAAATACTGAATAAGAGACCAGTTTCAACCCTATCCGTCTCTGGAGGGGATACACTAGTATGTTTCTTATTTTTATTTTCCTTATAGCCTGTTAAATTGACTAATAAAGTCAACACAGAGTTCTCTGTGTGGCTTCAAAAAACTCAGTAATTTTGTTAGAAAACGTTGAAATCCAACCCCAAAGTATTCAGCCCAAATATTTAGTTAAAGTAACCCTGTGGGTTAATAAACTAAACAAAGGCAAACCATGCAAAACTGCAGCAATGAAAACCAGGCTTAAATAAACGAAGGAAAGTTTATAAGAACTCTTTAACTGGAAAAAAACAGAGACGAAAAACTGCATGAAAGTTTAATATGAAGCATGTGATACACAGGGGCTCGTTTTACAGGTACGAGGCTTTGCCTCGGATAGTCGTGGTCCACAGCAAAATTCTGAATATTATTTTTCTGCTAAGCCGCATTTCCTTCGAAATCTCATGGCAGCTGTTTCTGCTGAAGAAACTCTCGGCAGTTTTTGACAGGTTAAGAGCACCGTTTCTCTTCCGGGCTCTCTCTCTGCCCGTGCTTCTCCACGTAGCTAATTTCGGTGTCTGACTTGTTTAGTTATTTCAGCTCCAGTAATGTGGTTGCAAAATATTTACCTTTCACACAAGAATCTGGATTATTTTGATTGGAGATCGATGCGCTCTTCAAATTGTTTGCTTATGCGCAAGAGTTCTTCGAAGAGGGGCACAACAATAGAGCTCTCTTTTCAACCACCGCTTTTAAACTAATTGCTGATAGTTAAAAACCAGTTTGCTATAGGGATCAAGTAAGCCTTTCTTTAAAAATATAGGGAGATTTAAAACAAGCTGTTCAAAATATTTGTGCTGAATTATCTCAGACTGCCTTCAGCACGTTGGCAGTTTGGTAATAATTATAACCACTGCTGTTCTGCAGTTTAGATCATCACGAAAGAAACCTTCATGACAATTGTTTTTTGATCAAATAAAGGGCATGGGATTGGTGACATGTTTTTCTCTGTGGAATAATGGGTTTGCAAAATTATTTTCTTTCGCATCATATCCCCAAAGAAGCAGTCGGGAAGGAGAGGGCTGGAAAAACAAGCCCAAAAATAACAAGAGATTGTTTAAACTTCTCTTAGTTGCTTTTCATTTTCAAGAAAAGCTGAATAAACAGCGTCGGCCCCGCCTGACAGCTCGGAAGGCAGGTTTGCAATGAAAGAGGCATGCAGAGGGAAAAGAGGAGGGTTTTTTTCCTTCCCTTTTCTAGCACTTAACTTTCCCCTTTTCAAAAAGGACCTGTGTGCAGCCCAGGAAGCACTTTCTTTATCATGTACAGAAGAAACAAGACAAATTTAAAATTAACCTCGATTTTTAGTGGGAATAGATTGGACCAAATGTTGAAGGAATTCCTTTATTCCCCCTTTCTGATATTTTTGTCTAATTCGGCTGCTTAACCATCACCCCTTGTACCTCCAAGGAAGGGAAAGTTCCCTTTCGTGACAAGCCCCGATGAAATTACTTTCTTTATAAATAAAAAAAAAAAAAAAAAAAAAAGGAAAAAAAAAGAAGAGAAAGATGGACTAAGGAACTTGGGGCAACAAAGCATTACAAGGAGAGAAGAAAGACTCGGGTAAAATACGACACATTTATCTATCAGTTGCTAGACAAGACAAAGAAGGCTTAACAACAGTTTGAAAAGAGTGGCCTGTGAATGGTTACTATTCAATTTGTATTTTATTCCCCGCTGGTCATGGAATTGAGATCAGAAGAAAAAGTGAAAACACATGGCTGAGGTCAGTAGGATCAGAGAACCACCACATACAGCAAAGGGAAGGAAAAGCAATGGGAACTTGTGTGAAGAAATGGATTATATAAACAGAGCTTACCATCGCCTGCACCCCATTATCCTATAATTTACACTGCATGGGAGCATAGAAATATATTAAACTAGTGATAGGTTTCACCGTTGCCTTATGCCAATCAATTCCATTATATGCTTTCAGACATGTTTAGAATTCTTGGACTAATGTGTTTATTTTAAATATCACAGGGAAATTATGACATCACCGGCAAATAATGCAGGGGACGGTTGCCTTTCTTTTGAAGTACGCTGCAGTGAAGCATGATTTTAATTACATAATCACTTTGAAACCGTAATTATATAATAAACGAGGGGGATTAAGCGGGAAGTATCTAGTACATTAAAAATTGCTTAGGTCCTGGAAAAACAAACCGAACACACAACGAGATTTGCTCGGTCACGCGGAGACCGCTCGATAAATTCGGGCTATCGCATTCATTCGCCTTTCGTCCGGGGAAAGCACCGTAGGAAACGAATCCACGGCTATTTTCACCCCCTCCGCCGGCTCTGCCGGGAGGAGCCGCGGCTGCTCCGCGGCACTGGGCGAGCCGTCACCTGGGGGGCGGCCGCCGCGGCCCCATCCATCTCCCGCCGCACAAAGGAGTCAGGCAGGGACAAATCTGTTTTTAAAAGGGGAATTAGTGGTCCTGGTCTCGGCTCGGAGGGCCCCGCAGACGCTGGCGGAGGGGCTGGAGCCCAGGCGAGCTCTCCGCAGGGATTCTGCCCTGCATCCAGAGGCTCTGCGCGGGATGCCAATGCGGCCGTCCAGTCCCAGCCGCCTGGGGAGGATCCTGTAGCCCCAAATCCAGCAGAGGTGGGGTAGAGGATGTTTTGTTTCACTTTTTAGTTGGTTTGGCTTGTTTTGGTTTGGTATGGGATTTTTTTCCCCCTCTCCTTAAATTGGTAGTTTGGTGCTGCATTACTTGTTTCCTTGGATAGAGTTGTGGTTTTGGATTTGCTTTAAAGTGCTAGACTGGAGCAGGTCACGGTCCCAGGGACCCTCCCTGCCTCATCACCCACCCCTGCCAGTGCGGCCATTGCCTCCGAAGGCATGGGAGCCAGATCTGCCAGCCCCCATTTGCCCCCCCAAACCCAGCCAGGCACTGGTGCTGGGAATCCCACCAAGAGGGCAAGAAGCCCTGAGGGAGGAAAGGGATCCACTGTGCCTACACACTGCCAAGAGGGTCAGGCCCTGGATCAACACAAAATTCAGATCCAGCTCACCCAGTGCAAGTGTCTGTTTGTGTAGACCTGTCTGAGCTGCATCAAGAGTAACACTTCCCACCTCATTTCCAGTGGTTTATTAGCAGTCAGCTTGAGTCTCTCTGGGCAGATCAGGTCCCTTGTCACACTGCCAGTAAGCTGCTCTTGACACTTAGCCAAAGGGTTGCTTTTATCAGGGACATGCCTGGTCTTTATTGTGTATTTCTTCCCCAACTGGACACCTGATTTTCTGGGAGGTGGAGTGGGCACAGCAGCATGGGAGCTCTGCACTGTAAGAAGGGCTTGGACTGTCCCACAAGGCTTTGTGCTGGACAGGAGGTCTCTAGGTTTGTCTTCTCCCTTACTGAGACCAGGAGATTATTTCCATTTGGATGTACTTATATCAAATCCACTGCTCAGAAGAGACCCCAGCAAGCACAGACATATCCTGCAAAAAGCTGCCTTGTGGAGGGGCAAGCACAGGCACTCTGCTTGGTGTGGCTTGACCTGGCACCTGCTTGCTGGGAACAAGGTGGATTGGCACTCAGGAGCCTGTAAGCAACAAGCTTCAGTCCAGAGACTATCAGGCCTCACCAGTCCCAGCCCATTTAGCAGTGTTTTATTTTGACTGTGACATCTGGGGTCACTTTCTGGGTGCTGCAATTTCAGCATTGCCACGTGACTGGCCTGGAAAGCATCAAAGCGTGAGACTGCTTGTTGATGGCACAGAAAGCCAAACTGCATAGGGGAGCCTTCATACGTGGGCAGACCAGCTGGCTCCCCATGGTTCCCTGCAGACCAGCTCAAAACCCCTCGTTCATCTTCTGGGAGGCAGCTTACGTGCACATGCAGGTGCTAACCACATACTCAAGAGAGACTCATTTCCCAAGATGCTAGCTGTGCAGTCATGGAGTCTTGGGAAAATAATTTTTTCATATGAAAATATTTATTTTTCCTTCAGATGTCATATTAATTAACACAGAAGGATGCACTCCATTAAATGTGTGAGGGAGATCATGCTGCCTCACAAGATCAGGAGTCCCTGGAGGACAAAGTACCTGACAGCAGTGATGAGATTCTGATGAGTGCACATGGGTGTATAAACAAAAGTCTTATCACAAGGTAAGAGAGAAGCGGGTCACAAAGAGGCAAAGAGCATGTGGAACTGGGTTTGTGGTGGAGGAAGGTGGCTCCAGAGCTATCTAGTCATTTCCTTCACTGGCCAAAGGGCAAGCGCAACATCGGTGTTTTGGTCAGAAATTAATCTGCTTGCTGTGCTCATCATAGCTCAACGCTTGGCTTTGGTATTGGTAGAATTCCTGGTCCTCTCATCTCACGGAGAAAAACTGAAGAATAACAGAGCAAGATACAGAGCATTTGCCAGGAAGAAAAAGAACAATCTTGAGTCTGGACAGTCAGTCACTGGCACCTGTAAATCACAGGCAGCAGAGCAAGAGAAACAGGGGAACATTTGGGATGTATGGGACAGCAAAGTGATAAGCAAGCTTGAAGCATCCACAAGAAGTCTGTTTTGCTCTGCGCAGATGTAGAACACCTCACCTCAGGACCCCTTGGATCCCAGAAGTGTAAATGAGTTAAAGAGAAAAAGAGGTAAATTCATGCTTAGTTCATGACAGGACAGCCCATGGGGTTTGTCTCTGGAGTAAATTCCTGAAGTGCAGGTTTTTGGAGGCTAAGATATTGCAAGGCAGTATCACTCTTAGCTCACTTGACCCTAATGCTTTTTTTCCTCCCATTCTGGCACATTTTACTCTCTGTATAATCTAGACTGCTTTGGAACATGTCAGTCACAACCATAATATAACAACTTATACTTGAATAGCTTGTTTCATCGAAGCATCTTAGAGCCCTTCTCAGACACTGGTTAGGCTGCAAAATAGCCCTGGACTAACACTGCAGGTTTTTTGCTTCATATTTAGTGAAAACTGTACACTTGGACCAACAGATGGAATGACATGACGAAGTTATTTAAATAGACTTACCCCCAGTAGATGTTCTTCCCTAAATACAGTGTGTTGCAGAAATCTCACTGTCAGTTTGAAAAGCAAAGGAAATTCGGATGAGAACTACAATGAGAAACCATAAGGGTATAATATAATTAAACACAACTTACTGGGCTCTTTGTTCTTTGTTTGATTTAGTGTAGGTTTATATTAGGTTCATTTAAATTTAATAGGCATTGTTTAGCTCACAGTGAAATAAGTTACTTCAAGATGACCTGTTCTTCCACTCTTTTTGATTTAGCTTAAGAAAAAAAAAACATTTGCTTCAGCAAACATCCAGTAAAAACCTGATGGAAACAGCTGGTACATCTGTCTTCTTTAAAGGCTCCTCTTACCTGCCAAAGCTCACTCTTTTTTGTCTGAACTGTGTGTCAGCCAGAGGGTTCCCATGGCTCATTCTCTGAGAGATGTAGGATGTCCAGGTCTTGGAGAAGACGTTTCTTCCAGACATTGACGGTAATGCAGCCCTGCCCTACCTTCACAACACACAGGCAGTGGAACAGAAGTTCATTGAGGTCCTATATGCCAAAAATTATCCTCTGGCAACCAAAAGATGGGTTCCCGTTACTGTTGATGCAAGGATGTTTTTCACATAAACTTTGGCAGAGTCACAGAGAAGATGACCAGAAATCTCAGCTGTCCCTGCCTGCAGAAACAATATGTTAGGGTGCGTAACACACGTCTTGCAGCTGATGGAAATACCTGAGCCCATTTGTGGACTCTGGGACATACAGACATTTTTTTCCGTGAGGAGATTGCAAAGTGCTGAGCCAGAAGGAAAAGCAGAATAAGCAAACACAATGACTATTCTTCCTACTGTTCATATTAAAATTAACAAAAGCTCCTGTTTCAAGGCTGTTGATTGACATAAAAGAATCAACCAGACCAAAAAAAAGAATGAAAGGTAAGAGAATTGGGAAAGGTTTTTTCCTTTATATCTGACCACAATATGCAAGAGAATTCCAAAATATTTGACTATAGTAGAGAAACCTATTTTTTTCTGATCTGAAGATATTTAAATTAGAATAGTTCCACTAGTCAAAAGGCTGGAGGTGAAACTCTGCCCAAACACAGTTAAAGTCACTATCCTCCAGAGAAATAAATTTTGTGAAGCCTAGAGATCTTTTAGGAAAGAGTTGTAAATTATATGCAGACATCAGCTTTATTCCTTCGAAGTGTCTCAACGGATCTATAGTTCTGTATGGCTCAAAGCCCAGATCTATGAAGTGTGATAATTTCCAACTACACTGAAAAAATATTAAAATAGCATGTCTACTAGGAAGTCTTAAATAGTTGGAGGCACCGCTTTGTTGCACAGAGTGCTTGGAGCGCCTGCTGAAATATTCCTCTTGCTCTGGTCACCACTACATCATTAGAAGGACATGCACCTAGGCCATTGGGTAGTTTTTATTGCCTTCCACATACTCTTACAGCTCTTGACTTTTTCACTCTGTGGTTCCTGAAAGAAATTTTCACTGGAGCTGCTGATAACTAAATCCTTCTTGCAGCCTTGCAGCCTGCACAACTGCTTTTCTTAGTCACCTTCCACAGATGTTTTAAAACAATCCAGAAACCTATAGGCCTGTGGACCACAAGCTGATCAAGAAAATTAATCAGTTGGTTCAAGTCTATTACCAAACTTCCATATGAAAGCACCAAGCATACTTAACTGAGCAAAAGAAATTATGATAGATCATCCCTTTTAGATTCCTTTCTGTAAGATCATTTGGTTCTACAGGAACAATTCTTCCATTTAAAGGAGAGCCTTCTGCCTTTGATACCTTCTCAGAGGCATTGCCTTTTCTTGTCTGAGGTACTGCATAAGCTGAAGATAGCTTTCCCAGTGTTTCCCAACTGATCCTCCTTCTGACTGGTTCTATACCCTCCTTTCCGCTGCTGACTGGCCTGGTTTCTCAGCTGCAGCTAGCCCATTGCCAATGCCACCTTTTTTGCATTACTTAATTCTCATTATCTCTATGATGGTTCTTTAATGTGACACCGCTAAAGTAATTTCAATTAAGATAGAAATCATGAATCTTCACTGTGTGCTAACAGCATCACTACTTTTCCCACACCGGCAGCCCCAGACGTGTTGCTTGCAGAGAGCACTTGAGCAGAGAGGCATGCCAATCTCCCTGTGCTCACTTTGCTGTTACTTGCTCTTTTACTGCATACAGAAAATACCTGCGAATGCATGTTGCTTAAACAGAACAATCTGGCCTCAGTACGCATGTGGTGACTTTCTGAAGCCTCAGAAACCAGGCCAATTGACCTGGCAAACACTGATTCTGAAAACATGAGGATCTTCTCAGGCTGCTGTCCTGAATCAATATGATCACTAGTTCTGTCTTGAATTTAGAAGACATCCCAGAAGGTCAGACAAGGTTATGCTGAAATATCACCTGTCTCTCAGAGGGAGACAAGACATCATATTACACTTGAAGCAGATCATGTTATTGGTATCTTACAGATAAATAGCATTTATTGCACCAATATCACACAGCAGGGCAGAATCATAACAGAAGACACCTAGTGAAAACAAATGTATTTAAACATAAACACATGTTCTATGATTCCACAGGACTAAGTCTTCAAAGTGATAATATTGTTTGTAAGACACCTCCCTTGGCAAATGATGCTGGGTCATGCAAATACTGCAGTAAAAATGTCATTTGGAATGTTATGTGAAATCATTCAAGTAAATCTCCAAATGAGAAGAGCAAATAAAGGCTTGTGGGATGGAGAAAATATGGCTAATACCAGTGGAATCAACAAAATCAAATGGGAACCACCTAGAAAACGCCCAGGGAAGAAAAAAGTATGTAACTGCCTAGAAGAGTGGTGGGGAAGGCAGAGGAGAAGCAGGGAAGAGGTGATGAGTGCTACCTAGCAAGACAAGCTGTTGAATAATAGCCTGTTGCTATAAGAGAAGCAGTCTGTATCAAGAAATAAATTGAGAAAGCTGGCAGTGACCAACACTCACATTCTCAAGAGTAATAGCCGAGAGGATCTATGCCAGGTTGATGCACTGCCAGGTCTGTGTTTGAGTCTGTTGCTCTTCCTCCCTTGTGCACCCACTTGTTTGAGCAGCTGGCACTACATACGGTGCAGGGGTCTTCCCACCCCATGTGCTGGTCAGAACACAGATTTTGGTAAAACTGGTCACGGTTACAGGTGATGCATGGAGAGCTTGCTGGTGAGCTGTAAGATCTACGGCTTGAACGGTGTCAACTGTATCTTCTCTGCTAGCTGTCGATTGAATGGAAAAAGCCAGCTATATTAAATATTCTATTAATTGTTATATTTATAGCTAAGGCAAACATGATATAATTTCTATGGAGAGCTTACAAGAATGTGTGTGTTGTAGAGATGTCACTTTAGGGCAACTTTGCCTGTTGACACACACCCTCAGTGCTGGACTTCTGATTGGCATCAGACACTGATTTCAGCAGCGATTCTGGGGTGCTCGATATCACAATTACTTTAAAAAATAATCACTTTCACCAAATCCAGTCAGATCTTTACTGCAGGAAACTGACACCGTGAAGTCAAAGAAGACACCAAGCTGTGGCTTGGAAGCTGTAAGGGGGACAGATCTCTTGCAGCAGCTTTGTCCCATTTTCCCTACACCTTCAGAAGAGAATGTGCTAGCCAAGCAGATTTCTCCTGACCTGACATGACTGCCAGGTTTTCCTCTGGCAACAAGTAATTGTAAACTTTTTTATATTTCCAAGGACATCTTTTATTTTAGCTGCTGATACACCTAGTGATGTGCCATTTTAGGGACCTAGCAATGGTACTGATTCTGGAAATAGGGCACTTTCCCACCTGTTCGCTCATTTTCCCTGCTCCTGCCATTGGGGACTTAAAAGAGCTTTGTGTTGCTGCCCTGTAAGAAGATGAATCTATTGCTATTTGTTCTAGAGCCATACAGAGTCACAGAATCACTAGGTTGGAAAAGACCTCCAGATCATTGAGTTCAACCATTCCTGTCCACCACCAAACCATGCCCTTGAGTATCTCATCCACTCATCTTTTAAATACCTCCATGGAAGGTGACTCAACCACCTCCCTGGGTAGCCTCTGCCAGTGCCCAGTGACCCTTTCCATGAAAAATTTTTTCTGATGTCCAGCCTGAACCTTCCTTGGTAGAGCTTGAGGCCATTCCCTTTTGTCCTGTGCCCTGTCACTTGGGAGAACAGGCCATCACCCTCCTCTCTACAACCTCCTTTCAGGTAGTTTTAGAGAGCAAAGAGGTCTCCCCTCAGCCTCCTCTCCTCCAGGCTAAACAACCCCAGTTCTTTCAGCCACTCTTCATAAGACTTGTTCTCCAGCCCCTTCATCAGCTTCATTGCTCTTCTACATCCACCTTTTAAATTTTTGAAGGATGTTTGTGAGGCAACAAGTGAAATTAAAAACTTCTAGGTAGGGATGCATTGATTTTTGTGCTGTACAGATGCTGATATATGTTGTTATATGCCTCCAGGTTTCTTCATGTTTCTTTTCATTCAGAGCCACCTAGAAGACATCCACAACAGCAACAAGTAAACTGAAGTGTTCAGGTTAATAATACCTAAATGTATGATTGGTCTTCCTCAGTGTAAAGCCGCCGGGTTTTTTGTTGGTTGGTTTGTTTGTTTGTTTGTTTGTTTTCTCCTGGAATTTACTGTGGATTTAGAAGTATTAGAGTAGTTGAAAGTTAGGTCATACAAGTGAATGGACTCACTTGTAAAGCTGACTAAATCATTCCAGTCGTGTGAAGGACAAGGAAGAGGGAGGGTAGTGGGAAAACTAGCGTGTGATGGGTTGGACAAATGAATAGGTAGGATAAGGAAGGAAAGGAGTAGATGAGTTGTAAGCACCAGAAAAAACACTCTCCTTGACTACCTGTGATTGAGTCACAAAATCCCAAACACCCATGTTCTCCTATACAGAGCAGAATAGGAATGAAGGCCTCAGAAAATGTGCATCTCTGTTCTTACAATAGCACAGCCCGTATGAAAGGATGACAGCCTGATGTTATGCCTGCTGTGTTAGATTCATGACCAAGATTCTGTGCTGAGGGTTTTAAATATATGGTCCCATTAATCTCACTAACTGAAAGGAATCATCTTAATTTCAAAGACAAAGGGAATCACAGTACATAAACATTGTTGAGCCAAGCACTAAAAATGCAGGAAAGAAAGAAGCTTGTGCAACCTAACTCCCTTACATGTTGGCATGATGTGGTAGTCCAATTGCATGTTTACATGCTGAGTTTTCCCCCCACAGGAGTATTGCATCAGTTAGAGCATGTGATGTGATATGTGAGCTTGTTTACTGTAGAATCCTGCTGTCTGGAGGTCCCTTACATAATTTTTTTGGACAAGCTGGATCAATGGGCCAAGGTCAATTGTCGGAGGTTTTACAAGGCCAGATGCTGAGTCCTGCACTTTGGTCACAACAACCCCATGCATGTTTGGGGAAGAGTGGCTGGAAAGCTGCCCAGCAGAGAAGGACCTGGGGTGCTAGTTGACAGCACAGTTCCAAGGTGGCCAAGAAGGCAAACAGTATCCTAGCTTGTATCAGGAGTGGTATGGCCAGCAGGAGAAAGAAACCGATTGTTCCCCTGTACTTGCTGCTGATGAGACTAACCTCAAATACCGTGTTCACTTTTGGGCCCCTCACTACGAGAAAGACATTGAGATGCTGGAACATGTCCAGAAAAGGGCAACAAAGCTCTAGAAGGGCCTAGAGAACAAGCCTTATGTGAAGCAGCTGAGGGAACTGGGGTTTTGTATTCTGGAGGAGACTGAAGGGAGGGAAACCTTACAGCTCTCTAGAACTACCAGGAAGGAGGTTGTAGGTGGGTGTTGGTTTCTTCTCCCAAGTGACTAGTGATAGAATGAGAGGAAATGTGCCAGAAGAGGTTCAGATTGGATATCAGGAAAAAAATCGTTAATGAAAGAGGAGGTGTTAAGCACTGAATAGGCTGCCCAGGGAAGTGGTAGAGTCAACATCCCTAGAGGTATTCAAAAAACGTGTAGATGTGGCACTTGGGAATGTGGTTTATTAGGCGTGGTGGTATTGGGCTGGTGGTTAGATTGTATTATCTTAGAGGTCTTTTCCCACCTTAATGATTCTATTATTCTATGTTTAGTGGTAGCTTGGCAGTGCTAGGCTAAGGGTTGATCTCGATGATCTTAAAGGTCTTTTCCAACCTAAAAATTTCTATGATTCTATGAATTGTTGCAGAAGTTGTAAAGCATACAAGGAATGAGATGTGAAAGTTATAAAGAGAAGATCTCAAGGTTAAGGTAGTTGAAAAATCTTGAAACACTGTTGTTCATCTCTGTCCCACAAAATTCCTCTATAACACTAAGCAAGTCACTTAGTGATATGAGTTAAATAATCTGATAGGAGATGGCAGTTTGTACAGCAAGACAGAAACAGACCAGCTTGCAGAAATGAGAGCAGGATCCAAGGCAAAAACAGAACCGAGGCAGCCTGTGCATCCAGAGAGAAACTTGTACACAGACATCATTTTGACCTCAGGCAGAAGGCTCTATGGCTCTGTTTGACTTGGGGTCTGCTTCCTGTCAGCATAGCAGCTGGTGCCTGCTGCCTGCAGAGTGAGGCAGTCCAGCCAGGCAGCCACTTGTTCGCACAGCACCACTGGATCACCTCGCTCAGGCACGCATGTGAACCTGGGTATGAGCTCATGGCAGGTGAGGTCAATTTGGCTCACTTGACTTCTGCAATAACAGGGATATTGCCTATATCAGAAAAAGAGAAAAAGAAACTATGCCTTAGGAACAGAAGAGGACAAGAAGTCCAAAGAAGTGGAGAAGTCAGAACTAAGCAAATAAGCAATCATTTATAAGCCACAAAATCAGCGCTAAGCTGCCAAACCAGAGAGGCCCTTCAGAGCTGCCAAACAGGAAAAACAGTAAGGAAAACAACCTATATTGCTCCCACAAAATGACTTACAGACAGAAAAAAAAGAAGTCAGAAAGCTTCAATGACTAAAAAGCCACAGGAAAAAAAAAAATAAGAAAAAAATAGCTGGAACACTTTTACGCAGCCAAAAGTGAGAAAAGATATAATTAAGTAGAGCCATGCCTGTTGCGCTGTATGACAAGACTTAAACTGCTCTAATCCACTTTCTTTTTGTCTGTTTCTGCCACATTTTGCTGCACATTCAAGCAGCTGATTGATTTTAGAGAAGGGAATATTATTTTACAGCCTTATTTCTGCTTTGTCTTCCACCTGTCCCTCTCTTTTGTGCTTTTATCTTCCTGGGTGTTGAACCCCATGGTTCAGATAATGTTTAGTCTTTTCTTTCTGTGAAAATAGTGAGAAAATAACAACAAAGATGTTCTAATAAATGGCTCAGCTGCAAGGCACAAACAGTATAGGGAACACAAGAGAGGGGAGCAAGAATTACAGCCAAAATGCATCTAGTGAGGAGGAATCCACAAGATGGTTTCAAATAGTGAGACACATCTTTTTTCACTTTGAGTTTAAAATTGTAGCAATCCCAGATTCACACAAATAAAGAAGTTCAAGTAAATCCATTAGTCTAGCAGCATACTGCCATGAAGGAATTTTAGTGATGGGTTACATATACACCACTAAATCTGGGTGTTAAACCTCAGTTAAGGATTTTGAGCTTTCTAAAGGAAGTACACCCTTGACCTTTTTCAAATCACAACTTTCCTTTCCCTCTACTGCCATTACAGTGAACGGTTCAGTGAACTTTCATTCCTCTGTGCCATTCCTCAGTGCTACCACAACACCAGCCACAGGAGCAGTAACAATAGTAAATCACGCAATGGACTTAATGGAGTATTTAATCATTTAAGTCACAAAGTGCTTCATGTTAGTTTTCTCTACGAATAAAAATGGATGACTGTAGATCTATTGAGCCCTGAGGGTAGAGATACATTGGGGTCACAAAGGAGCAAGGTGGGCAATGACCTGATGCACGTAAGGACACCCTGAGCATCCCTTACAAGGAGGGCACAAGCTCCAGCTGCCAGGTTGTCTCTACTGTACATCAAGTTTGAATCATGCCATGACATATGTAATCAATGCATCACTTAGATCCTTTAATCACCCTGAGCTGAATGTCAAGGTTGGGTTGACTGGGGAGCTAAGGTGACATCTGCTCAGATTTGCAAAAGTAAGAAGATTTTAGTGTTGTCAGGATAGTAGCTCCTTAAGATTTGAATTCTCTGTATATACAAAGGAATACTCCACCACAGAGATGTTGTCTGGAATACATAAACATTTTCTTGTCTTTTATATTTTCAAATACAATAAAGTTTTAGCTTTTCTATTCTTCAAGCCATTGAAATGACAGCACAGAGATGCAAATTGTCCATGATGTTTGTAAGAGTTCAACACAGATGAGAGAATGCACTACTGATCCTCTACCCAAGTTCTTGTATGGAACTGCAATCTAAAACTAAAAATTTTATTTGCTGGCATTTAATCCAGATGCAATTAGACAGGTATCTTGGTGGAATAAGCCATTGCAGCAGGCTAGTAGATGCTTTGAAGGTCTGTTTTCAAATGAAATTTCAGCCTGCTTTCACTTCTGCACAGCCATCTACAAGCATGTACTTCCTAACTAAAATTACCGGCTGGGAGGTTGCTTCTCTCTCCAGCAAGTACTGCTGTTAGTATCAAGGTGCTCGCTAACAGATTATGTGTGCACCCAAATGAAAGGCAGTTTATGAAAACAGTGACCTAGTTTGTTTTCCAGAGATGGTCTTAATATGCTGCTGTGCAATGATTGCTAGGATACAGATCCTTTTATTTTATTATGAACACTGGTTAAATCAGAGGGCAGCCTGTGAAATCGAGAGTGATGAAGCATAGGTGACAGTATCACAGCTTACCTCCCACCATGCCAAGGCAATGAAGAGAATTCAACTTTCTTTCTTTAGGTACATTACTGCAATAAGTTGAAAGATTTTCTTATGAATTGTGCAAGGCTGAATGACAATTTGCCCTTTGGTTTAAACTAGCTGTTGTGTCTATCATGTTATGATAATTGATAGAGCCTTGAAACTGCTTCTGAAATCTTATACTATTATTATATGAGTGTCAAAAAATCAGACTAATGGATGATACAAACCTCAATGAAAAACATCTGGTAAAGCAAAGTTGTTTTCATGTACCTAACAAAGATTTTTACACAATCTACAAAGAGTAAACATTTGGACTGCTGTTTGAGAATGTATTAATGACTGCCGTAAACACTATCATACACTTGTTCTGATTGTCACACTAAAAATTGTACTTTTTTGTCTTTTTCTACTCCTTCAATTTTTTGTAAGTGTGATAGGATACTATATTATCCATTTAGCAATATAAGCCAGGGATCCTTACATCTGAATTTTGCTCTTGAAAGCAAACTATCTTGAAGACCTTGAAGATAGTGATTAGGTCAAAACAGTCTTAAATGTGGAAGGCAAAATTTAGGCAACCACATTTCTATCATCTAACGGTTCGACTAAAGAGAAGCTCGGTTTTCCTGTCTTGTCTGCCTGCCCATTTAATGCAGAGTGGATTTTAATGTGAGTCCCATCTTTTTGTATATAGATACTTTGCCTCAAAGAGATTTAGGACTGACAAGTCTATCAGGTTTGCAAAACTCAGGTTTGTGTTGGTGATTGGAGTACTGCTGGATGCAGCGAGAGCTTTGAAAATGCCAGTGTCCATTTATCTGTGTAAAAACAATATTTTGAGTGGATAGAGTTGGAGCCTGAATATGGGGTATATGTTAGTCTTTATTCCCTAGAGTTAACACAACTTATTTCACAAAGACTTGTATGAATAATACTCATTCATGTTGATTGTCCAAAGTCCTTCTCAGGGCCAAGGCATTGGGACAATATTTTATTTTAGTGCTCAGTAGTTTTAAAGGGATGCAAGGTTATTTTAAAGGGATGTGAGGAGTTAAAAAACTGTTGATGTCTTTTTTTTTTCATATATAAAGCATTAATAAAACTCATTAGAATTTAAAGACAATTGTCACAATGGAGAGACTTATAGATGCATGTGATGCCTCTTAGCTGACTATGATATTATTGCATTCTAATGCTATTATTCCTGTTATGGTTTGTTTGCACTCTTAAATAACAGCAATTTCAGCAGTCCTCAAAGCAATTTGCAAGTCATAACAAAACTCTTCAAGAAGACACAGGCATTTTTCTGTGCTGAGTCCAGTCAACGAATGACAGAAGAAATAGAACAAAAAGTAAGCACAAGGTTTCTCAGGGAGAAGGCCTCTATACCTACCTCACAGAATAAAAGACAAAATATTGATTCTTTTAAAAGGAATCATATTCCCCTGTTATTCCCTATGCTTCAGGAAATATTTCTGGACGACTGAGAGCCCACCACGGTCTCATGTAATAACTGAGTTATGAGACGTGTTTACAAAGATACTTCAAAATCAGGGATTTAGATGGTTAAATTTCTTCTTAAAAATCTCCTTTGATAACTCTTGAAGTGCTTTTGACAAAGCGTTGTATCAGCTGTCTTCTCTGTGTTTGGGGAATATTGTGGTTTTTTGACAGAACTATTTATTTCTCTGTGAGGAGACCTATCCTGACTCCTGCAGCACAGTCATCTAAGCATCACATACAACAATGGCTTTAAAACAATTTTACAAAGGCTTTCACTAATAGCCAGAGGTCTACTGGTTTAGCTGGCCCATTCATGGAGCTGTCAGTAAAGACAGCAGCAGTTTTGTACGGCAGGTTCCAAGAACAGCCTTTGCACAAAAGGATGATACCATCATGGTATTGCTTCTTCAAACAGAGATCCAAGCTGAAATGTATGGTACAATGTTATTCAAAGCACTGAGGTATCTAGCAGTCCAATAATGTGGTTAGCAGGAGTGGTCAGCAATCAACTGTTGATAGCAGTGATGCCTTGGAATTGATATGCCGTAATGCTTCTGAAAATGTGAAAGCGTTTGCTTAGATAAACTTCTCTTTACAGCTAATAGGTTGCTACAAGTGGTCCGCCTTGCTTGTATCCATATGACCCAAGACACCTGAATCTGGGGAAGGTCTGGTCACTACATGCAGTCTTAAATTCCAAGAATACACTTCAGTCTCAGACCCCCTTTCCTTGGGGCATGGAACATTGCTGTTCATATGCTTTTATGTTCCTAAACTGATTTCTGAATCCTTCTAAATAGCTGTCATTTTCACAAACCTATTCTGAAAGCTTCACTTGTTTTTCTGAGAAGCCACAGAAAAGCAAGGAACACAGGGGCAGCAGAGGAGTCTCTTGATTGGAGTGATTTTACTCTGTGAAACAGCTAAATATTACAGTTCTTTGGAAGGAAAAAAAAACAAAAACAAACCAACAAGCAAGAAGTACCAACAGGAATTGTGAGACATCTCTTCCACAGCTATAAATCTTGGTCTGCTTTCTAGATGGTTTCTCGGCAACAGTTTTTAACATGCTGGCTAATTTTCCTACTCAAGGATTCTTTCTGAAGAGCAATTCATTAGGTTTTTTTTGGAGAGGTCTAGCCCTACGACACCTGAGAAAATTCACAATGTGCTTTAACATTCAAATTATAATTAAAAAATAGACATTCTGATTTCATCAGAAAAAATTACAACCTAGTGAAACTCAGTTAGCTGCCATGAACTTAATGTAGTCCTCACATCTGCACAGCTGGAGATATGTTTATTCTGTCAGTCACACACATTGTGCCCCAGCAAGCCTCAAGCTGTGTCGGCACTGTCAGTAGGACATCATTTTGCAGATTGATGTTCACCATTCAGTGGAAAAGTGAGTGCCCTGTTCCTCAGCATCAGGGGCCAGATCCTAAGGAGTAGCCCAGTGGTGGAATGAGAACCACAATGGCTCTGTGACTTTCTTATCCTCAGGCACCCCTCTAATTTCAGGGTGGTGCAATGCAAATTTAGCAAGCTGGCAACCTAGTCCAGCTAAATATAGTTCACATTATTTATTGGAAATACTCTCTGTGCTGTAATTACCTTCAGTATTTTCAATAGATTTCTGAGTCCTTCAGCATTTGCTTCAACATAAATCGCTGTAAATAATTAAATGTGTTGATTACAATAAAAAAATTGGATTGTGCTGTAAGTACTTATACTTCTGTGGTTTTACTGATAAAGTCATGCTATTCTTAGGTAGAACTGTGCAATCAACATATGAAGAAATGTGTCACACATATAACTGACATTTTACAGCTTCTCAACCACTAGCACTGGTCTGTTCATCCTCATGTTACAGATGGAACTCATATCAGTTTCATGTTACACAAAGTTAAAGATGCAAAGTCAAATCCCAGTGTCTTGAGCAAAAATCTTACCAATTTCTGGCTGTAACAGAAATGAGGAATCACCAGATTCTTCAGTTGAAGAGCTTGCTTTCCTGGATGCTCTTTCAATGTTCTTCTCAATTAGTTCATGTGCTGAACATGTAAATGGATATCAGAGGCAATCTACTTCCTTGCAAGGAGACAAAATGGTCTTCTCCTGGCACAGGGTATGTCTTCTTGAAGAACCACAGAGGAGAGGTAAGGTGACATTTTCTCTCTTTCTCTGTTTCAACATTCCATAAAAGTTTTCAGGAAAACAAGAATAGGTGGAAAAGCAAGATTTATGGTCCTCTAATGTAAAGTGAGCTGAGAACAGAGAAGCAAGCACCACCGTGGAAAGTACCACAAAAGATACATAGGCAAAAGAAAAGTCATCTAGGTTTTAAGGAAAGTCTCTAATCTGCAAAAGCTCCATCAATATAACAGGATCTGTAAGGTCTCACATTAAAAAGCAATAAATCTGTTATTATGCAATATATATCTACAGACAGAAAAAGCGAAGCTGTTTGTAACACTCCTATCCGAAACAACATTGATTGGAGCTGGGCTTACAATAGGGAAATAGCAAAGACTTATTCAAAACTTTTTTTGCTTTTTCTTAACAGTCCAAACTGTGTCTCTACATGTGGTTTTCGATATACACATTTACATATTTGTAAATATGGTGATGGTGATGATGGTGATGATGGTGATGATGGCCACTCCTGATGTCAGACACAGTTTCACGCAGCATTAAGTACATAGCATGCGTGCCAGAAAGTTTAGCTTTCTTGGACGTGTGGTCTCACCTTCCTATCACTCAGCCTTGCTCTGCAGGATTTGTTTTTCCAGCACGATGACAACCCAAGTAAAAAGGTTGATTTGGCCTTCTGAAGTCATATACATCTTGAATTATTGTCCAATAGAGGGATTGTGTACCCAAAATGTCAACTTCCCTGATAAAAATCCTATCTTTTCCTCTGTTTTTTTTTTGTCAGTTAAGCATAGATGGTCACTCTAAAAATATTAATAAAGTTATAGGAATCACTGGACAGTGTTGTTTTTTTTTCTAGATGCTTGCAGTGCAAATATCTAGAAATAGCCGGAGCCAGGTAGAGAAGGGAATGTGGGTGTTTATTATTTTGTCTTTGTGCAATTCAATGATAATCTGCCTCACTGAGATCCATCAATACACAGAGCTTCAGAGGTGAACTGAATGGTCTGGCCAAACACAGTCAGCTACTACAGGCTGGGAGGAGATGGTGAAAATTCATCTACAGCAGACAGCACCCTTGGCCTGCTCTTTGTCTTAGTAGGTCCAGGCAAAAGTGTAAAGTACTTTTTCCCTGGCCTTTGTCTGAGATGACCAAAGGCTCAATGATGTCCAGAGATGCTTCAGTTTACCGCGTTCAGTGGTTTGAACCCATGTTGTGGCTGAAGATTTGGGGACCAGTCCCTCCCTTCTCCTACACTCTCAATTTCACAACATCGGACATACCCTTATGGATGTCTTTCAAGACAGTTCAGTTCTCCAATATCTGCTGATCTAAATGCCCAATTAGTAGTGTTCAGCAAGCTCTGATTTTAATTTGCCTCTTGAGAGGGAGGAATACATAGCTCAAGTTACAAAACATTTCAGATTAAGAGACCAGATTCTCAATGCTGCTGCATTGGTTTTGTGCAAAACATGAAGATAGCTCAGTCTACTTGGGAAAGAACTAAGAGCAATTTTGCACTTCAGCTGTTCCAACTTCTAAACTTTCTTTTTCACCCTTTTTCACTATTTATAGTTTTATTTCACGTACCAAGCGGTTTTCCACATTTTTATAGCTAAATACAATCACATTGTTTGGATATCTTCTTTTAATTAGCTGCTTTTCTGTTTGCAGTTATTGTACAGATCATAACTAACTGATTATAAGTAGTAATATGTTTTGATAAATATTATATAGCCAGTATTGCATCCTCCCTGCTTCCATTCTTCCTGCTCTACTATACCGCACAATGTGACCATATTGAGGAAGATTCTCACATCTGGTGAATTAGACCAAGTTTCGCTGCTATGGCTCCACCTTCATCGGAGTTCCTACGTACTTGCACACATGTAACACAGCACCACCATACAGCTCTGTAAGTATTACTGCCAGCTACTGGAAACTATGAATACATTGCATGAAATACTTTTAAAAAATATTAACATTAGAGGATAGGGTCCACCATCTTTGTCTATATGTTATATGGTCTATAATCGCTCATCTACACATGATAAATCCCAACAGAATCTAGAAATATTGGCAAAAATCAAATTACACTGAATCTATGACTCTTAAAATTGCATGTGTAAAAAAAAAACCAAAACAAAGCCTACCCTAAGCCCCTGATCCAGATTTGAACTTGACCCAGTTGCTGTGGCTATACACGTTTGCTGAGCAGCAGAGTTGCAAAATCAAGAGCCAGTTGAATAATGATTCGTTCAGTTGAGAAGAAAACAACAAATGTGAAACAATTTACAAACTGAAAAAAGAATCCTGATCACAGAATCACAGAATCACAGAATCACCAGGTTGGAAAGGACCCACTGGATCATCGAGTCCAACCATTCCTAACACTCCCTAAACCATGTTCCTCAGCAATTCATCCACCCATTCCTTAAACACCTCCAGGGAAGGCGACTCGACCACCTCCCTGGGCAGCCTCTGCCAGTGCCCAATGACTCTTTCTGTGAAGAATTTTTTTCTGATATCCAACCTGAACCTCCTCTGGAGGAGCTTCAGGCCATTCCCTCTTGTCCTGTCCCCTGTCACTTGGGAGAAGAGGCCAGCTCCCTCCTCTCCACAACCTCCTTTTAGGTAGTTGTAGAGAGTAATAAGGTCTCCCCTCAGCCTCCTCTTCTCCAGGCTAAACAACCCCAGCTCTCTCAGCCGCTCCTCGTAAGACTTGTTCTCCAGCCCCTTCACCAGCTTTGTTGATCTTCTCTGGGCACACTCTAGAGCCTCAACATCCTTCTTGTGGTGAGGGGTCCAGAACTGAACACAGTATTCAAGGTGTGGTCTCACCAGTGCCGAGTACAGAGGGAGAATAACCTCCCTGGACCTGCTGCTGACCCCATTTCTGATACAAGCCAAGATGCCGCTGGCCTTCTTGGCCCCCTGGGCACACTGCTGGCTCATGTTCTGTCGGCTGTCAACCAACACCCCCAGGTCCTTCTCTTCTGCGCAGCTCTCCAGCCATTCTTCCCCCAGTCTGTAGCACTGCATAGGGTTGTTGTGCCCCAAGTGCAGGACCCGGCACTTGGTCTTGTGAAACCTCATGCCATTGGTCTCGGCCCAGCAGTCCAGCCTGTTCAGATCCCTTTGCAGAGGCTCCCTAACCTCCAGCAGATCGACACTTCCTCCCAGCTTAGTGTCATCTGCAAACTTGCTGAGGGTGCACTCAATGCCTTCATCCAGGTCATTGATAAAGACATTGAACAGAGCTGGACCCAGTACTGAGCTCTGAGGAACTCCACTTGTAACTGGCCTCCAGCTGGAGTTAACTCCATTGACCAATCACATACATCAGAGGTTTAATATCGCCGTGCCTTTTGAAGAGATAGTTCCCATTTGGTACCTTGCGCCACCCCTTTCCAAGACTGCATCGCTGGCTTCTCTAAAGTTGGTATGTACACCTATGTATGTACACCAGTGCAGTGCATATGAGATCCATTCACACACGGCATTCCCAAAGATAGGCCTTTCCTAAGACAGCAGGTGCTTGTGGACATTTCAGAGACTCCTTGACTGCTGTGAAAACCAGCTAATTAAGAACTGATCCTGTCAAACTTCAGTTTTAGCCATCTCAGCACGCATTTTTATCTGCTGACCACCATACTGGGCTCACCAGTCAGTTCCAAGACTGTTTATCCTTAATTTATTGCTTTCATAATAAAACTGCTCTGTGCAAACAGCACACCCTTTATCTTCAGCAAGAGCATTGACTTTGGAGAGCGAAGGGCATATCAGTCACTTGTTAATAACAAGGTCAGACCAATTTCATCCCCATGGTCTGCTGCATCAGCTCAGCTTGGTGGCTGTGAAGAAACAGAGCCACAGGGATCACTGTTCTTACTCTGGCAGAGAGAGAGAATTTTAGGGTCCTCCCCACACCCCCTAATCACAACAAGCATTTCTATCTTTCCTCCTGAGAGCCACATACTTCACATTTTCCCTGTACAAATAACTGCTTAGGTCCTTCTTTCAAAGAGCCTTTATTAAACCACCAACTATTTGCTGTCGAAACATTTAGGATGAAATCATCGTGTTAAACAAATAAACACAGATTCATACAGATCTTTGCTCTGGGAGCAGAGTAAGAAAATAATTTCTGTCTGCTCTCCACAAAAGCGGCTGGAAAGGCCGAAAGAAAAATATTATTTTTACTTCATTGTGTGAAATATCGTTTTGGAGGATCTGACGCGTTGAATGTTTGAAGAGTTTTTGCTGGCAGGTTTCAAGGGTCCCCTGGCTTGACCCCCTGGGATTGTTTTCTTCATTAATAAACTTAGCATGATGTGTGTTAAAAGGAACATTCTGTTTGCTGTGTAAATAAGGGATGTCAAACAAGAAGCAGAAGTCTCACAGACACTAGGTGAAGTGCTCTTCAAGGGTAGGATGATTCTTGCGTGGAAAAATAAAACCCTTGGAAAACTCAACAATAGTGTGGCTGCCTTATCCAAGCTGGGACTTTAGAGCGGAAACAATCCTGCCTGCAAACTCAAAAGAGATAACTTCCTTGCAGATCCTGGTGGGAAAGCTGCGCACTTTGCCCAGAGCAGCAGCGGAGGAGCTTGGGAAGGGAAGAGCAAGAGCATCTTCCTGCAGCCTGACAGGGCACGTAGAATGGTGCACAGTGGGTACTCCCATCACTGTTTGGAAGGTGCATTTTCACAGCTTTGCTAGAAGCCCCAACAGAGGCTGAAGACAGTTTCTGCACCAATAGTTGATAAATCTGATACTGCTGAGGAAATTACTGTGGTAAAGCTTCTGACCAGATTTAAGGGAGTAATTTGCAAGAAAGTAATCATCCTTCTGCTGGTCCTGGGGCTTTCTTTCCCATCACAAAGCAGAAGAAAAAAACTGCTGTTTAGCAGTGTTTATTTGCCTTCACCTGCCTCCCTGTCTGCATCACCACTCATCTCTCCCAGTGCTTCTGAACCCATTCTTTTCCCATCTGTTGCCTGCCCCCTCAAAGAACTCTGGTAAGCCTTATAAGGAGGCTTAGTTTCTGTCATTCACAGCAAGAATATCTCAGATACATCAAGAATGCTATAGCCAGGAAAATAAAACATATCCAGTATCTCTTTGGGTCCTGTTTGCAGGCAAGGGTAGAAGGCGGCAGGCAGTGTATGCAACTGCTGTTAAGTACTGGACAGGCAGAGCCCCTCATCTGGCTTTGCCCAGCCTGCATGTATTTTTGCAGTGTGCCATCATTGCTGCAGTTGTCATCACAGGGGAAAAAAATGTTCCAAGGCCACTTAAAACCTGTTTACTTTAGGAAGAGAACAGTCAAGCATACAGTTTAAAAGATGAGACAGGATCAATTCTGTAACCTTAATGATCCAGGAGAAGAAATATTTCAATGTCCAATAGTCCCTAAATGTAATTGCCACTGATAGAATCCTAGTTACATTTACCATTTCATGGAAAATTGTGCACTGCCACAAAAAGATGCGGTTTCCACAGCTAAGCCTCAGGCTAGCTTTAGAAGCAATGCTAAAACAAACATGAAATTAGCAATGTAATCTTTTTCTTAAGCTGTATTACTTCTACATTACTGAAATATTTATCACATGTAGGTCACATACCATGCAGTCAGTAAGCTTTCCAATTCCATTGAAAAAATATTGACCTCACTAAACAGATTTTGGAGTAATGTTAACTGCAAGAACAAATGTTTAATTTGTTAAAAAATCAATATGTCATTTCAGACATTTTTGTCACAAAAATGGTGAAATGCAAATAATTGTTTCAAGAAGTGAATCAGCTGCAGAATCATAAGAGTCGCCGTATTAGGACACGGTGACAAATAGGAGGATTTTTCAGGTAATTCAACTGACCAATAAATATAAAAAATGGGTAGATATCTACTGGATAGAGTAAAAGAAAAACTGTTTGTGATGTGATTTATAGTAGATTTAGAATTGTGAAAAAAAGATTAAAAAATCTATTTTGGATTTAGGAATTTGGCTATGTGTATCTCTTTCCACAAGTGGTCTCTCCCTAGAGCCCTAACTTGGGTTGTGCTGACTTAGAATTATCATCAGGATCAACAGTTATGTTTTGTGCAATGGATAAGATCCACCAACAGTTTGCTCTGTATACTGCTTATGTATAGTCTTCCTATGTACAAATGTTGCTATTTTGATTCTGCATCCAAATTCCCCTTTACTCTTATGTTATTGCCAAGCAACCTAGATTTGATTCACAAAATATTCTTGATCTGATAAGAGAAAACAAGTTTATTTCCTGGTCTAAGTTAACTGAGCTGTGGTAGATGCAGCCAATTATTTACACAACGTGTAAGTTTATGTGACGGTAAGATACTTTCAGAACAGCAGACGGACTATAATGCTGTCACAAATATTTCCGGGTTTGAGCAGTTAGTTGGAATACAGGTAAAGCAATTTGTGATTGAGCGTTAACATCTACAGACCTCAGTGATGATGTGAAATTACTGATCTTCATCTTATTCTTTTTTAGATAGGAGATATCTATTGTATTCATGGCCTTGATGGCAACCACGTTAGAGAAGCCAAAACAGGCAAGAGTTTGATCCATTTGAAAGAAAAAGGTGCAATCAGATAGCAGAGTGAAAAAAACCCCACACACTGCTGATATAAACATGGTTGGAGCAAGTATGGTCTTGTCCAAGTTCTGTAAAGCCTGACGTATTTAAGAGCACCAAAATTAGAAGCATTCTTAAATGTCCAAGGTTTTCTTAAAGAAATAAGGTGTAAGCTGGTATTTCCAAGAAGCAAAGCCACGATGTAGTGACAACTAACAGATCCTGACACAGTGCCACACAAGTTTTAATAGCAGAATACCATGATACATGACATTTGCAGTCTTTACCTACTTCAATTAGCAGACATTTATGATGGCTAATATACGGATACTTGGTCATAAAGCTCCAATGGTTTTATAATGACAAAGGCAGCGCCAGCCCTGCTTCTCATGTGAAAGGTGTTCAGAATGCACTGTCTGAACAGATTAGAAGATTAGCATATAAAATACTTCCGAAAATTTTGAACCAAGTATTTGTAAATGACTTCTGGACTCTATACTGCTGAAATGAAGAAGGCAAGCTCAAGTTCGTATAGACGGTACGTGAGAGGTGTTTAGATAACACTTTTTTAAAAAATGAAGATTCTTCTGTGAATCACTCTAGGTAGCCTTTTCACTGGCCTTGGAGTCAAGAATTGTCTGATCTATTTGCTTTCCTCGAGTTAGCACATTTTCTCACATTCTTTCCCTAGTGGACATGGAAAACAATTGATCACTGTCTTTTTTGTGACAACCCTTTAGATATTGGGAAATTGTTATCCCTTCCTCCCCTCTCTTTGAGCCTTTTGCTTAGTCTTCCCTTTTCTAGACTAAACAAACTCAGTTCTTTCACCTTTTCTAGTAGGTCATGTTTTCTAAGCCTCTGATCATTCTTGCTACTCTCCTTCGCACTCTCCTCAATTTGTCTATATCTTTCTTGAAGTGTGGTACCCAAAGCTGGACATGGTACAGGAGCTGAGGCCTTGCCCATGTAGCATAAAGCAGAACATTTATTACTTTTTTCACAGGTAAGGTGACACACGAAAAGTAGCAAGGTGCTTCACAGGTGATGCACCAAAGAACAAGATTTACATTTATCCCAACATTAAGCCAGTGAGTCATGTTCTTGTGATTGTATACAAACTCCAGACCACTTTCTTCAATACTGCTGCAGTCACAATCTTTCTTACCTTGTTTCAATGTATTTAGGTTCTTCTTAGCAAGTCTAACAAATTTCTATGGTATTTATTATATTTCATCTTAAACACTTCAGACCATCTTTCTAATTCACCAAGATTATTTTTTATTCTGATCATATCCTCCAAAGGGTGCCTGTATGTTACCAATTGCCATAGCTCAAAGAGGTTATGACCGGGGTTTGGTATGCTGTGATTTGTCACCTGTTTTGTTCCCAGGGCTGTATGGGCCATGTCACATCTTTACTAGTAATGACATCTGTGCCAGTCGGCACTCCTAGGTGTTCACCGTACACACGGAGACAGAAGTGCTGTTCACGCATAAATGGCAAGGGTCCTGCTGCTGATAGCACCCCACTCAGTAACTTCAATCTTGGTTCCTGTAGCTGGAGTATCTCTGAGCACACAGCTAGTCTGCTCAAATACATTCTATATGACACCAAGTATGAACCAAATGCACCCTATATATGGGGGTTTTTTTCTAATTAACATAGTCAGCTTTTAAGATTACTTCATCAGCCTGAACTGTTTTGCCTCATACTTTATCTTCTTCTGTAACGTGATGCACCAGTTCTCTGAGTTTAATGATCTACTTTTATAAAATTTAGTATCCTTATTCTTACAGTCTTGCTTGTTCTTTCCATCTGTTCAGCTTCCCTTTTCATTCACTGATCAATTTTTCTCTGACTTCAGATTCTCAGTCACCTTTCTGCTAAATGTGTGGCTCTCCCTCAGTAATTGTCCCCTCCCTTGAAACATTTTCTGAGGTTGACTTGCCAATTACAGCACATGCTGGCAACACAATGGACCACTTTTTCCTTTTGCAACAGGTAAGCAGATCAGTGGTAGGATTCGTCATTTAGATATTTTTCTGCTGGAGGGTTTTAGTTTTATATACTTCACAACTTCCTCCTCTTCATCCAGCAGAACGGTTTGTAGTCCAATTCTGCTACATCTTCCTCGAACTTTTTTAGACCTTTTCTAACCGCAGGCACAGACAACAATGCTGCCCCATGCATCAGTCAGAATTCCAAGATAATGATACATGCAGTATTTAAATTCTTACATCCATACTTGGTAGGGCTAGTACTTGCATTGTTGAAATAAATCTACAAAATAATATAACTTACAAATTTAAAATAGAGATCAAAATTAAAATGGATATACAAAATACAACTCTTATTTTTCAGCAGCCATTCTCTCTCTCCTTCCTTAGCCACATGCACTCCTCTGTGCTTGTTCACATATCTGTGAACCTAGGTGTCATGAACATGGTGATGTACTAAGACTGAAGCCTGCTTTGGTGTGCTCCCCAAACTCCTGGCATTTGCCTGGAGATGCATTGGCAAACAGTTTTACCATCTTCATTAATTTCTCTCCTCTTATGTTTGGTTTTCCCCATTGACTACCTTCTTTGAAGCTTTTTCCTGGTTCTATTTTTTGCTCATGTGAGGATCCTGTCAGCAGTTTTCCTCAAAATCAGTGCAAGCTCTAGCTCTGCAGAAAGCTTTTCACCAGAGATCCTGTTTCTGCCTAGCAATTCTCCTTTGTAACATACTGTCTTGTGGCTAAGGAAGCCAAAATTCTTCTGTCAACACCCTCTGTGCAGCCAAGCATTCCTCTTCAGCCCAGATCATTATAAACTCTGGGATCACATTCAGAGCCTCTGTTCTTAACCTTCCAGTGCCACTGTTGGTCATCTGGGTCTGGTAAATCCACCAAAGGTCTTCCCTCCCATGTCCTCCAACTTCCCTCAGCCTGGTTCTGGTTTATTTCAAGCCATCTTTTTTCCCTGCTCTGCCTCTGTTTGCTCTCACCACACCTCCCATATGTGAATCTGGGGAGAGGGCTGAGGTCCTCTTCATGGCAGAGGCTTCCTTGTGCATCCCTTGACTGAACAATGGTCCTAATGACTTGGCGGACAAGTTCATTTCTCCCATGTCACCTCACCACCTTCTTCCTTCTTTATGCAAGGCTCCCACACCCTGTCCACTTCTGTTTCTTCTTCCTGAAGACCACAAAAGGTACTGCAGGTTTTTTCCAGGGATGGGTGATAGCAGGGGGCAAACTGGTGATGTAAATAATGACATCTGACCTGGTGAATTAAAAGCCTGATTAGAAATAAAACCAGTGATCTTATTTTAGTCAGCAGCCTCGAGTCATGTCTGAGTCATGGAACATCTGCAGAGGTCCATAGGGTCTCCTAACTCTCCTGCAGATCAGGAAATATTATTAAGCCTGTTTTACACTCCCAGCATGGATAGTACAAGTAATTTGCCTTGAGTCACCCAGCGGAAAATTTCCATTGCTCCTAAGAATTATCAGGCTAGATCCTGTGTCTTTTCAGGTCCAAAGTTTTCAAGTTACCTCTCTTTTTTTACTGCTTGGTTTGCATGTGATGAGATATTTTAAAATATTGTGCTGAGCTATTTCTTTCAGACAGTAGGTGTTAGAATTACTAACTTTGTTCATCAGCTGGTTCAGCGCCCTTGGAAGAAGTCTGCCTATTACTTTGTATTACTTTAGTCATATAAAAAGACGTATTTCTCAAAGAATGAAATTTTGGAATCTTTAACTTCAAAGTCATTTACAAAAGACATTTTCATTAATCTTTTTTTAATAATTAACTCTTTCCATTGATGCGTTTTGGCACAATCCATTTTGAAACCTTGCTATTTGAAACAGCTTGCTGATGTTTTCTTAAATTACATCCTCTTGCGGGTCCATAAAATCCTGAAGTTATTACAAATAAATAAACGGAGTTTCTCTTCATGATGTAAACCAGCTTTGAATGAAGTCATTGAGTGAAAGTTTGACTTGGATTGCTTGTGAAAAGCTGCTCAGACCCAGGGCAAAGTTCTGCTTTTCCTCTCCGTGCTGCAGAAATTGGTGAGCAGCTGTTCTAAGTCAACTGAGTGGAGCAAACCCCTGTTGCTTAATGTCTTGTTTTAATTTCCAGTGGGAAACCAACTATCAGAAAGTCCATACTCTCCACTCGCTTTTCTTTCTCTCATTTTTTCCGAGTAGGGTCTTGCCCAGTTTGTTGCAGAACCAAGTGCTAGTGAAAAAGATGAGAGTTGAGAGTTTTCCCTTCTCTTGTGCTTTTCTGATAGGCATCCAATCACATCCAGTGATGCAGCGGGCCCCAAGCTTCCCTTGGATCAGTGGAGTTGGCACCTGTGCTCCTTTGACTTGGCCTACAAGGCTCGTGGCACTAACATGAAGGGCAGACAGCACAGTGCAGACTCTACTGTGGGCTGTGGCACGATGGGACATGAACAGGCAGTGCTATAATATTACATTCACCCTTACACTGGGTTCTGGCTCCTGTCCTTCCCACTGTGGTCCTCTACATTTCCAAAGATTTTTTTGATTGTCCTGGCTAGCCTATATGTCACTAAGAGAAAAATTAGAACTTCTCTTTCCTCCTGCAAGGGTCCAAATCCAGGTCTGTATTGCCTCAATGAAGTTTTCCTGCAGTGCTCTGAGAAGAGATGTCAAAAGGTTTTGTTGAATGCTTGTGGACTCAGGAAAGCTTGTTAGCCTTAGTACCTAGCTGCACATTTCTTTCAGGAGCATCTGCATCGGTGTTAATTTATATCAATAGTTTAAACTTCCCAGATTTAGTGCCATTTTCACAAATACACACCAACAACCCAAATACTCAAACAGGTCAGAATCATTTTGTGTCTAGCAAGCAAACAAAATGCTCACAATGTTTTTCTTAATTATTGCATTAATTTTATTTATAACTCAGCAACACTACCAGTAAACTCAGCAGTCTGTCTCGTAACACTGATTGTAATAGCCAGGACAACCTGTTCCCACGGCCAGACTCTGACACTGGAGTTCTATATCACCTTTTAAATGACACTTCTATGCAAAAACCCATATACAAACACTGGGATTGTTTGTGGAGTGAGGTACTACGTAGATTCTTGACCAAAATTAACAACTATCTGCCCATAACCTTCACAGGAATCAACTCGTGGATAAGAAAAGGACAGACAAAGTGGCAGGACACTTGGAAAATAAAATGCAAGCCCTTCTAATATAGCTTGCATTAAAAGGAACAATTTGTTAATAGGTGAAAATCAATATAAGTAAGCCATTTGTCACTATGATTGAGGCCTGAGTGCTATTTGCTCCTTCCTAGTTGAGATATTTCAGTCTCTGCTTTACAATCTGTCTGCCGGAGGGCTGTCACACTAGTCCCCCAAGGGCTCAGTGCTCACACCACTGCAGATCCCCACGCTTTGTCCACATGCATAGGTTAGCGTTGGTCAGAAGGTGATGTTGTATTCCCATCCCTCTCTCCTCCTGCTCTGAAAACTCTGAGCTGAAAACTAAAACACTGGCAAGTTTTTATTTGTACCTGGAAATGCTGCCACCACAGCCTATGGAGGAGCATCCAACTCCAGCCCCTCCTTCCAGTGAGATGGCCAGATGGTCTGATGTGTCCCACTCCACGGGGCGGGGCGGAGAGGGCAGTGGGTTAGGTCAGTTGAGTGACAACATGTTTTGGCAGATTAAGTGTAACCAAAGATCCCGGCCTGAGGGAGGAGAGCCCAAGCATACAGCTTCCAACTACATTACCCATGAAACTCTGTGGCAGCATTTCAGTGTGGAAATATTTCAGTTTTCAGATATCAGAGGGTGGGCTGTGGAAAAAGCTTGTTGAGAACCTGAAACTGTACACAGGAATCTGATACTTAAACAAATAAGTAATTTATCCGCACACCTATTTTCTGTCAATAGTTTCAAAAATTTCCTGATCATCCCTCTTTGACTCTGCAAGGCATACTAAGAATTTTTATTACTCTGAGTACCTCTAAGTCAGTTAACCCTGCTGTTTTCTCTTCCTCAGCATAAGGCAGAGATTTGTTCATCTTGTGGGATGCTTGGTCAGCCCTTAGCTCCTCACACTGACAGCCAAATTACAGTTTCAACTCCACAAAACAGTGTTTCTGTATGAGCTAGAGCAAAAAGACACCTATGAAAAGAAAAATAATTACATTTCTTTGTGTTATGAAAGCCCTCAGCGACCCCACTCACACCTGGGCCCCGGTACGTAGCACAGGTTAAGATCGTAGTTGCAGTTTGAAGCTGTTTGTGATCTAATTAAGACAAGATGTAACCCACTGGTGTAACGAACAGAAAGGGATTGAGGATGGGGGAAGCAGTCTTTTCTTAAAGATAGATTTTTGCAAATTACTGAAATCCTGCATCTAGGTTTGGAAAAATTTCACTGAATATCATTAAAAAACCCCAAGTAAGACGTCTGCAATAACCTTTAAGAGCAGGTAAATATTCAACGTATTACTTTACGCTTCTTATTTTTTTTTCCCTTACATGGGTGCTACATGTTTATTCCTCTAACCGAAAGGTGAGTTAGAGCAAATTTTATCATCTGTATATGCTGTGATTATCTCATGGTAGTCATGACACTAACTGTGGAGCTAGTCCCCAAAAGGCAGGGTTTTGGTAAGCAGTCGTAGTTGTTGAGAAAGCCTTGAAAACAGGTGTGTTGTGTAGAGTCTTCAGGTATCAGCTGACTAAATCTGTAAAAGCAATGGTGTGAAGGAATAGGTCAGAGGAATGGATCATACTTCATCTGAATGAGTAGCTGAATCTTGAAAGTCTCTGTAGCCATTCATATTTCCACATTAATTACTTCCTCATGCACTGTCTTTTTGTAACTACCCGGGTAATGTTCTTATCTCAAAGCCCTAGGGACTCCCTGTATCTTCGCATGTCACAGGTCCCATTGTTTTTCTAATTATTTGTGCAAATTTCTGGACTCTGGAAGAAGCAATTGCTCATTTTTACACTAAATTCACCAGAATAACTTTCCTTTTAATAACTGTAGGGACCAGGCAGTAGGAATAGTGTGTGCAAAAAGCTGTATATCAATTAGAATTATGGTTATGCCTTGTAGTGTCACATAGAAATGTGGTAAATGTGACAACATGCTACCCTAATCATGTTTTAGGATGTCTTCATTTAATATCAACACACTGACATCCTCAGTGGGAGTAGTTTCCGTTGCTGTCTGGAAACCACCTGTAAAAGAAAAACGCTTTGCATAAGCAGAAAGTCACAGTGGTTCAGTCTGTGACGCTCTTCTCTCTGGATCTGTCTTCAGTACAAAACTGGACTATGGCACTAAGAAAGTCACTTGGGTTTTTTTAAGTAGTTCTAAAAAAATGAACTATTTACTTTTTTTAAAATTTACAGAGTGATAATTGGGAAAAGGCAAAATAAATACAGCAAAAAATTCTTCAGCATCGTAGAGCTGGTGATTGTTCATGGAGGAGTTTTGAAGCAAAAATCAAAAAAGTCAATTTTTCAGCAAGCTCTTTACTGAAAATTTCCACCTTGGAAGGAGCATGCAGAAATCCCAACAGTTTGTGTAAATATACCTTTTTCAAAGTGGTCACAAAATTTCACAGCTGCTACAGGCGAGCGCTCGGGTAGTTAGATCTGTTACAACCGGGCTTAGGTAGATTATCAATCAGTCATTTGTAAACTACTGCAGTCCCTAAATCATAGCTCAATCAGCTTTGGCTGAGTCTTCATCTCTAATGATTTTAGCGTTATTCTTAGAATTGAATAGTCCTAAATACCAGTCAAAATTTTACTCCAGTCTGGTCTAATTCTTCAGAAAACATAATCCTTCAAAACCAGTGCTGATTTAATACTTCGATAGGGTAAAAAGGGATATTCATGATGCTGATTAAGATGGACTGTCAGTATGACATGCCTTGAACACAAAAGGCAAACTGCTTGTGATCATTTAATTCCTTGGAACGCAGTGTCCCAAAACTAGGCTGTTAACTCAATTTTCCTGTTAAAGCAATTACAACTTGCCCACATACAATTTTTCAAGTATTTATACATAAATATGATATATTTCTTCATTTCCTGACCTGAGTTATGTAGCATTGCTACATTTTTTTAAAAAGCTGCCAAATTTCACCTCACTATTAGTTGTATTTCAGAAGTAATTGAAGGACTTGTTGAAGTACACAAGGATTACCCACACTGCAAAACCTATTTGTGTAGTTATTTCAAGATATATCTCTGTGCCAGTGGAAAAGAATGCCAGTATAAGGACTATTCACATTTGTCTACAATTTGTCCTTTAGAATGACAGCATCATTCTCATTCAGCAGGAATGGTAGATGGTGAAACGTGACCACAGGGGCTGCCCACTACTGAGCTATGAATCTGCAGTTCTCAATTTCTACTTCTTGGTCAAATCCCAATAACACGTCTCCCAAACATATGAAGCTAGCATGAAAGGAATGCAGGTCCTCCCACATGCTGCTGGTAGAAACTTTATCCAATAAACATCAGCTAGTGATCTAAAATCTTTTTTCAAATTTGCAGTCAAGGAAAAAGCATTAGGCTGCAACAGTAATATTTAGTTTGATAAAATTACATCTCTTTTTCTAATATGCAGTTTATTAGAATAACAAGAGGTCTGAACATTAAAGAAAGTATAAGCACTGAACCATTTTGGCTGAAGGACATTTTAGGGGACACTTTTTTTTTTTTAAATACTTTTTCAGACATTGAACTTCCCCTCTTATCCTGTCAGCATATATAGTCCTTTTCCTTGGTTTGATCAGGGGCTTTGTGTGCTTTTATGAAGACAGGGTTTTTTGGAAGACTAAAACTTACTTGTGGCTTGGAGGAGAAGAAAGAAGAGATAGACAGCCCTTCTCTACCCGTTTCCATAAGGTTTGTCTAGATGAAACCACTGCTTTTAGAGTCTGCCCATAGGCTGACTGAACCCAGGAGGGAAATGCTGATGAGGAAGTGGCTGGGGAACATGAAGGGAACCTTTGTTGTACCATGAACAATTTGTCCGCTTTACAATTAGGAGTAGACAGGACAATTTCAACATGTGTCATGGAAAGGACTCCAAGAATATCTTGGAAGGTGTTAGTTTAATGTCTCTGGCGCGTGGCCAACAAAAAGGCTACAAGGCCATGCCATTTCTGAAGGTGTGTATGGTGAGCTGGTGCTGGAGGGGAGGTAGCCATGCTATACAGTGGTGTAAAATAGAGTCTCCCACCAGCTGCTCTGATTTATAGGAGCTGCAACTGTGCAAGTCAGCCTTAAAACCAAGGGAATACAAAACACACTTTATGCCGCTTGTGTCCTAACCTGTGCAGTCATGTGTCCTACTCACTTTCTTTTTGGATCCTCTATGTTTTCATCTAAACATTAAAGGCTCCTCCAGGACCCTGAACTAGCCCAGAGAGCTGTCTGATTTCTTAGTCATTAAGTGATTATCAGACAGCTTTGCACATTTTGTTTATTGTTCCTCCGAAGTCAACCAAGGAGATGAGTGTCTCTCTTACAAAGCTAGTAATACCTCAAATAAAATGTCATTGCAATATATTAATCCATGTGCATTAGCCCCAGATTTTGGGATCTATAGGTTTGAACTACCTACCCATCAGCTGGCATCCAAAAGAAGGTGTATGCCTACAGTTTTCTACAGTAATAGAAGAAAAAATGCACAGAAAGCCCTGTACAGCAAGGAAAGGAAAACTCGTAGATCCCTGCTTATAAAAGTAAAATCTTTTCTCATGACATAGATATCAGTGATCTAAACAAAGGTACTCAGATCTTGTAGACAAGAACTAACAGCCTTCTAACAAAAAAAAAAAAAAAAAAAAAAAGGCCATGCTGTAGCCAGCTCAAAGAAACCCTTATTACACATCTGTTCAGATGCCACTGGCTGCACATTGGGATGCTCTTCAGCCTATAGGATGACATTTTCCTGAGTGGGGGCCACAGGCAGAATGACTCTGAGCTTCCCACATCGAAGGGTTAGAAGCAGGAAGAGCCAGGCTCCAAGGCTGGCAGTCACACTCCCTTCTCAGAGAAGATAAAAGCAGCAGAGGAGAGTTACAGCACAACCGCAGCATCTCAGTTGTTAAACAGGACTCGAACACAATGTGTTTCTGGTTAGTTTAAGGAAGGATAAACAAGATTTAATGTCTGGCAATGAACACAGTGCTTTTTTTCTTGCCCTGTAAGTGATATTTGGATTCATTCAGATTTATGTAGCTTCCATTCACGTAAGACTCCATCCCATTTTCTAATTTTCCATCTTCCTTATTTCCTAAAACATGAGTTGTTGGGCTAATGAATTAAAACACGCTGAGGTTTGGTTTTGGCTCTGTATGCATCTGTGCTTTTTTACTACCATAATTCAATGTGACAAGTTTATTGTCCTAACAAACACTAGCACCTTTTGTGGAACTACAATAAAAAAAAGAAAGATTGCTTTAAGCAGCACATTTTCTGCAGAGAAGACCAAATACTACCTATTGACAATTTGTTTTCCTCAGATCATGTTCCCTTTTTCTTTCCATAGTGGTCACTAAACATGCAAGTCTGTAGGCAAGATGGGCTAGATTGGGGTTTAAGAATCAGCTTTTGCAAGGAGATGGGTCAGATAGATTTGATTTTTCTTATAAACTGTCAGCTGACACTTGTGAGCCTGAGCTCAGGGCTCCATTTGTGTGAGGCACATTAAACACTGTGAATGCAACCCCTGCCCCAAGGAGCTTGCAGCTTGAAAAGAAAGTATTGAGAAATAAGACAGGTAAAAAGAAAAGCCCAGGAGTCTACAGGAAAACAAAGTCAAGGCTTGCCTTGCTAAATCAATGTGCAAAAAGTCAACAAAAATGAGAGGTCGATACCTACATAAAAACTGACTTAAATATTTCTGTACAAATCAGTCACATTTGGCACAAGACTGGCCCTCCAGATGAATGCCTGTCTAAAAAAAGAAAAGCCCAACCCTCCCACTTCTACAGCTAAGTAAATAAACTACAATGACCTCAAAAATAAAATGTGAAACACAGTTTTTCAAGGCTCACAAACCAAGATTTAATGACGCATATGGTCTTTATTTGACCCATAATAATTCTTTGATACATAATGGCAAGACTTTAACTTAGCAGTGGAATTACATTTTCATGTAACCCGTCATATTGCTAACAAAATGATCAAGCTTTTTCTTCCTGTACCTGTTTAAAATGCTGTAGTCAGTAACAGGTCTTGAAATATTTTACCAGCAGAAGAATAAGAAAACAGTGGCACACAGATAGAGGCACTCTGCCTCACTCTCTCCCTGAAAGTGGAACATAGAAGAAATATTGGAGAGAAACACTAATTCATTATGGGGCCAGCTCAGCACAGGCCTAGAGGCAGCTGCCCAATGCAGAAGGCTGCTTTAGGAAAGAAAGTGGCCTAAGCTGTTTACACCAGTGATTCAAGAGGGTGTAAAGATAGCCTTCCTGCAGTGTTTGTTGCAGACAGGACGTTTAGCTCGGGCCAAGAGTGGTGGTGGTGAGCTACTTGAAAAAGCACCCTTTCCTGTCCCCTTCCCTCCTCACCTCCATCAAAAGCAACAAAAGCAGCCACCTCAGGTCTCCAAAGCTTGCTTCCTTTGTCCACCAACATTGCTGTGGCAGGAGCCATTTGTGCCCAGACGGGTCCAACTTTTCATCCACAGCCAGCGTTTCAATCCTGCCTATACTACCAAGAAATCTTGGGCTACTTTCCATGAGTGCTGCCAGGAAATCTGGATGGAAATGTAACGTTGTCTCTTCTCTTTCAAACCATTTATTTCCATGCAGCTGAGTGTTTTAAGAAACTGGCTAAGGGTAGTTAAGTACATTTCACTATATTACAGGCTCTCTCAAATTCCTATTACATTCTACTTCTGTGAAGCAGATCTGTGTCCTTAAATGGCAGAGGTATGGTCTCTTCTTACAATATTACTTATTTATGACATATACCAATGCAAAGTTTGTGATATTGTGAGGCTTTCAGCATCCTAGCAGACTGCATTAAGCACCGGAGAGATGAATCTCCTGCTATTTTGAGGTTTTATGATATTTTGTTTAAATTATTATAGAAATAAAACAGGCATTTGTTGGAGATTCTTTGGCACTATCACTCAGTTTTCATCCCTGATTTGAAGTAATTACTACTCAGGGACAGGGAAGGAATAGACACAGGTATATACAGTGTACCTCAGCCTTTTTTCCCCTAATGGGAAGGGAGTGGTGAGGGATGCAATTTAAAAAGCTTCCCACTTAGCCTGCTTTTTCTGCTCCAGTCTTACTAAAGAGGCTGCATAGACACAGCTCTTTGTTACAGTCAGATACCATACGAAGTCTGAGGAGTATCACATCCCCAGCAGATCCATACTCATCCCATGCTCCACTCCATCAGATAGGCTGATACATTCCACCCTCAGCCCTCCAGGAACCGGTGTGACCTCCACCTCTGGCGTGCAAGTGAAGGGGATACAGGAACTGCAAGGAAGGAGTTTGTGGTTAATCATGTTTCTCATCAGGGATACAATTTGGCAGACCTGCATATGATGCTGAAATCTCTGATTAAGTTTTGGAGGGCAAGGGAAGTCAAATCCTGTTCTCTGCATCAGTGGGGACCAGCATGATGCACAGCTTTGAGAACAGAATCTAACTCACTGTATAGGGAAGTCAGAAAAGAGAGAAATTATTCACGTTTTGTTTTGCAACTAGTCTTAGAAAAGGAAAATCGGGTATCAAGCATGATGTGTTAATTTTATTTGTCATTACCGAGAGAGAACAATGCATCTTTTGCTAATAAAATGTTTTATTTGCAGGGTACTTTGCATCTGAGTAGATCTGTGAATACCCCTTTATTTCCAGACATAGAGAGGGCAGAGAGGAATTATCTTGCCTTTTTTTTTCGCATGCAGCAATTACTCAGGTGGGAGTTTACTATTGAGACTTACAGCTAACACACTGAAATGTATGAAGCAGGTTTAAGGCTTCCATTTATCTTCATTAAAATCCATTTGATTTTGATAGCTGACTTGAGGATAATTTTTCATATTAAGCATGAGAAGACAGAGGTTTCACCCCAGCTCTTCAGCTGACTTAGGCAGCTATTTCAGACAAATCCCATCAGTTCGAGGTATGAATAGTGAGGTTAATAGCAGATTTCTCTGTCCAGGCTTGACATGTCTTCAGAAGAAAACTCTGTTAAGGTATAAGATAACATTGTAAGTGAATTATTTAAATTGTCTTGTTAATGATCCAGAATCTGAGCAGATAGACCTACCTGTAGCTAACCTGTGTTGCAAGTTTTATAAACTGAGATGGTGCACAACTATTAAAAAACCATGGAGCATTTCATAAAAAAAAGTAACTGTCTTTTATAACAAAGTGCTTTTAAAAGTGTGAGTACAATAATGTAAACTTTCATGTCAGCCACTCCTTGGGAAATCACATCTTTCCTACATTTTAGACAAAAAAATATGTATCCTCACAGTCTTGTGCAGGTGAGCAAGACAGTGCAATGTTATCCTGTTAGGCACATGTGGAGAGGAAGAATTAAGTTCTCTGTAACTTCACTTTTCCCCCTTCACGCTCTGCTCACGGTAGAACTATGCCCCTGAGGCCACACGGTCACCCAAGGTTGAATAGGAAATGTGCCAGGAGAATAAGTCCCAATCCCTTCATGTTGCCAACGATCCGTTGCTGAAAGCAGCAGTGGGAAACACAAATGCCCACAGCAGCTTCCATTTGTAAGAAGTGTAGCCTGGGGCACTGCAAAGTCAGCCCCACAGCCTGAGGTTGCGCTGAGCTGCCACAGTTAGTGGCATAGACACCATCAGGAGATGGTGCCCAGAGGAAAGGCAGAGCTGAGAGGCAAACTGTACGCTCAACAGCCAGCACTGCAGTTTGCTGTTTGGTCCTTAGTGAAATGGAAAGGTTGTGCAGTTGTTTTTTGGCTTTCAAATACTCTGTGGCTAGGTGCAGCATGGAACAGGCACATAGCAGAGCTCATAAATAAATAGTGTCCCAAATATCTGGATTTTTGATCTTTTTTGAAAGAGGACAACTGAATAGAGCGTCACAGTGCCTGAAATCAATACTCCATAATCCTGCCATCATTTGTGTATTGTAGAAGGTGGCCCAGCTACAGACTTCACTGTTCCAATACACCTGTAGGAAGTAACATCCTTGTTACATCTTACAGGAGCCTCAAATGAAGCAAAACTGGAGTAAAGGTGCCTTCAAATGTACTGAATTTAAAAGAATCTCATTTCTCTGTCCTCATGTGGAAGGGTACTCTTGGACAAGATACCACATAGTGACTTGGAAACCCTGCTTCCATGTTCTCTCCTTAAAATGGGTATAATGATAACAGGCTTCGTCTTGCCAAATGCTGTGAGACATATATATGACAAAATGCCATACGGGAATAGATGTTTTTGCTGTTATTACTGTTGTTGTTTCTGCATTTGCACTGAAAGTAAAGCTATTGTTCAAGGTTAGCAACCAAAAAAAATCTTACTACAGGAACATGAATGTATGATTAATTCCCAAAAAGTACATTCACATGCTCCAAGTTAAGCAAAATATCTTGCAGAATTAGATCAGACTTTGTATACAACACTGGCAAAATTCAGCCCCTATTTTTTTTATTGATTCACTCTCTAAACAAAACTTAAGCTTCGATTTCAACTGCATTTCAGCTATGCTGTGAAAGAAGCCAAAACACCTTTTCAGGGATTATGCCAAGCAGTAGTTTTGAGAAGGTTTAGGGCCACTATTCAATGAACTGTAACTAATCATTTTCATCTTATCGCCTACAGAGTCATTGCATTGGAATGATGTTTGGCTAATTTTCCAAAGGACACATTTACTATGGATTTTTCTACAGAGCTGTCAGGAGCAACATTGAGCCAAAACATACTCTGTCAAGGCAGGTGTTCTGTTGATGAAATTATAAATAAGTCATCAACCAAAAGTCTGTTAAAATGAATCGTCATTAAATGTTTCTCTAAATACAGTGTTTAATCTCAAGCTCCAAAATAGGAACTGCAAGACCATCTTTCCCTACCTCATTCACAGATCTCCTCTTTGAACACATCATGAGAATATTAAGTTAGTTAATTTAAGCTATATGTGCATTCGAACACATGCAGAGAAGCAAAGTCTGTGATATGTTTTACATAAAGCAGACCATTGTGCACTGATTATAATGTGTAAAGAGGAAATATGTTTATACCACAATCTATTCTAAACTCAAATAGGCAGCAGTACTCTGTGTTTATAAATATAAATGCAAAACCTATGTTAAAATAATGCTAAGGGTCTGGATTCTAACCACAAAAGCCGGGAAATTCAGAGCAAATCTTGAAGTGGGGGCCTGATTCTGGTTTCACGTTCTTGCCATGCAACTCCAGTGTCTTCAGCAATGGTTTGTTCTGGAGAAAACAATCATTTGTCTAAGGTTCTCTAGGTATGACAATGCTTGGGCAGAGTATTATCATGTTTAGGTCTGAAGGCCAGATACAAGAAAGCAGCTGTGACAGCATGCCCAAGGGCTTCTCTTAGTTAATAGAGTGTGGATATGCATATGTGGGTAAGTACAGCAAGAAAAGAGTGGAAATGTGCCATCTTGACAAGCACATCCTCAAAACTCTCTTTTGTCCTCAAGGATATATGTAGACTTTATGGAAACCTTGGAGCTGCCTGATATCGTTAGTCTCTAGACCGTGCTTATACAATTAATATTTTTCATGGTGCGTTATTTATATTATACATTGTAAAGAGACGATAACAAAGGAGCCAGCGATGTTCACATTGAGATATACAAGTGAAATATTAATCAAAAGACTTCATTGAGGAGGTGAGGGATGGGGGAATGATGACCTAACTCTGTGCAGTTCTGTGTGATGTCCTAATGCACAATCATGACAAGAAAAGAAATTCTTATGAAGAGAAGAACAAGGCTGGATCATTCCCCCTAGACCAGGAAGGGACACAACAATGAAGAATTTGGTCTGGTAGTCATCTCTAACGGCAGGAACACACATTGGTTCTGACCCTGGGGCAGAAGTGGACTAGCTGTCCACTTGGTTTTGCTGAGACGTTGGGGCAACTGAGAAGGATCCTTACTGTTACAGTGCTTTCGATGTTCTACCGTTCTGCAGCTTTGTTACTCAAACTTCCAGACACACATGCTTTGTAAAACTGGGTTTAAATATCTAAATTTCCCTAGCAATAAAACGGATGCTGCGAATTCTGGCATTCAGTAAAGACATTGCTCTGCTGAATATAGCAAAATCTCCTTCAGGAATAATCTTCTGCAAATGTCTTCTAATCAGTGCATTGTAGAGTTCCAGAGTACTTGTAGAGCAATCTGGCATTTATATAGAAGGAACTGGTAGATAGTTAAAAAAAGTCACCAAGTTGCAGTGGGATGTCTCTCTCAGTAAATGGTAGCTCAAGATCAGGGCACAAACTTGGAGGTCACAATGAACTTCCTGGAAGAGACCTGAAAGGGTAGTTTAGGTAGGAATTAGGTAGTAGAGAGAAAGTGAGCTAGCCACAAAACTACATCCAGCTGCTTGGGCTACTAAGGAGCTTTAGGTGCCTACATATGCAGCAGCTGTGTAGCACAGATCCCATAAGCTGTGCTCTTATGGCAAGTAGGGAACGCCACATTGACTGGCCTGAATCTGCCTAAAAGGAAGAATTGACACCCAGGTTTTCTACGGTACTTGGTGGTTGGTGAACCCACATCTGAAAAAATAGAAATGAGCTGCACATCCTCCTCAGTCTGGAGCAGTCCACACTCACAGACAATCATGTACCCAGTGCTTTCCTACAAGACTGCACCAGAGATGCTTGTCCATTCCTTGTTTTGGAGCTTCCTTCTGGGCTGGAAGGCAGACAGCACAGCCAGAGAGGAAGCACTCTGTTGGCAGGACTGACTTTCAGACCAAACAGAGGAAAGGTCTAGTGTCACAATCTCCCAGACCTCCACTGGCAAATCCGGAGAGCAGAACCGACAAGCTTCAAAAACAGGCTATCCGTCTCTCTTCATCCAAAAGAAAAGGCAATCCAGTGCACAGACTGTGTGAAAGAGAAGAAAAGAAGCATGGTGAAATAGTAGTAGATGCTGGTATATTCCCATAACACATCAAGGAGAGTGGAATATACCTAGAGGAAATGTTTCAATAATGCTTATGTTTGCTTAGATGCATATCATTTTCAAAGGCATTACAAAAGGGGATCATGTTAATGCTTCTGTTCCCATTTAATGAAAATGATGCTTCTGATGTTTCTCCTACTTTTCTGTACTATCCATCAAATAATATTTAATGAGACACAGCTTCAGCTGCAAATACACTGGTTATCCTTCCATGAATAACAAACATTAACACACTTCATGCAATCAAGAATCATTGCTCTGATAGCCAGACCTGAAGTTCATTACTGTAGAAAACCTGAAAAATATGGGTGTGCAACTTGCTATTAATTTTCAGTTTATTTAAACCAGTAGTTTATTGCAGATCACCTTATTCATTATTTCAGTGTCCTTCCTGAGTAAAACAGTCACATACTTAAAAAAAAAATCTAAAAACCATCATAGGTATGTATGGAAATGAAAGGATTGGGATTGTAGTCCCAGTTGACATACTCTGGTAAAAGACAGGTAGCAGCGCAAATAGAGTAGCCTTCCGTGGGCCAAAAAACTGATGGGAGAAAACTCAGGATCTGTTCATTTTTCCTACTCCAGGTAGAGAGAAGAAAATGCTAGGAAAACTGATTTTTTATTATAAAAACCCATAGTAAGACATACTGTACAAAACAATGTGCCAGACGACAGTGTTACTATATAAGGCTGTATATAGAAGCCAAATGCAGAGATAGAAACCCTGCCTCCAGTCAAAACCACTAACACATATTGTCACAAAAACTGAGGGATGGTCTCAAGTTAATCAGGTTGTCCTGCATCAATCACTTTGACACACTGCTACAAATCGAACCTCAGAAAGATAGAAATCATCCCAAAAGAATAATACTCTTGTCTTCCTGTAAGGAGATCATGTTTGCATATACTGTAACTGTTGTTAATGTGTCCTGAGAGATCTATACATAATTTCTATAGCATCTAGATGGAGATGTCTCCTTAAGTGTGTGTTGAAGCATTGGATTTTTGTGATACACACATTCTACAAAGCACCCAGCATCAAAACCAAGTAATTTTTAATGTAGACTCAGAAAATGTTTTGATGTTCATTACAAATTCATGTTCCTTCAGTTTTATATGACAAAGATTAGATATAAACAATTAGATCAATAGATATGCTCAAGCCAGAGATCAGCAAATCTCATAGGCTGCCTGGAGGCCCTGGAAACTCCAACACAATACTCATCACCCTGCCCTGAAAGGAGGCCTCCAGACCACAGTTCTCAAGTTAGGAGAATGACTGCTTGACATCATGTTGCTTATGGTTTTCAGGCTTTATTTCATTTGCCATAGTGCTGACATGAATCTGGAATAACTCCATTAGGGATTGGTATGTTACTGGGTCAGCCTAGATTTGCATCTCTTGACAGTGATCTACACTCCCGCTGCATGGGGCCTTACTTGGTAGAACAGAGAGTGATAGAGCATGTTCAGACTTCTCATTTATTTACTGTCTCCTCCTGATAAAATAGTTACTAGCCATGGAGAAAAGAAAAACTTTTAAAATTATTACAGTAATAAAATTAATTGTGTAAGTTACACCTAAAAGTCAGACTCAAAACTTCTGAGAAGATAAATATTTATTGAGGTCTTTGAGTTTGTACAGATTTTTGTAATACAACAACTACATGAGAAAACACTTAGGTCTTCACCAATTCCAATTTTTTTTCTTTTGCTTCAAAATTACTTTTTTAGGCATTCTCCACAAACTACATGTAGATAATTAATTTTTTTATATTAGCATTTTGATTATGAAACTTCTTTGCAATTTCTGCAGCATACACTCTATTGCTGTTCCCTGGAGAAATACCATTAATTTTGTTGATTGATAATCCACCTGGTGATCTATCACCAGTTTATAATACAGGTCATAAGAATTTTTTTTGGACTTGCTAGTGTCAGGCATTTCAAAGCGCAAGAGTGCTATCAATACATCTCCTCCTCCAAAAGAAGCAGAGGCACCAAGGCGTTAAATTTCAGGGAAGGGAAGGGAAGGGAAGGGAAGGGAAGGGAAGGGAAGGGAAGGGAAGGGACGGGAAGGGAAGGGAAGGGAAGGGAAGGGAAGGGAAGGGAAGGGAAGGGAAGGGAAGGGAAGGGAAGGGAAGGGAAGGGAAGGGAAGGGAAGGGAAGGGAAGGGAAGGGAAGGGAAGGGAAGGGAAGGGAAGGGAAGGGAAGGGAAGGGAAGGGAAGGGAAGGGAAGGGAAGGGAAGGGAAGGGAAGGGAAGGGAAGGGAAGGGAAGGGAAGGGAAGGGAAGGGAAGGGAAGGGAAGGGAAGGGAAGGGAAGGGAAGGGAAGGGAAGGGAAGGGAAGGGAAGGGAAGGGAAGGGAAGGGACTTTGAATGTCTGGGAGAATGAGAAAGAAGAGACCAAGTAAGATTTTTCTCCCAGGGTACAAGATAACTTTAAAAGGAGTGTATTGTGCAAGCAATCAGAAAGCACAGCTTAGACTTTGCCCAGCATTTGCTCAGTTCTTGAAGCATCTCTCATGCAGTATTGCAGAGATATCTAAGCTCTCAGAGCTCTGTTTGTTTCCTGTGCTCATCTAAAATTTGAACTTTACCCAGGATGATCACCAGGGTGCCACTTGCACGTTTTGCTGTTCCATGAGCAGCTGGCGTGTGACTATCAAACCTTTACCCAGAAACACCAAAATTCTATTACATCAAGTGGCACATGGTCTGCGAGTTCAATATGTCACCCTTATTTAGTGAACTGACACAAATTTAAAGCAGCTCTCAAAATACTGAGGTGATTAAAGTAATTGTAGATGCAAGACAGGCTGCCAGATTCCATGATTTGAAAGATGTTTCTGTACAAAAAGCACTTGCACCAAGCCATACACGGAAATTTTTTTTTATAAATTTATGTGGTTCCTTTTTTTCTCTCTTTCAAATAAAAAGTCTGAAAGGCTAATGTTTATGTTTGAAAATGCATCCAAAACTTGTAGAGGAGGTCCCTGTGTTCAGACAAAATGTTGCTGCCTCCATTCACATTTTCCACTGTGATTTCACTCTTCTCTGTCTTTGATGTTGTTTCTGGGACCTTGAAAACAAGTAAGCCTATCTCCACTCAAGTGTGCCAGGAGTTCAATATCCTCTGCTACCATGCCAGTACCTACAGCTGAAAACTGCAGCTGGGGAGTAGGCAGAGGGGTGCAAGGGACATCCTGAGTTACAACCCCGCACAGCCCAACTTCCAGTTCTGAAATTAACGACACAGCAGTTAGCCAGAAAGCTTTACCACCAGTGTCAAATAACATCAAAAAAAATGGGATTTACGCACATGTCAGAGACTGATTGCAGCTTGTCAGACACTCCAGGATAAGTGATTTTAGAGCAATTTCTACAATTACCAGTCTTTTTGTTTGTGTGGACCACCATGAGCAGGCATCCAGAAATCTCACCACTCCATTAAGGACTTGGCATAATACACACACTTACATATACACATGCACATGCTCACACACACAGAAAAGAAAAAGTACTATAATGTCTGCAATTTCCTACTTCGTTGACTGGATAACATTTTTGAGACTGGTTCAACAGACACTGTGCTGGGTGATTAGTGATTATCATTTTTCTGCAGTGTTAGAGTACTTGACATTTTCATTCCTCAGTGACTTCGGTTAAAAACAAATAGGTCTACCTGCAGTCCACATCTGATTGCCAGATGGTTTCTGTGCCTACGAAGCTCCCATCTCCAAGTGAATTCAAATGACCTCACACATACATCTTCAAACATTGCTATCTGACCACAAAAATGTATGGAAAACGCAACATCTGTACATGTCTGCATCTTAAATCCCTGTTGTTTTACAAAATATATTGCTTGTCACCCTAAAGTCTAAAGTCTCTTAACGATCTGCAGGGGCCGATGTAAATGGTAGTCTATGACTTTAGAGGTTGCTTGTTGCATTAAACAATTTCATCTCAATCAAAGGTCAAGAGATACAAAACTATTCCTCTGAATCCACTGAAGCCAACAAATAGATTGTGTTAACTGCTCCTAATAGTTCCAAAACAACTGTGTGTGACTGCATGTCTCTATGCTGTGTGTGTTACTCCTGCGGCTGATGTGTCCAAGCAGATAAAATAAATTGGAGATCTTACGAAACCATCACTAAAACTGTAGAGTTGTTTGTGCCTACATGACAAAGCATTATTGAGTCACACAGCCTGTAAGATCTAGTGTTGTGTCAAGGGAATACCTTGTCATATCAACATCATTGTACATGTAAACCAACAAGACGGTAAACACAGGCCCACTTGAATGGCTGGATGAAAAAACAGATGGGATATCACAAACATTTTCCAAACTACAACAGACTTCTAGGCCAATTAAACATGGTTAGTTTTGAATGGGAGAGGAAATAGTTTTCTTTGCTGTTAAATGTCAAAAAAAAAAATTTCCTTGAGGCATAAAAAGCCCAGTTCCTTTTCGGAAACTTGCTAAAGTTAATCAACCCTGCATGAACTTTTAACCAAAACAAAACAACAAAAAAAGTCTGAATATATAGGTGAAACATAGAAGCAGGGGTTGGAGGGGAAGAGATATTGTGTTATACACTACTTAAATGAGTAAGAGTTTTTTCTCAAGACCACTTAACCAATATGCATGGGAAAATATTTGTTTGTTAATCTTAGCAGAATACAAAGTTGACAAAAAAAAAAGGGTTGCTTTATTATTACTACAGTCTTTTAAGTTTAAATGCAATAATGAGAAGTCAGTCTGAGATATATTTTCTCTGCAAAGCCAGTCTGCAACATTTACATTTCAGGCTCCTTTCCTTACTTTTTTTGCTTCTGGAGATAACTTAAATTTTGACACATGAGAACTGTGATTTGCCTTCTGTGAAATTCATTAAGATGACTGCTTACCAAGGAGGAAATGCCAGTCTAAATTATTTGTCCCTTCTGCTTTAGTGTGACTTAATTTTAAAAGGGAAGAAATCACATTTCAAAACACTCAGAATAGCCAGCCTCCACAAAGTTCAGGCATGCCAAGTTTCCTGCACTGATGCATGTTTAGCTCCTTTAAAAGCCTCCATCACCCAGCAAAGTCAATAGTGGCCATCAGGAAGTAAAGAAAACATTGGAGAAATTTGGTTAATCTATCCTAGTAGACGAGGTCATGACAGGACCACGTGGATAAATAGCAGAGGTATTATTTTCAGATGTAGATGTCCCAAGCAGGAACGAACCAGCTGGGGAAAGGCTTCCTTCCAAGTCCCTTGAATAGATGGCAGCTTTTGGCTAGGGAGAATGTGGGCTGGGATGTCATCCTTTTCTACCAGAGTCAGCTCAAGGGAAAGTGGAAGCAAACCATCACACACCAATGACACAGAGTAAACCTCTTTGCTACACCTAAGGGGCAGGAGTGCAGAGGAATGGGAGAAAGGAAGGGAAGGAGCTGCTTTTTCACTTGCATCTGTTTTCATTCTCATTGTCTTCCTTTGTCTAAAGGAGAGATGTGTATGAATTCTCAGCCTCCAGTTTGCAGTGTAGCTTTTTAGTAATGAACTCAAATGGGCTCCTTCGGTCTGCACACATGAAATCTGCCTGATTGCCATGCACTTTGATTCTTTGACAGTGTAGGGATTAACCACCTACTCTTTAAACCAAACAAATGCAGTCAGACCAATGCCCTGAAGGGTTTTTCAGTGATTCTGTGCCATCTGACATTTTAAAGTGTTTGGGCTTAGATTCCCTTCATACACTGGACTTGCAGCAGCAACCCGCAACAAAAGCATTTCCATTCCCTTGAAGCTGCTATTGCAAACACTTTTTGCACTGCTTGTCAGATGTGAAGAGAGGATGATATAATTGAGCCTGCTTTGAAAAAAAATCAAACTGACATAATATTGCTAGTAACTTGACAGCTTTATGTAAAGCCTTCCCCAGAAAACCCAAGCTGATCACACTGCTGAAGACAAGCAGAGGTTAGGGAGAAGGTTTAGGCTCTAGGACTCCTAGACTCAGCCTTTCAGAGGTTCAGCCATATTTAGCTTGCCCTTTGACATGACCCAGCCTTAAACAATAGCTTTGTGGGTATGCTAAATGGCCACATCTTGCCAGTTGCTGCCAAATTAATGAGCCCATGTCATTTTTAGTTTACAGTTCAGTCATAAAGCAGCCAAGTGGAAAATGAGGCAGGGACCGTTAAGGAGTGTCACGCAAATTTTCAAAGGGTATAGTCCCTAATTCCTCACTGCCTCTTTCAGAAGTCTCTAATCACATTCTCTTTCCTCCCCTTGCTTTCTTCAGATCCTCTAAAGATCCCCCTCACTGTGCAAAAGAGGCTGGCCGGAGAAACTAGGTGCCTGTGCCTTAATGTGAGAGAGTTGAGGAGGAGTAAAACGCAACCTGCACTCATGATTTGCCCAAAAGCTAAAGCGATCTGAGTGGTCACCTGAGCTTCTCAGCTCACTGCAGGGGGATATGGGAAGAGCACAAGCGTTTCATAACCAGAGCAGACAGAAGCAAAGGCAAGCTTTCATGTAAAAAGGGATTGTGTTAAAGGGAATTTGATCTAGAAATATCTCAGAAACAAGCACAGCGTAATTTTCCACTCCCTTACATCATTTAGAGGCAGGAGAAACTTTCTCAACGAAATCTATCTTCCCACCCCCACTCTCAAAACTGTTTTCTTGGTCTGTGGTTTGATAAAAAAACTAAAACTCAGTTCAGAACTGAAAAGCTTTCTGCTTCAAACCTTCAATGATACACATCCTGTGCAAGTGGTTTTACATGCTTTTAATCTGAAACCACACAAATCTTGCCAGCTTTCCAGTTTGACTTTGAAATTTTGAGCAGCTTTGCTCTTCCCCGTCTTGCTCATCTCCCACCTGTGGTTTACCTCCTCCTGACTGTTATACTGGCATATTTCCTCATTCTTAATCCTTCTTCTTCTATATCTTCTTTCTCCATTTCTCAGCAGCTGTGGACTTTACTCTTTCACTCTACAGCCTGAGCTTCTACCTTAGAAATGTCTCAGCTCCTCTAGTTCAACTGTTGAATTTTCTTGTGTTGTAGCCTTGCCTGGATGCACAGGACTCTTCCTCAACCAGTGTCAGGTATCGATGTTCGAGTTATCCTCAAACAGCCTCCCTATTCAACTCAATTTTGTCCTTGTTTTTAAAGCCTGTCTCAGACATGCCTCAGGCTCTCCCATGCAGTTTGTCTCTCTCTGTTCCTTGTTTTTTGTGATTGTCTAGCACTCTGTTTCCTAAGTCCCTCCAGGATGTAAGTGTATTCCTCGAAAATTTTTCTACGTTTATTCATTAGAACAAAAAATATTTTTAGTTAATGCTGTGTTCACACTCTTTTGGCTCGAGAGTAGAGAATGAATCTTTTTAGGAGGAATATTTGCAGAAGTAGAAAATTTGAAGTATATAAGTCAGACCATCCTCAGAATATGAATGCTGTAGCCCTAAATATGCGAAGAAACTCAATTCTAGGAGGTGCCTTCTTCCAATTGGGAAGCAGAGCAGTTGTCACATGACCTCTGTGCCCATCCAAAATTTGAAACACATTTCACATTTTAAACAGAGAATTTTCTCACGGAACCTCTAGCAAACCATTTACAGGCCCTGAGTTAGATTGTGGTGCTCCACCACATGCCCTAAATAGAGAGCAGCTCAAGGCCACACAGGAAGAACCAAAGAGATTGAGCCTGTCTAAGAAATATTCTTCCCCAGGGCTGCTCTGTATGTGTGGAGGTGAACAGTTGGCATAAGCTGCTAGGAACAAAAAGATTTAAGAGTACAGAAAAAGTTCCTCAGACTACTCCTGGCTGTCTTGTGGAGTACCTCATCATCCTCCTCCGAGCAAGCGTCCCCCAAAAGCAGGTATGGTCCTGCCCTCCTCCTCCAGCCAGGACCCTGTCACTGCACCACCACCCTCTGAATCTGAAGAAACGACTACCAGTTCCCAGCCTAGCCTTGTTCCCAGCTGTTCCAGGCACCTGTGTCTTTCTGGTAAAAATACTATTAAGCTGCTATTTAGCTGGTTTTTCCTTTTTATACGCCAGCCTTTGTGGTTACTTGAGCAGCAAGTAGACACCTCTCAGCCTTTGTTCCTCTGGGCTAAACAAGCTGAGTGATTCTAGCTATCTCTTGCAAGATCAATTCTCTCTCCCCTTGAATGTGCTCGTGGTCACCCGTTCTTGGGCTCTTTTCCTGCCTGTATTCTTTCTGACACACAGATGCTCAGGAAAGTCCGTCTTATTTCAACGGCTTCACTGATACACAACAAATTAACATGACTCCATTTTTATCTAGTAGAAATGCTTCTTTTGACATACATTCTGACAACATTTGACTCATTAATTGTTATATCATGCCTGTTTCTACTTTCCATTCCTGTTATTTTCAAATGACAAGCTTAAATTTTATCGCAAAATCCCTGTTACATACCAGTGAACACATGATCTTGCAATCTGCGCTAATGACTGTTATCCTATTTCTGTTACTTCAAACCCAATGTAATTCTGGATTTCTTGTTCTATATTCTGGCTCACTAAAATACTCTCTTCTTCCGTGTTGATAGCAAATGTCATTAGCACATTCCCATGCTTTCTACCAATGTCATTATTGCTGTCATTAATTAAATGTTTAAACAAGTTAGCTCAAGATTAATTCTTGAAGAGCTCTCTCAGTAAAGTTCACCCAGCCAAATCCTTCCCCTTTCCATATAACTCCTTTGGCTATCTTGTTGAATTTCCACTAGTTCTCATTGCTTCTCCACAGGAACGGATAACTTCTTGTGTGATACCACAGTAAATGCTTTCCTGAAACTGAGATAAAATATATCACTTTTATTTCCCTTGTACTTATCAAGGAAAATCATTGTTTTAGTCTGGCATGTTTTGTCTTTTTCTAACTCAAATCATATTTTTCAGTAACTTCCATGTGTATAACTATACCTCGTCTTAGAAATTTCTTGTAAAGCTGGCATACTGCTGAGGTCAGACTAAAATGACTAATTTTCCAGATTAACACTTTCCTTTTTCCTAAAAAAATGTGTACTATGTTTGCTCTCCCCTAGACAGGTGCTACCACATTTAATTTAACACGTTTGTTCAGGATCTCATTACCTGGAAGTGCAGTCTTACCTATCAGTTTCTTGGGAATTGAGGGAAAAGCTAACCCTTCCCAAAGCACTTTATGCTCACTGAATCATGTTCCTCCTGGAGATGGCAAATTTCTATGCTCATAACCTTATTTTTAATTGGCTACCCAGCCCCCACAAAACCAGCCTTACAGAAAAGGAGGAAAAACCGTTAGCTTTTCAAACCACATTCTGACTATATGAAGACTCAGCACTCCTTTCTCTTCAGCAGTATGTGGTCTTCCTATCTTTTTGTTCTTCCTCACTTTCTTTCCTCCCCTTCCATTTCTTTTTACATGGGTTCAGCTTTGATCTCAGCAGTTTTCCTGCCACTTCTGCACTTCTGGTTCTGGTACCTGCCACCCCATTACCTCCCTTGCTCTTGCTCACCATCTCAGCCCAATGTGCTAACCACACTCAACACAATGTGCTCCAATGCCTGTGCCCAAGCCATGTTTCCTCATCTTGTTTTCTTTTCCAACATTTTCAAACATCCTGGTGAAGTAGAGCATAACTCCTGAAGGCAGGTATTCTACAAGAAAGCAGAAAGTGCTGATTTAACCCCGTCATAGAGCTGTGGAGAGGGTTACAATCTTCCTTCAAGGACTGCTTTCGAAAGATATCATGAAAGTACTTGGAAACAAATTTGAGATAAATTGAGGTGGTTCCTATAGCCTGAGAGAAGAAGGGAGACCTCTAACAGGCGTGAACAGAACAAGTTACAAGTTACTCACTCCAGTCTGTACAAGGTCTTTCTCTCCTTCTCCCTTCCTCTCCTCTTTCTCTCTCTCTCTCTTCCTTTCTCTCTCATCTTTTTTCTTCCAGCTCCTCATCTCTTACCACTGTTTCTGTTCGGAGAATTTCCCTATAGCTGTTAGAAAGAAGCTCAGAATGGCATCCCAGATACTTCATTCTGAATGTGGAAGTGCAAGATAAAACTCCTAGACTCAGTGCAAGATACCAGGTCAAAGATGGTACAGGCAAATGCTAACACTGGTTTCAGTCACTCCTCCCAGTCTGCTGCAGGGAGCAGTGGTGTCGCTTGAATCCTCCACAGTTGTAAATTCTCCAAAACTATCATCACCCTTGGAGAGAAGTAGAGACTAGAGAAGGCAAAGATGGGCCACTTAAAAAAGAGACTAAATTGGCCTCATAGAGTTGCCACAACTGTGTAGATTCTAAGATACTGCAATAGTACCTACACCAAATAACTTTGATATTACTTAGCATCAGAGAAATTTAAACCACTGCTGTGGTACGAGCTCCCTGTGCACTGCTGGTGCTGCGTGTCCTACAGGGAAACACCCTTTCATCAGTGGTATAACTGGGTTTTGTAGGGAATCTGCCAGGGAGTGGGCACGTTTTTTTTTCTGTTAGCTCTTCCAGATGGACAATACCCCCCCCACTCCATAGCAGAGTGAACATCTGGGAACAGTAACTCCTGAAACAGCTAGAGCAAGAACTGCCAGAGCCAAAAAACCCAAAACAAAACAACAGAAAAACAACAAAAAACACAGACAGGTCTATGCTTTAAAATGCCTGGTGGACAATTAACTTTTTCTTCATTTGAAGACAAAGACCTCACTCCCGCTGATGATGCCATTTACAATACAGTCCTATTGCCCTGACTGAACACTTCTTTCCTTGTAGCTGAATTTTAGACTAGTCATACATCCAATAGTATATGAATCTTGACTTAGAAGGCTACAGGTGGCAATTTTTAAAGGCAAATAAATTTCTAATGACAAAATCTCATACTCAAATTTTCTGAAAAACTGTCCACTATACTGTATTTTCTCTCTTGGGGGTATTTTATTCCTCATATTTTGTCCTTGCCCACTCTGCACAGCAGCTACCAATTAGTGCCTTAGGACCTAGACTAGCATGGCATATTGGCTTGCCATCTACAGTCATTCAGCCATAAACTGAGAGGCTAGATTTGCTTTAGTCCCACAAATCCATAGAAGAATTTGGCCTCAATATATCCTAGAGAAATAGTATTTCAGAAAAATAATGCAAAACAATGTTGTCATTGGAAGCCTGGAACTGCTGCAAGTTAGAATTACTTGAGTTCTTTGGAGTGATATTTAAGCAGCAATGCTTGAATGCCAAGGAACTAGAGGCCAAAGAAGCTATTCCAAGTTGGATTGGGTAAGCACAGGGTTTCGCTTTAAAGCACATTAGTCAGACAAGTTCAGTCAAAAGTCGTACATAGGATTGTTAGCTGTTGTGTAGGGGTTTTCTCATGTATGTTGGCTCCTCAGATGCTGTAGAAGCCTTACTGAGCAAAACACTGAACAGCTGAAGATGGTTGTGATGGAAGCTTGTTTTTTTTCCCGCGCCTTCCTTACTATGCATCTGCTTGCTATTGGAATCCCACAAGAAAAAAAATCCGTTTTTACAGTCATAGTTTTGGGAAAGCAGTTCAGAAAAAGGAAGGGAAAAGTATTATGATGAAGCCTCCTTTTTCCAGCTTTCCTAATATTAGAGACAATGAACCCCGTGGTGTCTCACACAGTAAATAAGAGAAAGGACCCAGCAGTAATGAATAGCATAGTCATGCTAAAAGAATGTTTCTAACCCTAGGACTCCAAATTGTGAAATGGTCATACAACCTCAACTCTGCCCCTCGAATATGTTGTGAGAAAGTACCTAATTACCTGACTACTTATTAAACCTGTCATTGAAAGATATTCATTAAATTAATTAAAACATGATTGAAGCCAGAGAGAGCAGCATGTGAAGACCAACAGGAAGCCCTCATAGAACTAGGAGCTTAGGCTCATGTAGATATTGGCAACTTGCAGGGTCCAGACATCTCAGGGGCCAGAAAAGGCTCCTCGACAGCATGCTGATACTCCCAGTGACGAAGGGGCCCACAGCACTGGAGAAAGGAAAGGTCTAGAGTAACTACAAAACTTGACGGTAATTTGATTGCATGTGAAGACCACAGAGACAGGACCTTTTGAACACAAGGCAAGCTGCGATCAGTGTAACCCAGCAGACAAGCTGCCTAGCTGAATGCTTCACAGATAGATCCGACTCACATTGAATCCTCCATGGATAACCCAGCAGCAGGAGCTTCACACACTATTGCCTTGTTCTTCTATCCTTCTCTCAGCATCTGTTGTAATGTATGAAGCTACATGGACTTCATTTTGACTAGCTAAACCTTGTATTTTAGGTTCTTCTTACTTTATCCCAAGTGCACCGGACAAACTAGGTTAGAGCCTAACTCACTACAAGTGTAGCAGACAGACTAGGAAAAACAGGCTACGGCAGACCACTCCTCCTAGGCAGTGAAGGAAAAAGAAACTAAGCGCATCTTCCTGCCTCTAACATTATGGCTTTTCTGCTCTTTTTATATTATTTTCATACCTTGTATCTGAAGTAACTTCTGAAATCAGGTTCATATCTAAGTTACCTTTTAATTAACTGTTTTTCTACAGTGGTCTGAGGATGAGCTGCTGTTCAGAAGCAATACTGTCAACATTCCTATAGAAGGAAAGAGGGAACAAACACCTCTTACCTTAGACTCACTCTCTCGTGCTGACAGTCTCAGCTTTCAGCTGCACTTGCCTCCTGGATGGCCTGCAGATGTCTTTGGGAAGAAAGCCCAAGCAATCATTTTGAACTCGCCTTAGGCACAGAAGCTTCTACGAATGTCTTCTGTACAATTTTCTGCTTCTGTACTCAGTTAGAAGTGTTATTCAACACTAAAGCTAAAGGACTTGGAAGTTATGTCCATCGTATAAATTTTATTTTAAATTACCTGGTTCTAGAACTAGATTTATGCTTCATACACATCAGTGTTTCTCAAGATATATCTGAAGTGAAAGCTCCACTTCAAAGCCAAGTCAAAGGCGTGTGTGACTGCATCAACATAAATTTTTTTCCCCAGCCTCCCCAGTTAACTGTGGTGACCAGGTCAGCACCGTGGTGGCAGGTTAACATGTTGTCATGCACTTCTTCAGAGCAGATCCTCTCACCAGACAGGTAACAGGGCTGCACTATCTTGTTATGACATCTGCAGCAAATCCTCTTTCCATCCCAAGCAGGGGACTCCAGCTTCCTTCACTCTCCCTGGTCTGAGACCTCTGGCTCACTTTGCTGTTTTTAACTCACTCTGTAGCCAACTGTAGATAGATATCAGGTAATTCTGATCAAGCTGTCTTCATTTCACAAACTGCTGGCCACTCTAAAGCAGAAAGGGAGTCTGGGAATGAACTTGTTGGAGTAAGAGTCAATAAGAAATAAAAGCCAAGAATGAGTTAAGGTCCCAGTTTAAAAAGGGCTTTTCTTTCCTTTTTTAAAAAATGAAACAACAAAAGAGAACCTCTAGAAGGGAATTACTAGAAATTGGTATTTCATAAACATGGAAAAAAATAATCTCTTTCTTCAATGCTCGCCTTCTCTGTACTCACTAGTAGCTGGGCTTGGTTACAGATCTGAAATTACTGATTAGCATCTTGGACTTACACAAATACACAATGCACAAACAAGACTGGCAGTGTATTGCAAGCAGAGATATGTTAATGATTATCAAGATTATAGCTTGATTTAAAATGAGAAAGCCATAGACACACACCTGATAAGGGAATGCTCACATCTCAGTGAACTGGAAGTTTTCTCCTGGGCACAAAGGTCTGCAGACTCAATACTGAGTCAGATGGACAAGCTGTTTGCTGGACTGGGTATATGATAAGGTGGTTTAACTTAACAGGACTAGCACAACTGCTTGCTTTGGTCAGATGGCAATGTACTAGACCTCCCTCTTAGGTGTAGCTCTGAAGGAGTGTTGTTTTTCCCTCCTGTTTACTTTGAAAAGCCAACCAAGCCGATCTAATAAGAAGCGGACCCCTCTGAATTACAGTATGCAGCTTGTATGTACATTGGTACAAACCATGTGTTTGCTTCAACTATGTCATGCTGTAATAGACAGGTCTTTCATCAACAGCATGAAAAACAGAAGAACCTGCCAGAGTCAAAAAGGCATCTTTGTCTTCAGATCCCAGACCTTTAGTGGTAACATGTGCTATTGCCTCTAATACTGCAACTGGTGTACCCATCTGCTCCACAGTGTGTTGCCACAGGTGTAGTTTGTTGTTGTTTCTGACCCTTTATGTAGGCTCATCTAAACAACCAGACAAGTGTCTTTTTGTTTCACAAATGTTGTGAAGTCTGTTATTTTCCCTGCAGTGAGTGCTTTGTGTAGCAAGAATCTCATGCAAAGAATTACTGAAGTACAAACAAAGATCCTCAAAACATAGTTTGATCACTCTTGCAGTCACAGAAGTTGGTCTTGAAATTTATGCCTTGAAACACAAAAGAAGTTGGAGAGCATGAGATCCATTTGGCTAGCTAGAAGAGAAAGCCACTGTTACCCTAAAAATTATAGCTAATTGGGTAGGATGAATGGTTGCAGAGAGTGAAAGACAGAGGAACGACTACAAAATTCAGATAAAATGTGTAATCTCATCACACTCTATGCAGAAATTAAGCCCTGTAGTACTTTTGCAAACATTGGCCCGTGTCCAGCAAAAAAAAAGGATGAAAACTCTAAACCCCAGCTTTGAGGTTTGAGGGGTCATGGACACTGCAGAAAGGCGAAAGGTGCTGCTGAAATATTCAGTCTTTTTCTGTGTGTCAAGTCTGGAAAGGAAAAATATACAAATAACATAGAGGCAAAATGGAATAATCAAGCATAACTCCTCACTCTGAAAAACAAAAGGGCCACCTTGCAAAAGCATGGATGAGGAGATAGATGGAATTATGATATTTTACAAGATGAGAAAACAATTATAGAAAACATTTTCTACTGCTGCTTACACCATTGTAACTCTGAGAAACAGTAATTGATTGACTGCATGGGAGCTATATGGGTCTGTGTGTCAGGTTTTTGTGTTGCTAGACAACATATTGCAGTACATGATTGGGTTTGACTAATTTGCTCATGTGCTTTTGCTGTCATCCTACAAGCAGGTAATATGTTTTAAAATTACTGATATCTCCTAAGGCTGTGGAATAGGTGACACATGAAAACTGAGAACTATATGTGTAATTAGAATAGTCTCAATGGCATTATGCTTCTGGCATAGCTGGGAACTGAAATGCCTTCTTTGGCAGAAGCATCTTAAGTCTCAAATGTGAAAGGGTTTATTGCCAATTAGTACTTTTACCTTCCTAATGGACTAATGACTCTCCAAAGATAATCAGCGGGTGCAAGACAAATGCTATCCCTATATTACAAAATCAGCAGAGTTAGACAAGGATTGTGCTTGACATACTTACTTTTTTTTCTTGTGGTCTGATGACTAGACCATGGCATCAAGCAACAGTCCGACAGTTTCCAAGCGTGTGACTCCCAGCCACTTGCTAGGAGCTGGTGTGGAGTTTGTGGAACATGCAGTTCTTTCTGTCTTTTGTGGTTCTGGCTGTCATCATTGCAGAGATAAATTTGGAGCTCTACAGAATCCAGCTTCACTGTCTCTTGGGGTTTGTTAATAAATAGGAGTGGAGCCAGCTTTTGGGAGCAGAGCCACCAGCAAATGCAGGGTGGCTAAATACCATATAGTAAGGCCTGGCACTGGGAAAATGGGAAATTTAACAAAGCAGGGATGAGAGGTATACAGAGGAACCAAATTAGCCAATACCAAAGCAGCAAATTAAGAAACAAAGAAAAATAAATTGCAAGAAAACATACAGAGAAGTAACAAACACGTACTGCATTAGAAACAGCTACAAATACATGCTCTCCAAAAACAAATTTTGTTTGCAAATCAACACTCTAGTTACTACAGAAATGTTACATATCTATGTCGGGGAGGAAGAATGTCCAGAACTTTCCGCTATTTGGATACATGAGTATGAGAAGTGCAATACTGCATGAGACTACAGGTTTTTATGGCTGAGAGAGGAGTCTTTTTCTGCTTCTGTCTGAGTGAACATACTGAGGAAAGGAGTATGAAATTCAGGGCAAGGATAAAGAGGTCCTGCTTTGATATCCTTTACTTTCTGGTAAACGCCACCCTGGAAATTTTCTGAGCCAGAAGTTGGATCTGGATTACCATGAGGAACCCTCTCTAAAACCATCCCCACCTTGCTCGATCTTTGGAGCGACTTACTGGGGCTTTGTTCCTGCCACATGTTTGCCATTGAATTATGCCTTCTGTGAAAGAGTCTTTGAATTAGATGGTTTTCACCTTGTTACATGAGTGTCATTGTACTTCACTGTAGAAATTTAAAAAATCCCTGTGACCAGATGATCTCTACATAATTTGAGTGAAAGCCTAGCTTCTTGATTTATAGAACTATTAAACTAAAGAAAGTCTCAAAGAAGTTTTTAACTATCTCTAAAACATCGTATTTTCAGTTCTCAAATTAGGGAATCCTATAAATCATGTTATGTGCACAGGTAAAACAAGTATAGTAGTCAGTAAGTTCACAGAGTAAAACTTTTTAATGCTTTTGTCAGTAAACTTAACTCTAAGATTAACCTGAAATAAATTGTAAGGAATTATCAACATAAAGTGTGCTTAAGGAAATTAATCATCCAGTGTAAAGTTTAAAAAGAAAAAAATGTAAACTTTAAGACAAAATGTCAACTACTTTGGGCTGCGGACAACATTTCTAAATTGTCATAGAATCATGGAATCATAGAATGTTTTGTGTTGGAAGTGACTTTTAAAGGTCACCTAGTCCATCCATCCTGCAATAAGCAGGAACCTCTTCAACTAGATCGAACTGCTCAGACCCCCATCCAACGTGACCTGGAATGTCTCCAAGGATGGGGCAACTGCCACCTCCCTGGGCAACCTGTTCCAGTGTTTCACCAAACTCATCATAAAGAATGTCCCCCTTATAGCCACATTAAACCTACCCTCCTTTATTTAAATCTGTCACCCTTTGTCCTGTTGCTACAGGACCTGATAAAAAGTTTGTCTCGTAGTCTTACAAGCCCCCTCTAAGTTTTGAAAGGCCACCATAAGGTCTCCCCAGAGCCTTTTCTTCTCCAGGCTGAGCACCACCAACTCTCTCACACTATTCTCGTAGGAGAGGTGTTCCATCCTTCTGATCATTTTTGTGACCCTCCTTTGGATGTGCTCCAACGCGCCTATGTCTTTCTTGTGCTGATGACTCCAGAGCTGAACGCATCACTCCAAGTAAGGGGTCTCACCAGTGTGGAGCAGAGGGGCAGAAACCCCTCCCTCGATTTGCTGGACACACTTCTTTGGAAGCAGCCAGGGTTTTGATGCAGGATACAGATGATTTTTGGTCTGCGAGCACAATTTGCCAGCTCACATTGAGCTTTTCATCCACCTCTACCACCAAGCTGTTCTCCTCAGGGCTGCTCTCCATCCCTTCATCACCCAGCCTGTATTGATATTGGGGGTTGCCCCAACCCAGGTGTGGGACCTTGCCCTTGGTGTTGTTAGACCTCATGAGGTTCACATGGGCACAGGCCCACTTGTCAAGCTTTTCCAGGTCCCTTTGGGTGGCATCCTGTACCTAAGGCATGTCAGCTCCACTACTCATCTTGCTGTCATCTGCAAACTTGCTGAGGGAGCGCTTGATCCCACTGTCTGTGTCATTGATGAAAATATTAAACACTAGTTGTCCCAGTATGGACCCCTGAGGGACACCACTTGTCATTGATTTCCACTGGGACATTAGGACATTGACCACTACCCTCTGAATACAACCATCCATCCAATTCCTCATCCACTAAACAGTCCAGACTCAGAGAGAAGGATGTTGTATGGGAGCTTGTCAGAGGCCTCACAGGAGTCCAGTTTGAAGACATCCACATTTCACTAATTTTTCCCTCTTTTACCTAAAATATTAGAACATTTCTGAACCCATTTTATTCACTTAATGTATACAAACTATTTTTTTACTAGTGATGCATATAAAGAGATGAAAGGAATTTAAATACAAAATATCGCTTCTCCTTTCTTAGTTTACTCAGAATTCCAAATAAAAACTTGCTTTAGCCTGTAGCTGCATACATCTGTCTAAAGTCTAAATGATTTGTGTGCATGAGTATGTACACGTGTGCATAAAAGGGCCCACGTGCATGAAAACTGGAACGAAGAAGTCCCCTGTAAAAAAAAATAAACAGTATAATACCACCTGGTAAAGTTAATATTCACTTCTGAATACAGATCACTGAAACCCAACCCTTTGTGGCGAAAGCTGAAATACATCTTTTGTTTAATACAGTCCTAACTACATACGTATTATAAATTAAATATGAAGGATCTCGTGTAGGTGACTAAATATGCTTATGGGTATCATACATTGATTACATAACCTAATAAGCTGCTGCTGTTAGCAACCTGTGAACTTCTTAATGATGCTGACTAGACTCTTCCACAGGCATAAGATATTGTGAGAACTGTTGAGATCTCTGTTTCACTGTAAACAGAAGAAAATCCAAGGTGCATGCTGAAATCATAATGCATTTGTCAGATGTTTTTTTGATGATGGCATGGCAGAGTAGTGGAAAGATTATAGTCAGACAATCAGAACCCTTTACTGAGATTCTTGTGGCTGTTGCTATCTGCGCTGTGAGGAAGCAGAAAGAATGAGATTTCAAAACTAAGTCAATAACAAACAAAATGGTAGAGGTGACTTCTTGGAGACTCCATTCTATGACCAGTTAAACAAAGCAGGCCTAAAACAAAAATATCTCTTCAACTAGGAAGGTCATTAAGACATCAGGATGCCTCAGAAAAACAGGAACATGGGGCAGAATAAGGACAGCAGAAAGAGCATGCAGGGAAAGGCTGGGGTATTACACTGTGCAAGGGATGCTCTTGGAACTCAGGACCCTGAAAGCTGCTTTGGCGAGCCAGTTTCAATCACTTTCTATCTCCAGACACTTTCCAAATCATGACATATTTCTGTTGCTTTTGGACTCAAAATGGCAGTGACTCCAGAGAAAATGAATTCTAGCAGCAGTAATACTGCTTAGACTTCTGATCTCAGTACATTGGACTCCTTTTGATACCTTTTGCTGTCTGGAAGATGACCCACACAATTCCAAATTTATAAATGTTATTGTCAACAGATTCTAGTAAATATATATTCATACACACACACTTTCAAATATTTTTATTGTATTTATATGTATATATGCTTAGAAAATAAAGTTGGCATAAATATATAGAGAGAATATACCCAAATAACGATACACTCTGACCATAGGTGTTTATGAAAACCTGCGCTGTCTGAACTAATCTCCCTGTCTATACTGGTCTGCTGCTCTGACTCTGGATCTAGAGCCTATCCGAAGGATTTATGGAAGACCCCACACAAGACAAATAATTATCAAAGCAATCTGACTGAGCAAAATTGTTTAACTGATGGCAAGCTGCTTCACACTGTGCTGTATTGTGCTTTACCAATCAAATGCCTCAGTGGTTAAAATGAATTCATTGAGCTCCAGATGGATTAAACAGGCTAGAGCACACTTAGCCTCTCCTTACGCAAAAGGAGAAGATTTTGTTCAAATGTTGACTTGCAACATGTCAGGAAATGTTTTCTTCAACTAAGTAATCTCATTTTGAAGCAAGTTCTGTGCCAGAAAAACAAACACTACAACTTTTCTGCACATGGGCAGTAGTTGCATGCAGGATACAATCTTATGATTTCTGGGAGGCTGCTCTTGAAAGCCAAGGAATTTATATTTATAACAGGATCTAAGCTACAGAAGTATTAGGCAAATTCTACTTTCCATTGCATCTGTATACAACTATCATAGCCAATGCATTTCCAGCAGATGTACACGGATTTAATGATCATAGCCTAGAGGATCTAATGTGAGCCGATGTCTTTTATATCGGTGCTCTCTAGTGAAGATTAATGAGTGCATAGACTTTTTCTTTACACAGTCTTTGTTATTTATACTCCTTATATGCATCTTAATTCCTAAAATAACTTTTTTCCCTCAAATCAGAAACTAATTGCCTCGAATAAAAATAATCAGATGAGTATTATAGAATATAACAATAAACATGTCTTCACTGGTCTTTACTAAGGAGATCAGAGATACAAGATACCCATACTCTTAAAATGTATTAAAAAAAAATCGAAGAACAGCACCACTGTCAGAAAAAGGAAAGTTACAGAAAATAAATGTGCGAACTAGTTTTATCTCAGCTTCAAGTGCAGTGACTGGAGGTTGACAACATGCATCCCAAAGTCAATGTGATTACAGTAAAAATGATTTTTGGCCTTGTGACAGGGAGTTTGGCATAGTTAAATGAGACCTAATGAAAATGTTTTCACAGGTCTTTCTGATGGCATAACTGGCCAAGAATTATGCATGACTACTGCCTTTATCCAGTCTGAGAGCCCAAGTAGCACACCATTATGCTATGCATACATCTCTTGGGAACTTGAGGGTATCACTGTGCAGTTTTGCATACCTGGCTGCAGTAGCTGGCATGCAGGAGAAAGAGACGGGGCTCATCACTCTGCTGTGGCACACGTAACAGTGAAACAACACTCTCGGAGTGTGGCCACAAAGGTGGAGGAACCCAGGGAAATAGAGCGAATATCTGTACATCTGTACAAAAATATGTTCCAGGTCAGCTTTTGGCCCCTTGATCAAGTTTTAAAGTGCACAAGCTAGGGTTAGTTTGGGTTTGGGTTTTTTTTTTTTGGAGGGGGAACAAGTGAGTCAGCACTTCGTTTCCTATTTTCTCCAAATAAAAACATGTATGATTTTCAGTTTCTCACAATGAAAAGAAAAAAGTAAACAATTTTTTAAAATGTGGATACCTTAGATACCTACTGTATCTATCGATTTGTTCTTGCTGTCATGCAGAGGTGAAATAATTCAGAGAAACTGGTAATCTGCCAGTTGCTCAATACCCCAGGAAGCAAATCTATTAAGGTCTGTTGGAAGTTTTAGAAGCAGATGATCTGATCCATCCCTACTGCTTTGAGTGGAAACTCAAACATGCTGCAACGTCCTTTGCAGAGTTAGTGCTGAGAAAGGCTCATGACACACCACAATTCCCTGCTGCTAGTCTTAGACCACCTCATCTTTTGTGTGATCCCACTGAGGCCAAATACCCTCGCAGAACATTATACACCTGCTGATGCTCTGATTCAAGGGCTTCAGCCACACCTATTCTGAAAACATAGCCCAGGAAACAGACTTAGTCATGGTCCTTGACTGGTGCATGTGTTGATATGAGCCTCGTAGTGTGTTGTGGCATACAATGAGTGCCCTCTAGCAAAAAGCCTGATGGTATTGTCCATACAGAACAAGAAATACAGTCGCCAGCACAGGCAGACTGTGAAATTTCAGGGTTTCCTCCCATCTTTCCCGGTCCTGGACTTTGCACAGATGCTTGAATGCAGACAAGTATTAAATCACTTTGAAAATGAAGCAAATCTGAATTCAAGTGCAGGAAGAGGCTTGCCTCCATACGACAAGCTAGAAGTGGGGAAGTAGCGAAGCCATCTCCCAAGAATGAACAAAAGAATTACTAAGAGCATTTAATCAACCAAGTTACAACCTAATATAGAATTACATAATCACAAAATTGATTTTTAATTGAAGGTTAAAAAATAATTTTGAAAGATGTTTTAGATTTTCAAGGCACTGTGAGATCCTTGCATTTTAAAGAGAGGTAACAGCTCCTTCACGGGAAAGAGAACTAGTACGTACCAGCTACTGGATTCAAGTTGTTACCACTGCCCTGCACAGTAATCTGTCTGAAATAACGCCTCTCTTTGGTTTTGTTTTGCCTCCTATCAAAGAAGTCTGAGCAAAGTCAGTAGGTCTTCTTGCCTGAAACTGGCTGTTTAGCTAAGTGTAAAGCCTCATTTTGCTGTCCGTGCATAGGGTTTAATTTGCTCTAACCTTTGCCACAGAGATGCTGCAAGGAGTAAGTGTTGGTTTATGTAGGATCCCATTAAGAAGTTGGCAGTGAACAGTGTGGGTGGTAGTGCAGATAAGGCACAGCTAGCTTAGTAACCTCTTTTCCCAACAAATTTCTGTGTTTTGCTCCAGATAAACTGTCGAGTGCAGAAAGTACAGTCCCAGAAGTTAAACACATACACAAACATATGCTTTCTGTTTCACTTGCAATGCAGGATGCCCTGTTCCTACAATTTGCAGAGACAGGGATTTGTTTCAATGGTTTTAACTGTGCCACTGCTTGTTCTCAGTTTCTTGTTGCTTTGATCATGAGTTTCCAGCTCTGCCTGAGTAAGTCGTATCCTCTAAGTTGGATTTTCCTCTTGCCTGTGCTGGGCCAAAGCATCCAAATGACCTTTGATTTTTTCCCTCTTCTCTCTCCTTTTTTTTCCCTTTGGCCTTTTTTTTTTGTTTTATTTCTGACTCGCCATATGTGAGATAATTGTGCCCATAGGAATTCCTTTCAGAGTGCCTAAGCACAAAAGAAAAACACCGGACCGGCTCTTTTTCTAGAGCAGTACAAACATTTCCTTAAACCTAAGTGTCTCAGGAGGGGCATTGACAGAAGGATCCTTTCACCCAGAAAGCGCACTCTGCACTGAGCTGCCGGTGAACCCTCAGCCACCTCCTGCATTTTGACGTCACTGAGGGAGTGAAAGTTTTGCCAATAAAAGTAGTCACGTTCTTTTATTCCAGCTTTATGACAATGGAAGGAGACTGGACCCGATCACACCATGGCGGGTTTTATTAATGGAAAAATGTGCTAGGGGCCAGTAACTCTTTGGCAACTTTGTTCCTTTGACTGCCGTCCCCCTGCATTACACCTGGTAAATGGAGAGCTGCAGGCTGTCCTCTGCAGTGATAGCTTTCCCATCTTAATAAAATCCCTAGTAAGAAGCTCTGGTCTAACATTAGGAGCTTGCATAGCTTGGGGAAGGCAAAGCAGATCTTAAAACCACCCATCTGATTTGATAGCTGCAAGGAATCATGCTAAGAAAATATCCCTGTCCTCTGAACTCATCTTATTAAGGGAATAAATCTGATTTCTTCTTTGAGCTCTCCTCCCCTGGGGACTGAACCGCTAACCCCTTGGTTTTAATGGATGAATTATGTCCCTGGACAATAAAACACAAATTTTAGTCCTATTTTCAGCAATTTCCAAGAAAGTCAGTTGTACCCTCTCCCCAGCACAGCTGTGCTTCAGAATGTTTCTCTCTGTCACTGCACTAACAAGAAATGTAGTAGCCAGGTAGCTTATCAGGAGGTGATTTTTCCCAGGTTCAGCAAACTTGTGTGGTAAGAAAAAGAACTTTTACATCTGAAACCCACTTTGTGGAAAAGGCAGACAAGCATTGCCTTCATCCCTTTCCTGCTCTGTCACTATCACTGCCAGCAAATACCTGGAACTTGTGCTTCAAAGCAGGAGTTATCTCCATTCTGTGAACCGCTGTGTAATGATAGTGACTGAGGGACTTTTTCTGTTTCAATGGCCAAGCCAGCTTTAGGGAGTAGCAAAATCAAAGTAAGGAGCAAGACAGGCCAGAGTTTGGCTGGCAGGTAAGAAAGAAGTGAGAAATAGTAGCTCATTGGGAAAGAAGCTTGTAGAGGGGGTAAGTTGCCCCTTCTTGCTCCAACAAGCAAGTTGCAAAACAGGCTACAGTACTGAAGCCCTAGGAGCTCCTTCCCTCTCTGCTTTGGGATGCAAGGGTAAGCACCAAGCACCCTCAGTGCTGTCAGAGGTCACCCAAGTTGGCTAAACTGCATTCTGAGCAGTACACTCCTGAAAGCACTTCCCAAGGAGGCTGCAGATTCTCCATAGAAGGTGTTTGCAGCACAAAGATATTGTCAATAAAAAAAATCTGAAAAAAAAGCACAGCTCTGCTGGAGTTAGTGCATTACTTTTTATTCATTGATAACGTCCTGGCATGGAACAACAATAGAAACTTGGGGGAATTTTAAAAAGCCAAGGGTTCAGCTTCCCAAAGACTGTTCATTTCCTTTAGTCGCTGCTTGTAGCCCTGTTCAAGGCTGCTGTTCACAATAACGGGCTGACATAGGAGTGTCTGGACCTGCTCCATCTCTGAGCCTGGTATTCATTCCAACCATAATCAAGTCTTCAGATACTGCAAAGAAATCTGACTTAATTAAAAATGCATACTCTTTTAACCCACTGGCACAGAACCATGAAAACTAAACAGACAGAAAAGCCCTGGGAAATAAAACCAGGGTGCATCCGAGGGGTTCTGCATGCCTGCTCTAGGGACCAAGTAGCGTAACTCTCTAACTGCCAGGAGGCTCCAGGATGTACACCAGCACGACAGCCCACCTCCAAATGTTCTTTTTATTCTGGGGGATACCAAGAGCTGGCAGGCTTGAAGAGGCCAAAATTTATCTGCAGGAATGTTCCTGTTATTTTTTGACATCAAATTGAGTTTAAAAAGTGATTGTAGGTTTAGAAAACAGTATATTTAATTTCACAATATCTTTGTCAAACTTTTACATCAAAATTAGATACAGGACTTTTCTTCTCTTAAAATTTACATGTACCTCACATACATAAGAACCCTTCCTGCCCCGCAGAGTTCAGAAAATTCTTAGCTTTATCTGTCTACAGTAAGATTGTATTCCTTCATCTGGAGCATTTTTTCACCTCAACAACTACCCTCACAAACACACACTGCTATTAATTATCTATTTCTTCGTTTTTTCCCCTTTGAAGAGGAATAAAAGCCCATGCTTTAGGTACACTTTGGGTGTGACATTTTTATTCCTGTTTTTATTTAGAAAAAAAAAAAAGGAAAGATTTCATTTGAGTTAAATATCTCCAATATTTGCAGCTGAAGAAAACAGATTTCAGAAGAATCCTTGCAAAGAGACTGTACAGATAAGAAAACAACAATGTATTCCTCTTTGTCTGTAATAAAACACCTCTCCCTCTGAAAGCATAGCACTGTAGTTAACTAAGTCTTTTTTAAAGTGCACGGAAAACCAATTGTATTGAAATATGGCGTTTGCAAGAGGCAAGTGTGTCCAGAGATTTGGAATGTTTATTACATGGAGCCAGATTCATATAGATATATTTGATATATGTAAGTTTTATTGGGGAGGGTAGGATGGATATAAATGCTAATGTTTCTAATATGCCATTCAAGTTATTTATTTCAACTTGAGATCAGAATTTATGGAGTGCTATTAAAATGTCTTGGATGTGTTGTATCTTGATTGGAAATAATCTCGCCTTTATTTTTATATTATTTTTTACAAGTCGAGGAAGAATGTTGTGTAACCCAGCACCTGAGTGAGTTTATCAAATAAGAGGCGGCAGCCGGAAAACAGGAAATCGCATGAGAGCGCCCAATTCCTGGCCGGCAGAAGCACGTTAACCTTTCATTCATGTCACTGGGTTTAATACTCCGACTTTGTAGTAAAAGCGCCTTCCCCAAGCCCGGGTTCATAAAAGTGTTAGTGGTCCTTGATGTTCCCAGCAGAGGATAGTAAGGAAAACACAGCTTTGAATAGCTCACATTGACTGCAGCTAACACAGAGCAGGAGGGTCAGCACCATTTCCCAGCCCAGAGCCACTGCTGTAGGACTGAGCAGCTATTCGTAGCCACTGGACCCTCTCCAAGTCGTGAGTGTAAATTTACTTGTATCATCTCTGCAGAGAGGAACTGCGGTCCCCAGTGCCTCCCGCTTGATTCGGATAGACTGTTTATTTGTTTAGCCCTGTAATGATATTATCCACAGGGCTAGAGCCACACAGGGAGGATTAAGAATTCCTGGAGGACAAGCCGTATGTTTATTACCATGACTGCCCCGTGTGACACAAGCCAACAGTCGCTTATATTTGTTCTTATCCTCTCTGAAAACCTGGAGCTTGCAGCCGAGGGGCGAGGGTGTAGGATCAATCTCGCAAAGGCACAAGGCGGAGAGGCTGTTACAGGGAAAGTGGTGGGATTAGCATGCTGGAATGCTCCTTCCCCGGCTGTCTGCAAACAGCTCTCTCTCGGGGTGCTTTCAAATGTAAACGACGGGAGGGACAACATCAGAGACTGAAGTCTTTCGAACAAGGATAACACTCACAAACCTGTGTCTTTAACCTATCCTTCAAGACCATTTCATTAGCCATGCCACTGAGATTTTATCCTTTTCTAAAAAGCCCTGTTATCTAAAATAAGAAACTAAAAAACAGAGACACAAAAAGCTTTTGCATGTGTGTGCATAAGACCACCGAAAGGGAAAGAGGGGCCGAAAAAGGAGGGAGAAGGGTTTTTTCCTTTTGTTTTCCTTCTTTTTTTTGTTCCTTTTTTCCCCCTTTTCTTTTATTTCCTATCTTAATAAATATTTAATCATGGAAAGGAAGAGAAAGGCCAAAAGTAACAAAGAATTCTAGGTTGTTTAGATTGCTTGGGAACTCCCTCTCTGCAGCTGACCATTGCTACATGTAGGTTAATTTCCACATGGAGCTGGAGAAACTCTATCCCTGGTTTGTGAAGCATAGGTCAGCCGAAGCATGTTAATGTGTTTAGCATGTGCGCTTCGCGGAGGTGCCAGACCACCACCGTGCACGAGCAGAAGCAGCAGCAGCCATGCTCCTTGGGGGTAGTCTAATAAAGACTTTAAGGAAACAAGTTGATAAAGGTTTCAGTTCATGCACCGTACGGTCTTTGGACATCGCAGCCTTGCAGTCCTTCGGACCCAAGAGCTGGGAAGTCTCTCGGCTGTTTATAGCAGCCCTAGAAGGGAGAATGCCGGTACCGCAGCCTGCGCGGTCGAGGGCAAAGCGGGGGCAGCCCTGGTGCTTTTGCTTCCCGGGGGCACCAGCCGAACCCCCCCAAAGCTCCAGGGCATCCCGAACCCCCGCGGTCCCCCCCACACGGGCATCTTCCCCTCTTCGGGAAGCCTGAAATGTTTTCGGGTCCTGTGCCCTACCCACTTTTGAGCCTCGAGCCCAGCTGGAGGCTTGGGACGTCGTGCGAAACTCCAAACGAGATAAGAGCAAATAAAACTTTATGAGTCTATTCCTATAGCCCCACACAATGCAGGCTAATCAACGTCTCGTCTCTCGCTCGGGGATGAGCTGCAAGGCATGTGGCGCCCGGGCTGACACGCTGCTCCTCTCTCATATTTTATTTTACTTTCTTCTGAAACGACAGACACTTATTAAAGCACTTTTAAATAATCAAAATATTTGATGATGAGTATTTATTTTGACAAGGGTTTTGGTTTGGCTTTAATCTTCCCGCTCAACTATATGGACTGCAGTATTAATTTAGTATAAACCTAAATGTGGTTGAGATTATTCTGCCTTGTCTCTGAATTTCAGTCGGGAGAAATTCCTCTGGTAGATGAACAGTCACAAGCACATTTCTTTCCATTTTCCGGAGTGCTTCGCCATGTGTTCCTCGGGGCCGAAGGAAGCCGAGCATTGTTCTAGAGGAAAAATATCCCTCGAGCAGATACATCCCCTCGTCGTATCTAGAAAACAAGGACATCCACGTGGTAATCCGCCGTAATCCCATCCCTGTTGTATTTAAAGCACAGAGGCCAAGCGGCGCTGCACGTCGAGAATCAGGGAAAGCCACGAACGGGGTGGAGGGGAAGCCGAAGCACTCGGACCCCTGCCCGGGGAACGGCCCCCAGGTTTGGGCAATCGCCACCCAGCAATTCTTTTTCTTTCCTCCGAGCCTGGGCGCTCGTTTCTGTTTTTAAAGCTTTGTCGGCAATCGAATGGCCCCGGGGCCCGGAGAAGCCGCCACGTAACCGGAGCTGCCTGGGGAAACCTCTGCCCGCCCTCCTGCTGCCCGGAATACTCACATGTACTATTTCCCTTGTCTCTTCCTGGCTAGCAGGAGGCAGTGGCCACCCTCGTATGGGTTGCATGTGTTTTTGTTTATTTGTTTTTCAATCGAGAGCTTATTTTTCTCGGCGAGCACCTATTAACGATGAAAGGATTGGCCGGGACCTAAACCTGCTGGCGTTCCGTGTCTCTCACTCTTACCTATACTGGTGGAAGTTACTTTCCATCACCTTGAGAAGGGAGGTGGCTCTTGCCTTAATCTCTCTGCTGAAAGCGGTTTAACACGCCAGTGAAACGTGCTAGCACTGAACACGGAGTGTCCTTAGGCCAGGGTGGGCGAGGGGAAGTTTTTCAGAACAAGATTTCCATCCCAGTTTACCCTTGCGATGCCAGCACACGCACAGAGATATTTAGAAATTTTATTGGTGAAAAAAAAAAAAAAACTAAAGAAAAAAAGAGAAAGAAAAAAAAAAAAAAAGAAATGTGTGTACGAAGACAAAGTTTTGTGGTACCACCCTGCTCCCCGCTGTAGTTTCCCGTTGAAACATTTCACAAAGTGTTATTTCCTTAGGGAGCGTCGCAGGCCGCGGGGGGCTGTTTCCCTGGATTAGCACCGTCCCTTAGCTTGAGAAGCCCTTTTCCACCTACGGCGTTTAACGCTCTGAAGTACCCTAGGGAAGCAGAGTTGTCCTCCTCGAGGGGAAGGCGCGATGTCCCCCAGCCACGCCATCGCTCCTGGCCCCAGACGGCTCGCTCTGCCCCCGACAGCCGAGCACGGCGCGACGGTGGGCGACACCCTGTCGATTCAAGCCATCAAAACTCTCATTATTGATTTAAGGATCTGTAACCTACTTCATTTCCCTGGAGGATTCTGTCGGAGCTATTCCGTTGAAACAGTCGCTGTACAGCCTGACGACAGGCCAAGCGAGAGTCCTGTGAGAGGAAGTTTAACAATGCGTTTAGGGGAAATGTGTGTATTCTTCTCCTGAAATGTGTTCCTGGTCAGAAACTCAGGCATCCCCTACCCGGCAGCTCTGATCACGAGTATCTCTGCTTCTTTTGGAGCAAGGCACTATCTCCATCTCTTCGCCAAATCAGGGAAACGAGAGGGCGCCCGCACTGGCTCATGCATAGTCTAGATATTTTAATGATGTCTGATCAGCACACCCTCTGTTTCAGACAGCCCGATCTTACCGGGGACCAGTAGCGTGCCAGCGTCGCGTGAAGATACCAGGCTGGCTTTTCATGGAATCGTAGGATTACTAGGTTGAAAAAGACCTGTTGGATCATCGAGTCCAGCCATTCCTATCTGCCACTAAATCGTGCTCCTGAGCACCTCGTCTATCCGTCTTTTAAACACCTCCAGGGACGGTGACTCCACCCCCTCCCTGGGCAGCCTCTGCCAGTGCCCGGTGACCCCTTCTGTGAATTTTTTTTTCCTGATATTCGGTCTGAACCTCCCCTGGCGCAGCTTGAGGCCATTCCCTCTTGTCCTATCACCTGTCACTTGGGAGAGGAGGCCAGCACCCTCCTCTCTACAACACCCTTTTCATTGACCAGGGGAAGCTCAGCTGTCCTCGACCATCCTGAGCCCCCGCTCCTGCGCTGGCACCGCAGCGGGGTCTGCGTGGAGGATTCCCGTCACTCCAGGGAAGGGGACAAACACCCGGCGACTTCTTCGTGCCACTCCAGTGTGGGTGCCAGGTCGGGTGGGGTGGAGGCTCCCCAGCAGGGAGACTCAGCGCACCCCTCACCTCAGGGCCAGGGAGAGGGGAAAGGGTCCCGAGGCCGCTTAGCCTGGAGAACAAGATTTCCGCGGTGGATCTCCCTGCGGAGCTTGCGGGGAGCTTTGATGTCTTTCGGAAGGGAGCCGGGGCGCCAGTGCCGCGTTGTCCATCTCTCCTGCCGGTGCAGCGAGGAGGGAAGGGGATCCCGGCTCCAGCAGAGAGGCGGTGGCCGCAGGAACGCTCCCACCCCTGCGCAGCACCGATACTGCGGGTGGGAGCGCACCGGGGGTCACCGCACCGCTCCCTGGAGAGCAACACTGTCTGGGAACCGGTGCGGGGAAAGAGACAACAACTCGCCAGAGCAGGATGTGAAGTTTGGATTTGGCAAGAGACGGGGCAGGCGGGCATCGCTGCCTGCAGCACGTCGAGGCTGCCACTCCGCAGCCTTCTCCCGCGGGAATCCTACCTGCCAGGATCCGCCAGGGCACTGCGGGTGGGTTCCACCGTCCTCAGCTCGGGCGGAGGGCTTCCGTGGCCGGGAGCCTCTGGCCCCGTTCCCTCGGGCGCCGTTGGGCACGCGTGGGAGCTGGCGGGGCGCTCCCGCTGCTCCCACGGCACCGGCAGCACTTGCCGCGGTTCCTGCCTCTCTCACAGGGCAAACGGCATTAGAACATAAAACACTCCGGGCCAATAAAACCTCCCAGCTTCCCGCTTTAGAAGCTCTCCTCACGTAAAGAGGTATTTGGGTTGTCTCCGAAATAATAAATCCCAACAGCAGACAATAAAATTTACTATCACAGGAGTAACAGAAGCCTAAAATATTCCAAACATGTTCCTTGAACAAATAACATAATCCCTGGCACATTGGAACACATGGTTTGCTTCAAACGTGTTTTATTTTGTCATCGCATTGAGTGTACAGTATTTCTCTTTGGGTGCAAGAGTGATTGATATCTTTGGAAGAATTGTTTGCAAGAACATGAAAGTTGCCAAAGCAAACACGTTGGAGGGAAGTGTGCAGAAGGGAGAGCAGAAGTATTTGGAGTAGATCTGGGTTTGGGGAGTTCACACAGAGGTGAGACAGCTAGAAGTAGAACAAATAAAAACATTCTGCACACTTCATCTAAATAAATTATATACAAAAATTGCCCTTCTGTAGCCGGCAACAGCTCAGTTAGTTACCACGTTTCCCTCATGCCCCTATAGAACGTGGGCTGGAAGCCAACTTTCTTCAGCTAATGATATGTAACTTTTGCTCCACTTGAATGAATCTATTAATATTTAGAACACTCCAATTCTGCTCCATGCGAGCTGTCAACATTGTTAAACAAAATAATCTATTTACCTTCTGTTGTACATGTCCAGCAGCGGCTTGCGTGATTTGATGATGTACATTAATAGGTTTTTCTTACGCTTCACTGCACCGGCCAAAGGCAAAATTTCACATGTTTTTATTTTTCTTTTAAAAAAATATTGTTTGACAAAATTCATTAGATCATGCAAACTTTGGGGTGTTAATTTAATAACTTCCACTCCTGAAGGGCAAATATTTATTTTAATTCCCCTTTTATCTCCTTCTGCCATCAACATCTGGGGAAAAATATTGCTCTAGCTGGTTGAGGTGTCGAGAACACAGGAGGTGGCAAGGAGTGCACGTTTTCAGACACCTATTTCCAGGGGAGAACACCTCACTGAGGCAGATCTCCATCACTCCAAAACACTCCTTAGTAAAGCCCCTGTCCCTCCACACCCCGTTTTCACAGCAGCTGTGTTCCTGGGGGGGCCCTGAAGGGACCATCTTGTAGTGAGGCTGAGGGGTGTATGGGCCTTCAACACCAGGCTGCAGCCCATTCATTTTTTGGCCTGCTTCTATTAGGAGCACCAGGTGGAAAAAATAAAAGGCCCACAGCTCCACACATCACAGAGTTCCTGTTTCCCCAGGGATAAATTCCCCAGCCACAGGGCAGCTTTGAACATGAGCTCCCTGCATGGGATTTTCATGGAGGACTGGATTTTGGAGAGGCTTAATCTGCCTTCTTTCCATTCCCTCAGGCTTCCCTGCCTCCAAAACACACAGTCCCCTACTTCTTGCCTTCTCTCCCATCCTGGAATGAGTGGCACAACAGGACAAGGAAGGCTTGGGGCAAGGGCATGGCAGTCACTGGCAGCAGAGGGGAAGATTGGCACTGGGCACAGGTTTCTGCTAAATCTCTCAACCCAAAGCTCCAACCCTTTGTTCATGCTACTCGCAGAAATCCCTCATTTGGATTAAAAAAAAAAAAAAAAATCCCAGTGTTAACAAGGAAACTTGCTATATAACGCCCACGAGGAAAACAATGTGAAACATGTAAAACGTAGACAAACAGCTCAGCCACCTGCTGATTGATACAGACTACCAGGCACACAGCTGCAGCTGCTCCTAGTTCTGGACAGGGATCATTCTCAGCCCTCATCTACTTGCTTTCCAAAGGAGAGAGGTCACCAATATCAGGGCTTCCCCTGGGGCTCCAGAAATGCTGATACTGGCCTTGGGAAGATCCTGCACTGTCTCAGATTAAGAAAACTCTAAAACTGAGTAAAACTCAGCAAACTCTCCACTATCCCTCACACTGTCCTTTGATCCTTTCAGGCCGCACCCTCTCCTGGCGGTCCCTTGGGCACCTCAGGAGCTGCATTGTGTGGTGAAAGTCCCCTGGAGCTGCCCATACTGGAGGGGTGCAGGCAGGGCACAGCCCATGAGCAGGGAAAAGTGACAAGCCCGCCTTTTGGGAGGGGGTGGTCTCCCTCCTTACATCCTCAGCAGCCAAGCAGCCAGAAGGAATTCTCCTGTGCAACTCCCAGGGCCAAAACCCTCTCTCTGTCTGAAGGGTTCCTCTCGTGGTCACTGAGTTGAGCCCCAGGAAAGTCCATTGCCCCGTCGATCCCACTGGAGCAAGGGTGAGATCCTCTGGGAGCATTTGATGGAGAGATGTGCTCTCTGTAGTTCTGTCCTCTGAGCTGGGCTGCCTTCTGAAGGGGGCGGGGGGAGTAAAAAAAAAAAAAAAATAGAGAGAGAGACAAAGTAGATTTATGTCCCTAAGGGAAATATTTGATCAGTTTTGTCCTTTGGACTCGTCCTATTGAGTTCACTGGCATTAGACAGAATAGTACTGGCAGATCTTTAAGGACATTTTCCATAGAGCACAGAAGCTCTTGATCTCCAGGTGAAAGAAATCAGGAAAGGAAGGCAAGACCGGCACAGATGAATGGAAACCTGCTGGTCAAATGGAGGGGCAAGAAGGAACTGCATAGCCAGTGGAAGTAGGGACAGGTATCCTGGGAAAAGTATAAGGACGCTGCCTCGTTGTGTAGGGATGGGGTCAGGAAGGCCAAGGCACAGATAAACTTGGCAAGGGGAGGGAAATAATAAAGGCTTCTACAGGTGTGTCAGCCAGGAAAAGAATGTCAAAGAAAGTGTATCTCTCTGATGAACATGACTGGTAGCAACAGATGAGAGTGAGCTACTCAATAACTATGTTCCCTTAGTCTTCACTATCAATCTCGCTTCCCACAGCTTTCAAATAGATGGACTGCAAGGCAGGGACTGAGGGAGCAAAGTCCCTCCCACTGTAAGAGAAAATTAGGTTCACAGACCTTAAACACACATAAACCTATGGAGCCTGATGTAGTCCTTCCTACAGACCTGAGGATACTGGTTGATGCAGTTGCCAAGCTGTCCTCCATGCTATTTGAAAAGTCATGGTAGCCAGAAGTCCCTAGTGCATGGAAAAAGATAAACACTGCACCCATTTTAAAAAGGGTGGAATGGGGGACCCTGGGAATTACCAACCTGTCAGCCTAACCTCTGTGCCTACACAGATCATGGAACAGATCCTCCTAGATGCCATGCTAAGGCACGTGGAGGACAGGAAGGTGACTTGAGACAGCTAACATGCCTTCATCTAGGGCAATTCCTGCCTGACCAACCTGGTGACCTTCTATGATGGAGTGACTACATCAATGGACAAATGAAGAGCTACAATGTCATATATTTGGACTTCTGTAAGGCCTTTGATGCAATCCCTCACAATATCCTTCTGGCTGTGTTGGAGAGATATAGATTTACTGGGCAGACTGTTTGGTGGACAAGGTATTGTCTGGATGGCCCATCCAGAGGGGTAGTGGTCAATTTGGTTGGGCTGCCAGGGCTCAGTGGACTGGTCATGCCAGTTCGACATGGCACAGCAGCCGTGAGAGAAGTGAGATGTGGGAGAAAGAGCCCTGCAGACACCAGATGAGAGAGAAACAGCTATGAAGAGGTTAGATTAGAGTAAAATAGCACTGCAGAGAACATCAAAGTCAGTGAAGAAAGATGCAGAGGACGTACTTCACACACCCAAGCAGGGTTTCTCCTGCAGCCCATGGATGAGACTGTGGTCAAGCACACTATCTCTCTGCAGACCATGAGGAGTCCTGGCACGTATCCACCTGCAGCCTGTAGAGAATCCTATGTTGGAGCAGGTGAAAGTACCTGAAGGAGGCTCTGACCCCATGGAAACCTGTGCTAGACCAGCTCATGAAGGACTGCAGGCTGTTAGAAGAACATACATTGAAGAAATTCATGGAGGACTGTCTCCTGTGGGAGGGACCCTTCTTTGGAGCAGGGGAAAAGAGTAAAGAGTCCACTGCTGAGGAGGAAGGAGACTATAAATGATGAACTGATTGAAACCCCAATTCCCCATCTCCCTGTGCCACTGCACAGGAGGAGGTAGAGAAAGTTGCAAAAGTCAAACCCAGGAAGAAGGGAGGGGGGGAGGAGAAGTGTTCTTCTGGGGATCCGGTTTCGTTTCTAGGTGTCTTTTTATGATTTGATTTGGAATAAATCAGATTAATCTTTTCCCCAAGTCGAGTTTGTTTTGCTATGTAACTGGTGAAAGATTCCCCCCCTCCCAGTCCTTATCTCAACTCACGTGTTTTGTCTTTGTTTCTTTTGATTCTCCTCCCTAATGGGACTCAAAAGGGGGAGGAGTGAGCAAGCGGCTGCAAGGTTTTTTATTCCTAGCTAGGAGGCTCAATACCACAACAGCAAGTTTGCAGATAACACTGATCTGAGTGGTGTGGTTGACACACCTTATGGGATGCCATCCAGGAGAACCTGGAAAAGCTTGACAAGTGGGCCCATGTGAACCTCATGAGGTCTAACAACACCAAGGGCAAGGTCCCACACCTGGGTTGGGGCAACCCCCAATATCAATACAGGCTGGGTGATGAAGGGATGGAGAGCAGCCCTGAGGAGAACAGCTTGGTGGTAGAGGTGGATGAAAAGCTCAATGTGAGCTGGCAAATTGTGCTCGCAGACCAAAAATCATCTGTATCCTGCATCAAAACCCTGGCTGCTTCCAAAGAAGTGTGTCCAGCAAATCGAGGGAGGGGTTTCTGCCCCTCTGCTCCACACTGGTGAGACCCCTTACTTGGAGTGATGCGTTCAGCTCTGGAGTCATCAGCACAAGAAAGACATAGGTGCGTTGGAGCACATCCAAAGGAGGGTCACAAAAATGATCAGAAGGATGGAACACCTCTCCTACAAGAAAAATGTGAGAGAGTTGGTGGTGTTCAGCCTGGAGAAGAAAAGGCTCTGGGGAGACCTTATGGTGGCCTTTCAAAACTTAGAGGGGGCTTGTAAGACTACGAGACAAACTTTTTGTCAGGTCCTGTAGCAACAGGACAAAGGGTGACATTTAAATAAAGGAGAGTAGGTGTAATGCGGCTATAAGGGGGACATTCTTTACGATGAGTTTGGTGAAACACTGGAACAGGTTGCCCAGGGAGGTGACAGTTGCCCCATCCTTGGAGACATTCCAGGTCAGGTTGGATGGGAGCTCTGTGCGAACCAATCCCGTTGAAGAGGTCCCTGCTTATTGCAAGAGGGTGGATTAGATGGCCTTTGAAAGTCACTTCCAACATGAACTAATCTATGTCCCTATGACTCTATGATGTGATGTAACATGAGAGCTCTCCACACCGCCGAGGGCAGAGGACAGCAAGCCTGGAGGAGAGCAGCAGAACAGGGACACTGTGGGTGCTGCCCTGCTTCCCACCTACCTGCTCACTCGGGACTCAAGAGCCAGTACTTTCACTGCCTGCAATGCTCTCTGCTTGTTGCGGCAAAGGCGAGGACAGCAAGCAGACCCTCCTAACTCTACCCTTTTCCCATCCCCAGCAGAAGATCTGTGCAGAAAGTAATTCTGGAGGCTTGGAAGAGAGAGAGGAAGATGCCGCTTTGTTTTCTGAACTCGCCACTCTCACAAGCCTTCCTCCTACAGGATCCCACCTGTCAGAGGCTCAAAGGGGCTTTTCCTGGGGGAAGGCAGGAAGAACTAGACACGGATACTTTCCCCTGGCAGCTACGACCCAACGGGCCTTTCTTTAAAAGAATGAATAAATAAATAACTTTTTAAAAGCCAGCACAACTTCACCCGCTCTGCCGACACGTGGCTCGCTGCAGTCACCAAAGCCCCCGGGGTGAAACCCGCCCCTCCCGCTCCCCCCGAGAGCACAAGGGGTGCGGCCCCCCCGGGTGAGCGCCGTCTTTGGCAGCGGCTGCCAGGTGCTCGTCGCCTGCCAAGTCATGAGTGAGAGCTCTTTTCAGGCGCTTTTTGGTCATATCTAGCCCGTAAATTAAAGCATCTGTGTGTAAGCAGGCTGGTGTTAATGAAGTGAACATTTTCCTCCTCCCTTGCCCCGTCAGCACCAATCTTTTATTCGCGTTTATGAGGATAAAAAATCTCTCTATCGCACGGGGAAGAAGAGACGCCGCAGATTTACGAGGCTCTCAGAGCCCGCAGTGCTCCGCCTCGCCCATCCCCGTGGGAGCGGGGCATCCCGCGCGCATCCCGGGAGCAGCGCGGCGGGGAACGCTCCGGAAGATCCGACCTGCCCCGGGGGGATCCAAAAGCCTCTCTGCGTGTTCGGGTGCGCGGAGCTGTTCCCGGGGCACCCCGCGGAGAGATTTCCAGCTGCCCTTCCCTTATTCCCCCCGGAGGGCTGCGGGAAGCTGCGGGGAGAGCAGCGAGGCGGGGAACGCTGGCCGGGCTCCGCACCTGCGCAGGCACCGCGGCCGCGGGGGCGCTGGGCGAGGAAACAGGAGTGGCGACGGCCTTTTCCCCTTCCCCGAGCTCCCTTCTCGTTGGCAGCCGGGGAGCCCAATACAGAGTCCCTCCCCTACCGGGCCGCCGGCGTCGGGATCGTGCCGGTTGCTGCCAAACCCTGAAGGCGAGGAGAGCCCGCGGCTGCGAGCAGCTGGGGCAGAACGTGACTTAGAGGTTGGGGAAGAAGACTTCGTCCTAGGGCCATTTTTCTGCCCTCAGTTTTTATAGCTGCCTTATCTCTTTCTCCCCCCACCTGTTTTTTCCCCCTCTTTCTCTTTTCGAGGTGGGGGTGGGGTGGTGGTGGAGAGAAGTAATTCTGCTGAAGAGAAAAGCCAGGCCCGGGAAGGAGTTTCTTTTGACCGCTCAGGGTGATCTATCTAGGCCCTCTAATTAGAGAAGGATCCAGGGTGGCATTAGTTTCCAAACATTTTAATCGAGCTTTAAGCAGAGCTCTTTTCAATGGCAGGAGATAAATGTAGCAACTGTTACCGTCCCCCTGAATGGCCACCTCCCATGGCGGGCATTCAGCCTTCCTTTCATAAGCCCTAAGCAGTTTAGTCTATGGACCCAGCAACACTCCACATATCTTCTAATTAGTCTAATTAGAAAGGTGGATTGATAGATGCAAGGAAGACAGAGTTAAGTTAGGAAGATGCTCAATGCTGCCAATCTCTGCCCGGGAGAGTCTTCTCTGTAGGAGGAAAAAGAAATAAAGGAAAAGGGGAAAAAAATAGAAGGAAAAAAAAATAAAAGAGAAAAGAAAAAAGAGAAAAAGGAGAATCCCGGAGCCTGACACGAAGGACAAGCCCCGAGGAACTCGAGAGACAGGAGCTGTTGTCTCTGAATTGAGGGGGACACGTAACTGAGGTGCCTTTCCTGGCCGGGTTTTTCTTCGGTGTTTTGGCTGTTTTTCGCGCCGCGTTGGAATCGCTGGCCACAGCCCCGGCCCGGGCTGCGCCGTCGGGGCACGGCTCCAGCCCCCGGCAGCTCGCCGCTGGGACTCGGGCCTCGCAAGCACCCACGTGTGGAGGGAAAGGCAGAGAAAGGGAAAGGATCTGAGAAGCGGCTTGCTTCCTGGGTCCCCACCTCGGCCTGCCGCCGGGAAGCGGGGAGCCTCGAAGACGCCGTCGAGGCTGCTTTTGTGAGGGGACTCGTGAAAGGGTCTGGTTGGGATGCAGAGGCAGGCGCGGGGGTGAGGAGGGTTCTCCGCCCCACATTTCAGCCCACCACCGTCTCCTCGCGGGGAGGAAGCTGCGGAGGGAAACAGCGCGGGTGGCTTGAGGAAGGCTGGACCTTTAATTGGGCGATAAATCAGGGAGAGGAGCATGGGGCAGTGAGCGCAGGTGTCAAAACAGAGGAAAAGCCGATCTGCCAGCGCGGCAGGGCAGGGCCTTCTCGCCCCCTGCCCCGCTAATGTCACCCGGGTAAGTCTCCTGCCCGCAGACGGGACGGGATCGAGGGGAAACAAGGCAGTGCGGGCGGATGGCGAGTGCCTTCTCTCCAAGGGGGGAACCTGGCTGTGCGTGGGGCCCTCTGCTCGCCTGGGCCCTTCCCTTTCTCCCGCCAGGCAGGCACAGAAGTCCGCAGCAGAAGCATGGAGGAGGATAAGTCCCCCACCTCTCATTTCGGCACACTGAGCCCCCACTGCACTCCCCACGCGTTCTCCTTGCTCCTTTCCCCCCTACCTGCCTTTCTCGGCACTTGCTTGCTCTCTGGCAGATTGGATTTAGAGATCAAATTGTGAGCAATTCCAAATTCAGTACTTCGCTGGAGAAAAGAGGGGGTGGGAGATGGAATTAAGACTCAGCCTGTCAAAGTCCCTAATCAAACTGCTGGCGAAAGGGGATTCGTAGACAAAAGGAAACAATGGAAGTCTCGTTAGATCATTTTTCTGGACATTGTTTATGGTCTGGAAGGGATCAATCGTTTCAAAATGTTACCAGTAAAAATGATCCTGTGTGGAATGCAGCTAATCCTTTTAGGTTCCTGTCAACTGTTTCCACTCAAGGAATCCGATTTTTCAAATCAAAGGTGCAGAACTCAGTTGCTGAGGGATTTATAGAGCCGACACCAGGCTCCCTGCCCCCCTCTCAGCCCCACAGCTCTTCCAAAAGCTCGCGTGGGTGCCGAAGGCAGAGCCGGTCCTGGGCCACGCATTGTCCACGTCGGGGCGGTTTATCAGCCTAGGGCGCTCCCTCGACGGCAGCTGAGGTCTGCACTGTCGGCGGGCGGCCGGGTCCCCAGTGCAGCCGAAGTAGGGCGGCAGCGTACCTGAGGCCAGGAGAAGGCATGGAGCAGCCGGTCCGTTCCAGCCGGTCTTCCCGGCTCTGCCCCTGGCGCGGAAGCTTGCGCAGCTCCCGGGGCTAACGGCGGCGTCTCACAGCCTCAGCAGCGGCAGGAGCTCCGGAGGCTCCTCTTGTGAGAGCGCGAGTTCTGGCTTGCCCGTGTGTTAGCGAGTTGTTGCAGGCTTCCTCTGGATGGGGAGGAGGCTAGAGAGGAAGGGAGTCGGTTTAAAAGCGGAGACATCCACGTCGCTTGCCGGCAGCTCCCCTCCGGTGCGCGGGCCGGGGAGCTGCCTCCTGGGCAGGGGGGTGGAACCGGGGTCTCCCCCGACAAAACGCGTGCCGGTCACGGAAAGGCAGATATCTGAACACCCGAGGAAGAGCCGTCGCGAGGGGAACTTCGCTGAAAGCGATCTAAAGAGGTTAATTTCCAGAGAAGGGCCGCCCTTTGGCTTTTCGTAGAGAAGAGGGAGACGGAGGGGAGGAGGTCTGAGGTTCGGCGTTAGCGGCGCCACCGGCCGCCCGGCGCTTGCGGGACAGTAGGAGGACACGCACCGTGTGCGCAGCGCCGCCGGCACCGAGGAAGACAAGTTAAGGACTTTCAGGACGGTGGGAAGGATGTTTGTTGGAATACATTCAGCTGCCCAAGACGGGATTTTGTGCCCTTAGAGGCAGGCTGGAATAAATAGTATAAATTATTTTCCGCAGTCTGTAATTTTCAACCCTATCCACTTTAGAGCAAATAAGTGAAGTGACATGCCTGCCCGCTCCTCGCCCTGCTCCGGACAATTATTTTATTTCGCCAATAGTTCCTTTAATCAAGAACTATTGATCCTAAAAGACTGCTTTCCTTTATTCCTCCCTTAGTGCAGACGACAGGTGGAATTTCGCTGTATACATGCGTATTAGAAAACCATCGGTTATGTCCAGTGGTTGCTGAATAAGCAGACGTGACAGTGTTTATTTTATGAAAAGAAAAGCTGAAGAAGACACCTCATTTGTCTTGATTGTGTGTATTTCGTGCATACAGGTGTGCATGTTCTCCTCTGCAATGAAAGCTGAGAGGCAGACCTACGTCCACCGCGGTAGGAAGAGCCATATTCTCGAGTTTTACCAAAGCGTGGGCATTTGCCAGAGCGACAACCGCAGCGCAACAGATGCGGGAGTGCGGGTCAGTGGCAGCACCGGGTCCCGGGTACACACGCCTCAACATACACACGTGTTTCTATGCGCACAGATGGTTTTCTATTGCGCGGAAGGGAGAGAAATACCTTTGGATTAACCGTGGGTAAGGCTTTCCCTGTCTCAGACAACGAATTAATGCAACAACTGAAATCTCTATTTACCCTTTTTCTTCCAACGTAAATTGTATAATTTATCATCTAAATATGGGGCCCCGCAGTATTCTGCATGCCGTTTTGCTCCATCAACGAAAGGGAAACTTAGAACCAATTCAACAGCTCTCTTGTGGTTTGGAGAAAGGGCAAGTTTAATTATTTTTATTAAAAAAAAAATCCGACACAACTTTTCCTCTGAATTCGGCTCAGCACTATCATTTCTGAAATTGGCCAGGCACTACATTTTCAAAAAGCATAAATCTAAGAAGTCTCCCATACAGTCCACTGAGGGTTTTTTCCTGCTTTCTGGGCACTCGGGGCCTACCCGGTGGACCTCTCCTCTCCTCCGAGGCTCAGCCCGCAGCGGCAGCCCCGCCGCCTCTCTCCGCGGCAGCCCGCAGGACCGGACCCCTGCACCCGAGTAACAGGTTCCTGCCAGGCGCATCTTCCGCGGGGCTCCCGCGGTGCCTCTGCGGCGGGCCGGGCGGGGAGCACCACTGCGGCAGAGGCTCTGCTCCGCTGCGCAGCCACGCAGCGCCCGCGGTGCCGCCCCGCGCTGCCGCGGCAGGGAGCTTTGTCACGGGCCCTCGCCTTTCACCCTCCGTCCCCGCGGCCCCCCGACGGCGACACCACCCCCCTGTGCCAAACCCCGCAGCCTTCGCCTCTCCTCTTTCGGCGCCGGGGAGGGAGCTGCGGAGCCGTCAGTGCCCCTCCGGGTGTGAACCGTCGGAGGGGCACGGAGCTCTTCTGTGAGAGAAAAGACAGGGACGAGCGGTTTACCGAGCCGGGGCTCGCCTGCAGGCCTCTGCCTTCCCACCAGTCGATTGGCACCCATCCGCGCAGAAAGAGAACGAGAACATCTGCTGCAGCAGTATGGATCCGAGAGAGGCTCGTTACCGTCGGGGTTGCCATTTTCCTGCACACACGTACATCCGCACACTGATGGACGAATCTTTGTTCCGCGTTTTCCTGCACTCAAATACATCCGCGCAGTGATGCAAGAATCTTTCCTCCGCATCCCAGTCGTGCTGGGTTTTTTTTTTTGCATCGCTGGAAGGGGCAGTGACCGGAGAGACCACGGCGGCTGCTCGACGTGGCTTTCCCAGTGGGGTTGAGGAGGGGAAAAGAGCTTACAGAGAAGGGCGGAGAAGCCGTGCGGTCCCCTGCGGCAGGTCACCGGGGCAAGCAGACACCGACCCGCTATGGAGGAGCCTGGCTGCGGGCACACGGCTGTCGCCCCTCGCCCGTCCTGTCGGTGCGTGGGGGCCGGGGCCGTTCCGGAAGGGGAGCGGGAGAAGCCTTACTGCGGACAGGGCAGCCGCCGATAGCGGGCTGAAAAACGGATCTGCTTCGGTTAGCAAGTCTCAGCGCAGGCAGAGTTTCACCGCAATCCTAATTTCCATTACTTCTGTCAAATACAATATTATCAGAGACTACTGAAGTACTCACTGTAAGTAACGAGGGAAAGTATTACATACGGAGAGGAGCCTCCCGGCCGTGCCAAGGGACTATTAAATCAAATACACTTTCCAACAGAACCCCCGCACAGGCCTCAGTCTCCGCGGGGGCGGTGGACCACTCTGCCGTCTCGAACAGCTTTCCAAGAAAGAGAGCAGCCGAGAGCAGGTGAGGCCCTCGCCTTTCACCGTCCAGACTCGGGGACGAAGCTGACCCTGTGTACTTGGAACCATTCTGCAAGGATGGGAGACGCGCCAACCGACCTCCCGCTGCCCCCGGGGGTGCCTCCCGCTGCACCAGAAAAATAACCAGGAGCTAACGTATGGCCCGAAAGAAGGGGGAGGTTCAGGAAGAGACGTTCCAGGGTCGGGGAGGGGGTCCCCGCGGCTCGCTGCCCGTCGCAGCCCACGGCCGTGCCTGCAGAACCGGAGCGGTGCCGGGCCCCTCCGGACGAGGCGCGGTGTGCGGAGGTGCAGGGCTTCGAAACCGGCGAGGGACGGGGAAACTTCTGTTATAGGAGGTGTGGGAAGAGAACTAACGCAGTCCCGCTTGAGAGAAATGTTACACAAGATGCTTGCAAAGAAATATTTTTTTTTTAAAAAAAAACTAATTAAAATATATAAATCACCCAACAGAAACAAAGAAATATGTGGAAGGAAACAATTCTGGATATACACACTGTGTGTGGCATAAAAAGCGATTGAATACATAAGGGCTTCATTAAATTCCCAATAGATAACATTTGGCTAAATCTATCCCTAGATTAAAACTCTGCATAATAGCACCATAAACTAAAAAGTTTCTTTTTGTGTGGTCCTTCTGAAGGAACTGATTGAAACATTAGCCCCCTCATAGAGCAGTCCCCTCCCCAATTCATCTCCAGTAATTCGTCTCTCAGCCCTACGGGGATATGATGAGAAAAGGAGACGGGTTAATGAATCTACACTTTGTGGCTGGGAGGAAGAGAAGGAGGCGACACCATCTTGTTTGTCCCACCAGCTTGTTTATTAGGACCCAGCCTATTTTGGAGGAATTGTTCCTCCCGTGCCCCGTTCCTGCGAGGACTACACGTTCCCTCTGTTCGCCTCGAAAGCCTGGGGGGGGGAGGGGGGGGGAGGGGGCGCCGCGGCAGGCCATTTGCATGCGAATGGGTCTCTGCGGTGCTGCCAGCCCATCAAAGGGGCTGCGGGGCCGGCGCCTTTCCTGGCGGCACCTGCTCCAGCCCCGCCGCCGCCATCCACCGCGCAGTGCGGGGAGCAGATACCGCCAGGCCCCGGCGCCCAGGCCCGGACTCTGCTCCGCGAACCAGGAGAAAACAAGAAGGGGGTCTTCCCACAACGCCACACACCTCTTCCCCAACCCCTTTCCTTAGCGCTTAAAAAATAAAATAAAGCAACGCGCGTATTGCGATTCGCTCCTGCCATCTTCCCTACCAGCTCCCAGGTGAAGGCCCAGAGGATGCAGAAGACCGGCTTACAGCAAGGAGCGAGCGGCAGAGCAGCCCCCTCGCCATGCCCTCTTGAGCAGGGCTCCCCTCGAGAGGGATGCGCTCGCACCCTGCCGCGCCGAGCCGCGCACCGGAGGTCGCAGGGCTCCCCGAGGTTTGCTGCGAGGAAGCCAAGAAAAAAAAATGCTAGGTCGCGGGAACCTGCTCTTCCCATCTAGCTGCAGGGGGACAGCGCGAGGGCTCACAGGGCCTCTCCCCCTGGGCTCGAGCAGCCGGAGGGACCGCCAGCAGCGTCCCTCCTCGGGGAGCCCGGGACCGCCGCGCTCGCGGCTACAGCCGCCTGCTCCCCGCTTGCTTTCAGTCTCGTCCCCGAGGGACGCCTAAACAGAGCTCGGTACGGCGCTGGACCGGCGCATCCCCCCGACAGGACCCGGGGACAGCGAGTTCGGCAGGCTCTTGCGAGAAGGATGCGCTCTTCTCGACAGGCTCGTACGCGGTGCCTCTGGGAAGTTTTCCTCTAGGTTTAGAAATCAAACGGGACTCTACGTCCCTGCCCTCTGAGGTATCCGGGGCACCCAAAGAGGCCCTCCAGTTGCGGACTGCAAATAGAAGCCAGCAGAGATTTAGCTTCCAGTTTTTCCACTGATTGAAAACCATTAATTTAACTCCGCTTCGCTACAAACAAAAGAGAAAAGCATCACTTTTCTATCTAAGACAATACTTAAAAACAAGACGACGAGGTACTTCGATATTTAAAAGCACGTAACCACACACCCTTCCCCTCTTCATTCCAAAGAACACTAAAGAGATGATTTTTTCTTTTTTTTTTTTTTAGCGAAGATTCATATAATGTATCCCTGAATGCACTAAATTGTTATTACTACAGTCGTACTTCAAAAGCCCTTCCATGATTTGAAAAACGCGTGTTCCTAATCCACAACAGGCTACCACACGCCTACGCTTCAGACCTGTGATTCCCTTTCTTGCCTAAACTCCGAATATTTGAGGCGCATTTTTGGTTTAAAAAAAAATAGTTAGTTTATGAAATAAACCTCTATCGCCCTTATGTGGGTTAAGACGAGAATTCAGAATCAGAAAAGCTGCTTCCACCGTTTGGTTCATACACTTGTCTATCCTTACTTCAATAGCTAGTGCGCTTAATCATCTCGTCACACGAGGATATTCCAATGCTCATTTTATATTATATGTATCGAAAAGTAGAAACACATGTCCCTACTATCGTCACGAGTCTAGGACAAATCTTTCTGAAGTTCAGTACGTGTCCCTTATTAGTAGCATTTTCTTTTGGGCCTCTTGGAAAGAGAACTGTGATGCAGTTGCGATTTAGGACACACCCGAAAGTATTAAAACAGTTTAAAACTGCCTTTTTAATCAGTCCCTTGATTGGTACCGTATAGAACTGGGCTTTGCTCTCTCGAGGGAGACCTGTTTCTATTTATTCCCTCTTTTGTCTTTGCTCTTTTCCTCCCCCTCCCCATCTTTCATCCTCTGTTAGGGTAACAATGGTTTGACTGCAAAGATCATATTCTGATCTTCTTCTTCGGGTCAAACCCAGAGAGAATAAATCTCAAGCTGTAAAATTCCTTGGCTATTGTGCTATTAACCCTGAAGAAAAAAAAATCAATGTCCCAAAGAAGGGGTAACTATTAAGGAAGGAAAAGTCCGAAGCCAATTGTTTGGCTGGGCTTCTTTCTTTGGTATCTGGGCTTGGTTAAGCTTTTTCTTTTTTTTTCGTTTTTTTTTGAAAATTAAAAATTTTATTTTTGAAATTGTGTAAAAATTTTACATTAAAATGGTACAATAATACTTGCCAGTAATTTTTAACAATATTCCTTGTAAAGAATACGCATAAAGTACAAAATAAAAAACTCCGTAAGTCTATTATAATACAAAACACAGGTTAAAATAAGAAACGATAATCTTGACTTTCTTCTGTGTAAACATGTTAATCTTTTCTTTTCTTTTATAAAAGTACATGAGACAAGTGTACTAAAATGAAAAGTATTGCTTTGCTGTCCTCCCTCAAGCCTTTTTTTTTTTTCCTGTACATTACTGTTTTCAAGCTCCTAGACCTGAGAATCTCTGAACTTTAACGGTTTAGAGACATTATTTATCACCATTTTTTTTTTTTTTTTTTAATTTTAAGGAGTAGCGAGTAACTTTCCCAGAGCGTGACCGCCCGCCTGTGCGGCATCTACACCTGGCTTTGCACAATTGCAGGTCCGGGGGCCGCCGCGGCGGCGGACACCTCCCGAACCCCGATCCCCACGCAAAGCCCGCAGACCCTCCGGGCGGCCTCCGCCGGGCATCCGAGCGGGCGGAGAAAAGACATACCCCGGATCCTACCTTCGGAAAGACTCCCAAACCCTTTAACAGTTAGAGATCCGTGCCGCGAAGCCGGGGGCGGCGGGCAGGGCGGCTGCGGGGGGCAGGACGCCCCCGGCGCTCCCCAGCGAGCGGGCCAGCCCCGGCGCCGCGGCCGACTGCGAGGCGCAGCTGCTGCCAGCGCCGGGCCCCCCCCCGATGATGCTCTCGATGGAGAAGGGCGAGCGGGCCAGTGCCGCGCCGCTGCCGGGCTTGGCGGCGTGCAGCGAGGCTGCCAGCGCCGGGCCCAGCGGGTGCGCGTAGCCGAAGGGCGTCCGTGCCAGCTCCGCCGCCGGCAGCAAGGGGCCCGGCGGCGCGGCGGCGGGGCCGGGGGCGCTGCCGGGGGCGGCGGGGGGCTGGCGGGGCGGCGGGGAGGGGTGGTGGAAGGCGAAGAGGGCGGAGTGGGGGTGGTAGGTCTGGAGTTGGAGGCCGTAGCCGCAGCCGTAGGGTCCGTAGGCGCAGGGCGGCTGCTGCGGGGGCTGAGGCGGGGGCTGCGGGAGGAAGGCGGCGGGGTCCACGGCACGCAGCAGCAACTCGGGCGCCGGGAGCTGCTGCCGCTTGAAACGCTTTCGGCGGCGCAGGAAGCTCCCGTTGTCGAACATGTCGGCGGACTCGGGGTCCAGCGTCCAGTAGTTGCCCTTGCCGGGGTTGCCGGGCTCGCGGGGAATCTTGACGAAGCAGTCGTTGAGGGAGAGGTTGTGGCGGATGCTGTTCTGCCAGGCGGGGAACTTCTCCCGGTAGTAGGGGAAGCGCCCGCTGATGAACTCGCAGATCTCGCTCAGCGTGAGCCGCTTCTTGGGGCTCTGCAGGATGGCCATGGTGATGAGGGCGATGTAGGAGTACGGCGGCTTCACCAGGCTGTTCTTGCCGCCGCCCGCCCCGCCGCCGCCGCCGCTCGCCCCGCCGCCGCCCGCCGCCGCCTTCTGCGGGCCGCCCCGCGAGGGGGGCCGAGAGCCGCCGGCACCGTCTCCGCCGCCCGCCGCGCCGCCGCCGCCGCCTCCTCCGCCGCGCACGGGCGACCGCGGCAGCAGGGCGTCGTCGTGGAGGTCACCCACATCCTCCTCGTCCTCTTCCTCTTCCTCCTCCTCCTCCTCGGCGTAAGAGCGGCGGCGGCGGGGCTGCGGCTCCTCGTCGTCCTCCTCTTCGTCCTCCTCTCCCACCACATCTATGTCGGTCTCCTCAGCCAGCGCCGACGCCTCGGACATCTCCGAGCTCAGGGTCATGGCGCGGCGGCGGGGCAGCGCATCCGTGACGGGCGGCGCGGCGCGGCGGGCGGGCGGGCGCTGTCCCCGCCGCCGCCAGGCCCCCGCGCCGCTCGGCGGAGAGCCGCCCCGCCGCCGCCGCGGGCAGACGGGCCGCTCCGGGCGCCCAGCGCCGCCGCCGCGCAGCGAGAGCCCTCCCGCCGCTCGGCCGGGGGCTGCTTCGGGGTATCTTTTGCTGCGCTTTTTTTCACCCCCTTTTTTTTGATTTCTCTCTCTTATCTCATTTCCCCCCTTCCCTTTTTAGGGGGTCGGTGAGGCTCTTTTTTTCTGTTTTGGATGGGGTTTGAGGGGCGGGGGGGGGGGGCTTGCGCCTGCAAGCCGGTTCCCCCTTCTTTCTTCTCACCTCAGCCCCCAGACATTAATGGATGCGGGGCTGGAGGGAGCGCGCCTAGTCCTGGGAGGAGGGGAGGGGAGGAGGCTGGCGAGGAGGGAGGGCGGAGGGGGCGGCTTGCCAGGCCCTAGGAAAGATGGTGAAAAGGCTGGGGCCGAGTCCCAGAGAGGCCAGCCTTCCTCCCCGCCTTATAGCGAGGTGGCCATCACATGGCTCCCAGCGTCAGAGCGCGGCGGGGCGAGCGGCGGCCCCGTGTGTCGCACCCCCCACCCTTCAGCCAAGACTCGGGGCGCCCGCCCCGGGACCCCCTCTCGCCCCGCCGGGTCTGCAGGGGAGGGGCGCTGATCGACTCGGTTCGTCTTTAGTGCAAAAGGGGCAAATAAAAGACACACACACATACAAACACACACGAAATCAAGGCTGTCCCACACTGCATGAGCATCTTCCCAGGAGCCGTCTGCAGGGTGCCAGGAGCTCTGCGTCTTCTTGTGCTCCCCCCAGGGGATGGGGTCCTGCTTCCTGAAGCAGGAAAAGCACCTTTTCTCCGAGGTTTCGGCGTTCTGCCCCTGTTCCCTCACCCGGCGCTCCGCGGCGGGGGATGCGGGAGAGCCCGGCGGCCGGGGCAGCGGCGGGGGCGGCCGGGGGTGGCAAGGCGAGAAGTAGCGTTTGATGGGACGTGTCCCCAAGTCCTCTGAAAGAAAGTTGGGAGGGGGATTACCCCCAAAATCAGACCGGAGAGGGAGGTGGTGAGTTAAAAAACTTCAAACTTCTGCCCGCGCAGTGGTTAGAAACATTTCTTTCCCCCGCCCCTTCCCCTCCAGAGTTTAATTCTTTCAAGAATGACATCAAATATCTCTCGACGTCTACCTCGCAAACTCTCAAAGAACCCTGCTAATTTCACAGTTTGTTTGTGAGGCTGTTGTTTTTAGCGGGAGAGAAACAGCTCCCTCCATTACTGGAAACACTAATACAGCGTTACCTCTTTCGTATGCAAAGGAAAACAATTCACTGGCCTTCAAAATGCCAATTGTGCTTTGAGTATAGAAGCAACACTCCCAAGAAAGCGACACAAAGGACTGCTTCCTAATTAAGTCCCAGTTTCAGGTGATACATGCCAGGACGGCGGAAGAGCAGGGACCCCCTTCATGAGAAGGCTGGCAGAGGAAAATCAGTCCACCAACCAACCAACCTTGAACATAAATATAACCACCGGGGTCTTAAAGCGCTTTGAAAATTCCCATCGCTCCCAATTTTGGCAGGATAACGCATGATCAGGATCTGTTTGAGATGGGAGGAGGAGGAGAGCATCTCGTGCTCCCTCAGAAATTGTCGTCAGAAGGGCGTACCGACGCCTGGAGCCCTCACTGCGCAAATCTCGCTTCTCAAAACTCTCCACACGCACAAGTTTCTTGAAATGCGTTTTCGATATACTGTCCTAATCGAAGCTTCAAGCCACCTTGTTTCAAAACCAGTTCCATGGATTTACAACATAATCCTTTCTACTATTTCCAAATAATCCTACTTAGATTTTGTTCACTACTAAGGCGACTGCAGCAGAATACCACCGAGAGTTACAAAAGAGAAAAAATAAAAAGGGAGAAAAAAGATCTCCCAAACTCAGCAACTGACTACCATTTTTTTTTTTCTTGTAGAAAGATTTGATAATGTCGCTCGAGGTTCACAGTTCATAGGAAGTAAAATAATTCTTTGAAATAGTTTTAGAGGCTCAGACCAAGTTAGTGAAAGCAAAGGAGAAAGAGGACTTCTCCGCGAGAGATTTCTCCTCTTTACAAAGAAATAGTATATTTCTTTTACTCTCTTCTTGTTCCTTTGATTCTCGCTCTTCTCCCTGTACTTTCTGATGTGCCTGAACGTTTAAAACCATCTTGAAAACAAAAGCCACATTCTTAAATGCGAAGAACGGTAGAGTTTAAAATTTCTGGGGGGAGAACCGCTGTAGCAACAAACCAGAAGAGCAGGATCTACCCGGGATCTCCCGCTGACACCCCTGCGCCGGAGCCTCGCCGAGCCTGTGACACCGGCCGGCGCTCGGGGTGTCGGCGGCCCCGGCTGGAGCTCGGGTACCCCTAGAAGTGGCCGGACACGGTGTCGGGGGCAGCTGGAGGGGGAGCTGCGGAGCCCCCTCGGCAGATTTGGGCGACGCTGCAAGCCCTCATCCCTGGTGGAGTGGGGCGCCGAGGGGCTTGACTCTGGGGGACAGCGCAGACAATTAAGGCCTGGTGTTATTGGAGCCCCTGGAGATCGCGGTTTGCTGTATCTTCCGCTGGCTCCCGTCCCAGCCCGGCAGGTGCCTTTCTGAAAGGGAAAGAAAGAGAAGAAGGAAGGCGAGCAGCGGCAGCGCAGACACCGGCAGGACTCCCGCGCAGGCGGATTTGCCCCGTGCCGCGGACGGCCCCGCTCCCGGCGGTGCTCTGGGCGGACACGGGATGCCACCTACCGGCAAGGAGCGCCGGGCCGTGTGCCGGGGCAGGGTGGCCTCCCCGGACCAAAGCAGCCCCCTGGCAGGGAAAGACAGGACCCTCCCTCCCCGAAGGCACTCCGAGACCCTAAGGAAAAGCAGTGTTTTGGGAGCTTCTGAGAAATCCCCCTTACGGAAAGGCTGAAATTTTCCCGACCACCTTCTCATCCCAGACTCGCGTATTCCCTGAGGTGCCCCTCTCGTGGGCCACGTACCCACTTGCCAAACCATCCCGGGACCTCAAGACCTTCCATGGTTTCCTAGCAGTTGTGAATGTTGTAACATAACATGTTCCTAAAACAAGAGCAGCACAAAGTGGGATGTGAAATTCAGGTGTGCAGTTAGAGTTTAAATTGTCATTGCTTGAGCTTATTAGTACTCGTCATAAATTTTAATCCTATGTCATACACGCAATCCTGTATGCATATAAAAAAAACCACTGCATATTATCAATGTGCTGCATAAATTGATCAAAGCGTTCTGACAGTCCATACAAACAGTCCTGGTGGCTCCTGCCCTTCTTTCAGCTCCCCCTGCCAAAGAGGCTGTGCCCCTGGTGTCCATGGCTCTGCCAGGGCAGTGACAGGAGCTTCCCCACAAGACTCATCTCTCAGATCCAAGCCTGAAAAGGGATTGGGTATTTTGGGAGCTCTCCACTGGAGCTGACTGGAGAGCCCCAGAAAGCCAGGGCACCCTGGCTGTGATGGTGCCTCCAGGGACAGTAGGCAGGAGCCAGACTGTGTGGACCCACCATCACCTCCCCTTGCTGGGTCCTGGGGGACAGTGTTTCTCAGGAATCCAGCAGCATCCCAGACCACATACCCTTCCGACAGCTGCGGAGCCTGTGCTTGAGCAGAGCACTCAAGAGTCCGTGTTAGGACAGGGAACAGGTGAGTCTACAAGTCTTCCCTGGCCCTTCAATCAAAGTCAGAGAGCATCCCAGACACAGTTTGAGGCACTTCTATGCACACATTCTGGCACATTGACTGAGATGCTTTAGGTTTTCTGGAGCTGACCCTGACCATGCAGAAGGATGCCTGATTCTTCTCCAGCACCACACAAATCAGCTGCCTGGTGGTGGTGTGCATTCGTGGGTGATTTGTTGAGTGTTTGGCCAGCTGCAGCATGTAGAAAGCAGGGTAGAGCTTGGTCACCAGCTACACATGCTGGAGCTGAAGCACCTGCTCTGGGCTTGCTGCACCTTGCAAGACTCCAACACCAAAGGCTGCCCTTCTTTTGGTGTGCCATTTTACATCTCCACATCCCTATCTGGTCTCACCCACAGAACTGTACTGTCATTGATATAAAACTATTATTGAAATAAAATCATTTCCTGAATACTTTATAGTGTCAGTAAGTGTGGTTCCTTTGGCCACAGACTGGATTGGTTTCTGAGCTGCTTGTATCATGGAAAGAAAAATTCCTCCAGCAACGATCAGGCAACAGGATGATGGTGTCTATTGCATTACCAGCTGCAGCCTCCATTGCCCAGTACCACAGTGATCACCATTTTATCTCCTTTTTTCTTTGTGGGTTTATTCTCCTCTTCCCTTCCTGTTAATTTTTCCCTTAAGCCTTCTGCATAGGCTGGGATTACAAAGAGGGTCTGGGTGATCAGGCCCAAACCCAACGCATTGGTGAGGGCTTGCAGCAGCCACCTGAAAAACTAAAGAAGGCTGAAGGAAAATCAGAGGATCATAGACTAGTTAGGGTTGGAAGGGACCCCAAAGATCACCCAATTCCACTTCCCCTGCCATGAACAGGCTTCCTGCTGCACTGACTGCTGAAAAAGACTTTGCCACCATTGGAGATGACCCTACCACTCTTTGCCTCCATTGTCAAGCTTTGGGTTTTTTTAATTCTTGACCAATTTTTTTTATTTTCTTCTTTTTGTCCTTTTCCCTCTTTGTTCTACAATTCTTGCTGTGTAGATACATTTCCTGTGGCAGATGAAATTCACTTTCTTTAATGCCCTTTTGAGCCTTTAATTTCTCTAAAATTCCATTAAATATTCTTAGCATCCTTCTGCACTTCTTGTCTAACAGAAGACAAGGAGATAATATACTAGGTTAGACCAAGACCCATCTAGCAGTGTAAGCTGACTTCGATGTCTGCCAATACTAGATGTGTAGGGGAGAATATAGGATATAGAAACAGGTCAAGTGTGTAAAATTGATTCCTAGCTGCCAGAAATCTTAATTTATTTATTTTTTCTTTTTTTTTTCTTTAAATCCAGAGGTAATTTCTGAATTTAATAGTCAGCAATGGAATTTCTTGAATTTGCTCCATCTCTTTTTGCAATAATGTACATTTATACCACTGAACATGTTCTGCAGTGAAATGTTCTTTTTGTTTGTATTAAGCCAGTCACCCGCTCATCTAGTCCAATGTGATCCTATTTTTGTACCAGAAGAGGCAAACAACAACAGTTGTTAACCACCCTCTCCTTGCCATTCATGACTTGCAGATTTTACCACTGTTTTTTCATTGGTCAGCTCTTTTTCAGGCTGAGGGGTTCTGGTTCAGAATCACTGGTTTAGCATGGCAGTAATTCTGTGCCCCTGACAATCCCTGCTATCTTGCTGCCTTTTGTTATTCAGCTTAGGCTGATTACTATTGTAATAATCCTCCAGTACAGCACAAGATGCCTAAATTTTCTTTTCCGGTTTTCATTTCAACTTAATATTTATAGTCTTTCAAGTCAGTAGTATCTATTCCCCGTGCTAGTGGAGGGATTTTTAATTTTCAAAATGGAGCATTGGCCATCAGAACTGATATATTAAGGTACTTGTCCCCTGAACAAATCATGTTTGTTCAGATTACATTTGATTTCACGACTCCAATGACTATTGAAAATCTTTCTAACATTCCTTACATAAGCCCCAAATTCTTCGTTGTAGACAAGCTGGGGCATATTAGGAGAGAGATCCTGTAATTGATGCCTCAGATAATTGAGATATTTTCTGTTTTATTCTGTAGCAATGCAAGTAAACCCTGAATGAGTACAAACCCATTCATAATGCTGTGAATATTGGCAGGAGTGCTCTTTGTTCACTTAGAAATCCTTGGGGATAAGCTGTACTGTAATCAAAGATAGAGAAGATGATTGATTTTTCCATCTAACACTAAGTGGATGGCGGGTTCCTGCCGGCTTTCGAGCAGAAATAACAGCTAGCTGCTGCAGGAGGAAGAAGGTCCTTGCCCTGTCCAGCCTCCCAATCTCTAGCCACCTGCACTCACCATTTACCTCCCACCAAGCATCAAGCTGGACCAGGAGGCTTAGGTAACCAAAGGCAAAATCCACAATGATTCACCTTCACAGTTGTCAATACATTAGTCAAAGGTGGCACATTGACAGCTATGCACATAAAGGAGGACGAATTTCATCCTGATTGATCCTGGGCTAAATGTGGGACTATGCTGATTTTGGGTCATGTCTTAACAATGTTTCTGACTTGTAACGAATTGTCTTAGCAGGGGTCAAAGCTGTGGTCACAGCTTAAGAGACCAATTTCTCTTGAATCCTGTGTATAGCATATCTACAGAAATAATCTGTTTGTTTTAGCATCTGGCACGTGTGTACGAATTTAAGGTACCATCTTTTTCACATGCAGACACTGAAGAATAAGGTGACTTCTCACTTTCACGCATTCTCTAGCAAGATCTTCATTGTTAATTAACACGGAAGCCTTTCTAGGTGAGCCTCTGCCAGTCCAATTAACACAAACATCCCTGCATTCAGCAAAGCCTGTTTGAAATGTGTACGTCAAAGGCAGGGGATTCTTCACATAGCACTCGATTACTCTCTAGTCAGCCTCCATTGGGTATTACAAAACAGAGAAGCATCCCACAGATCATGAAAGGCTTGTGATGTGGCTTGAAGCCCAGGCACCTTGGGTTGCTGAGTTTAAGAGTTAGAGGTATGTTAAGAAATAGATACTGCTCTCTAAGGAGAATTTTGTTCCTTGACATTGAAGTCAACTACGGATTACTCCACACAACTCACCATCACGTGGTACAATATTGTAATATATGAGATAAACTCAGCGTTACACGTTAGTTCAATCTTCCTGGGCTCCCATTAGATGTTTGTATGTTGAGTATGTCTTAAAAAGTCAAGAATAATTCATTGAGTCTTACTTCTAGACTTGTGGAGATGGTTTCTTTTCCATTCATATCTCTCACAACTTTTGCTCCTGTACCCCATGTCACTACTTATCCACATATTTTTCCAAATAACTTAGCACTTTTCCCCTTGTCCTGGAGCATACACGTTAGGAATGACAACATTATTCCCTGTGGTGTCCTGCCGATGTGCCACATACTTCTGCTTTCTTGAATGCTAAATATGTCATTCTTTTCAACAAATGTTTCTTAATGAGGTTCTCAATATCAGAGAGATTTCCTTCACTGCCTGAAAGTATATCAAATATGTGGTTTTTTTGTGGTCACTGGTAATGAAGACAAATATTGCTTTGCTTCAGCTTTATCACTTATATTTATGACCTATGAAGTGTTTCCTGAATATGAGACTGACTTAAGCCCTCTTTTCAACATACCCTGTTATTACAGACACAGCACTGGCCACGTCTTTCAGGAGAGCTTTCTCTCTGGCACTTTAACAGCAAATGCTGTCATTCTTCTGCCTTTAAAATTCTAAGTACTTTAGGAGACATTTTTCCCGGATAGGCATTTTAATGGTCTTTTTCCACTCCAATGTTGCTTCTGCGCAGATAATGAACTTGGTTGCTTTAGCAAAGTATCTAACATTTTTTGCACCCTCATTCAGGACTGAAAATATGCTTACAGAGCTCAGGCTCTCTTGCAGTGCTATGGGTTTTTGGATCTGTTTCATTTCTCAACAGAAGTTCTTCAGCTACGACTAAATCCAAGTTTAGGTTTATGCTTCCCATTAAGCAATTACACAAAAAGGATTGGAGAAAGCAAGCCAATACTATTTTAGCATTCTAGAGTACTTCTCTGATGCAAAGTTTGTTTTTCGAATGGCTGTTGCTTGATCCAGGAAATGTAACCAAATCTTACGTAGTCCATTGAACTGCAGTTCTTGAACTGCTTCACTTGATTTCTGATACAACTCAGTGATGTGGTTTTCAGCATAATTTGTCTTCTAAATCTCACATGAGGGAGTATGAGATCATACTTCCAGCTCAGTTAATCCTAGGCTGACAGCTGGGACGACACTTTCCACAGCTTCTATCTTGGAATAACCTTTCTGTGACTCATTTTCACTTCAGTATTTCAGCCTATTAAAACATTTTGCATGTTTGTAATCATCAGCTGGCCTACTAAAATCTTTCTTATATGTAGTTGGAAAACTGTGATAAACTGAAGCTGAAGTATTAATTGCTTTTACTTTCAATAGCCCACAGCAATTCAGCTTGTTTTTGTTTTTATCGTCCTGACTCTGTTTCCTTTTGCTGCAGGTACATTGCCAATTTCACCATGTAATACATTCACATGCTTTCTTTTTAGTTCAGAACAAACTCTACCCACCCTAAATCCCTCCCCAGATCCCCTCTTCCCCTTTATCTGTTCTATTCCTTCCTTGCTGCACTAGATACTGCGTTTGTTAGTTTAGATAGAGTAATACGGACGTTTTCCACCAGCATTCTTTTCTGATTGAATTGATGTACCATCCCAATTTTACAAATATGTTGGGTCAAATTTCCGCAGGTCCCACCACCATCCCTTATAGCTGTTTGACTAAACCTCTCATTTTTGGCTGTGACATTAGTCTGCAGGGAGGCATAGGTTGCTCTTCAGCAGCACCTTTTGAATCATCACCTCCCTGAGACCTCCTGTCACCATCAGACGGAGTTTTATCATTCATTGTCACTAATCACAAAAGTCTAATTTTTAACAGCAATCGAAATTATCTGCACAAATCAACTCTCAGCTTTGATGTAGTTAAGAGATATTATAAGAGCAAATAAAATTGGTGCACACACACACAAAAAGCACTGCCTTGGCAAAGCCTTGGATCCGGGTATTGCTAACATGGGAGCCTTAACATTAATCAACAAAGAAGGATAAATTAATTATTAATGTAGCCTTATAGAAACAAGGACAAAGCGAATAATTTATTGAGGATATTCCAGATAAGAACTGGTTAAAAAGGCATTAAAACGGAGGATCAGATGGTATGTATTTCTATTGATGCCAGGAGGCCCACTGTATTCAGTTGTGGTGATGATGAGGGCAGGACTGCAGAGCAACACAGCTCCTCCTCTCTTGTGTCACTTGGTGAGTGAGTGTAGCACGGCATGGTGGGATTGACAGGTTTCTTCCCCCATACATCTGCTCCCGCACCCTGCTGTGCGACACAGGTCCAAATTCTGCAAAGGCTGCTCAGTTTTCCACACGGCGAGAACAGTTGTTGGAGGCAGACATGGAGTTTCCAATAACTGTGACGTTAGTCCCACCAGACTCCTCTGAGAGAGCAAAGAGAAACACACTGTGGAGGACAGAAATCATAGACTGGGAATGATCTTTGCCCTGAAGAACAGAGGCTGGGGGGCAGGGTGTTTAAACAGTCAAACACAGCAACAACGGCTTGAGTTAGGGCATTGCGGGTGCGTGTTTTGTTTTTGGAACAGGACTCAGAGAACACAAAGACAAGACAGTATAGGAAAAAGGCACAGGAAGACCTCTGCTATGGAAATGCTGCTACAGGAGTAAAGCTGCTTGACATCTGGAGAGAGCAAGCAGAGTGTGTTTGATGGCCAGCAGAAAGCAGCTTCGCACAGATGCTGCTAACATACAAGAGCATGCAAAGCCGATGTGAAAAACACCTAAGATGGAAGGAAAGGAGTGACCAGCAAGTCAAGGGAGGTGATTCTGTCCCTCTTGTGAGACCTCACCTGGAGTATTGTGTCCAGTTCTGGAATCCTTAACATAAGAAGGGTATGGAACTGTTGGAATGGGTCCAGAGGAGGGCTACAAGGACGATCAGAGTGCTCAAGCACCCTCCATAAGAGGACAGGCTGAGAGAGTTTGGCTTATTCAGCAAGGCTCCGAGGAGACTTTATAGAGACCTTCCAGTACCTGAAAGGGGATACAAGAAAGCTGGGAGGGACTATTCCTAAAGGCTAGTGGTGATAGGATGAGGGGGAATGGGTATAAACTGGAGAGGGGTAGGTTTAGACTGAACATTAGGAAGAATTTCTTCACCATGAGAGTGGTGAGACACTGTCACAGGTTGCCCAGGGAAGCTGCGGTTGCCCAATCCCTGGAGGTGTTCAAGGCCAGGTTAGATGGGGCCTTGGGCAGCCTGAGCTGGTGGGAAGTGTCCCTGCCCATGGCAGAGGGTTGGAACTGGATGATCTTTAAGGTCCCTTCCAACCCAAACCATTCTATGAAAGCAGAAGGAGACAGGCACAGGGGTGCCACAGGGAGCACCCCTGTGCCACACGGGGGTGACAGAACGAGACAGAAGCCGCAGCGGTGTGGCTTTGACCCGGGCGGAGGGGCGGGTTTGAGGCAAGGGGTCTGAACGGGGAGGACACCAGCTACCGGCACGGGGAGGCGGGCTGCGCCGCGGCAGCGAGAACGAAAACACAGCGCTGACGCTCTTCCTAGGAAGAAGAAAAATTAAATAGATAATGACAGATCGGGGACGCACCCGCCCGCGGCAGGACGCGCCGCCGGCCACGCTGCAGGCGGCGGGGGAGGGCCGGGCGGCTCGGCACGGCACACAGCCCCGCCGCAGGAATAAACCTTCCGCCAGCCTCGACCCGCGATGCCCTCGTCTCCACTCGTCCCGTCCCGACCCCGCAGAGAGGAGGCTCCGCCCCATTTGACCACGCCCATTTACAGAACCCACGCCCCTCCTGCTTCCGCCTCCCCTCTTCTAGAGGCCACGCCTCCTTGCGTTGTAGACCACGCCCCGTCAGGAGCCCGGCCACTCTGCGGGGAGACCACGCCCCTCCTGCGAGGAGCCCCGCCCCTGTAGAGAGACCACGCCTTTTCCGCGAGTAGGAACCGCCTCCTCCAGGGAAGCCCCGCCCAGCACCTCCCCCGCCGAAGGGCGCCCCCTGCCGTTGTGGGCAGCGGCGCATGCGCCGCGTGAGGCGCGGCGCTTTCCTTCCGGCCGCCATCTCGTTCGCTCCGCGTGCAGAGCTCAGCGCCGCGGAACCCCCAGCCCCTCGCGTTTCTCCTCCCTGCTCTGGGGTCCCCGCTTCCGCCGCGGGAAGGTACAAAGGAGGCAGTGGGGGTGGCTCAGGGAAGGTTATTGAGGGGCCACAGGTCGGGGGAGGGCAGGGCGGGTACAGGCTGGGCCCGAAGAAGCCTGGTGTTGACGCCGCGAGCTGAGCCGCGTCCTAGCCCGGGCTGGGGCTCGGCGTGAGAGGGGAGAGGCTGTCGGGGGAGCTGGGATGAGGGGATCATGAAGGGCGGGGGGAGAGAGGGAGAAAGGGAGGGAAAGGCGAGGAAGGAGGGGGAGAGAAGCGGGGGGGGAGGCAGAGGAAGAGAGAAGTGAGAAGGGAGGGGAGGAGGAGGGAGAAGCGAGGGGAGAGAGAGGGAGGGAGGGAGGGGTGGGGGGAAGTAGAAAGGGAGTATGGGGAAGGGGGAAAGGAGTAAGGGAAGAGGGGTGGGGAGGGAGAGGTGGCTGTGGGAGCCCCCCTGTGTCCACCTGCCCCGTTGCCGGACGCTGCTTGACCTGTCTTCTATGGGCACTGTTATTTCTGTAGATGAAAGAAACAATCATGAATCAAGAGAAGCTGGCCAAGCTGCAGGCCCAAGTGCGCATCGGTGGCAAGGTAGGAGCCACATCCCACCCTGCCTTCAGGACCACATGTCCCTATGTGCACACTTAGCCTAGTGTGAGGGCCCCTAAAAACTGGGGTTGGGGAGCAGCCCTAAGTACTCTTTATCTTGGCTTGACTGTTCTCTGGGGAAGCTGTGCAGCTGTAGGATCTCTAGATCCACAGAAACAGTATAGAGCAACTGATCCTGCAGCCTTTTATCTTTGGGTTTGTTATAACATATTACAGCAGATTTGCAACCTATATTCATGTATGACCCATTTCAGATGTATGATTTGAAGTAAGTAGATTTTGCAGCAAGTGAGCTCAGGTATAGTTTTCCTAACAGGTTATAGAGCGTTATGTTCTGAATTCTTGTCATTAATCTTTAAGATGCCCATGACTATTTCTTTTTGCCTTTTAGGACAAAGTTCCAATTCTGTACTTGACATACTCTTGCAATGGTAGAGGAACTTTCTCAGCAACCCATTTTTATTTTATTATGACTTATGAATGCATGTAGCTGTGTGAATGCTTTTAATCTGAAAGTAGAAAAGTATGTTGAATATCATTGTATGCTAGTAAACCTTTTAAATACAGCGTCAGTTTCAAGGTAATAACTTGTTAATTTTTTTATACCTGAGGGAGTGGACATGCAGTATTTTACAATACAAGCTATTCAATAAAACTCTTGCTGACAGAGTTCACAGGAGCTTTCATTCCTGTTTTGAATTTGGGTTTTTTTGTGCCTTTAGCTGGAGATTTAGGCAGCCTTAAATCGGGCTTAATTTAGTAATTGACTGACTTAGTGAGTCTGCGTATTCTTTGTATGGGTTACTGCTTAAGCAGAGAAGTGTATTGCATGTTATCAGCATTTGTTTATGCACTAGAGAGGCTTTTGATTTTTGTCACTTAAGAGCACGTATTGACAGCTTTTACAGCTCTGGTCAGTTTAGGTGTTTTAGAGACATTAGGGAAAGCTGGTTATGCTGTCATTCAGTTTTGAAATTGGCCTGTGAAATACTTGAATTGCCTGAACTTGACTTTTAAAATTTGTTTTATATGTAAAAGTTATTACATGATTCCTCTTGGCATTGTTGCCATATAAGCTGAGATGGGCGTGGAGGAGACAAAGGAGGAAGAGTCACTCTTCCTTTTGTGGAAAATTTGCACATTACCTCTGCTGCCAGATTTTTGTGATGTTGCAAGGCTTCAGAGCTTACAAATAATCTAAATGTTATGTTTGGCTGGAGGGCTATTGTAGAACTTTATGTGAAAGCTGAGATTTTTGTGTAGAATATCGCTAAAGCCAAATGACTCTTCTTCAGAACCTCTTTAGAAGAGTGACAAATGAGTTTGCAGTATTCCATGGGTGGCTTGCTGTACCCACTCCTCTTTAATTTAGAGATCGAGGGGTGTGAACAGCATGTTTCAGCATGACGAGAATAGAATTTGCTTAGTAAAACCCTGTAATCTTTAGAAGCTTAAATCTGTGGAGATGAAAGCAGCAGCTGTTCATTTAAATTAAAATCAGGTTGTCTAAAGTTTGATATCTGTATTTAATATGGGTAAATAAAGGTAGATGTTCTCAGGTGGCCTTTGGCACAAGATGTAATTTTTTGGAGATCTATTGAAAGCTCTTTTGTCTAGAGAGTCTTAATGTATGTCTTAGTAGCTCAATTCCTGTGCAAAGTATTAAAATAAAACCATTTCTGTTATTTTAGCGGTTTTCAGATTGCTATGTGTGCTAATTTGGCAGTAGTATGGAATACATATCAGACTTTCTAGACAAATGACTAAACTTTGAGCTGTAGTCTTCCATTTGTTAGTTTCATGTGAATTTGTCATTAACAGTTCTCTTTGTATGTAGCTGGATTGTGTTAGGGGTGTTAATGTCCTGCCAGTTTTCTAGCTTCTACCAGTTAACTCCAAAGGTATTGCAGACGTTTATACAGCCACACTACAGCACGTTCTGTTTTTGCCAGCGTGTGGCAGGTGGGCAACTGGAGTAGGAGGACTTAGATTATTAGTTATAGTGTGTCAAAAGAAGCCGTTTCACCTGCTTATGTTTTGTGTCAGATTTTACTGAGGCCTTACGATTGTATGAGAAGTATAGACTGACACTTCTGCTTTTTCATAGATACAGATATCTTCTAATATGGGACAGTTATTTCCCTGGAGAAATCTAAAGCTCTGTGTCTGTAGGAGTACTTAATCATTGCTTGTTTTTCGTTCTAAACAGGCCTGGTTTGAAATGCTATTGGAAGTATTTTTTTAAAACATGTTTATAAAATACTTCAGGAAAAGTGATCTTCAAGTATGTTTGTGTAAGCCTGTCAGATGGGAGATGTCTGTTTGAGTATTTTGCATTTTCTCATATTCATTTCTCGGTGATATGTTGATAATTTTATGGCCTCTGACTATTACCAAAATTTGGCCGCTATTACCACAATTTAAGATTGATAATCCCAGGAAGAATTCATAAGCTTCAGAAATTACCTGAAACTGTGCTCATTCTTCAGCTTTATGCCCACAGTAACAGACAAGGATAAACATTGTCTTTTCTAAGATGCTGCAGAATCCCTGTTAGAATTGTGGAATAAACATTCTCTGTTTCATTGATTCCTAAAACCTCATGATTCTCACAGTGTGAGAAAGCAAAGTTTGCCTTACAGTGAGGGAGAGAATTCTGCAGTGCAGTTGGAGTGGTGAGATTGTGTGCACTGTAACACAGAAGCAGAACTTATATATGTTAAGTTCATTTGTAGGTGGCTGCAGAGTAGTTCTATGGCCTTGGGGATTAGAGTTTGTGAAGAGCTATTTGAGTACTAATTTATAAGTTGGTTTGGTGGCTTTTTTTTTTTTTTTTGTGCAAAGGGTACTGCCCGCAGAAAGAAGAAGGTTGTCCACAGAACAGCTACAGCCGATGACAAGAAACTTCAGTTTTCTTTGAAGAAACTGGGAGTCAACAATATTTCTGGTATTGAAGAGGTAATTGCTTCAAAGGAAAAAAATACTTTTATGTGTACAAATATAAATTTCCCGTGAAGTAACATCCCAAACTTGTCTATAGGTTGTTATTGAACTTGAAGAACTTAAGCTTCCTGTTAAATTGAAAAATCTTGCTAAACTGTTTCAGAGACTGGATTTTTTTTTCTTGCAGGTAAACATGTTTACCAACCAAGGAACAGTCATTCACTTCAATAACCCTAAAGTTCAGGCATCTCTGGCTGCTAACACTTTCACTATCACCGGCCATGCTGAGACAAAGCAGCTGACAGAAATGCTTCCTAGCATCTTAAACCAGCTTGGAGCTGACAGTCTGACCAGCCTGAGGAGGTTGGCAGAAGCCCTACCCAAGCAGCGTAAGTTGAAATTGAATGCATTTCAGGCTGGCAGCTGACTTGAGGCTTACTTGTGTAGCAGCAGTGGAATTCAGTGCTCTTTTGCTGTCTGCAATTGTATTATAAAATGCTTATGAAGAAATTGGATTCTTTAGATCCTATTTATAACTCAAATCCAATGGCAAGTATAACCGAATAAAGCAGAGGCACCTGTTAGTGTATCTTGCAGCTGGTATAGTACTGGAGAGCTATAGCCAGACGTGATTTCGTGGTAGTTTACTTCTTGATGTGGCTACTGTATTTTGATGTATCTTGTTCATTCAAGCTTGGTAGATGAGTTACTCTGGAAGAGTTAGTTTTTAAAAAAAGACAGACTTCGAGTATGTCTGGTTTTGACATACTCATTTGAATGGAAACAAGTAATGGGGGAAGGGACTTGAGGACAAAGCTTGCAGCTGCTTTGCTGCCTCACAGGGGTGGTGAAGGCATTTCTTGAATGGGCTTTTTGATAGCCAGGAGGGAATTACATAATATTGGTAAGTAAGTATATTATAATTTCTGTGTGAGTAGGATAGTGTAGAGAACAGGACTGGCGTGAACATTAAGCTAGATATACCAACTTCATATTTCATTCTTAAATTAGTAGAAGAACATGAACACTTTTTCTTCCTGAAACTGTGTGGGGAAAAGTAGAGAGACTTGAGTACATGGTGTTTGCGAAAGGTGCTGCTGCTACAGGGTAAGAATTAGAAGTCAAAAATCAGGCTTGTTGGCACTGGGAACACTCCTTTGTCCTGCATGTACCATGTTCCTACTTTTCTAAAATATCTTAAACCCAACCCTTCCGAAGTGTGGAACATCCGGAACACAGAGAAAATGGGAGCAGTAGATGATTGTGTCCAGCGTCTGGTAGTTCTGAACTTGATTGTTAAATTTTTTTTAGTTCTTGTGCTTTGCTGCCAACAAGATAGCTTCTGTTTCCATTCCTAATGTTAATGATAGTTCCCTCCTGTCAACTTCCCACTGAAGAAGTCTTGTTAGAAGTAGTCTTGAGGAGGTGGGGTAAACTGCTGCTTTCCCCGTGGAGCTCAGGTCATTCCTTCTCAATGTCACCTGTGTAGCTTCCTTGTGGTAGTAATAGAGCTTAACAGGAATAAAACCAAAAAGCAAACAAAAAAAACAAACTTGAAGAATTTAAAATGACCCCCTAAGATCTCTCTTTCAGTGAGGTGGGTATGTTCTAGATAAGCTAAAATGTGCTGTTTTAATATTAGGGAAGCTTGTTTAAAGTGTTTGCTTTGTATGACCTAGAAAATAGCTATTCCTTTCTGCTTTGGGTGGATGCCAGAGTAGCTGCACAAAACTTTCCATTCAGCATTGTCTGCAAGATTTGAAAGCCTGACATTGAAGAGTGAAGTGTCTGTGATGATTGCTTTTGCAGGTGCTAAATTAAACTTAGTCTGGTCTTAGAGATGAGAATGCAGACAATTCAGGGGGAAATAGCATGGCTTGCATTTCAAGTGGTGTATTTGACACTAAGATGCACTTGTAACTGTAACAGCTTTCTGAGGTTGAAAAACAAAAGGAGGGTTAGCTGTGAACTTGTCCTAAGCCCTTTCAAACCAAAGTTTATGCATTCCTCTGCTTTTGTTCTCTAGAAACCAGAGTACAGTCTAGAATGAGCCCATCTCTTTCCTTATGCTTTTCTTGAAAACTGAGAGGGATTAATTAGGATAAAATTGAGGTGTTAGTGAGTGTGAGACAGCTTATGGTTGGTACTACTGCTAAGAATAGCAGTAAAAGTAGTGGCACAGGCACCAAGGGACCTGAGGTATCTTCTGATCATTATGCTGCTGTAGTTTCACAGTTGCTCATTGGTCTGCTACAGTGAACATAGTTAAGTCTCAGTAGCTCTGGCATGTACAGTGGTAATGGTTAAGAAATTACTGAGTCAGCAAAGATGTGGACCAGAACACATGGTTACCTAAGCCACCTGAATGTAAAATTGTGCATTCAGTTCTATTACTTTGACTTTATTGGGAACAATAATGTCTTTAAATGCCTCTAGTTATGTGTGTCTACCTGCAGCTTCACAATTATACCTTATTTTTTCTTGAAGGCCTAGGATCATAAGGTTATTTCTTTTCTTTAGAACTTGCTGATATAAAACACGTAAATCTTAAGGAACACTGGTCAGTAAACCAAGCCGCTTTTAGGCAAAATTGTTAAAATCAGTCTCTGCACTTGTAGCTGAAAATGATGATGACACACAGGGCACTTGGGAAACCTAGATAAAAGGTAGTGACTAGAAAACTGAGGTAGCGTGTATCTTCTAATGTCCCCACTGTGTTGTTTGAACATTGTCAACAAAAGGAATAGGAACTTCCTAGGTTAGTTGAAGGTTTTTATTTAGCAGGGAAGCTGGATAAAGCATAGCAGTTTAGTTCAGACTGTTTGATAACATTTTCAAAAAACAAAGCAAAACAACTAATGAAGAGGCCCATGGTGAGCTTGACTGATGCTTTTGAACTACTTGCTCTTGCAGCTGTGGATGGGAAAGCACCTCTTGCTACTGGTGAAGATGATGATGATGAAGTTCCTGGTAAGAACATGCATGCAGTGGAAGAAAAGGAAGTGAATTTTGCTTAAAGATAACATCTAGGCAGAATATTTAAATGTTTTCAGACACATGTGAAAGGCTTACTGGTTTGCTCTAGCATTTTTGTTCTATGTAGAAATAATAGCTATGGCTAATAATGGTTATTTAATAGTCAATAAGAAGGGTGGAAAAAAACTACCTTGTTGATATGACTTTGCCCAGTGGTGAGTATAGTGAAGTTAAAATGCTCTTGTGCTTTATAAAATTGTGCTTTAATAATGAACCATCCAAAACTTGGTTGAGCAAGAAGGATGAACCATGAAGCTCTTAAGTTATTTCGTCTGTAATTGATAAGCTGAAAGTTTGTGGTTTTTTATGTTGTAAGTGCTTGAAATGAGGTAGAATCTTTTTTGCGGGGTGGAACCAACACAAAATTGGCAACACAAAATTGGCAAACTGGAAGCGGGTCAAACTTTAATTTCAAAATTCTTCTTTTTTAGATCTGGTTGAAAACTTCGATGAAGCTTCAAAGAATGAGGCAAACTGAACTTTAAGTGTCACTTTCTGAATAAAGTTAAAACTTGAAAAAGCTACATGGAGCTGCTATTTTATATTGTGACTGCTTTGATTTTTCTTTTTATTTCCTGATGAGATCTCAAGATCTGTGATATTTGGAAACTCCTTGAACCTGCAGCTCTTTAGTTACTGCTTGTACACTATTATTTTTGTGGCCTGAATGAACAAACCTATGCTTTGAAATAAGCCAGATTGCTAATGAATCTCTGCCTGGACACAGTTTTTGAGTAACTTGTATACAAGCAAAACCTCATCTTTAATGAACTTTGGCATACAATAAAAATATAAAAGCAACTTTCTGGTGTGGCTTCTTGTCAGAAAAGCAGGAAAAAGATCGGCCACAAATATTGATCAATCGTAAATGTCTTGCTTTTCTGTACAGTATCTTCCTTTTGCTGTGTTAGAAGACTGTCCTAAAAAAAAAATTCTGCATAACGGAGCCTTTTAGACTTAATTGGTGAATTCTCAGTATTTGCAGGACAGAGCTACAAACGCTATAAGTCACTTTGAAATCTACTTTAAGAAGTGGATTTGTGTTCTAAAAATTATTATTGGTGATTTAATAAGACATAAAATATGAAAGAGAACTTTGCTTGGCCTTGAACAGCAGCAAGCTGTTGGCATCTTGGGAAAACTAGAAATTTTTTCTGTTTAGGGAGTGTTTAATAGATACTTTGAGGGTGTAATTATTTAATGAGTTAATACTTCCCAAGTATTTTAATTTTGCGTACCTAAAAATGTCAATTGTGTAGGGGAATGAAGTACAGGAAAGAGAAAAAGCCTTAATAGAATTGATAATTGGTCTTACTTAAGTCTGTATTTAGCATCTTCGGATTTATTAATTAGTATTTTATTTGAATGTGTCAGGAATCTATTCTTTCTATGGCTTTTGTGTGTTCAAGAGAAAAAGAGAACTTGTGTTTTGGGCACGAGAGAGACTTTAAATTCCAGTCTGACCTTCGCAGAGCTGGAGCTTACTGGGATGAGGGCTGAACTTCATGTCTGGGAGTGTTTGGTGTTAGTGAGATAGATCAGGTCCCTTCCACAACAGAAGCCAAGCTAGTATAGAAGAGTACTCAGCTGCCAGCTAAGTTTGTTTCTAGAACAAATACTTCCAGAAGTGGAAATTCGTCCTTACTTGTGCAGCGTAAAATTCAGGCTAAAACTTCGCTGTAGGTTCTCCTTGTGCCTGGGAAAAGGTGGGGGTGTGTCTGACTTGCTAAGCACGTTTGTTATAGTGTAAATCACTGCTGCTGAGAAACAGTGGAGGAACTTGCTCAAGCTGTGCAGCTCCTGTGATTTGAGGTAAGAGTGGTCTGAAGTGAGCATGATGTGGCTGAAGTTGGGTGCAAGAACTTAAAGAGTAATAATTTCAGTTTACTTGTCTCAGTTTGCAAATACTTTTATCAGCAAATTAGACTTTTAGCATTGAATTCATTAAATGCATTCATTGAATTGTAGCAATAAGGCAGAAAAACTATGCAAATTTGAGTTTGAAATGGCGGTGGTAAGCTGATTGCATTGCCTCGTAAAAGGTGAAAGCCAGAGTCTATGGAGTTGTTTACAAGACTTCTGTGACCTGTCAAGTCAATAAATGTATGCTGATTTTTTTTGAGAAATGAATGTGTTGATCATCCTGTGATTCAAATATTTAAGTCCTCAGAAATGCTTCCTTTAAGCCAACATAACCCTTGTTTATGAGAAGTTTCGTACTGGTTTCTGTCTCATTAATTGACTTACTGTCTTAAGATCTTAAGTGATCTAGACAGTGTTAGCCTTTTGCCCACTTAACAAACATAGATGGTGCTTAAAAAATATTTCTAAAACAGTATCTTTGAAATGCTAATCCAGTGCTAGGCAGCCATGAGACATGTCTGTGGAAGTCTGTGTGCTGGCTATGCTCTAAATCAGGAAATACTGGCATATTTGTGCATCCCCAAACTATGGCTGAGGATCGAGATATGATCAAAATGTGCCCCTGATAATAGCAGATTGTAAATGGAAGTAGTTTTCTTGTTGGAAGTTCATAGTTGTCTTCATGTCTAGGACTTAAAAGCTCAGTACTGGACTCAAGGCTGTATTAATTTTCTCTTAATAAGGAGTTTGATTATTATCTCCCTAGCATGTCATTAACTGCTAGGAACTGAAAGTAGTCGATAGAATTGTAGGACAGTTTGGGTTGGAAGAGGCCTTGAAGGTCATCTAGTTCTAACACCCCTGCCACTGGCAGGGACATGTTCCACTAGATCAGCAGTGTTGATGTTTCACTTTAGCTTGGACTTCCCCTGTAACTTCCAGTGTAACCACACTGTGATTATGCTGTTACGGATTCACATCTGTAGTTGTGCTCAAGGAAGATGGCTTTGTATCTCCACTCCAAGTGTCTCAGGTAATGAAGAAACCAAAAAGATGCCTGCATTTCTGTTAAAACAAAGGTTCTTATTAGAACAATTAAAATCCTGGGAGACGGTGAAACTTATTTACATAGTGTGGTGCATACATAAAAATAAAAAGCTTCCTACTATGGTTTTAATATAACATTATTTTTAAAGCTCTACAGGGCATCTTGGGTTATTACAGACTGTGAATTTTAGGTTGTGTCTTTTAGGAAATGTTCCAATGAGAATTTCACGCAATTAGTAGTGCATCTTTAACAAGCATGACCAAGGAGGATCGCTTGAGTTGGTTTAAAATGTTCATAGCTCAATACCTCAAATACCAAATCAATACTTTTGTGTCTTTGTAGGGTTGCTGGGTGTGTAGTGGAACTTCATGTAGCTCACACTTACTTCTGTGACACTGTGTTAAAACGTTTTGTGGGTAGAATATCATAGATATTTTATCTTCCCTAAACTGTTTTCCTGTATTTCTGCAGTAAACTTAGATGTCACTTTATGGTACAGGTAGAGTAACAGAGGACACTGGAAATGAAGACAATACCTTGTATTTGTTGTCAGAAGCAGTGGAAGAATTAGAAGAACAAGATGTGACCCGAACAGTGGCTAGGAAAATAGCTTATGTGTGTGAATGTTTGGAGGTGAGTGGGGAAGTTAGTATTTTCAAGAGAGGTGGGGGGAGTGGTTGAGAAGCCAGAACGTGGAACCTATTTGATCGTCCTGCTTATGAGAAAGGGTTCAAACAAATTACGAAACTCAAGAGTTAATAGTCAGCACAGGTAGGAGAACCTACAAGGAAGTCTGTGGTGATGACTAGATTTTACAGCCTTCAGTGACTGGCAAGATGGTGGTATATATAAAGGAGAAAGATTTTAAAGCTAGGTGTTTTAAAAATATTAGTAAGTACTCAACATGTCTTGGGCTTACATAAATACGTACAATCTAGCTCCTGATTTTTCTAAGCTATTCTTTGTTCCTTTTCAGACTTAGTTTCAGCCACATCCAGCAATTTGAGAGCTGCTAAAGATGTTTTGCACTGGATGTGATAGTTGAAAGATTCTGACCTGTAACAGAGATTGGACTTTGGAAGGAAGCCTTTTTTACAGAAAAGGAGGTGGCAGTGCAGCTGAACTAAGCTTACTTAGCTAAGATGAAGTCTGTAGCACAAGGGAGTAGTATGATTAGTTTGACTGTGGGTCAAACTCAGTAACTTTACAAGATTGATAATAAGTGGGTACATCTAGAAGCTCTGAGAATTGGAAGTATTAAGTATTACTGTGTATTCTAATCAAATGTAAGCTGTGGTTTCTTGGTAGCATAAGCTACTTGCAGTCTCCTGAAAGTCTTTCATTGCTTTGTTAATATTCTACCTTCATGCATGGATTATCATTAGAGAATGTAAGTGAATAGGAGTAGGACAGCTTATGCAGCACTGTCATGTCTTGCTGTAATCCATTTTATTGTGAGAAATAGATTTAGCAGATGCAACTTGTGTATTGCCTTTACACTGCAGTGAAGGTACCCTAGCAATGAGAAAGCCAGTCTAACGTGTAGTGCAGACATTAATAATACTTTTACAAATGAGTGACAGCCCAGCCTTTTGCATTACTAATGAATCTGAACAAATCATGGGTTAATTAGTGTGATGTTGGTATAAGCACTAATTGTTACTTTTATAATGTATGTCTATTATTTCTTATGTAGGCAAAATGCAGAATTCTAGGACGTATTACATGACATGTTCAGATCCTCATCTAGTTGAAGGTCTGTTTGCTCATGGAACACATTGCTTTTACTATCCAATAACTAACATTTCTAACTCTTCTCACACAGCTGGGCATTTGGGGTATGCAGGATATTGGCAGATAATGTTGGAAGTATCTGCTGCACTTGAAATCCGTGTTCAGTACTGCAGCTGAGTAGTGTTTTTGGTTGGATTTTAGTACTGCAAAAATGTAGATATGGGTTGTGCCCTACTCTCCCAGTTTTTAGGGGACACCCGAAGTTGAGTTGAATAGGATTTACCTTCTATGATTGGAGACCCACACAGTTTTTTATGGAGCTGCGCCTGGGTTAATGTTTATAATGGCTTATGCTGGAATCTCAGAATTGTCAGCCTTGTACACCTGAGCATTCCCCTCCTTCACAACCAACGTATCACTTGTGGCAAGTGTTTGTGTCTGTTTGTTATCACTGGTTTTAAAATGGTGCAATAAGATTAAGCAAGTTTTGAAGGTGTTGGAAGTATCTCCTGAAACAGGAGGAATTCTGAGTTTCAGCCACGGTTCTGGCTTCTTGAAGCAGTAGCATTTTGTGGGCTGCTGTTTTGCAGTGAGTTCTTAATAACTATGCGTAAGTAAGACTGCTGCCACCTTTAAGGACACAACAGAGATCCAGGAGGGCTTCTTACACTCTTTTAACTTGTGACTGTGCAGGACAAAGATAATGTAAAAATGGTTCTGTGGGCCAAAATCTACACTAGATCTGTGATATTAGTGTTTGATATTGACTTATGTGGCATTACACACCTCTTAAGTGTTACTGACGGTTACATTAGAATGGTGTTGTTAATGCATGTGGTGATTAAGCTCTTCGTTGTCTCTTCAGTATTGCTGCCTCTGCAGGACTAGCAGGAGTTAAAAGCAGTAATGCGTCATTAGAGCCACTTAGGTAAGCAAGATGGCTGTGACACATACTGAGCAGACTTGAGTGGTTAGGAGCCATTTTTACAGTATTTATTTTGATAGACCAGCTTGTGCTGCTTTCTGACATTGTTTGGCTTCACCTATACAGGTCAGACAACTCACATGTTGTTGTGTTATACTTGGGGGACTCATCTGCCCCTACTAGTCATGAGTCTTGCGTAAACATATGGTGAGAGGCAGCTACTGCCTCAAGGCTTCTGATCCTGTAGAGGTAATGTGAACAGGAGTGTTTGAAGGATTCATACCTAAACTAAAAATGAGATGAAGTAGGAAAAAAAAAGGAACAATTGTGGCAGTGTATTGATTTGTGGTGTCTGTTACGAGCTTTTGCCCCTATGTCAGTTGGTGTCCAAAACAGCAGCGAGGAGTTAACGTGAAAATTTTAGTTCCCTTCTGGCTGCTTTACCGCATTTAGTGTTAGGAGATGGTGGTGTTCTTTCTGGTTTAGGGGTGTTCCTAAAAGTGTGAAACCAGCATAGCCAGCTCTTACAGCTGGGGTTTGCCTTCAGCATATGTTGGAGGCAGCATTTGGGTAAACAATCCCTGTGTACATCTGCAGCATTTCATGCTCCAGTAATTCCTACCCGGCGGTGATGATCTCTAAGATTTTTTTTTTTTTTTTTTGTGTATGTGTTTTTTACTGTTTGTAGAAGCTGGAGCAGCCTACAGGTCTCAGGATTCACTGAGTCATCTTCCACCAGCTTACAAAATTCAGACTTGCTTAGATGTGACCTTGTGCATGTATACACTGGTGTCTAGGCTGACCTCTGTCAGGAACTGTAGACTAGATTGGTTGTCATTCTGCTTTAGTGTGTCTGCTCTCTCACATTTGTAGAATAGACATTCTACTCCCATTATATTTGTTCCTCATAATTTAACGTTGTCCTGCTTTAATTATTTGTACCTTGAACATTAAGTTATATTACTTGTTTGAAAACCTGGAATTGTTTTTGCTTTTTCAGTTATGTCCCATCTTGGTAGCTGTCTGGTTTCACCAGGAAATATACAGTGTATTTGACAAAACGCGTCATCGGGCTGTAAGTTAAATTCCAAGGAGGACTTGAGCCTTCAAGAATGCACCAGCATATTTTCTGGAAGGCTGTGGATCTTCTTGAAGCCTGCAAATTTTATGTGAGCAGAAAAACATAGCACTTCTAAACAAAAGCCTTTTTGTAGAAAATAGCAATGTTGTTGTGCCTGTGATCTTACCCCATATTCATGATAGACATCACACTGCAGATGCAGAATAGCTAGGCGAGCTGGTTTTGTTACATATTTTCAGAAACAACTGCATTTTGATGCTTTAGGTTATAACATTTAAGGTAACCTAGGTGTAGCCTAACGGCTACAAGTGCAAGATGCAGGTATTTATAGGGTTTAGCCAGAGCTTCCCTATTCTTCAACTGTGCTAGAAGCCTGACTAACTGCTGGGACACCAAGTTTGCCTGCAGATTGCGCATCATCCAGTGTCCCCTAGCTGGCAATAATGTAGAAAGGTTGAGTCAAGCCATTGGATGGTATGGTGTGTCCTCCTGAAATGCATGCAAGTGTTATATACTAGAAATTGTGTGAAAATTAGACTGTCCTGTAAGCTGTATTTTCTCTTTATGAAATAGAAATGCTGATGTACTAGAAAATCTCCTGGGCCGTGAAAAGCATGTCGTGGCTGTATTTGCAGTGTTTTGGGTTCAGTGCTAAAAAACCAGCACATGCAGTTGGTTTACATAATGAATCAAAACAATATCCACTACAACACAGGTCAGAATTGTTTGTTCAGAGGATTATTCAGAGATTACTTAGTTTTTTTCTTGCAGGAAAAGGATGAGCTGTACAGTGCAGTCCCACAGCTGTAATCCACCTTGTTGCTGTGCCCAGTTTGTCTCCCTCTCTGTTGGGTTCTGCCACCTTCCCCACTGGTTTCTGCGTGCATGGTTGGCTTCATCACTGCTCATCTGAAGACTGACTGACATGCTTTACAGTCCTGTTTGCCTGGAGAGTTGCTAGCTTAATTTGGTGACAAATCACCCTCAGCAGAAAGATCCATTCAGACGTCATTCCTAGGACTAACCCCTAACAATATCTTTGATCTTTAAAGTTCCAAGTGACTGGATTCCTAATTCACCCAGTTATACATTCATTGCCAGACGGAGTAGTGTACTTCCTGAAAGCGTTATGTGCTGCACAGCAGGAGGCGCATGCAAGCGGAACTGCTATAACAATACTAATGATGATCATTCTATTGATGGGCTGTGGCTGCACTCCAGTGATTTATACTGTTGTTGTAAAGGGAAAAAAAAGTCTGACCCGTAATGTTCAGGAAAAACTCTGCTGGAATGCCCCCAGGAAGCCAAACTTCCTGGTGAGAAATGCAGTACAGATTTCGGTCTATCATCCCAGCAAATACAGTTTTTCTTTTTTTTTTTTTTCCTGCCCTTTATCCTTTACAGTTGGATGAGAATATAGAGTTGCATCTGGTTCATGCTAGGGGTTAGCTAGAGCTGTGGATATGAACTGCTTTGGCAAAACAGGTTACCTAGAATTAGGATAAACTTTCGTACTTGCTCTACTTTTGATGCTTTTTTCTTCCAAGTGCTGTTATAAAGCAATTGTGGAAAATAAGTAGTAGTTCTGGCCTTAGTTTACAGTTGTCTCTTCAGGCTGTGAGTTAAGTAGCAACGTCAGGTCTTAAATAAGTGAGTTTCAAGATTGCTTAAAGGTTACTGGAAGAATGTAGGACCAAGGCACAGTAAAACAACTTTGGAAATACAAAATTGGTGCATGCCATAAGTAGGAAATTGTCAGCCAAGTAAGAATAAGGTTCTATGGCTGGTTTACATCTCCTTGGAGTTGAGTAACAGTATTTCTTCCTGCAGGGCTACCAATTACTGAATTATCTGAAAATACTGATATGAGGAGAAACCTTACATCATGGCTCTGGGACAGTTTGCCTCTGGTGCCACAGTGGGGAGCTGTGATTAACTTGCATGGATCTTGGAAAACGTGGAAAACAGAGGCCGGGTCTTCAATCCCTGTATGGCATGAGGAAGTGTACAATACTGATTTATTTTTTGATGTATATTCCAAGGAGAAACCCAAAGGAGGCTAAAGGGAGATGAGGCTCTACCCTGGGAAGGTCTGGAAGGAGGGTGCTGTAACTGTCTTGGAAATGAAAGTGGGGAATTCAAAGTACAAGACAGATGAACAAAGAAGGCAACAGAGTGGAACTAGTAATAGCCTCAGGGAAAACCAGAGCAGACTGGGAAGAGCTTTACAAAGTGCTCATCAAATTTACATGCAAATAGTAATGTGAACAGTACATGATTAACTCCTCACTTGACTGATTCTTGTCTGGTTGAAAATGTATAGATTAAAAATTGTTTCTGTCACCTGACACGGAGAAGACAAACGGGTTATTTCAGGGATTCTTGGCAGAACAATAACAGTGCTAAGATATAGTTAGAATTAAATTTTTTTTTCTTAACATAATTATGATCAGTATAGCACAGAATTTGTGATTAGGATGGCACAGGATTTTGGCAAACAATCAATGTAGTACAATTTATAAGTGGTGTAATACAGAATTTTATGATACAACTTATCATAACTTATGCTTTCTAATCACCTGGACCCTCTGCAGATCAGGTCAGCTATTAATGCATGGTTTGCTGTGTCAATACAAAAATCCCAATCTAGACTTGAAAATGATGTAAAAGAATACAAGTCAGTCACTCCCTCCTCAGTGGAAGCAGATGATGGTGAAAGTGTCCCTGGGCACTGGGGTCCTAGTCTCACTATCCAGCAGTATCTCTGGTCCAAATTTGCCCTCAGGACTTGTAATTGTTTGTTTTACTGACAGTGCTCTGGGTGCTGTTACACTTCAGCATGAGGTTTGCTGAGTGCCTGGGACCTCCCTAAAACCTTGAGGCCAGCAGGGAGGGGAAGGAGAAATCTATTTGGTTCATCTGCTTGGTGCATAGGACCTTCAGGGTCTGATAATGAGGGGAGAGGGAACGAATGACTATGCAGCGAGCTTGGTGCCAGAAAATGGTGCTTGCCTTAGAAAATGGCATGCTAAATTTAGTTATGCTACAGCTATGCTGTGTTACCGGGTCTGTGAGCAGTGGGCACCAGTCAGAGCTCTTTTAAGAATTGCTTTACAGACAGCATCTTCTTTTAATCAAATATTAACAATTTATTGTTATTTTTCACTGTCTTTATTGGTTCAGTTTCCAATTCAGCTGTTGCCTGTTGCTCCTCTCAGAGGAGCTTGCTTCTTTAGCTTTCTTTTACCTTCCTGCCAGACAGATAAAACCTGTCTGTCTTGTGCTGTAACGTTTCTAAACTGTTGCAGCCAATAGTAGCTGTAAACTAATGTTAATTCTGACAAATGTTGTACCCACTACACTGCAGACTAGAGGTCATTTGTTGTGTGCTGCCACTGTTAAATGCAAAATACTCTGCAGAGTTAAATGTGAATGAATGAGATAGGCTTTCTGCTGCTCTGAAGCATTTGGCTGTTAATACCACATAAAACTGGGCTAGATGATACGCTTTGTGAGGCAGAGTTCATGACATCTGATCACACACTGCATGTTGAATTTGGCAAAAATAATTTAGTTAACCAGGAAAAGCAGCTTGTTTGCTAACACTCTGAAATACAGTATGCTGTCATTCAAGTTCAAATGTAAAATATGTTATGAACATTCTTGTAAGAAATTACATTGGCAAGAGCTTTTGGTAAAAGGATTGGGGAGAATCGACTTGGAGTTAAGATTTTGACTGCAGAATTTTCAAACTCCTCTGGTCTTGTGGTGTGCCTTGGCAAGGTAACTCTGCTACCTTTTAACCCCGGAGTGTGGTTCAAAAGGAACTCCTAGTGCATTCTCCCTGCCATCAGAGGCTAAGGAAACCATTCACGTAAAAACACAAACAGCAGGCTGGCATTTCAAAACGCTTATCAGTGCCAAATCAGGGTCTTTACAATTTTTACCACTACATGCAAAGCAAACTGAATACTGAGCAGTATTTGCATCAAAAGAAACAAAAATTTATCATAGTGCCTCAGAGAAACACAAAGTATGTGGAGTGAAGCATGCTGTTAATATTGTGTAGTCAACAGTTGTCTGTTTTCTTGACAGTGACTTTTTCAATTAGTAAAGCTTTTTCTTTGCATGTTTTTTTTTTCTCCTTGCAGTTTGCTAACTCTGTGTTCTTCAGAGTGTCTGAATCATAGTGTATGAAGTAGTTCTGGGTGTTCTCTGCAGGGCCCTCACAAGAGCCACAGAAAACTTCAATTCTGTGTTCATTGTTTTAGCAGCATGGTGTTGTGCTATAGAAAGGGCTCCTAATGCAGGAAAGAGCTTCTGAAAGATGACAGTCTTCACCATTGTACTCGCTTCTGTGGGATGTGTGGTGATGCCTGACAATTGCTTTAAATTCTACAGCAAAAAGTAGACAGCATTTTGCTGTCTTAATCTATGGTCTTCTGTTGTGATATATTCCCCATATAATTAAAAGATGCATTTTTCAGGATATGCTTTCAGGCAATAGTTAATAATTAGTCAGATTATTTCCTGTATATTAACTCAATGCTGACTGAAGGTCAAGACAAACTACAAAGCAGATCTTGAAGGTTCATCATTTAGCATGAATGTTTTCTTGTAAAAGAAATAATAGAGAAAAAGGAAATTCTATACCTTTATGCATGCTTACATAGCATGTCTATACATAAATTAATGGGAAACAGCTCAGGTTATGATATTTCAAGAAAATGCAGTTTGCATTTTATTTGCATTGCTTTTCAACAATATGGAAGGAAGTTCAACATTTGTTTTTACAAAGGACATTAAATTTTAGTATTTGTAGTATGCAGTTTTATAGTAATTAAAATTACTTACTAGAAGATACTTTTCTGAATTTTTATTATGAAACAATTTTCCTCTCTTGCTTCCAAGGCATGTCAGATTTACAGTTTCTTTCATCTGATTTAATTATGTGTGATAAAGTAAAACTGTTGTAAAGCCTACATAAAACCACAAGTGTCAAAGCCTTGGAGGCAGGTAAGACTCACTTAAATACATGATGGAGTTCACCAGGACTTGCAAGATTCAGTTACATTTTTTTGCTTCATCTCCCTTAAGGTTAATTCTGTTTGAGGTTTCAGATTTCAGCTTCATGAAAGAAATGGATGTGTGGACTGGCTCTCACACAACCAACCTTTCAGAGGTTTACCCTGACCCAATTTACACTTTCTATACACCTCAGTTATTTCAGCACAGAGAAATTTGGCCAGAAATTCAGCTTTAATTCATGTAGGTTTGGAATTTTTTTTCCTACATTTTCCTGTAGTGTATGTCCAGTCACTTTGAAGTAACAAAATTAGCATTTTGAACTGGCTGTGGCTCAGGAATTGGATGGATTGTTCCCCAGCCTTCTAGTACCTTTAGTTGGGATCACAGCTCATATACTTTAAATAGTATTGGATTTCCTTTGTATGTGGAATCACTTTCAAATGGAAAAATTAAACATGGTTGAGACTAGGGATACGGTAACATCCCTGGGTCCACTCAAGTCTTGTGAACTCTAGAGGGAAAGTAAATTGGAGATTGGGATAATTACCCACTAGCTGGAGAAGAAAGCCAGGGAGGGGGTCTATATATGCAAATAGGTGTCAGACCTCTAGTGGATATGGTGGAGAAATGCTTACGGAAACACATGATCACTACATAGTGAGATGATATCTGTATGTACTGTTAAAGAGAAGAGCTTCTGAAATGTCTCTTTCAAAAGCTTATCTACTATTTGTGCAAAATTATTACATGTCCCATCACCCTGTGTAGTTTTGATGAAGTGCAGGTGTCCCAGAAAATCAGCCACCATTGCCTGTTTTTTCAACTAATTTAAAAATCATAATTGATGTCCAACTGAACTGAACACTGGGACATCCCACCAAACTGAGGGACAGGTGGCTGGAGAGCAGCCCCACAGAAGGTCATCTGGCAGACAGGGTTGACAGCAAGGCGAATATGAGTCAGCAGCGTGCCTGCCAGCCCAAAGGCCCAACCACGTCCTGGGATGCGTCAAGAACAGCATCACCCATCAGCTGAGGGAGTGGATTCTCTACACTGCACTGGTGCAGCCTCACCTCTAGTACTGTGGGCAGTTTGGGGCCCTTCAACGTAAGAAGAACATTATAGAGTGTCTTCAGGGGAGGGCAACCAAACTGAGGAAGAACCTTGGGGACAAGACTTACGAGGAGTGGCTGAGGTCACTCAGTTAGCTTAGCCTGGAGGAGGCTGAGGGGCGCCCTCATGGCAGACTACACTCTCCTCAATGGGAAGCAGTGCAGGAGGAAGTGCTGATCTGCTCTCTGGTAACCAACAATGGGGCATGAGGAGATGGAATAAGGACAAGTCAGAGGAAGTTCAGACTGGGCATTGGGAAAAGGTCATTCATTGAAAAGATGGCAGCTGGTCACTGGGAAAAGCTCCCCGGGCAAGTGGTCAAAGGACCAAGCCTGTGAGAGGTCAAGGAGTGCCTGCATGATGCTCTTAGGCATATGGTTTAGTTTTAGGTAGTCCTGTGAGGAACTGGAGTTGGACACTCTGATCCTCTGAGTGTGTCCCTTCCAACTCATCATTCTATGATGCAAAGAACCACACTTTGGTTGAAAAAAGCTGGAAGGCAGTAGGCTCTGGATTCTCTCCTTATACAGCTGTTCTCTGCTTTCAGCCACTGCATGGAGGATATTAAAGAGCTAGGAATTCTGGACTTGCAACTAGGCTTCCTTATACCAAAGATATTTCTGTCTAGGACATTGTGGCCTAGTTGTTTCAGGACTACAAGAGGAAGGCAGAAGTAAGTCAGAAGAAATCAAGGAGGAATTAAACCACCATCCTTCAATTTATTACCAACTTCATAAAAACTGTACAAAGCCAAAAGCTGAAACAGTAATATTAACTGAGGATCATGAAAACAATCACACACAGTGCACATTTTGGTATTATTAACAGTAAAGACATCTATCTTCTATGGTGATATACCTCATCTAAATTTCTAAAATTTCTTCCTGTGAGTATCTATCAATGATGTGATGACACCCACTGCAGTCCATGTAAACATTTAAATAGTCAAAACTGGTTTTATTTACAAAGTTTTTCATGCATGACAACTCACTTTTTCTTCTAAAATTATATAAAACATATTTAGGAAAAAGATGACAGCACATTGTAAGACTATTAAAAAACTTAACTAAAACCAGCAAGTAGTTGAACTGAGGTAAAGTTACAAACCCTTACAACTAAGTTACAACCAACCCTTGTCACTGATTACTGTGCTAAGAAGCAGTTCAAATGTCCAAGCCAAGAACTGACACCTGCAGAAGAGCCAACCATTATTCCTTGATATTTTGAAGTAGCCTTAATAAATGAGACTCAATAACCTGTTGAACTAAAGCAGAGAAAAATAGGTTAATCAGTGTTCAGTGTTTTTTCACATTTTTACGGTCGTGCTACATTTTCCCTGGCAGATGCCAGCTTGTCCTGTACACTCATTTAATAAAAACCAGACAGGAATAAATTCACTCTGGGAAGAAAGTTTGCATTACTTCAGAAAATGAAAGCTTCATATAATGCAAAAACAGTACACGCAGTAAGGCATATGATGGGTTTTGGAGGTGATGATTTGTTCTCTAGTTTGAATAAACAGATAGCATAAGGAAAGCACATTTTTAAGCCTTTACATGAAAAGTAGGCAAAAATGTTCATTAGAAACTACTTCTGTGGAACGTTTTGAGATTGAACTCTCAGAGTAGTCCTCTAAATATCTGTGAAGTTACTGGCCTCCCCATAAGCAAAGGGCTCTACTTGGAAGAGCTGTACAGGCAGTGCTGGGCTTCTCTTCGGATGCAGTTCATTCCCCTAATGGACCATTTCCCAACATTTCCCAGCTTTCAAAATGAAGGCAGCATGAGAGAAAAACAATAGAGAGTCCCTTCTTCACCCCCGTTTTCCAGAACACAGTAAGGTAGCCTGATTAACTGATCCAGGCACTATTATTGTCTGCCTCCAAGATGAAGAGCTAGAGCTAGTCTGACAGCAGAAGAAGGTTTTGCGAACTACTTCACACCGTGTCAATCAGTAGAGCACCAGGGTGGGGGAGCAGCTCAGCTCCCCTTGTCTGGATCATGGCTGCACCAGCCCTAGACACCATTATTTATGCCCACAGATGCAGATTCAGGTCAGTGACATTTTCTCACTAGGGACCAGGCTTTCTGAGACAGGCATGGCAACTCCTACCCATTTTGGGCAGACACATTTAGGTGTGTTAGGATTTGTATGACAGGAATCTTTTGCAAAACCTCCACTATGCCATTACAGCAGCTACATAAAAAAAGAGCAGAAAAAATAAAAATCAAAGCGTTTATATTTTCAGTACTCACCACTCCGATAGCCCAAGGCTACAGCCAAATCCATGGAATTATAGCCAGCATCTGTTTCAATAGTTGGATCAGCACCACTTTCTACGTAAAACACAAAAAGAAACTCTTATTTCTGACAGTGAAAACTGACAGTTCATTATTACTAAATTTGGCTTGGACAATCTGCTTACCAAGGAGAATTTTTACACATTTCACATGGTTCCCATGTACTGCATACAGCAAAGGTGTGCCTCCGTTCTACAAAAGCAGAGAATAGCCTTAAACATTTAATGACTGAGCAGTCTGCAACTGCAATTCCTTAACGCGCCAGTGTACTTCTGTGTATCACTAAGAGACAGGTTTTACAAAAATGAGGTTTTTTCACAATTTCTATCTTTTTTTTCATCTACTGTTCTGACTGTAAGCTCACCCTTCTATAAGGACTCAGCATCAGACTCATTCTCTTTTTACAAGAAGTCAAGTAGGGCCAACTTCTATTATCCTGTGGAAGCTTTGAAACTCTCAGGTATTTCAGAAAAGGTAGAACAATTTTCAAACCCAAGCCGATACTGTGCCCAGTTTCAAATTTCTGACCAAAGCACTCGCTGACATAATTTTAAGTTAGACTTACCCAGTCATACTCATTGACATCAACTCCACAGTCGAGCAGCATTTTGACAATATCTGTATAACCTTTACTGCAAGCCAGCGAGAGGGCACTTTCTCGCCCTTTCCCCAAAATCTGAGGATCGGCACCCTGAAATAATAATTAAAAGATCAAACTAACCACACCTTTTTTTATTGTGAGGTTTTACACAGAACTTAACTTTAAAATTTATAAGTGAACAGAACACTGACAAACTTAAAAAAGCAAACTGAAATAAAAGGAAATTAATTTAACTGTGTTTTTTCCTTACATTCTGGAGGAGAAATTCCACAACTGCTATCTGCCCATGAGCTGCAGCCCACATCAGAGGAGTAAATCCTTCTTCATCCTTATGATTGATTACATTTTCTGTTTAAAGAAAAATACGCAACTTAGCAATCCCTTTCACTAATGCACTGTATAATCTCGTGAAATGCATTGACATATCCATGATGAATGGACTGATGTACCAGTGTGTCCTAGAAGTCATCTTCATCTTAACTTTAAAAATAAAAATTCTATCCCAATGGTAGTGCAAATATCATCGTCCAAGAAATAAAAAATAGCAATTCCTATTAACGCTAACATTTAATTTAAAACCCAAATAATAGCAATGACTGAATAGGAGACTACTGTGAAACAATAGTCCACATCTGCAAAGAACAGACACCTCAAATATCCTTCAATTTGTATGAGAATTGAAGATTTTTTTTAATACAGCTTTTGGGAAAAAGTCAAGCACAACAAGGTATAAATGCCCCAAGTAAAAAAGGAAGGCATTTAATCTCCCTCTGTCTCACCTTGTTCAATACGTGTGGCCAGATATGACATTTCTCCCTGAGCAGCCAGCTGATGAACTGATAAAGCTGCAAAAAGGGAAAGAAAAGCATGTGTTACGCGTACCAGTTTTCATTCTGCTGTATTTGGAACTGGGCATAACATGCTCCTTGGCTTAAGCCAGAACAAGAACTTGGATTTGATAGGGTACATAGTTTTCACTTTATACTCTGAACTGGAATACCTATATTAAAAACTGAAAAGTTCCTAAAGAGTTTCATAGGTTTAGGTAATTTTTTAACCAATGAATAAATCATAGTAGAAACCAAAGATATAGTACTTCCTACACTGTTTACAAGGCAACGTGGTCTCTTCTCCACTGCTCAGTCAGCAACCCAAAATCACACTAAAAACATTTATGAAATGAAAATAAGCATCTTTTGATAAATAAAGGCTGTTTAATTTAAAAATGACATCTAAGGAAACCTGTCATGCTGCTCAATAAAGCCCATAGCATGAGTCTCACTCATAGATCAGATACTACAAGACGATACAGAATGTGACATCTATAGGGGAAAAAAAATACTGTGGGGGTTTTAAATTTTTTTTTTATTTTTAATAAAATTACCACTAAAAGTAGAATAATTCCTAAGAGATTATGAAGAAAAAATATCTCTGAGCCCACACTAAACTCTACAAAGGTGCATGGTTTTGAAAATTAGAATTTGGAGCAAGTCTGAAAGGTGCTCAGAAAGTAATATATTACAAATTATCCACATGATACAATCACAAAATTATTTAACAATTACATAAAATGTAAATGCTCACTTTCCTCTTCCTATTCACTACATGGAGTTTTGATTATTTTTTTCCAGAAAGAGTGTGTTCAGAGGCCTTTGCTGCAGTTCCAGATTAATTTTTTCCCATGCAAGCAGCCTTTTATTTAAACTTTTGACGTATAATTTATAGAGGAAATAATCTACAGATTAAGTAAATTACTGAGAATGAATTTATAAAGAAATTAATTTATAAAGAAAACGCTTGACAATTAACAAACCCCCATAATTAATACAGCCTTTTTGACTTTCAAAATCCGTGACAATCATGATCAGAAAAATCTTACCTATATCTTTTAAATCAAGAATTGGATCCTTTCTGGAAAATATGCTTCAGTCATGAATTCAATACAGCAGGTGCATTATTATTTTATAGTTAGAACCATTTGAAATTAAACAAGACTATCTCAATGTTTTTCTCCTATATTAACATTCATTACAACAACAAACATACTTACAGTTTACAAGCAGAGGTGTTGTGGAGACTTCATTTCCCCTGTGTTTGTTAGTTAGTGTAGTTGATTGTTTTATTGGTGAGAAATGCTTAGTAGTGGATGGAGTATAAACATGTCTTACTTGAATTCCAGGGGAAGGAGAAGTGTGGATGTTGCATTCAGCTATATTAAACAGAAAGAAGAGGCAGAACTTTAATAATACTAAGAACACTAAAAGCAAGCTACAGATTCTAACTCAAACTACGAAGCACCAGCATCACAAGATCTTTTGTTACATGTACTTTCTCCACTGTCACTGTATATTGTGAGAGTTGAATAAATGGTTGTACTCACTTCTAGCATAAAACAATGCTGCTACCCTATACGTTAGCGTGGCATAACGTCACCCAGAGACAAGCTGGTGTCTAAACTAGGTAAGACATTGTCTAGGTTTTCAACATGCCTGGCATGGATTTATCAGGTAGGACAACTCCACTTAGCCTGTCTTAGCCTTACTAACACCCTCCAGTGCAATAACACAAGGCAGCTCTGGTCAGCCATGCAGTGAGGTAACTGCTCAGCTCATTCCTTTGCCTACTCCCATACCAGTTCACTGTGTGGGTGGAGATGACCTTCACCAATTTTCTTCACCAGAATTTTTTCCACTGCTGTTGGATAAAACTGTAACTGCATTACCTTATGAATACTTATCCAGCAGGAAGACAGATAACTAACTACTGCTCCAGACTAACAGACATAAAATGCAACAGCAGGTCACCACTTAGAATTCACTAAGTCTTTCAGTGTTTCTGTGTTCATTTGAACTAACTTTCCTAGTTTTCTATTAGAATCCAATGGCATTTCATTACATAATACATATATGTTATCTTGGCTTCTAACTCTCAAAAGCAGCTTTTGGTAGTGAGAAGTAGTTGAGAAGCCAAATCATTTTTAAGAAGCTAACTGATTAAACATTGACTGGACAGACATATTGAAGGACTGAACTCCATTATTGGCTAAATTGGTTTGACAGCAGTGTGCACTGGTAATTAAGCAAACCGAATTCACACCGTAGAGAACTTCATGATCACAAACCCCAGCACAAATCTGGGGGAAGAACCAATTAAAAGAAATAAAGAGTAACAGGATGAAAAAAAAAATTACATTTTGTTTGCCCATCAAATAGCTACAGCTGACATGACCAAATTAAAAGACCTATCAAGAATTTTTGACCTGCGGTCCCTGGATCCACAGTACTATTTCTAAGAGGTTCACAAATGTTACCTAAGAAAAACAATCCTATCGCTGATCAGTCTAAATTTGCTGTTTAGGTCTGCATCTCCACTAGTAAGCACTTAGGGCATGCAATCAAAAAAGTTTGAAAACTACAATGGCTGAACTGCAGCCAAACAATACAAATCACAGGAACTATCAAAACTCACAACAGGCCTGTGTATTTGTTACAGGAAATGGGTAAAATTCAATCTCATGAAAAGATACATCATGAACAGTCTGAAATACGACAGCACTGGAAACCACAATTGTTAAGGGGAAAATGATGCAAGTCCTACTTTTGTTCTCAATCAACATGCTCAGCCATCAGAAAACATGGATCAGTTCTGGTGAAGCTGCCCAGCAAAGGCTGGAGATTAGCTGCATCCAGAACTGGAGCAACATTCACTGTGAAGTAGCATGAAGCTGAGTTGCAAGCCAATCACTACCACAACTACCGGCTTTGTACAGCCATACCAATAAAACAAAGTCAACCACATGACCTGTTATTTTGTTGTGATACCAGTGAAAAGACAAAACATGTCGCAGAAAGCTACTGAAGCTTAAATGATCATATGGTGCTTTCTGTAGGATTTTGTGAAGATACACACATCCCATAATGTGTAGCATGTTATAGGACATGCTGCACAAGAATTAATCTTGTTTTCATGGTCTGCATCAGCTCTTATTAAATAAGACACTTTTATGCCACTACTTTTTCAAATTAAAAAAAGAAATTAAAAAGTGATATTAAAAAAGAATTCTGGGGAAATTATTTGTACATTAATAATCCACTAAGCATATAATAAAAATGTTAGTAGAACAAATCGTAGAAAACTATTACTGAGCAACACACATATAAGACAGAAGCTTTTTTAAAGCCACAACTTAACATGTTGACACAGTCCACAGATGACAATTTGTACCATAAACTTTAACCTTTAAATAAGACAGATGCCACTTCAAGGTCAGAGTTAACTTGGTCTTGAATGTTTTTACTGTCCTCCTCATTCAAAGATTTCACAAATCGTGAGCAGACATTCATATCAAATCTATTGGGCAAAATGAATTTCATTCCCATGGCGACACTCTGTGCTGGGCCTTCCTCTGCACTAGAGTCAAGCTGATGCTCCACTTTGATATCCGGCATGGGCAGAAGGCTGTAGCTACTGGGACATTCTTCTACAATTAGCTGGGCCCCAGTATCTAAGTTTGTTGAAGATGTCATGGCCTCAGTCATGTTAGAAGTTTTATGGAAAAAGTTTCTTCATAGTTTCTGTACAAGGACAGTTTCAGCCAACCCAGCTGTATTTAAAGAGATCCAGATCTTCAAACAACCTGCAACTGAACACATGTAACATAGGTTCATGACATTCTGTTGAAGTAACACATAAAACTACACCAAACTTGGCTTCATTTAAGCTTATGGCATTTGGATTTGACAGTCAAAACCATGTTTATCAGTCTTACAAGCTGTCGCAAGCTCCTGACTAGATTCTCCATTTAAATTTTATCACGTGGATATTTAAGTCAAATTCCATAATGAAGCCAGTAGGAGTTTCATCTAAGTGACATTTCAGAATACCAGTCAGGTTGTAATAAAAAAAACACGCTACAACCAACCATGCTTATACCAGGAACAAGCAATAAGGATGACTTCATTGCCTAAGAACATCAGATTTGAAAGAAAAAATAAAGTGAGTTTATATCCCTTTGGAGACAAAGTCTTTCCATAAGCTGAATGAAATCATTAGCTTCTACCACATGTGCAGGAAAATGCCAAATCCCCTTTCAGACCAACAAACGAATGACCACAAAGCATTCCGGAGTATTCGGGCCACTCTGACAGCAGAGCAGTAATACCATGAAAAACACTGTTTGAAAGAAAACACGCTACCAGAGTAACATTAGAATTATAGAACGGTTTGGAAGGGACCTTAAAGATCATCCAGTTCCAAATCCCCTACCATGGGCAGTGACACATCCCACCAGATGAGCCTGCTCAAGGCCCCATCCAACCTGGCCTTGAACACCTCCAGGGATGGGACATCCACAACTTCCCTGGGCAACCTGTGCCAGTGCCTCACCGCTCTCATGGTGAAGAAATTCCTCCCTACGTCCAGTTTGAATCTGCCCCTTTCCAGTTTATACCCATTGTCCCTCGTCCTATCACTACAACCCTTTGTGAACAGTCCCTCCACAGCTTTCCTGTCGCCCTTTCAAGGGCTGGAAGGTACTTTCAAAAGAATACAGTTACTCAGATGAAACTTAACTCTGCCTTAGCTTAAATAAAACACATTCCATTTTCAGTAACGTATTTCCACTACTTCTTGGATCAGTAGGAAGCTCAGCGTCGGGCCGGGTTCCGCGGCACCGCCCGACAAGCGGACCCTACTCTCTCGCGGGCCGCAGCCCTCCGCTGTAAGGGCAGCCTCGCCTCACCTCTCCGCCACCGCCTTCTGGCCTCTACCGGAAACCCGGAAGCGATGGCCCGCGGCTGCGCCGGGGCGGAAGTGACGTTCGATCCTCGGCTGGCGATTGGCCATAGCTGGGCGCTCCCTGATGACGCAGTACGCGCGCCGCCGCGCTGTCCGCCCGCGTGGGGCTCTCGCCATAGCGGCGCTACCGTCGGCTCCGGGGGCTGTGCAGGTCGGTCCGGAGCTCCTCACGAAGAGCAGCGCGGCTCGGCGGCGGCGGCGCGGGACCCCGCGGCTCCGTCATGGCTACCTACAAGCCAGTGGTGGTGCAGACGTGCCCCAAACTTGGGGAGAGGATCACGCAGGACACGGTGTACTGGCGGGGGTACAAGGTGCGAGGCAGTGCTCCGTGGCGGGGCGGGGGGGGCACCCCGCTCTCTTCTCCGTTCCCCCCTATTGGTTTATTCCCCGTCTGCTGTTGGTTTGTGCCCCCTCCCACTGGGTTCCCCCTCCCCATTGAGATTTCCTCCCCAGCTGGTTTCGCTCTTCCCCCCTCCCCCGATTGGGTGCCCTCTTTTCCCACTTCCCCAGCTGGGTTCCTTCTTCCCCCCCCCTCCACCTCCCTGTTGGCCTCTCACACCCCGCCGTTGGTCTCTCCCTCTCTGTTGTTTTCCCTCCACATTTCTTTCCGTCTTCCACTGTCTCTTTGGGTGATGCGGGGTTTGTTAATGCTGCCCTGAAGCCTCGCAGGCAGTGTCCCGGGAAGCCTGCTGCCCCACACTGATCCTACAGACTTAGTTATTGCTGAGAATAATTTAAATCCCTGGTGCAAGTGTTCGAAGTATTCTTAGGGTTGCATGAGTGAATAAGTTTGAGTTTCCCTTGAAACAAAATTAATGTCAGATGTAATGCATTAATCTGAAAAAATTTTTAAGAGCAGTAGACTGGCAGAAGAGAAACTCAGTAGGATTATAATTAAAAGGTTCCTCTAAATGTAATTTTGAGATCTCTGGAGGAAGAGAAATGTTCGTTTTGCTGGTTTCTTTTTTGATTATGTGCTTGCTTGCATTTAATGATCTTTCTCGCAATTCTTTTAGACACCTGTTCAGATAAAGGAATTTGGTGCTATAAACAAAATTGATTTCTCGCCGGTTTCTCCATATAATTATGCTGTCACGGCCTCCTCAAGGGTAAGTGGCTTTCTGAGGTTTTCATGTTCTTGTCCCTCAGCTGATACCAGATGAGCAAACTTTTTGTCTTCTTGCTTTTTACTAGATCCACATTTATGGTCGTTACTCTCAGGAGCCAGTAAAAACCTTTTCTCGCTTCAAAGATGCTGCTTATTGTGCTACATACAGAGATGATGGCAATCTGCTTGTTGCTGGCAGTGAGGAAGGTAGCATTCGCCTCTTTGATGTTAGTGGAAAAGCACCGTTGAGACAATTTGATGGTCATTCCAAGTAAGACAGTGTTGTTTTTTTAATATGTGTGTATAAACTTGTTTGGTGTATTTATGCGTGTCTGCTTTGCATGTTGCTTAACATCTGAACAATATCAGTCTATGTTTCTTGCAACTGTCTCACATAGATCTTGCTGAAAAGTATGTTTTTGAAATTAATTCAGAACTGGAGTGACTTTTAAGAAAATTAAATATAAATTGAGTGCAGCGGAGAATAAATGTATATTCTAATTTAGGTAGGTGGCTGTTAACATGCTGTGTAGACAAGTCTTTTGACTGCTTGGTGCTGTTAAGCATGTTTTCTTTGATGCTGGCAGGAAAAGAGTTCTAAAAAACGGGTAAACAAAGCCAGTGAGGAAATATGCCAGGAAGAGCAGGAATCACTTAAAGAAACATAACAATGAGTGTGTGTTGGTGGGGTGGGTTTGGGGTTGGGAAGGAGTTAAAGGAGTAGTTCTGATGTACCAGTAAGAAGAACATGATAGTAACAGATTAAACAGATTGCTGTTCTGTATAAGACCAATACACGTTCAATCTATAGAACAACAGCAACAACAAACACTTTCTCAGGAGAACACACTGGCGCACCTTAAGTGTGTTACTGTTGGATGTCTGTAGTTGTAGACTGGGTATTATCTTATGTCTTGACCACTAGGTTAACTGTAATAAGGTTTAGGGTAGCTGCATTTCTTGTCAAAATCATTCTCTGTTAGGATGTGATGATGATAATACAGATTAAAATAGTGATTTTGAAGGACAAGAAGAATGTCTGACCCAGTTATACGTAATGCTCACTATTATAATTTATTTTCTAATAATGATAGTGCTAATAGATAGACTTTTAAGTAATGAATGCAGAATTTATAGCTTTGGAATGAGCATTAGCAAACCTGTCAAACCTTTAAAACAGATCATATCAGTGCTTAGGTAAGGGTCTGTCAGCATGATGTTTTTCTGGCTAGAAATACAAAGACAAAAGTGTTTTTAGCCTCTAAAGTGAGGCTTTGTTACTTCTAGCAGTAAATACTTTGCACTCTCAAGTTAGAGGAAATAGTTTAATAAGCTCTTCATACAGACTAACCATTCTAAAAACAAGTATATATTTTAACTTTGGATATTATGGACTTTGTTTTTTAGAGCTGTCCATGTGGTGGGCTTCCTGTCTGATAAATACCGAATATTTTCTGGTGGTGATGATTATTCATCAAATCTGTGGGATATTCCAAGTGCTACAGAAATTGTCTCTTACAATGAACATACTGACTATGTGAGATGTGGCTGTGCAAGTAAAGTTAATGCAGATGTCTTTATAACAGGTTTGATTTTCTTTTTTATATGTGCTGGTGATGGATTGAATTGAAGAAAAATGCAGAAAAACAGTTTTTGATACAGTAGGATCTGGTTTATTTTATCTGTCTTCCTATTCAGTACCTACTTTGTTGTTTCCTTATTGCATGCTTTTTAAGCTTGGCACTGATGTTTGTAGGGAAACTCCAAATGAAATAGTTTTCACATCTCTTTGCTTTAGCTTATTAGGGTTGCTGAAGCTATTCTGACTGGCTTTTGAATGTTTTAAGAAGATCCTGTGAAGAAGATCCCTTAGTTTGGATTGAGTGAAGTGTCCTATCAGTCCTCCTTCTGGAGGAGGACACTGGTTCCATTGCAGTTTGTACAGCCCAAACTGTCAGATTCAAATATAAAAGGTTAGGTGAGGAGTAATGTGAAACCAGTAGCTTTTGGTTTTCCTAGCAGTAGGTCTCTATTCTGTGGTAAATTGATATGAAAAACCCAAAATTCCTTACTTCAGGAGAGACTAGGTTTCATCATTTGCAGATGACACTAAGCTGGGAGGAAGTGTCGACCTGCTGGAGGGTAGGGAGGCTCTGCAAAGGGATCTGAACAGGCTGGACTGCTGGGCCGAGACCAATGGGATGAGGTTTAACAAGACCAAATGCCGGGTCCTGCACTTGGGGCACAACAACCCTATGCAGCGCTACAGACTGGGGGAAGAATGGCTGGAGAGCTGCACAGAAGAGAAGGACCTGGGGGTGCTGGTTGACAGCCGACTGAACATGAGCCAGCAGTGTGCCCAGGTGGCCAAGAAGGCCAATGGCATCTTGGCTTGTATCAGAAATGGGGTCACCAGCAGGTCCAGGGAGGTTATTCTCCCTCTGTACTCGGCACTGGTGAGACCGCATCTTGAGTACTGTGTTCAGTTCTGGGCCCCTCACCACAAGAAGGATGTTGAGGCTCTGGAGCGTGTCCAGAGAAGAGCAACAAAGCTGGTGAGGGGGCTGGAGAACAAGTCGTATGAGGAGCGGCTGAGAGAGCTGGGGTTGTTTAGCCTTGAGAAGAGGAGGCTGAGGGGAGACCTTATTACTCTCTACAACTACCTGAAAGGAGGTTGTGGAGAGGAGGGAGCTGGCCTCTTCTCCCAAGTGACAGGGGACAGGACTAGAGGGAATGGCCTGAAGCTCCGTCAGGGGAGGTTCAGGTTGGATATCAGAAAAAAATTCTTCACAGTAAGAGTCATTGGGCACTGGAACAGGCTGCCCAGGGAGGTGGTCGAGTCGCCTTCCCTGGAGGTGTTTAAGGAACGGGTGGATGAAGTACTTAGGGACATGGTTTAGGGAGTGTTAGGAACGGTTGGACTCGATGATCCAATGGGTCCTTTCCAACCTTGTGATTCTGTGATTCTGTGATCAGGTTGCCTGATACTTGTTGTTATAAATACACTCGATTAATGGAAGGGAAATGAAATTAATACTTAAATTAGTTTTAAGACCTGAAATTGCTAGAGCTACAATTAGAAGACTTGTCACCTAAAGGCTATAAATTAACCAAGGTTAGTCAGAGGAGTTTAAGTGTATGGTCTAAAACTGTATCCATTTGGCAGGAGTTCTTGTAGATTGTAGGACATAACTGTTTCAATTTCTGAAATAATTGAAATGATGAAACTGAAGCTATTTACATTGTCGTTTACAGGTTCCTATGATCACACTGTGAAACTATTTGATGCACGAACAAAAAGTAGTGTCATGACAGTAGAACATGGCCAGCCTGTGGAGAGTGTATTACTGTTCCCTTCTGGTGGGCTTCTGGTTTCTGCAGGTACTTCAAAAAAATCTAATTTCAGCTCTGTGGTCCTAATTTGAGAAAACTTCAGGTGCTTCTTTTTTTGTGTGGTATTTTTAATTTGGTAATGAAGTGGTAATGATGTAATAGCTGCATTTCTCAAAGAAAGATCGTGAGGAATTTGTGTTGAGCTAGAGGGTCAAGGTTAGGAGTTGTTTTGTCTCTGGTTTGATTTTCTCGTAGTTGGTTTAAAAAAAACAACCCACCAAACTACAGCATTTTTAATGGCAAGATCCAAACTTTAATTAGCCAAGTGCTGAAGTGAAGGAATCAGCATACTTAAATTTCGAAAGAAATGGAACTATATCTTTCTCTTGATGATGGTAAGGCTTTTTTAGTCTTGCCATTGCATCTGAAGTCATGTAACACAATGGTGTCTGGATTATTTTTGCTAAGGAGTCTGTTGAATCATTCAGCTGCAGGATGGCCTGAAAAAGTGCTCTGAGGTAGTGTGTCTTATCCCAGGAGACAGTCAAAATGAATGGGTACCATGAGCACGTACAGGAAGACCTGTGTTAGGAAGGAGGCACTGTATCACTGTGAAAATGTCACAAGAGAAGAGTAAATGTGTCCATATATCCTGTGTGCTTCCTTCTCACAGGAGGTCGATATGTCAAAGTCTGGGATGTACTAAAAGGAGGGCAATTACTCGTCTCACTTAAAAATCACCATAAAACTGTAACTTGTTTATGCCTGAACAGCTCTGGACAGAGGTTATTGTCAGGATCCTTGGACAGGTTAGTACAGTTTGTGGCTTTTTGTGGTTTAAATTCTTAGGACTTTCTTCCTTTGAAAGTTATTATACGTCAGTATGAATCTGTGGATTTTTTTGGGACTTAAACCACTTTTAACTGTTAGACACATAACTTGTTAGAAAATATGTCTTGGGGCCAAGATACGTACTGCAATACACATTAACCATTTCCTGTTATTATCCTGACTGTGAGTAGAGGTTACATTTGCCATTTGGGAATGTGTGTGTGAAACTGAATAAGCATTAGTTTTTCCGAATCTCTAAACTGACCTTTACAATCTTCATGAAATGGCTATTCTTAACTTTAATACAGTTTAAGTAACCGAAAGTGTATCAGTGTTCACCTCTAAAGAGCCTGTGTTTCGTGTCACTCTCTACTGTTGCTTTTTGTACCCAGGGTGCACAGGTGAAATATGTCCTTCTTCCTTTTTTATTTGGGTTGAGTTGATGAGTAGTGCTATTCAATTGGTTATCTCTGAGACTAGAAATTTGAAGTAGTCTGAAATGCCTGTGCTCTCTCCTGTACCTCCCTCCCCCTCTCAGGCCTTATGATTACAAACTATAAGCTGAAGGATTACACTAGCTGTGCAGCTGTTTGTCATTCAGTGCTCCTAACACTGAAGTTTATACTTGTTGCAAGATAATGTTTTGATTTTCCATTTGATAAATATTTTCTTCCTTCAATCAAGTCATTGAATGACAGCCTGATTAAAAAAAATCTGTGGATTTACTTCAAAAAATTGTCAGTAGATCTTACATTTAAAATTACAGAACAAATTTGAAGACCTGCTAAGTTAGTTTCCTAATGAGCAGATAGTTGCTACATCTACCTTCAGTTTCTTCTTCTCTCTTTGCCCCATTTTCATGGGTTTTTCTTTAGAGGAGTGAGGGTAATACTTTCTTGACTTTTATCTTTTAACAGAACAATTCTGTTACAGTGGAGGTAAGTAGTTACTAAGAAGCTCAGTGATAGTCTGAAGAATGCTTTCTATAAACGCTTGTTTCCTTAGATGATTTATGGAAGTTGGGAGTAATAAAATTCCTGCCAGGTGTCTACAATAACGCATTAGTAATGAGGATTTAATTGTTACTCTTTTGTACAGGCATGTGAAGATTTACAGTACTACTTCCTACAGAGTAGTACACAGCTTTAATTATGCAACATCCATCCTCAGTCTTGCGTTGTCGGTAAGTACATTAGAAATCTTTCTAGGCAAGGTTATTACTGATATCGTTTAAGTCACTAAAGTAATTTTTACTTTCATTGCTGTTGGGTGTTTCAGAAGAATGCTGTACATGTGAAGCACGATTACTGACTATATTCCTTCTGAGTAAAAAATGCATTAAGAGGTTTTAAACGTAATACATTCGGATGCCAGATATTGCCTTACTAGTTTTGTACAAAACCATGTGTTTATCAAGGATGGGATATATTATAGGGAAAGTATTCTGTATAGAAGGGAAGTCCTTTGACTTTTAAGAAAATTCTATACATGTTTTGCCTTTCAGAAACCTGGTGAGTCCCCTTGTTGTGGCAGTGGTGAAAGGAAAAAACATAGTTCATTTGTTGAAAAATTTAGAATAGGGTGAGCTTGTCTTGAAAGTTGCTGATGTAGGGTTGGTCTGAGAAAGAAAAGAGGAGAGGGCATGAGGTATGATCATAAGCTTTGCCAACACGTATGTCTTAGTGTCTTGCAAAGAGAAAGCAGAGCCTCATTTCTCTGAAGCATTTGAGTTCCAATGGATAAGTCACCTACTGGACAGAAATGTGGAGGCTGGTACCACTTTATCAAATAATGATGTTGTCATGTAATCACTCTTATGTAGCCTCTGAAGGACATGTAAAAGGATCTTTGAGGGATCTTTACAGCCTTTGCTATTTTACTAATGTCCTCCTCTTCTGGACCCTAGAGGAAAGTGTGTGTGGAAGGGATGTCTTCCTTTCTTCATTTCCTGTATTGTTCCCTAGGAAGCTAGATCTAAATGAGTTTTGAATTATTTGGTTGAGGTGAAGAGTACAGGACCAAAAAAAAAACCCATACCTTTTAAGCCTTTACAGCAGCTGCAGAACATGCAATACTTGTAGTTTGACATTTCTAGAGCTGTGTGCGTATCTTCTGAAACAATAGTCTCCCAAAGTCCAAACTAATTTTCAGATGAGAAATTAGCTTGCCAGAGCGTAGTTTCTGTGTAATTCAAAGAATTTCTCTTACATAAACCTGTTTAGTTTCTCCTTGAGCTTGGACAAACTCTTAACCTTCACTAGATTCCTTGAAAAGGAATTCAGCATTTCTGCTACTTGTTGTGTGAAGTACTACCTCCTTCTGTTCCGTTTGAACCTCTGTTAGTTCCTTTGATTTGTTTGTGGTGTTTTTTGGTGTTTTTTTTTTTTTTTTGTTCTTACCAGCAGTTGAGCATTCAGCTCATGTTTAATGTTTTCATGGAATTATTACTATTAATAGTAACAGGTCAGAACTCACTATTTTATTTATGAAGTTGGTGTTTTTCTCCAGTGCATCATTTAAAATTATTAGCATCAAATACATGCAACCCTTGTTTTGTTGGTGAAATTTATACCAGTGTTTTGACCAGTATTTTGAACAACTTCCCCTTGTTTCTCAAAAGCCTGCTGCTCCGTGATGGCTTTCTCATTGGTGCTGTCGATATCTGCTGTGTGGCATATAACAGCCAAAGGCAGTTGTACATCGAAAAAAAACCAATCCCAACCTGTCATAAATTATACTTGTGCTTCACTAGTCAGGCTCTGATCCCTCTAGGTATCCGTTATTGGGTGGATAACATTGCTTACAGTTATAGACTTGAAGGTGTCCCTGTTTTGAACAAGGTATTTAACCATGAGACCTAATAGAGATGCCTTCGCTAGATTCCTTGAGAAAGAGTTCAGCATTTCTGCTACTTGTTGTGTGAAGTACTACTTCCTTCTGTTATGTTTGAGCCTTACCACCAAACATAAAATTTAAAAACCGCCATGGGACAACATGCATCATCAAATAAAACATTAGGTTCCTCACTGTGTGATTTCTTAATTTTAGCCTGAAGATGAAACCATAGTTGTAGGCATGACCAACGGGGTGCTAAATATTAAACACAGAAAACCTGAAGAAAGGAAAGAAGACTCTCAAAAAAAGAGACGACCAGCATACAGAACCCATGTCAAAGGGAGAACTTACGTGTCAAAACAGGTACGGAGAGGAAAAATGTATACTGAAGCACTCCTCAGAATTTCTTTCTTTTTGGTATATGCTAAGTGGAAGAAAGTGAAGGGAGGGACGATATGAAGGCATACAAGCTTGTTCATGGTAATCCTTTGTGTCTTTTTCTGTCCTACTCTGAACTCGATTTTCAATCTAGGAAGATTTCTGTGTCAGTAAACCTGTAAAACGCGTTTTGAGGAAATATGACAAGCTACTGAAGAGCTTTCAGTCTTCCAAGGCTCTTGATGCAGTACTGGAGGTAAGGCATTGTTTTTTGTCTCATCAGACTGGTGTGCTGTGATTTGATGTGATATTTTTCTGTATGAGAAACTAAACTTACTTCAGGGTGTAACTAGAAAGGAAGCAAGCTTATGTGGGTTCCGTTTTGGTTTTCCTGATACCAATTTGGTTTACCTGATAAAGATATTCTTTGGTACTAAACTCTTCTTATGTATGTCCAGCCACCCATCCGACTTTATACTCCTGAAGTTACTGTTGCAGTTATGCAGGAACTACATCGCAGAGGAACACTGAGGAGCGCACTTGCAGGCCGAGACGAGAAGCAAATTAATCTTCTTCTTACCTTTGTGGCAAGGTATTTTAACCTGAGTTCTCTCTGACTACTTTAGGACCTCTATTTCTTAATAGCTTTTGCTACAGAGCCTCAGAACATCATAGATTGAGCACTGGTACTCCTGAAATGTCAACCGCCTCCTGCTTTCTGATATCAAGGTCTGGGATTTCACTCAGTGCTTAACTAGTTTACCTGTTAGCACCAAAAAATTTCTAGTAGGATGACAGAGGTTATTTTGCTTTACTAGCCATTTTACCCTTAGTCTTTTATGTGTCCTCAATGACATTTGTATCTTCATCTACCTGAGACTTTTCCTTCAACCCCCACTGCCTTTCTGAAAGGAGTGTAAATACCACATAGCTGTTTTACTCATCTCTGTCTGCTCTTCTGTGACATTTCTTCATGAAGAAAAAATTGTCTATATGCCTGTATGAGAATGCTGCCTGTTGGTGGGAGGAGTGCACTTGGCAAAACCAGTTAAATTCGTCTTCTAATTTTTGCAGGCGGGTGATTGAGCCTAGATTTACTCCTGTACTAGTGACTGTTGCAGATATGATTACTGGTAAGTACAAACCAAAAGATTCTCAAAGCCATATAGTTAGCTAGGAAATAAGGTAAAAAGTGCAGCATTTTAAAGAAACCAAACCTTTACGGGTTTGTTTATAAGTGTGAAGTCAGTGTGAAGAGAATGATCCAAAAAGAATTACTGCCAGCTATCTTTGATCACAGTCAGTATATGATTTGCACCAGGTGCAGGAAGTGTCTCGTTGTCTCTAAGTGTCTTTGGTACTTCATGTTTCTATAGTTGCATCATACTAGTGATTTCTGCTTCTCCACAGAGGTAAAAATAGTATTTGAGGTCGTAAAAACTTCTGTTTCTGTTAGTTTGACTTACTGTTACTGTAAGTACGTACCAATAGTAAACACGGTTAAAGTTGTCTTATTTGTCCACAGAACTTGATGCCAGACTCCTTACATGCATCTTGAACTAGCTAATGTAATTTTAATGTTTGTATAGATATGTGGATTCTTAAGTAATTTTTTTTTCTTTACAGACATTTATCAGCCTGTGGTTGGGCAGTCAGTGATTGTTGACAGACAATTCCTGCGACTTCAGGAAGCCATAGGAAAAGAGATTGACTATCAAGAGGAACTACTAGAAGTATTGGGAATGATGGATACACTGTTTGCTACTTTTACTAAGAAAAGAGATACGTATCTAGATGAGAACAAAAGTAATGGTCTTACAGATGCCATCGAAACAAATAAAAGTGACTGACAGCCATGGCAACAAATTGTCACAAAAATAATGTGGACATGAAATACACGACCTGTTTTTCTGGCAATTTTTTATAATAGTGACTTTCAAAATACCCCTCTATGTTGAAGTTCTGTCTTCCAAACTGTGTGTTTGAGTAGGCAGAATTACTGAAGACAGAGAAAGGACTTTTTCAATATCTTCCATGCAATGTTTTTTTAAATAATTGAATCTTAAAGTTCTATTCTAAAGTAGTATAACTTTTAAAGATGGTTTTATGCATCCAATACTAAGTCATTATTTGATTCAGAGAAACAGTAAACAATTTTCAGTTTTATTTACCAGAAAATAATTGAGTTTTGTCCAATTTTAATGTGTCATTGTCCTTATTTAAGGTTAATATTCCATCTTGCATATTGAGATGTAGGAAGAAAATCATGTATGCATTTGATAAAACTTGACTACATTGTGTATTCTCTCCCTGCTCCATCTATATTTCAGGCTTTAATGAATTCATAAGAAATGGCAAAGACTTGGGAAAACAAGTGCACGTTATTTTTTTTGTTCTGTTCTGTTTAATGCAGTATAAGAAATACGCTTATGCATATTTAAAAATGTTAGTTTCATTTTTTGAACAGTGTATATACATTTGTGAATTATAATTGTTTAGAAAATAGGTAATTCTTACTTCTAAAGGCAAATTAATTAAAATTAATGCAGTGAGGAAGTAAACTACACACCAGTGTGAAAACCCTCAAGTAAAAGAACTCAAATTTTGTGTAATTCTATCACTTTCAATATACAGTAGATGCAATTGGAGTCTACGTTGTTATCATTATATATTTCAGTACTGGTATAATGGTTTATTTTAGATTCAAGCAGTACTGGAGAAGGATGCTGTACTTTGGAAAGACAGATATGCCAAATACTGCTCAACACGTTTAGGTTGACAGTAGAGTCAAACTTTATCCTTAACCTATTTTCCATGACTTGTGTTTTGTCTGAGGACTGGTATTTATTTGAGCAATAATAAGAATTCCCTGCAAAAGGAATTTGCTCAAGTATGGCACTGGGTATCAGAGGTAGAAATAACTGCAACAATTTTGTGACTTCTACCGAAAATGTTAACGATCTTAGACTGAAGAATATGGAGCAGTACCTGGTCTGCCCTAAAATTAATATGTGAGAAATATATGCCTGGCTACAGTGATTTGCTGGTGTTGGAGACTTATAATAACTAACAAGGAGCATGTTCATAGTTTCCTTGCGCTTACTTTGCTGTTTTAATTTTATTTCTGCTAATAGACTTGAATTTTCTGTTGTGTTTTAGGAAATGTGTGTGTTGCTTTGAATTATGTGAACTTACCAGGCAGTATCTCTTAAGAGACCACACAAAATGAGTTTTCCAGGGAAGGGGAGGCCCTTCCTGCAGCTGGCTTATTCCTTGCCTTGTCAACTCTGAGCAGTCTGAGTTGACTTGAGTTGGAGTTGAAGCACTTGAAGACACTTCTCTTCACTGCCTACTGTTCCATGGCTTAAGAACCAATAACCTTAGCATCAAACGTAATCTTCTTACTGTTAATATTGATTTCTACACTATTTATTCATTGTAGTGCCTTGAAGTATATGTGGCTAGCAGAACCATAGGAAGAAGTGGGGTTAAAATAGCAAATCAATTTTATCTGAATTGGAGAGATGAATTTGATGGGTGGACTGCTTGGTAGTGAATAAAGGATTAGTTGGATGGTCATATCCAGAGGGTAGTGCTCAACTATGCTATGTACAGATGAAGATCAGTGACAAGTGGTGTCCCTTGGGGGTCTGTTCTGGGACGAGTACTGTTTAATGTCTTCATTGGTGACATAGTGGGATAGGGTGCACCATCAGCAAGTCGTAGACAACACCAAGATCTGTGGTGCAGTTGACATGTCTGAGGGAGAGGATGCCATCCAGAAGGGATGTGAACAAGCTTGAGAAGTGGGTCTGTGTGAACATTATGAGTTTCAACAGGGCGAAGTGCAAGGTCCTGCACCTGGGTTGAAGCAACCCCCACTATCAATACAGACTAGGGGAAGAGGTGATTGAGAGCAGCCCTATGGAGAAGGACCTGGAGAGCTGGCATTGCGTGCTCACAGCCCAGAAAGGCAACTGTGTCCTGGGCTGCATCCAAAGAATTGTGGCCGCTGGTTGAGGAAGGTGTTTCTGCCCCTCTGCTCCACTCTGGTACCAAATACCCTACCTGAACTACTGCATCCAGTGATGGAGTCATCAACACAGAAAAGATGTGGAGTGTCCAAAGGAGGGTCACACAAATGATCACAGGAATGAACACCTTTCCTATCCTATAAGGAAAGGCTGAGACCGTTGGGAGCTCTTTAGCCTGGAGAAGGGAAAGCTCCAGGGAGACATTATTGCGACCTTTTCATACCGAAAGAAAGATGGGGCAAACTTTTAGCAGGGCCTGTTGTGACAGAACAAGGGGTAATAATTTTAAACTAGAAGTGTGTAGATCTCTTGTCGATATAAGGAAGGCATTCTTTACAATGAGATTGGTGAAACACTGAAGCAGGTTGCCTAGAGAGATGCAAGAGAAGATACGCTATCTCTGGAAACATTTGAGGTCAGGTTGTATGAGGTTCTGAGCAACCTGATGGAGTTGAAGATGTTCCTGCTCACTATAGGGGGGTTGAACTAGATGACCTTTAAAGACCCCTTACAACCCAAACTATTCTATGATCTTATCTTTGATTTATTACGATGTTTACTATTCACATTATTCTACCAGGTAAATTGCCAAGCTAGACCTGGAAGCAGGTGTGAGGTATAAACACAAACAGAGTCCTGATCAGAACTTGGAAAAACAAATGCTATTTTAAGATATTAATTTCTAAAAAGACTAGTAAAATAAAATTTTGAAGAGTTATCTAACTGACTATTAGATTTTCTGCTACTTGAATAAAAGCAGCCAGCTCTATTACGGGTTCTACTAGATTTGCTGTCTCTGCATTGAAAGCCTGTATTTGTTCTGGTGATTCCTAGTCTGCTCGCCAACCTTGTCTGTTCTTTGTCTCTGCTTGTCTGTTACAAAAATTAATGTTGGGATTGTTTGCTGTTTGTTTGTTGTGGTTTTTTTTAATATTTAGTAATACTTTTTTACCTACATGATTAAGTTACATAGGAGCCAGAATAAGATGCTGCTGTTACCACTGTCATGCCTATCATTCATGTTGTAATTTTATTATAATATTAATAATAATTGTGAATTTTTGCTCTTTAATAGGCTGCTGGTTGAACAAAATAGTAGGAAAGAAGTTCTTTCAGGTCACAGTTTACAGGGGTATTTCTGTAGAGATGAATGTTTAAATACATTACTGTGGTGCCAGGCATGCATATGTTTGTTTTAAAGGTGAAAATTCTATTTCTATGAAAATGTAATTATTTTCCCAGCAATGCATTACCTTATGCCCTGAAATTTAATATTTGAAAGCATTGTGATGGAATGGCATGAAACAAAAAAGTTAGAAGAGTTAATTGTGGTTGGAGGAAGTATAATGCTGGGTGTCATGTTTGCAGAAAGGATGTTCTTTATTCTATACATTCTGCTTATACAGAAAAGTGGGGATTTATTACACACAGAATCTTCCTTGACTTCTAGGCTATTCTGGAACTACCAGATTGATTTGTCTTTGAAATACAGTTAATAAATTATATTTTCCCAGAGCAGATAGTTAAAACCAAAAAGTGTCTGTTACGTTTTTGACATCCTTTTCATAAAAAAAGGGCACATTTGCAGCTCTTTATTGGAAAGAAGAACACCTCCCCACCCCCAATTATTGTTATGGCTCAGGAGCACGGTTAGCATCGACGGCTGCCAGAAAAAAGGTTTTCTAATTGAATACATTCAGACATGGACTGGGTTTCAGAAAGAAGAGTAAAGCAAGGACATTTCTTTCCTGTGTTCAGCCAGCTGAATTACATGGGAGACCAAGGTGATTTGGTTGGTGACTTGGTTGATTGTTGTCAAGCTTTCAACGGAACATTGTTCAGGAAAGGCACTGATTTCTTTTCCCTGGAATTGTGAGTGAAATTTCTATTGCTAGATCATTCAAGTTATAACTTCTTGAGGGTAAAAATACCTCTGTGTTTTAGCATATGTTTTGAAGACCATGCTGCTAGAATTTACAAATTGTATTACTAAAGTTGTTCAAAGCTAAGTAACTAATGATGAGAAAGTAGAAATTCACGAAGTAGTTATGGTCTGACGTTATGATTGAGCTATGCAGAGTGTTTCAAAAATGAGAAACTGAAACAAGCTTATAATGCCTTCTTCACCTCTATCTTCAACATTGACGATGGTCCGTAGGAGCTCTGGAACCCTGTGTTGGATGACACTGGGGGGATGCATAAACTCCCAGCCAATTCTGAATGTGTGTGAGACTTGCTGCTTCAGCTGGTTGGGTGTAAATCTATGGTGCCTGATGGGATTTATTACAGGTACTGGAAAAAGTGGTGGATGTCATTGTGGGATATATCTCCATTATTTTTTTAATAGTCTTGGGAGTCTAGACAGGTCCTAGTTGACTTGAAGCTGGCAAATGTCCTAATTTTCAAGAACGGAAGGGAGGAAGACCCTTGTAGTTACAGACCTGCCAGTCTCACTTCAGTGTCTGATAAAATTATGGGAGAAGGCTATTCTGGGAACTACTGAAAAACGCTTCAGAGAACACAGTCATTAGTCATAGCCAGGATGGGTTGATGAGGGGAATGTCCTGCTTAACCAACTTAATTTGCTTTTATGACAAGGTCACCCATCAAGTTGACCAAGGGAAGCCAGTAGATGTGGTATTTTTGAATTTTAGAAAAGCTGGTGCTGTCTCTCACACTGTACTGGGTAAGCTGTCCAGCATACAGCTAGACAAATCCATAAGACGTTGCATAAACAACTGGTTGATGGATCGTGCTCAAAGAACTTTAGTAACAAGTTATATCAGGCCAGTCACCAGGGGGGTTCCCTGGTTTTAGAGCACTAAATTCTAATTAGGGCACTAGTTCTTTTCAATATCTTTTAAATTTATCTGGATGCAGGAATCTATAAAGTACATCAATTTGCTGGCAGTCACAGCAATAAATAGCAATAAATAACAAAGCAAGCATATATTTCTGTATTGCAGTCTATTACAAAACTACTACTAGTAAAGCAGCATGTATGATTAATTATTTATATACATACATAAACTGATGAAAAAATTTGGGCCAATGAAACCAATCCTAAAAGTGGGACTGGTTTAACCAGGGACAATGTCTTGCTTTAAAGATGATGTGTGTTATGGAGTTTGAAGGCAGCCAGGCATCCGCTGTGAGGATATGATTTCTCTAGGAGATCCCCGAGAAAAGGGTGCATACATGGGAAATTCTCTAAGAGAGAGGCTGCATTTTAAATAAAAAGCAAGTTATTCTTGTCTCACAGAGATAAAAGGATGCATCAGTAGGACAGCCAACTGAAAATATTTTTTTCTATTTTCTTGGAACAAGTTTTTATTTTTTTCAGGTTGGTTTTGTGGTCTTTCCGGTAGAACAGCCAATGGCAGTTCCCAGTTCTTACTTTCTCAGGATTTTTTTCTGGTTTTCCAGACTATTTTTCATCTTTGCAGGTGATAAGTTGCCATTACATTTCCTTGGGTTAGTGCATTTTGAGCACAAACATTTCAGGATGTTTGCAATTTCTTGGTGCCCAGCTGCACTTCAAAGATGTGCCCCTCAAGGATGCTCTTGTTGCTGGGCTGGCAGCACTTAGTCAATATTTCAGCAGACATCTGTGTGGTGTTTTTCCCCTTCTAACCAGATGAACTTTATCACTGCTCCCATCAGGGTGCCAACGGCATATGAAATAAAACCACTTGGGTCAGGTTTTTGAAGTTTACTCATTATAATATATATATATATTAAATAAACTTGCCTGGCTGAATAAGATAAAGTGAATGCAAAATTTGTACTCAATTTTATTTTATTGCGGAAAATATTCAAGCTCCTGAGTAATTTTGGCATTGTGCACGACTAACCTGTATTAGAAAGGGCCAAGGTATACTCAAAAGTATATTATTTGTGAAGGTGCACTGGTAATGGCAGTTACTAAAAGGGAGCTATACAAAGCATAAAGAATTCGATGGTGAAAACAGTAAAATGTGAAGGGAATAAGCAATGCTGTGGAAGTGACTCAAAAAGCAAGCACTTCCAATCGATTGATGTGATGGGAAGTGCTGGGACAGATGGGTATAAAATCACTATGAGTAAAGCAGCACTTAGGATTAATTATTTATAAACCCACACAAACTGAAAGAAAATGGAAATATTCTTGCTGTGTATGTACCAGGCTGAGTTCCCTCATCACCGAGTGCATGAGCTGTCACAAGAGAGTTCTTTCGGTTCTAGTACGTACTTACTCCAGCCCTCCTCAAATGAAATAGGTTCCTTCTTACTGAGTTATCACTTTTATCTAGTCACTGATAGGATTCTGGAGATGGTAAATTTGGCATTGCTATTGTCAGCAAGTAGTCATCATTTGTCTTCAGAGTCTTTCACATCTCTGTATTGAAAAGCAAATTAAAAAAAAAAAGCAAATCTTGCAGAATATTTGATTTTGATTTGCATAATTACTTCAGCTCTGAGTTTGTGTGAAGGTTATAGTTGCAATAGCGAGCTGAACAATTTTCAGGTTGCTCTAGTCAACCACTGTCTGCCTTCCAGTGACATTCTATGGCTGATGCCTGTAACCTAAACTTCTGAAATACTGCAAAACTAAGAAGTCAGAGGTTTTAATGAAAGTAAATTAGATTTTATAGGACAATTTTATAGGCAATCTATCATTGAAAATATAATTTTTGTAGCTACAGAGCAAATTTTCGGTGAAGATCCCATGTATTTTACACTTGAAAACCAGGCAAAACTAAAGAAATAACCTCCTACTTTATTTTTGTTTGGTTTGTTTTAGTGTCTTCAGTGAAAGTTTGCTTTCTGGAGCTTACTGTACTGTGACTTGTACCACCAACTTTGGTCTTTAGGCAAGGATTATTGCAGCATTTTTGTAAGCTTATTGCAGCTTATTATTGTAAGCAATTAAGACTGTAATTTGAGAAGTTTACTTGGAGAAGTTTCTCCAAACTGTGTCACTTGAGAAGGAAAGGTAAGGGGAGTAGCATTAAGTACTAAGTAATATTAATAAGCTCAAGAAGCAATCTCATTGTCTCTTTACAAAATGACCATTTCATTTTGTAACATTACTTTTTCCATGTGTGTGTTGAAACCTAAGCATTCATCTAAACATTTCAGTTCTTATTAATTAAATTAATAGCTAGCAAATCAGATTCTTTGCTTTAAGCTGTATTTAATAACCAATGTATTGAAGCAGAAATCATTCTGTATATCATGAAAAACTGAGTAAACATTAGCCAACGACACACAAGTCCTGTGCAACAAGTTATTACTTTGATGCCACAGTATTCCATGCGATCTGAAGGCAGTCTCTAGAGTGCATGTGGTTTTTTTCCCCTTTGATAGCTGAAACGGTATAACAAAACTTACTTGTTAAATTGCACATAGTCCCAGCACGTAAAAAAATCTTACCTAAATCCTTGTTTGCATAACGGAAATGCAACAGGCGGCTTCCTCTGGTCTGAGTCAGTGCCTTGGAGTGATACTACACAGTCTTGAAAATTAGGTAAATTAAATTACAACTCGTAACCAGCTATTTTTATAACTCTTTCAATTTGGAATTGAAATTCTGAGGGTCTAGAGCTGCTGCAGATGCACTTATGCTCTGTTTTCTTTTCTTGAATAGTATGCAGTTGGAACGTTTACTGTATTCAGTGGCAAGTGAATATAACAACTAAAGTATAGCAATGCTTTTCTATGCTTCCCATAAAGTATACTGGGGCTCGGTTGTAGAAGAAAGCTGCTGTAAGATTGTTGCAAGCAACCCCTGACATGGCTGCACTCCATCAACTTTTATGTCTTATTTTTCATCCTTGTAAGTTTAACTTTCCGGACTCCTATCACACCATAGCCAGTGGGTGTATGACTGCAATCTCAGAGTTCTGGTTCTGGACTAGTTCTGACAAGTACGATGCAGAAAGTCCCTGCTTGCTCATGCTTCACGCAGATGTTTGTCTGTGTGGTAAACCACCCAAAGCAAACCAATAAAAAGTTTCAAATTTTAAACATGGACACACAGTATGCAAAGCCATGAAACTTTTGCTGAAACATAAGGGGTAGTGATGGTGTTTTGCTGGCTTCTTTCTTTCCATCAGGGAATCACCTTCATCGCCTGTGCTCTGTTGCAGTAGTCTAACATACTTCCTTTTAAAAAATTCTGGTGAAACTATAGCGGATTTAGGTGGGTGAAGGTAAGTGAATTAAAGGGGACATCCGGTAAGAAGCCAATAACAGAAATTTGAATTTTTGATTATGAAATGTGAGTCAGATTGTGATCTTGTGCTCTTAACTAGGAGCTTTCAGTGCATTTACCAGGTTGGCTTTTCTATTAGTTGTATATGCAATTAATAGGCCTTTGAATATCAGCTAAAGAAAACATCAGTCTGAATTATGTTGCTGTTTCCTCTGTACAATTTCTTTAAAGTAAAGCCAATGTGTTTACTATTCTTATTGTAAGTGGTGAATTTAAAAGCCAGGACCTGCAAGTACGCTTGTGGGTATGGGAAAAGAGCACAGGATGGAAAAGAGTGTGCTTTCCGCTCAGGTGATCTTATCCTGTCTGGGAGGACTTGGATAATATTTTTTTACTATCGCCTTAGTAAATTTTAAACTGGTAGCATTACCTAATAAACTGATACTTAGACCCTATTTGAGCTCTGATTCTGGACAGAACAGGTCCAGCTCTCTTCTGTTTTCTCTTCCTGATTACCTTTATTCTCCCGTTTTCCAGATATTTGGGATACTAAGGGAATACATGCTTTCATAGTGTTCCATCTGCTGCTTCACAGTGAAACACTGATTCTTTCACACCTCGCTAACACCACTTTTTTATCCCTGTGGCATTAACCTAAAATACTGCTGCTACAAAGAACGCGTGCTGTCCATTTACAGCCAAAGAGCACATGAACCAAGCTACTGTGCTTGCTTGGTGAGTCCCGACCCCTCTATCTGATACTCAACATTACATCTTCAGTGCTCCTACTTGGGAAACAGGTGGTCAGAATTGGCTTAGGGAGTCATAAAAGACCATTTTAAGAATAGCTGAAGTTGTGTATCGGGCAGTCGTAAGAGCTGAAAAACATGGTCTGTTGGGATCTAAGTGCATGAAATGGGCCCCTTGCTACAAGAAGGATGTTAAGGTTCTGAAGTGTGTCCAGAGAAAAGCAATGAAGCTGGTGACAGGGCTGGAGAACAGCTCTTATGAGGAGCGGCTGAGGGAACTGGGGTTGTTTAGGCTTGAGAAGAGGAGGCTGAGGGGAGACCTCATTAGAGAAGGAACAAAAGAGATTGTAGAGAGGTGGGAGCTGGCTTCTTCTCCCAAGTGACAGGGGTCAGGACAAGGGGAATGGCCTTAAGCTCTGCCAGAGGAGGTTCAGGCTGGACATCAGGAAAAAATTTTCCACAGAAAGGGTCCTCGGGCACCGACAGAGGCTGCCCAGGGAGGGGGTAGAGTCACCATCACCGGAGGCGTTTAAAGACGGGCAGACGAGGTGCTCAGGGGCACGATTTAGTGGCAGATAGGAGTGGTTGGACTCGATGATCCAACGGGTCTATTCCAACCCAGTGATTCCAGGATTCCCTGACACCGGCCTGCAGCGGCGGGGGGGCGGTGAGCCGCTGGGGGGAGGCAGGGCTGCCGGGCTCCGGCAGAGGGCAGCGTTCCCCGCCGCCAGGCGCTGGGGCCGGGGCCGCCTCTGCGCCCGCCCCGTCGAGCGAGGAGCCGGACAGACGCCTCGCCGCCGCTCCGTTCCCTCGGCCCGGGGGCAGCGTCTCCGCTTGCGGAGCCTCACCCGGGTCGCCCCGCGCAGGTAAGGTGGCCGCGGCACCTGCTGCCCGGCAGCCCCAGGCCGCCCTCTCCCTCCCCCGGCGCGCCACGTCGAGCCTGAGGTTGTTTTGTTTTGGCGGAGACGCGGTCCTTGCGGGCTCCGCTTGTGTCCCGGGAAAATGCTTCCCGTGGGCTGTCGGTCACCGTGCGGACACCCGAAAGTGGGGAGAGGGGTAGGTCCCCCCCGCCATATATATATATATATATATATATACGCATATACACCTACATATATATTTCTTATTCGTTATTTTGCCATAAGAACCATAGGAGGGTTTGGGTTAGAAGGGACCTTAAAAATCCCCTAGTTCTAATTCCCCTGCCGTGAGCCGCTCGTCTTCTTTTCAGTTCTTGTCCCTAAGGCGTTGGGTTTTGATCGTGAAGGTGCTTGCCTTTCTCAGCCGGTGCAAAAGCAGTTCTTAACATATATACTTTAGCAACCGAAAAAAAGTAAAGGAAAAAAAGGTAAAGGAAAAAAAATAAAGGAAATGGCTTTTCTAACAGTAAAATTCTGAGAAAAAACTTTCAAAGCATTTCTTGGTAGTGTTTTGTTGGGACACTGGTTTGTGCAAGTTTAAAACCTGCATGGTGATTCTTGTATAGAAAAGAAAAAAAGGCGCTAAAATCCTCCTCTGTTTTTTATGGATTCATTTCTTCCTCTGTATTTAGTCCTATACGAAAATAGAGGTAGTTTTTCTAAGTCGTTATAAGGCACAAAGGTGCGATAAGAAAGGGTAACAGATGACACGTGTTTTTTCTTTTGTAGAGGTAATTTGCTCTCTACCATCCTTTGTGGAGATAAGATTTCAGAAAGTGTTTGACTAAGAGGGATTTTTCCATATAGGTAAAAAATAAACTGTTTTCTGTGAATTCAGTATGAAAGATGGACAGGACAGAATGTGGTGAAAGGATCTGAGTACTTAAGGGCTTTTCTTTTTCCAAAGTGGTATTTGAATATCAAGTGCTATAAAGACAGTGGTTCTGTAGATGTGTCTTGGTAATAATCTACCAGGATACTCATCCAGCCTTCTTAGACTTTTCTGCCAACATTTTGTTATGTACTATCAGGGAAGAGTATTTCTTTTCTGAAAGTGCTGCTGTTATTCAGGAGAAGTTCCCATTGTGTCCCTGGACACAATGTTCGTTTGTGAGGCCGTTTCAGAAGGGTATAGTGTGTGAAATGGCCTGACATTCTTTTGATTTGAATGACATTTTGAAGAATTTGCACCAGGATATAGGCAGGATAGCCTATGGCTAATACAGTGATTCAGAAGATCCAGTTCTAATTTTTGGCTTTACCAGGCAAAACCCAGGTTTTGAGTCTCTGCATGGCCACGCGTCAGTCAGTCAGCATTTGCACATCTCGGTTTCCCGTTTATAGATGGGAATTACGGTAATCTCAGGACAGAAACATATGTTCTCTGTGCATTCTACAAATAAATGTTCTAGGTGCTAAGGCGCTAGGTGAACAGCAAGTAGGCTTTCTATCGCCATGCGTGTTTGTGCACGAATGTCGAAACTACGGCTTCATTTGCACTGAGCTGAGTTTTTATATTTTTAACTGGAGCGCTCCTTTTTTTCTTTTCTTTCTTACCTTGATTATTACAACATCTGTAGCATTTCACCCCCAGTCTCAGGACAGCTCTTTGAATTTTTCCCAATGTCTGCTGAAATTGTTAAAAGATTACAGAATTTTAAAAAATGTGGAGATTTTGCCACTAACTAATTGAGCTACACGAGTTGTCTTTCATGCTCAGCATCATTAAGACAAGCAGGTGCCAGTAAATTACATTAATAATTAGAAGAGGTGAAATAGTCACCTGTCTCAATGTAAGCTGCTTTCTATTGAAATCAGAATTATATGTAGCGGGTTTTAGTATAAAAAAATTGTTTCTTGCCTTTAATAGCTGTAGAGTTTGTTGTGCTGTTCTGGCTGTTCCTGAAGATGGAATGCACATTACCCAAAGGTTATCAGGCACACAGTATATCACCTAACTTTTTTGGTTAGTTAGAGCAGTTTGATGGGTGGCCGAGCCTCAGTAATGATGAAGCAGGTAGTATTGGAGCATGCATTTGAATGCATTTGTAGAACCACACATTTTTGGTCCCTTTCTTCCCTGTCTTGTTAGTAAGCTGTGCAACTACACTGTATGAACTCTTTAAGGACTTTGCTTTTGCTGTAGACTCATGGCTTCACAGAGCCTAAACCAGGGAGTAGTAAATCCTAAAAGCTATTAAATAGTTATTATTAGAAAGCAACTATCTCTGTCAAAATGGGCATTAAAAAGAGTAAAGGAGGTGAGACAGATGTCTGGTGGTGGTACTAAACAGATTTTATTTTTGTTTTAGTGACCTTAAATATACATTTGGTTCTGTTTTTGTCTTTCCATAATGTATAACCCGTGTTTCACATTTTAAGGTTTCTAAAACATAAAGCCCCATTTTATTTTTAGTTTAAATGAAAATGCTACATCTAGAATGTTAACAAGAATTAAGAATAATAATTAAGATTTAATAAAGGATATATTTTTGCCAACCTCAGGAACAGGCTTCTGTCTGAGAGGCATTTTTTAGAGGGCTTTTTGTGTTTTAAAACCCAAATGTATTTTTAAAAGGCAAAAAAATGTGACCCTTTCTTGGATACTCTTTAAATACTTTCCCTTCTAAGGAGCACAAAATGCCTGTGGCTTTAACAAATTAAAGAAGTATGCTAGCCATGGATGGGGTGATTTTTTTTTGAGGAAGATTTAAGTTTCTTTTCTTTGTCTCAAATTCTTGAAAAAAGAACTATTTTAAAAGGCGTTTGGCTACTTTTTCTCTGTTCACTTGCTTCAAAAGCAACTAATTTGTGGTGAAGTAATCAACGTTAGTGCAAGCCACTTCATTATAAATTTAATAGGCAGGGGTTTGTTTTTTCTGTCAGTTTGACTACTGTTAGAAGGCAGTAAAGAATGTGCTTACAAAGCTGCTAGCTGAGAGTTTTGCTTTGCTCCCTCCCTATCCCCCTTGCTCTAGGTGCCCATGAAAGCCAAGTGTGAAAATGAAAGATCATGTCAAAAACCTCATCTGTAAAGGTGTAAAAGGTGACTTTGGGAATGTAGTATTTATTATATGTATATTTTCAGCTTGTTAGTTTTTTCCTTTCATTTAATTCTTCTGAGGTCTTTTAATCAGGTTCAGAGCAAGAATCTGTACATAAAGAACATTGTATATCATGTTAGACCTGTTCACTGCGCAGCACGGTTCCTGGTGCTTGGGAAGATGTGAATGTGCCCTTTGGTGTACATGCATAATATAACTGAGATAGGGTCTCTAAATTAAAATATAACGTTTAGTTCAAGTGCTGTGTTTGTTGAGAGGAAGCAGTGGGATGAACATTTGTTAATGGAAACTGTTTGGTCTATAAGCACCGTGCTGGAATCTCAGAGTTTTCTAAGATTAAGACCTGAGAAGTATAAACACAGTATGTGCATGTTGGAGGCTAAGATGTCTAACAAGGGCTGATGTAGTAAGCCCTCCTATGGATTATTGTCTAGTAAAAAAATTAAAACGGTGATAGTGGAGATGTGTAGCACAGTCATCGTGTAACACAGTCATCCAGTGGAAAAGAGCTCCATAGAAGACCTCTTAATAAGCATGTACTGCTGGACTTTTACAACAAACAAGACATTTTACTTAGACAAAGATTTAGATTTCTTGCTTTCCTGTTGCTTCACCTGATCAGAAATAAAGATTTCATCTGCTTGCCTTCATGGTGGTAATAAGACGGTCATTTTCAGTGTTTTGTAGATATGAGTTTAAATATGACCATTGCCAAAAATAAATGTAATTAAGAAAGGAAGAATTAAATTCCAAGTCGCCTGCAGAGCGTCACTGGGAGTTTATTTACGTAGTTTGACAGTTTTGCATTCAGGCAGTGGCTTTACAATTCATGAAATGTAAAATGAGTAGTGTTCTGTGGCAGAGAGTTATAGGATTATAGTCTGGGAGGAGAATATAAGGAGCAAGATACAAAGACCTCGTGTTTTGTTATCTTTGAACTGATACATGGAAAAGAAGTACGAAATACATATTTATATCAATGGTTATACCTTGCAGCTTTTTTCAAGGCTTGCACAAACTGTGGTCTCGTGCTGCTTAACAAACCATGGAGGGACATTCTGACAGCAGCAGAGCCCTAGGGATTAAAGTGAAGTCTGTAGGAGTGGCTGCTGGATTACAGAGTAGCATTAAAGCCAGAGTCATGTCTTCACTTTCTCTGTGTCATTCTCCTACAGTTATGTGTTTTATTTACAGGGAAGAGCGAGTCAGGTTGCAAGTTCTAAATCATTGCTGTAGATTCAGGGAGTGTCCTTTTGTGTTTAGGAAAATGCTGATACACAGTGGGAGCTGTGACAGCCAAATAGCCACAGTGTTGGCTGCGGAGTCACCTTGTCAAACAGTAGAAATGCCTTTCTCCTGAGATTTAGATAATGCTTTCTCTTATCTAAGCTTTCAGTGTGTACAGACTAAAAAGTTTGATAACTGTCTTTTCCATTAACATGCATTTAAGTCAATACCTTATGTTTTTATTTGCTTTTGGTTTATTTCCTTACTGTGGTCCTTCTAACATGTCTTGATAACAGGGGAAACCATACTAGAAAATGCTAAAATATGTAGTGTTGAAAGAAATTGAATATATTAGAGTCCATAATTGGCAAGCAATAGGTAAAATATTAGGTGAGGAAAAGTGTTGAAGTGGTTATTGAGATGTCTTGCATCTTTGATAAAACCTAAAATACTTGTTGATGTTCATGACAATGACTTGAGCTGGTCAGCAGCCTGACAGTAGCATTTGAGCCTAGGTTTAAGGGAAGATTGTAGACTGACAAAAAATATAATTAAATAAAATTTTTTTTGAGGTTTTTTTTTTGTTCTTATTTGTATATTTACCTCTATTTGACTGAAACGTATGCTGCAAATTTTTCGAGTTTACAGCACAATAAATGTTTCCGTTAAATTTACTGCTAAACCAGATTCTGAGAAGGTTTTATTTCCTGTGACTCAATGGATCCTGCTATGGGTGGTGCTGGTGCATGCTCAGTATTTGTGGACAATGCCCGAAACTGGACCTGTTGGTTAAATGCCTGTCCAGCTGGTTTCTGTGTCAGCTGCCAGATGTCAGAGGAAGAGATCAGGTGTTGCTCTGTGAAATGGTGTGTGTCCATGATGTCGAGCAGCTCAACTCTCTCCTTACTGTATGGAGTCGGACTGCTCTGTAGCACTCAGGAGTGGTTATCTACATGACACCTCTTGGAGACTCAGGCCTAGCTCTTTGCCATATGAGGGATACGAGCAGTATGGGAGACAGTCTCCTTCAGTCTCTGACTTTGAAAGAGAGGTTGCACAAGAGCTGCTCTGCAGCCAAGACTATTTCCTCTCTTATGCGCATCCTCCTCTTCTTCCTGCCACTCCCAGCCACTTCCAGCAGCCAAGCTGAGTTCCTGTAAGCCCCAGATGGAGGAAAGATCTGAGCCATATTTGTAAAACTTTTTTCTAAACAACTGGCACTCAGAGCGTAAGGAAAGCAGAAGAGATTGCTTAGTACTGTGTGTTGACATTTATTGGTTCTTCTGCAAGAAGCGAAAAAGAGTACCGTTAGGTACAACTTTATGTTGGGGAAACACCATTATGAACTGATTTGTCCGAGAAGCGCATATTGAAAGTACTGATCATATTTCAACATGATGGTACTCCATACTATGTGGAAAACATTGATTGCTTCAGATGAGCTGGATTTTCATGTTATTTATACTCTCAGGATCAATATTGAGCTAGGTACTTAGTATTTTGAAACACAGAAGCTCCCAGAGGATCCACAGTGTGACACTGGCAAAGGGTGGGGGGAGCTGAAGTAGGATTGGCATCATCTTTTCTATTAGTTGTATTTGTATTATCCAATACAAAATAAGTTTGTTGTACTGGTGGTGCAATGATAGTACCCCAAAGGAAGGGCTAAATTGTGCCTTCTTGTGCACACTTACAGTAGAATTAGTAGACTAGACTGTATACTTGCCTTTCTCATCCTTGTAGAGGAGGAAGATGTTGAGATATGTCTCTTGAGGCTTTGGAGTTCAAGAGAATCACGTGACAGGAGTAACCAGGAGTAGCTGTTATTCTGTTGGCATGGCATAATGATTTGAATGCACTCCTACTTTCTTGAAGGAGAGATATTGAAGTTTATTTGGAGCATGTTCCTTTAAAGAGGGAGAACCGTTGCAGGTGGAGGGAAGGAGGTTGTAGTGAGGTGAGTGTTGATCTTCTTCGAAGTGATAGGGTGGGAGGGAATGGCTTCAAGTTGCGCCAGGGGAGGTTCAGATTAGACATCAGGAAAAATGTCTTCATTTAAAGGGTTTTCAGGCATTGGAGCAGGCTGCCCAAGGAAGTGGTGGAGTAACCATTCCTGGAGGTATTTAAAAGATGCGTAGATGAGGTGTTTAGAGATATGGCTTAGTAGTATACATGTTGGACTCAATGGTCTTCTCCAACCAAAGAGTTCTATGGTTTTATACAGCAGAAGCTTTATGGTGTAAACCAGCTGGCTGGCATGTCTCTTATTTCAGTCAGCCCTAAAGTGGTGACCTGTATATACATAATCTATGTGGTCTATGTGTGGCAGTAATTGTGAGTTGGTGACAGATCTGCGATAGAAGTTAATGTACTTCATTTGTTCTGTAAGGTGTCACTCATGAAAAGCTCCACCATAAAATACTCCTTTTGGAATTGATATTATGGTTCCTTAATTTCTCTTGTTTTATTTTGTACGATCAGGACTGTGCTTCCCATGCGGCTGCTCTTCAGGCTGTGTTCAGGATACTTTTGATGGAAACTGCAGAGCTCCATCTCTGTCAAAGTGAAATGCCTTGCAGTCAGCTGTGGGATGCCTCCTCCCTCTGCAGAAAATAAGAAACCCCCCCAGTCTGCTGACTGGATTAGTGTTTTCCTTGATACTCTTTTCTTACAATAATAAAGGGTTTTTTTCCTTTGCTGAACGTTTGTGGCCAGTGGTTTTGTAAAGCGCTTTGCCATCTGTTTTAAAATTTTACTGAGGTCAAACTGCAAGAATGTAGGCGATGATGAATGTAAATGAATTAAAGGACATCAGAAGATGAATATTAACAAACTCATGTTCTATAATGAGTAGGTGCTGGGGTGGTGGGTGGGTGATTTTGGTTTTTTTTTGATTGAGACTATGCATTTAATTTCTGCAGCTTGTATGTAGGCAGGGAACTTAACAAATCCTGTCTGACTCATAGCAGGCTGTACCTATGCATTAACAAGCAATAAGATACACAACTGTGTTGTTCTTGGAAACTGCTCAGCTGTGTAAAGAAGGCCATATTTGAGCGGAGACAGCCTCTTCTTAACACACCCTTTTTTTGTAGCCTGTTTCAGCAAGCAGAAGACTTTGTGTAGTTGTTGAGCCCACCTTGCTGTTTCAAAGATGTGGGGTTTCTTCTGGTATACTTCTCTCATTTGACAGGAATATTATTCTTAGAGTATGAATTTGGAGGATGTAGTGAGGTTAAAATATAATAATAGAAATCAGGGTTGATATGATGACTGTAATTACTGTAATTCCAGTGATGACTTTTATCCGGAGTTTGCTGTTTAGGGCAGTTAAGGTGATGTTCCCTGACTCAGGAATGTCTTCTGTGAAGTTGCTAAAAAAATCAGCTTCAGACACCGGGGATATTGGTGGGAAGTAAAAGTTGCTACAGCTGTATCTGGAGGTCAAGTTCCATTCTTTGCCCCTAGAAATAAGGAGCTCCGCAGTTCCCTCTGATTCATTTGCTGCCGCTATGAATGTCTCAGCGGATGGGCTCAGCCTGACCTGTTCTGTTTACTATGTCTATTGTGTGGAAAGCACACAGTGTGTTAACTAAGACCAGTCACCCTTTCTTCAGCCTTACACAGGGATTACTACACCAATGTTTCCTAGTTCTGGGGAAATTAGGGGCAACTAGATAGCTGATAATCTTAATATCCTGTTTCTCCCCTAATTCTGGAAGACAACGACTTAGTTGGTAGACATGAAAGAGGTATAATGGTATCAATGCTTCCTGATGGGTGTGTAATAATTTCACTGGTTTATTCTGCTTCTAGATGCTGTGACAATGGAGTTGAGCTGCGCTGAAATACCTCTTTATGTAAGTTCTACAACACTAGGCTTCTGCCTGGAGAGTCGCTTTCTTTTGGGTAGCTGCTTATTCAAAAGCAGGGTGAATGAAACAAAACCCCATTCTCTGGTTGTCTGAGACCGCAGGCTGTTGAATGTTGCTGTCTGCTGCAGGCATGTGTGGGGATGATGTTTTTTCAGTAATGTGACTCAGTTCTGCAAAGTAAGTTTAAAATTATATCCCCTTTGTGATCAATATTTTCTTCTTCTTCAGTAGGCTCAATTGCAGTTTTCAAAAGCAGAGCTAATGCCTGTGAAGAAACACCACTCACTCTTTGTTTCTCACAATTTGTGGCCGGTTTTTCTTCTTATAAATTTCCAAATTACCATTGTCCCACTTCCTCAAAGCAGGAAATTGTATGTTCTGTCAAAAATGAGTAAGTTGAAGTTTGTAATCAAATGGATTTTTTTTCTGCAAAACTTGAGATGATTGCTTGCTTGAAATAGGTGAGCTCAGAGTTTAAGCCCAGATAATAACAGGATTGAGGACATGCGTTAGAAAAAATTAATTTCCGTGGTGCCTTCAGTGGGATGCAAGCATGAGCATTAGAACTTGAATAATCCACTCATTATTAGTAAAGCATGGTTGTCTTTTTTTTTTTTTTTTTGGCTTGTTCTGCTGTGGTTTGTAATGAGAATGGTAGAAGCAGTGGTGTGTGAATGTTGGTGTCTAGGAGAACACTGAATCGTTTTCAAAATGCTGATGAAAGGTGAAACAAAGCTAGAAACAAAACAATTATCTGCTTATTGTGATGAGATGGGAGTTGGAAAGGGAGGAGTACAAATAATCTGTACCCTGGAGTATTGAAGGAACAGGGACTGTTAATTCACCAGCTCCAGTTTTCATTGTATTTGTCAGTTTGGGAGTGGGAACCTCAGACTCACAAAAAATTGATTTAGTATCTTTAAAGGCAGTAGGGAGAAGGTATTTAGGAGGCCTGATCACTTAATGTTGCTACTGTGGAGCAAGACTTTAAAAACAAATTTTGACGAAAAGGATAGTCAAGGACATGGTGCTAGTGGATAAAATTTAACATGGTTTTATCATAGGTGACTGCATCAGGCTGGTCTGATATCTTTCCCTGACAAGATAACTGGCCACTTAGAGAAAGGCAGTGCAATGGGCTTAATCCAAGTCGTTGAAAATAAAACATTTGATAGCATGTCTCACAGGAAATTTGTATGGAAGATAAAGAAGGTGGGGATTAATAGAAAGAGATAAGGATATATGGATACTGCAAGTTATTAGGGCAGAGAGAAAGATGCTACAAGTGATAGTCCTTAAGGATCATGCTCAAGGCTAGTTCTGTTTAATATTTGGGTTGTAACCCTGGCGGCCAGTTGTAGGCTTGTGAAAGCAGTCTAAATCTTGTGGACATTGTAATACTGGGAGATATTGGTTACTTCTGAGGAGAATTCAGTTATTACATTTGAATAATGAATTTTCTCACCTTTTATATTCACTCCAGCTACAAAGAACATGATACAAAGCGATGTATTTGGGGACTAATAGTGATCCATCTCTTCTGAACTAGGGACTCATCACGTGCAGGCAAGGAGGGCTTGGAGCGTATTAGTCATTTGTAGAGTGATGGATGCAAAAATCTGATTTTAGCTAGGAGCATTCACCCTAAGCTTTGCATGGGCAAGATCCCCTGCTGGACCTGAACTTTAATGGCGTGCTGGTTACCAAAGTGTCTGTATGTATTACAGCTTCGTAGTCTTGCCCATCACTGTGTGTTTGGGAAGATCAAAGGAGGTATGTCTATTTTGAGAAAGTTTCTGAGTCAGTGCATTTCTTTTCTCTTAGTTGGGTCCAATTACTTCGTTCTGGAAGCTCCTTCCAACTGCTCCTGCTTTATTTGCATGACTTAGCTGGAGAACACAATGAAATCAGCATTTAAATTAGGCATTCAAGTCCTTTCTGATTGTACAGCTCTGAAGACAGTTTTCATTAAGTGGTTCTCTGGCTAGCTGAGCTTATCTAAAATCTGTTAAATTTCCACCCATAAATAGGGATAGAGAAAGCATCTCTTGGGAAAACGAAGGGAACATGACAAATGTTTGCACTGCGATAAATTGGGTGTTCTCTGATACATTACAGTTTCTTTTAAAAGGCACAGTGAAACTACAGAATACCATGTCATGGCAATTGCATACTGTTTGCGTGCGACTTAATAATATCAGCACTTGATTATAGCACAGTATTTTCCGCAGGAAAAGTGTGAGTGGTCATACCTTCTTTCCAGCCTCTAAGGAAGCATAGCTTTTGTTTGAGAGAGAGATCTACTGTATGCTGGGTTCAAAATTAGGATGCTTTTTACACTGTATATAAACACGCTTAGCAACTGTATCAAGTGGAGTTTACACTCTTCTTTATTCCAAGAATGTCTGTCTGAGAAGCTTGTACTTCATGTCAAATTATCTGAGAATAACTGCAGTTTGGTGTTTGTAATGCATAGTTTTAAAGATTGTATGCAAGGTACTTTATTGGCTTGCTGTATGCGAGCAGCAGTTATGCAGATGGAGGATGCATCCTTTCAGCACTATTACTTCAAACTGTCACACTTTGTCAGCACTGAATTTCCTTGTGAATCTAAAATACTATGTGTGATCTGGTTGACCAAATGACAGCTGTTTCATTTTTGTTTTGTAAAAGGGAATGCATTCAGAAAGCTCAAGGACCTTGCTGGGTAATGTAGTTTTTGTGTAAATACAGTCTGAACATTATGAAATTACTCCATTTCAAAAATGCATTATTTTGACACACTTCTCTTTGTATGTAGTTTTTCGGGCAACAATACAGTTAAAATTCAATTACAACGCACATAAATGTCATGGTTTAAAAAATAAATGGTCATGAAACAGAGAATGAAATATTTGAAGCCCACGCTTTTCAGTTAATTTGATGAGCCTGTTTCTGGCTCCTAGACAGCAAAATACTGTTAATGCCATCATGGAAGTACTCCTTATAAGCCAGTCTAATTTTCAGGGTTGACTAGCCAAGGATAAACTGAAACAGCATACATGTTGTCTTATTTATATCAGTGCTAATACTACATGGTTTAAGTAAGTAGAACTTGAATTTAAACAGATTTTGCCCTCCTAAATTATGGGTTTTAACTGTCACAAATAAAATTTTATTTATCCAGTACTTTATGTAAGGAGAGCAGTGAGTTGAGTGTTTTAATTTCATAGTGTACCAAACACAGTATATGAAATGAGACTATGCTGTCTCCAGGCAGCCACTGGTTTCATTGTAGGCAAAAAAAGAGACTATCCATGAGAGATAAAAAGCAAAATATTTGACGAAACACTTTACAGATATTAAAGAATTTATGTCGGTTTTCCTTGTTTGAAAGCAGTTTCAGTAGTGGGGAAAGTGTGGAAAAACAAATCTCATCCAAAATCCTTCCTTTTTATTTTTATTTTTATTTATTTAATGGTAGGTGGCTAGTGTGGTTTTGGTTTGTTTGTTTTGTTTGTTTGAAAGAAATGTTATTGGTCCACAACATTGATCTTTGACACTGGCAAAGAAATCTTTCTCTCATGGGGCAAATGTACCATGGGAGTAGCAAACTCTCAGGAGCAGAAAATAAATGATCTCAGAAGTTTGTAAATTATTCTCTGCTGAGAGCCTGATGACAATTTCCCATGAGAGCATCAGGGAGAAATAAAGAGGCTCCGAGTGACGAAGGATATCTACAGCAGTTCCCTGTAGGCATCAGAGGGACCTCATCTCCAGCGGAAATGATGGTGTAGGTTATGTGTCAATGCTGTCTTTTCAAAAAAGTATTTTGACTTTTAAATATCTGGGAAGAGGCAGAAACACAGGCTCCCAGCTTTGAGACTCAAGATCTCCTGGAAAACAAATCTTCTCCTTGGTCCTGTACTATAAATTGTTAGCTGTTCTTTGTATGCACCTTCTTAAGATATCACATGCTTCTCCCTACAACAGCTAGTGTTTGGCTTTTCTTGTGCTGCTTTGCCTGTAAGTGAACGTAGGGAAGATGCTTCTTACTTATGCCCAGAGGCATCTATTCAAATACTTCCTCTGCATTTCTCACAAAGCTGCCTCACGCTGAACAGATTTATTTGCATTAGAACTGGGAAACAGAATTAACTGAAATTAATTTAACAATGTTATATTCTTTTCTAAATGATCGAAGATTAAACTGATGCCTGACTCCAGGGAAGGAGGTGGCAGTAGGACTTACACTTTGGTCCCAAAGTGAGTAGTTGATTGTCTGCCTTGCAAACCTCTGTGCCTTCCCATGTCTTCCATGCTGAAATAAGAAGAAGAGGAGAGGCGTGAAAAGGGATACTGCTTTCCATGGTGGGGTACAGTTTTTGGATTTTCTACTCTTGCCATGTATTCAGTCTCTTCTGGCCAGCGCTTTGTGGAAAGAAACCAATTTCTAGCCTATCTTGCCCACCGTGTGCTTGCATGTTCTTTGGTATTGCAATAGTCTTGGCTGTATCCCGGGCCAGTCAAAAACTCGAAAGAGAACTGTGGTTTAAAAAATAAAAGTGCGTTGGGCTTCCAGTGTGCATTTGCTAAAGCGCAGAGCTATGTTTGCTGGCCTGCTCTGGCTCTGGCTCAACTCAGGGGTGTTTTGTTGTTGACCCCTGCGGGAACCTGGTCAGGTCTGTTGTGGGCGGCTCTTGTGGGGGCACAGAAGAGTGCACAGGTTGGTCTGTGTTTGGGTGCATAGTTGCTGCCAGAACAAGACTGAGGAAATACATGTGAAAGAATGGGATCTGTTTTAAATTATATGAAGGAAAAAGTGAGTACTTGAAAGCGTGTCCATTAGTGGCTGGATCATTTTTGCTCCCAGCGTATATTATTTTTCCTCCAGTTTTTGTTTTCTTGTTTGGTCCTTAGGTTGGAATTTTTTTGGTCGGGGACTTCGTGCTTGCATGCATTTGTGTACTGCCCACAACATGACATGAGAATAATAAGAAATCTGGTTTATATATTTTTTATCAAGTCAAGTGTAAGAGGTAATTTTTTTTTTTCAGTTAACAATTGCATGTCAGAATGGACTTTAATTTTCTCCTAATATGCCTTATGTAGAAGGCCAATGTGTGTGAACAGCTCATTCCCAAGCTTCTTAATTCCTCTGTGTGATTTTATGCACCAACATAAATTGTGTTGCCATTGACAGCAAAACACTGAATGATATTTTTAACGACAGACCAGCAAGAATGTTAATACATGTTTTGGCACTGGGTAACACTTTGAAAGATTTTTTTGTTGTTCCTTCTTTTTTCCACTGTCTTTCTGATAAAGGCATCCAGGCTATTTTTATTTCTGTGCAGCAGTTCCAGAATTAGACCATGTCCCATTCTCCACATGTATTGCCTACTTTGCATTACGGGAGGCTGAAAACTTTTCTCACCTTACCTGCTGGTGCACTAGACACAGCTTTAAGGCTGCTGGTGACAAGTTAAGGAGAGTAGAGGCAACGTGATGCAAAGTGCTGATTTGCTAGAAACTTACTCTCTGGCTGACATTGTTTAAAAACATTGGTAGGTTAATTCTGTACCAGCAGCCAGATCAGCTACTGTGTCTTCTCCTGCTGTGCACATCCAGTGAGCATTAACAGCACAAAGGCGGCATAAGGTCTGCTCCATGTGCTCTCACGAATTCAACATGAATGTGACTGTATGCTGAGGTCTGGTGTGGGTTGGGTTAGTGTGGTTGGGTGTTACGTGTGGTGATGTGTAAATGGCCTTGCTGAAGCTGTACCCTTGAATCTCTTGAATGAGAGATTAGTGTTGCCAGCCAGTGCTGCAGAAGAAACGGGTGGATCATAGAATGATTTGAGTTGGAAGGAACCTTAAAGATCATGTAATTCCAACCTCTCTGCAATGGGCAGGGACACGTCCCACTAGATCAGGCTGCCCAAGGCCCCATCGATCTTGGCCTTGAACACTTCCGGGAATGGGGCAGCCAGAACGTCCTTGGGCAACCTGTGCCAGTGCCTCACCAGGGTTATGGTGAAGAATTTCCTCCTAATGTTGATGTGCAAAAGCAGACAAGGGGGGCTGGGAGCGTTCGTTAGAGCTTGGTGTTGTTCGCCTTGAAGACCTTGGAAGTTGATAATGAAGGAGCCAGCTAGCAGAAGTTTTCTGATAAGTAGGCATTGGAATGCAGAAAGCTGGCTGCATTTGGTTCAGGAGTTTGAAAACAGCCAGCGGAGACTGAGTCTGCGTAAAGTTCAAAAAGAAATATATTCATCCCGAGGGAGACTTCCTACTTCATCCCTAAGACCCCGGCCCACGACCATCAGGAGGCACTACGCAGGCTCAAGACTGGAGCGAACTTTCCAGATTTAATTATAATACGAAGCAGGGATAGGGTATGAATATGTAGTAGGTGCTTATACCTATGCATGTCTTTACACTATAAGTAGCTGCTGATTAAGCTATACAGTGTGCAAGCTAGGAGGAGAACCCCCTTGCACCCCAGCGCTGGAAATAAACATACCTGCTTTATAACTCATTTGGGGTTATAGAGTTTGTTTCCGCAAAACAATGTCTAGTCTAAATCTGCCCCGCTCCAGTTTGTAGCCATTGCCCCTAGTCCTGTCACTACAAGCCTGTGTAAACAGTCCCTCCCCAGCTTTCTTGTAGCCCCTGCAGGAACTGGAAGATTGCTATAAAGTCTCCTCCGGGCCTTCTCTTCTCCACGCTGACCAATCTCAACTCCCTCAGCCTGTCCTCTTATGCCAGGTGCTCGCTTTCATTGTGTTCATGTTTATGATCTGTAGAGTCATTGTGGGGTTTCTCACTCTTGGCTGAGTTTTTGCAGGCACCTACTTGTGATCACCAAGAGTGCTTGAATTTCTGCATTTGGCACTAGAATATGTTTCTACAGTGGCTGGTTGTTCAAGTTATGTTGTGTCTGTGCGCCTTTTGATCTTGTGTTCTGAGTTAATCCCTTGGATATCCTTGGTGTTCCTTTGCCCTGCCATCTCCCTCTTCACCAGTACAGCAGTGCAATGGGGTGCTTTTGCCACTTGTTTCCAGTCAGGCTCACTTCAGCTTCCAATACAGTTAACTGTTGAGATCCTTTTGTCACGCCAGAAATACAGATAGGTTCTGCCCCATTACAGCTTGATGGCAGTAGAGTACATTGTGCACTGGTGTAAACTAGAGCAGCTGTATGTGCATATGTAATCTTTATCAAAATCTACACCTAGGCTTTTAGGCAGTGTGTAATACTAAACATATACTTTGTCTCCAGTCTGTACATGGAATTATGCTTGTTCCGTTACTCTGGATAGAAAAGAAATTGATGGTACTCAATTCCTTCTCTGCTTACATCATTCAGTTGGAGGGAAAAAAGCCCCTGATTTTGTTTAAAATGTTTGGGCACTGCACCTGTTTTGCTAGGGCAGGTTTCTGGCGAAGAAGATGGTGTTACCTAAGTGAATTCAAAGCAGAAGCAGCTCTGTTCAGGTTAAAGATTATTTATTGAGGCATGAGGTAACTTGCAGCAGGGTAGGGATCAGGCACACTGGAAGTGCTGTTGTTGTCCCTTCAGCTCTTCCTGCTGCTCTGGATGCTACTGTGCCTCATACATGAGAGTTTGCTGCCTCCCTTCACCTCTCCTCCTTGTGGCGAGCCTGCCCCACTCCCTTGCTGGGATGCAGAAGAGGATGACTGAGGTGGGAGCTCTTTTCCTCAGGCTGTGAGGAGTCTGGTGTTTGCTGCTCCCTACACAGGCCATGGGGCGCAGGGGACCCTGCTGCTGTGTGCCCGAGCCAGTCAGCTCTTGAGTGGCCTAGAGAAACCAAAGGAAAACATACATCTGGAAAACCTGTTTTGTTTGGTTACATTGAAAAGAGTGCAGAGACCTATAAGTCCTTTTAAAAAGCGAAACCTTCCTAATCTCCTCCTTGGTGCTGGTGCTAGGACAGTCTTTTCACTGGTAATAAAAGGTATGCTTTCCTTGATAGACTCCCAGAGACATCAAAGCAGCCTAACACTTGCTGAGCCACAGGTTTAGCATTTAGAGTTTGGTCCTTATCTCTCATAATGCCCCTGTAGCTGCATCCTCCTCTCCCAAGCCCTCCCACTTGTTGTTTTGGTTTGTGTGAATGATTGCAATAATAATCTTGACTCTCGTTAAGAGAATGGCAAAAGTCCTCTTGGCTTCAATGGGCTGAGGGTTTCTCCTGTGCTCTTCTTCTTCTCTACAATTTCTGGTATCCATTTGAATTTGGAATGTTGATGTGGCTGCCTGAAGTTCTCTGCTGTTACAGACATGGGTAGTGTTTGAGGGATCTCCAGTTCTCATCTGTCCCTGTGGTGATTCTGTAGAGTTGAGGTATGTGTTTAGGGGTACTCGGGTGTAAATCTAAGTAAGATAACCTTTGGCTGGCCTCAATAAGTGTCTTTTGACTTTAATATTTGTTTCCTCTGCAAGTCCATCACAATCAACACTGTATGAACTTGAGGGCAAGGACATTCCCCAGTATCTGCCTGAGAAACGAGCTGTGACCAGGAGCTGTGTTTACTTGCTGAAATGGTGAAGTGGCACATCCTTCTCCTTGCTTTGATTAAATGTGAACTGAAATATCTGAGGTCCATGTTGACCCTAAGAAGCATGCTTAATCACACCTACACATAGGTATAAGCCTGTAACTCCCTGCTACATTTTTCCAAGTTCCTGAGGGTATAAATAAGGTTGGTAGGGAGAGAAAAGGTAGGAGAGAGAGGTTGAACTATTGTTAGACAAATGAAGTTGTAAAAATAATGTCAGAGACACCTAGCGACTGATGCTTTGTCAGGAATCTTGCCCAGCAAAGTCCTCTGGGTCCGTGTTCAAACAGCTGCCATGTGTTCAGGCCACGTGGCTTGTTTCCAGAAGGTGAGGTGCCAGTATCCCCAGTAAATGTGTATATCATAATTTATTTGTCTTGTTTGTGCTCTTTTGTATAGATATGTGAATTAGGGCGTAATTACCTAGTTTTAAATGCTGATACCCATAATTTTAGTCTTTTCATGCTTTAACAGTAAGGTCAGTGTCAGAAAACTTTCGTGGACTTGAGAAGATGCTTTGATGCCTTGCAGAATAGGGTAGGAAGCAGTGGGGAAGTGCTCTTCCCAGATTTGGTGAGAGTGATGCTGAACAAATGTTTTCTGTGAGTATAAATTTTTCATGGAACTCCTGGAAATCTGTTCCACTTGCTTACTTACACTAGTTCATTGTTCTAATAGGGTAGTGGATATATGGTTTGATTGAGAGCCTGGAGTGAGCACTCAGGTTCTACCAAGAAGAAACTCCAAAAAGCTCTGAGAAAGTCTTACGAAGCAAAGGTCTTGATTTGGTGGAAGAATATGTTACCGAGTCATATTGCAAGATTCAGCCCATTCCCACCTTCATCTGTGCTTTGTTAGGAAAGTAGGAGGATAGAGCTGAAATTGCTCCCACTTTTGGTGCTCTGAGTTCATTTCTCTGCAGAGAAATGTGCGCATAGCTCCTGCTACAACCTGCTCCTTGGGCTGGGTTGACCTTGCTTGAGTGAGCCAGGAAATAAATGCCTCTGCAGGGAATGGATATAATAGAAAGGTATAAATTATCCCTCAGATTTAAGCTAATAAAATAAGCCCTTTTCTTAAAGCGCTAATGTATGGCTTCTGGGTTTCTGCCTAGGTGAGCTTATTTTGTTTTTGCAACAAAGCTGGTAGAGATCAAGTTTGTACATGTTTCCGAAGCTTTGTTGCACTTTGCTAATATTGAGCTCTAACAACTGCTACAAAAAATAGTAATCCAAAATAGGGTAGGCCTGACTAGATTATTTCAGTTGGGATAGACCTACTGTGTAGTCCAACTGCCTGACTTCTTCAATGTACTTGTCAAATTTGTGGGAGAAATATGCCGTAGTTGCTTGTAAGATTAGCATCTCTCAATAAAACGTTGAGTTGCTCGTGTGCAGAGATGATTGCACAGTATAGTCAACGCCCTTGAATGATCTGCATTTAAATGGGGCTAAAGGCATGGTCGTCTGAAAACAGACTGGAAAGAGCTAAATAAGCTGGCAGACTTTTCCCTCATCTATCCTCTTCCACCCTGAAAGGCTGCATTTTGGTCTGGCTCGGGAGCTGGATGAATCCTTCTGCCTTTTCAAATGGCGGAATCTGGAGGAGGCTTACAAAAAACATCACTTTTTCTAACTATTTTTCTACATAGTAGTTTTCCAGAATGAGCTGCAGATTGTCTTTGTTTGAATTAAAATTTAAATAGTTCTGGTAAGGAGGTAACAGGGAATGAACATGGTGCTAATTACGGTAGTGTCTCAGCTTGCTGCTTGCTTCACAACTGTGAAAATGAGTGGGAAAGCACTCTTAGTGTGTGCAGAGACAAACGTGGGGATACCTCTTGCAGCAGCAATAAAAGCATCCTCAGAATTTGGTGGTAGTTTTGCTTTCATGGGTGTAATGAATAAGCTTCTGCCAGCAAAGGTTGAAGGGGATTATGGGTGGTCATAAGAGTGGGAAAGATTGGTCTACCAAGCAAACACTTTTATGCAAGAAGTGCAAATAGGTTGTGGGTGCAGCCATCTCCGTCAGTCACATCTGCTTGTGATATTGTCTAGCTGCATTACAGCATATTTTTTTCATAAGTGCATATATATAAAAGGTTGTAGATTATATGTATGTGACATATGCAGCATGTTGTCTAATAATTATATTTACCGTACAGTACATATATAAAGAATCTAAAAAGAACAATTTAGGAAATGTAGGAAAGAATCAAACTTAGCATGAGGGGTTCTTTCTGGTTTTGCTCTCCCCTGTGAGCTCCATTTCTTTAGCAATATGTAGACCTCTGATGGTTTTATTGGAACTATTGCTTTGCATTCTAACTTGGCATTAAATAGATGTAATTCTGTGCTGAGGGAAGATTGCGCTGGAGGAAGAGGTGCTTAAATACTCAAGTTTAAAAGTAGTATGAGGTACATTTTGAACAGCCATGGCATTCCCTTCAGCACAAATGATTTTATTCTTTTTCATGTCTTTTGCAAAGAGTGTCTAGTGTATCTTAACCTTATAAAGATCAAGGCTTCCATGGATGTAACTCAGAGGAGAGGATGAAGGGAAACATGAGGGCTGATGTGTAGTAGAAGAAGAGTTGTGAGAAGGCTGGCCTGGGGTGTGATGGGGTGGGACAAGCATGCAAAGCAGTGGAGGGACAGGAAAGGATGAAAGTGTGGGGCTGAACTCCAGCAGTAGCAAGATGCAATTGTGAAGGATTTTCGAGTGGTGACATGGGAGATGATAATAACTGCACCAAAGATATTCTGGAGAGCAGCAGGTGAGAAGAACAGATACTTTGAAGCTAGAACAAAAGGCATATGTGGTGGTCTGAACAGGAAACTGATGCATGTTTTAGTAGTGGCTGTAGGGAGGAGAGTGGTGGCATTGAACAACATGTAAGGAGAATGTCTGAAGATGAGACAGATTTGATGGCAAATAGAAATTGCTAGAGATAATGACAGGAACTTGTCCTTTGTGTAATAACTGTTTCTGATTCCAGGTATAGTAACCATTCAGCATCAAAAAAAGTGCAGCTTACTATTACTCAGTGAAAGTTAATTTCTCTTTATTATCTTTAATTCCTCTCTAGTAATGCAGGGTTTAACCCGGTTTTGGATATAGTGGGATTTTCCAAATGAATCAGGTACAAGCTAGCTGCCAATTTACCTCCCCTTTGTAAAATCTTTGCCTCAATTACCAGCAATTTCTCTTCTGGAGTGTCATAAGGATTGGGTTATGAAAAAACTGTGTTTTATCATATACACAGGAGTTTTCCACTACATCTTTTCCCTTCTTTCTTTTTTCCTTCACCTTTTATAAGATAAGGGGTGGTGAAATTCTTCCTTGGGCCTGTACTTTATGCAGTGTAATCAGTTTAAGACGTTCCTCTGTACTTACTGAGACTAAATTAACAATTTTTAAAAAGCAGCAGTAAAAGCAAATGGCTGCAATTTCAGCTTTTTTTTTTTTTTTCTCCCCAAGACTATGCTTATGAAATGCCAAATATTGCCACAAGATATCTCCTTTGTTTCATTTGGTTAGTGCAAAGAAAAGGTGACATCTGGATGGCTACCTAGTCTCTCAGCCTTAGGGATCCAGAGGGTATAAATGTTGTTTGGGAGTTGTGTCCAGAAGTGCCCGTGTGGAAGTAGTTCTGCTGTACTCGTGAGCACTAGGCTGCTGTCAGCTAAGCACGCACTGGAGAAGTCTGGGGAATGTGTTCAGGCACTTACACTGTTCAAAAAAAAGCCATTCATAGTATTACTCAACAGACAAAAAGGACTATTCACAGCTGACATAAAAAGATATTTGTTTAAAAAAGGCATAATAATAATAGATACTTTTTCTGGGTATAACAGTGCAAACCCCAACGACAAGTAGGAGAAAATACTTGATAGTTGCAATAGTACTTCAGCCTACTAAAAAGAGGTACACTGTCAGTTTTAGGGGTAATAGGCCTGTTTGCTCTCAAACTGGACTCCTAATGTTGTTTGCATCTGTTTTTACAGGAGCAGTCCTATCTAAGGAAAATTTTGTACCTGAAACTAGCTTTTGCCTTTTCACCCCTAGTTCAATAGACTTGCCTGTGTTTAAGAGAAAAACAAATGCAGGATTCACATTGTTATGAGTGACGAGAAAGATGTCCTTGGGGAAGGCAAAGGAAGCTGTGTTGTTGTGAGGGACAGCAAGAATCTCACTGCAGTGAAGTGTATGTTTGCCATATAATGAACCGGAGAAGGAGCCTGATGCCTGTCAGGATGGTCAGGGGAACAACTGTGGTTTTCAGCCACAGAAATTTCTGTGCTACTGTGTTGTGTTTTGGTGGAGGTTTTTACCTGACTTGGTTATGGACCTGGTGCAGGCAGTGCTGTGGTAACTGTTTTGAGTAGAGGCAGGGCAGCCGGTGTTTGAACGTGTGAACAGCTGAGATACTCTTCTGCAGCGTGTTTTCCAGAAAACAACAATTCTTCCAAATGTGGGGGCAGTTCTGTCTTATTTAGAACAACTGTGGCAGGCAGGTGGAGCATGCTGTCCTCCTCTTTGAGGAAATGCAACAATCTAAATTTCCTCCCTCAGACATGTCATGCATTTGTTATTGTTTGCTGCTTCTCAGATCCCTTTCCTGTTCTTTTTTTAAGCTATTGTATGACAGATTTTTCTTGGCTGGTTGCTTTCTATTTAGTACAAAGAAACCCATGGAGAGATATCTGGGAACCAGTGTTCTTTGAAACCAGCATAGTTAGGTAGAATTTCATAAGTGCTTTTGTTTTGTGAACTGAGTCTAAGATCACTTCAAGCACTTGTGAATTTATTTTTCAAACTGAAAGCCTGCTTCTATAAACAGCAAAATACTTGGGTTCACCGATTTATTCTGAAGAATTTTAAATAAAAAGTCAGTTATATTTGTGTGGGTCAGGATGAAAGGAATTAGTTGAAAGACATTATTTAAAAAGCAGTTTTTAAAATCACCTTTGTTTGTCCCAGCATGAAACCACTATTATTTTCTAAGTGGAAGTAGAAAACTGCAGATGTGTCATTGGATCACAGTTTCTGAATAGTGGAGTTGAAAGGGTTGTAGTAACTTATATCTGCAGTGTGTATCAATGGGTTTGTTGAAGGTGAGAAATTTACTGGATGTTTCTGAAAGTGCTTTCATTTTCAGGGATGGGTAACTATAAATACAAAATTTACCTCCCAGAGGACGCCATGTTTTACTTTGTTTATGATGGATCCCGAAGAAGCAGATGATGTTTGCTAAGTGAGTTAGTGACAACACTCTTAGGTCCATTGTTCCAAGCGAGCATTAATTGCTGTTTACACTTTTCATCTCTTTGCCATAACTTACCCCCATTTCAAAGCTGGACATAAGTGGATGATGTGGTATAACTCTAATTTATGGCTCTGTAATGGAGGAAATACAGGAGGTTGTGGCTGCCCCATCCCTGGAGGTGTTCAAGGCCAGGTTGGATGGGGCCTTGGGCAGCCTGATGTCCCTGCCCATGGCAGGGAAGATAGTGGGATGTCCCTGCCCATGACAGGGAAGTTGGAACTAGATGATCTTTAAGGTTCCTTCCAACCCTTACTATACTATGATACTATGGTACTGTGGTACTGTGATATTATGATACTATGATAGTATGATATTGTGAATTAAATGATGGCCTGCAGGATCGAATCAGAGTTTGCCTGAGTATAAAGTGATTCTGCCTTTTGTAGCAATCCATGCCAGCACTGTATAGGCAGTGTTACTGGGCTTGCATAGTTGAGTCTGTATTAAAGGCCAAATCTTCAGGGATGGAATAATTTTTAATGTGAATTAATTCTATAACAGAACTGTTCACGTCTGGACAACCTGACACCTTCAAATGTCATGTTTTCACCTGAGCCTTCCCTGAGCAAGGCTCTCGTGTTGTGTGACTCTTGGAGTGCTGCTGGAGCCATGCACAGTGCAGAGGTGTTGGGGAGACCATTTCAGAGGTGCCTTGCTGCAAACAGGGGATTTTGTTGCCTCCTAGCCAGCTCTCTGCCTTCGTGTTGTCCCCTCATAGCTTAAACATAAACCCTGATTATCACCTTCATTGTGTTCTTTGTGACCTTTCCATTTGTGTGAGTAGGTGACTGTAAACATAATGTACCTGTGCAATAGGATCTGCTTGTTATTTATTCTTGTTTTTAGAATCTGAAAGTAACTGTTGAGTATAAAAAGGGGAAGTTCACTGCTATTACATGGTGGATCCTTCGATCGTGTACATAGTAAATAACTGTCATGGATTATAAGTGGAGAAAATGCAATGCTAGGCTTATTCCAGGGTAGCAGTCTTTTTTTTTTTTTTTTTTCCTTTTTGAGTGGTCTTAAATGACACTGTTAAATGATTTATTCTGGGCTACGAATAAAAACAGGAGGTTACAGGCAACACTTAATCCTCTGCCTGTTCCCAACAGCGGCCACAAACAGATGAAGATAAAGTGTGAAGTTAAAATATAGCTCTACTGATGTTAGTGTTTTTTCGTAGTGGCCAAATTAAACATAAGGGAAGGCAAAGCACTTAAAAAACAACTGCAAATGTGGTAAGTACATGCCTCCTTCTGCAGTTACTGAACTACTTGTAGTTATTTAGGGACATTTTGGAAAATTTAGATTTGCACCCGTAGTATGCCATGGTTAGCTCTCCAGCAAGATGTACATTTTGTACCTCTTTTAGATGTATGATATCCACCCTCACTTAGATGGCAAAGGAAGAAGACGAATACACAAGGTGCTTGAGAGGTTTAAGAGACAAACTCCTTTGAATTTTGAAGTTCTCAGCTGTAGGTTAGAGAGTTCATACAGCATTTAATTAAGTCTGCCAAAAGCATGAAGTATGCATTTGTTAAATGCTTCTGTGTTTTGGCCTGCATGGAGACACTGGGTAGGTATAAAATGAGTGTTAATAAATAGACACATTACTCAGAGTTTATGTTGCAGGCCACTCTGACTTTTTCATGAATGTCTCGTTTTTCTTAACTTTTATCTAAAAACCTTCAGCCTTTTTTTGTGGGGTTTCATTGTGATGTGATTGCCTCTTTTTCCCATTGTTGGAACCTTCACCTACAAAGACTGGTTCTAGGATTAATTATTTCAGTATAATTGGGAGGACTGGCAGTTCACAATCTAGTCAAATCCAAGTTTATCAAAAGAAATGGTTGGTGAATGGTCTGTGACAAATAGATGGAATTGGGGGAAGAATAAAATAGTTCTGGATGAGTAGTCATAGCTTTTAGAGGTTGGCACAAATGAGGAAAAACTAATGTATTTTCTGAACATAGGTAATTTTAGTGATTAATTTACATTATAATTACATGCCATGGGTACCAAGAAGCAATTTCTGTCTCTGTGTTAAACTATACAAGGGGATATTCACCTGTAGTCGTTGGCAGCTGTCCCTGTCACTTACAGAGAGAATGTGTCTTGCAAGTTGTCTTGGTTTGTGGTCAGTCACACAGAATGTGTCACTGCTGCTAGTCACAAGATGTTGCTGGGTAAGTTTGGGTTAAGGATAAAAAATCTGCAGTCCCTGGATAATGATCTGGTGATGGCTGTTGCTCATGTAGAATTGCTGTCAATGTGGAACATTGGAAGCTGCTCAGAAGGTGATGTGGTTTTAAGTTTGAAAGCTTTTAACAGTGCACAGTTCAGAGTATCACACTGTTTATCCCAGGTTCTCAACCTTGTGCTTTATTTTCTGGTTAAGATGAAAAAATATTCAAGTATGAGAGGGGTAATCAGAGATTTGGTTTGTGCCCAGAGGTTTAAAAAAGGGATAATAATGGTTATTGTAACTCCGTCTCTCCAGAAGCTTTTTGTGCCTTGACTCGCTGTGAATGCGGTTGTTTATTTATAAACCCTGCCTTTGCAAGATTAAAGCGCAGTCTGTTTAAAAAAGACATGAATTGTAGCAGTGTACTATCACCGCCATGATTGCAACCAAGTGAGATATTTTAATTACACAGACAAAAAGGAGACAGTCATAAAACAGAAGCACGTGGTACTGTAGGCATTCTGGTATACACAGTAAACATAATTTTTATCATGGTTCTTTCAGTGTCTATGCTTCATTTATGACTATGATAATTCTTTGGGGAGAATATCATTAAACAAGTTTTGTGGCTTTTTTTGTTGTAGAGGAAGTAGGATGAAAATATACATGAAACTTACATTAGGGCATGCTATTGAAAAATTTTGTAACAAAATCAGGTGAAATTTTCCTCGCTTCAGGTTTCATTGCAAAAAGAAAACTGTAGTTAGGTTTTACTGAAGAGTATATTTTTTTTGGCAGACCTAGCTGATTTATAGCTGAGGTTGGAAACAGTATGAAACTTGATGGCTTCACATGTTTTTCATTGAAAATTTGGTACTTTGGCTGTTTTCCTTTTAGTACTTTAAATTGCTAAAAACTGGAGAAGACAGACAGTTTCCATATGAGCCAAACTGAGAGGTTCTTGCAAGCTTTTGGGAAGTAAAAACACAGCACTGAAACCATTTCTTTAGTTGAGGACTTTTTCCCCTGTCTTAAATCTTTCTAATTCTTAATGACAGGTAACTTGAAATCTGCTGCCTTCCTCAGAAGAACGTGTTTGGTCTGTCTGTTGTAAAGAACAGACAAAGAGGTGTAAAAACTAATATCAAGTCTCGTTCAAATATTAGCTAGACAGGAGAGAAAAGGGGGAAAAAAAAGAAAGCTGTTACTTGTTTCATGCTGGTATGTAGTAAATATTTAGAATCATAGAATCACTAGGTTGGAAAGGAACCACTGGATCATTGAGTCCAATCATTCCTAACACTCTCTAAACCATGCCCCTCAGCACCTCATCCACCCGTCCCTTAAACACCTCCAGGGATGGTGACTCAACCACCTCCCTGGGCAGCCTCTGCCAGTGTCCAGTGACCCTTTCTGTGAAAATTTTTTTCCTGATGTCCAGCCTGAACCTCCCCTGGTGGAGCTTGAGGCCATTCCTCCTTGTCCTGTCCCCTGTCACTTGGGAGAAGAGCCCAGCTCCCTCCTCTCCACAACCTCCTTTCAGGTAGTTGTAGAGAGTAATAAGGTCTCCCCTCAGCCTCCTCTTCTCCAGGCTAAACAACCCCAGCTCTCTCAGCCTCTCCTCATAAGACTTGTTCTCCAGCCCCCTTCACCAGCTTTGTTGCTCTTCTCTGAACACGCTCCAGAGCCTCAACATCCTTCTCATGGTGAGGGGCCCAGAACTGAACACAGTACTCAAGGTGTGGTCTCACCAGTGCTGAGTACAGGGGACAAAATAACCTCCCTGGTCCTGCTAGTCACGCCATTTCTGATACAAGCCAAGATGCCATTGACCTTCTTGGCCACCTGGGCGCACTGCTGGCTCACGTTCAGTCGGCTGTCAGCCAACACCCCAGGTCCTTCTCCTCTGTGCAGCTTTCTAGCCAGACTTCTCCTAGTCTGTAGCACTGCATAGGGTTGTTGTGCCCCAAGTGCAGGACCCAGCATTTGGCCTTGTTAAACCTTATGCCATTGGTCTCAGCCCAGCGGTCCAGCCTGTTCAGATCCCTTTGCAGAGCCTCCCTACCCTCCAGCAGATCCACGCTTCCGCCCAGCTTAGTGTCATCTGCACAGTTGCTAAGGGTGCACTTAATGCCTTCATCCAGGTCATTGGTAATGACATTGAACAGAGCTGGACCCAGTACTGAGCCCTGAGGAACCTCACTTGTAACTGCTCTCCAGCTGGAGTTAACTCCATTGACCACCACTCTCTGGGCCCGGCCATCCAACCAGTTTTCAACCCAGGAGAGTGTGCGCCCATCCAGGCCAGAGGCTGACAGTTTCTGAAGCAGAATGCTGTGAGAAACTGTGTCAAAGGCTTTACTGAAGTCCAAGAAGACTATATCCACAGCCTTTCCCTCATCCAGCAGTCGAGTCACTTTGTCATAGAAGGTGGTCAGGTTAGTTTGACAGGACCTGCCTTTCATGAACTTGTGTTGACTGGGCCTGATCACCCGGTTCTCTTGCATGTGCTTCATGATAGCACTCAAGATCACCTGTTCCATGACTTTCCCGGGCACTGAGGTCAGACTGACAGGCCTGTAGTTCCCTGGATCCTCCCTGCAACCCTTCTTGTATATGGGCACAACATTAGCCAGCCTCCAGTCCAGTGGAACTTCCCCAGTCAGCCAGGACCGCAGGAAGATGATGGAAAGGGGTTTGGAAAGGACATCCACCAGCGCCTTTAATACTCTTGGATGGATCCCATCCGGCCCCATAGACTTGTGGGTGTCTAGCTGGGCAAGCAAGTCTCTAACCACCTCCTCCAAGGGATCATGGGAGCCTCATTCTGCTCCTCTAACTACTGGGTTTGTACATAGGAGGAACAACTTCCCTTACTATTAAAGACTGAGGCAAAGAAAGCATTAAGTACCTCAGCCTTGTCCTCATCCCTTGTCACAGTTGTTCCCTTTGCATCCAATAGGGACTGAATATTCTCCCTAGTCCTCCTTTTATTCTTATTGTATTTGTAGAAAGATTTATCATCTTTCACAGACTTAGCCAGTTTGATTTCTAGTTGGGCCTTAGCCCTCCTGATTTTGTCCCTGCACGATCTCACTTCCTCCCTGTAGTCCACGCAAGACGCCTGTCCCTTCTACCAAAGCTCATAGACATTCCTCTTCTTTTTGATGCCTCTCAAGATCTCCCTGCTCAACCAAGCTGGCTTTTTCCCCTGCCAGCTCCTTTTCTGGAACATAGGGATGGCTTGCTCTTGAGTTGCTAGGATTTCATTTTTGAAGAGCACCCAGCCCTTATGGGCTCCCATGCGCTTAAGGACTGTCTCCCATGGGACTTACTTGTTTACATTACTTAACTGCTGGAACAGCTGTTGGATCTTTGCAATAAAGACCTTGATTGAAAGCCTGAAGAAATCTGCTGTAGTCTTGTTCACAGATGTGGCTAAGCTTTTTATTAAATCTGGTTGAAGTCCATCCCAGAAAGATCAGCAGAATACCAGTCGTACTCAGAAACTTGGGCAGAGCCAACTGAGTACCTGCTTGCTTGAAGCACGGGGAAGTTTCTGCTGAGTGTGGTGTGGGCTTGGAGATTTGGAGATTGGATCAGATGGTACCAGACTAAGCTGTGCTAGGGCAGGTGCTATCCAAATAGCAAAATTCTTTGATTTTCAGTTATGCTGATTGTTAATTTTCAGGTGTACTGCAGCATTTATATGGAAAATTTTGAGTGCGTTATCCTCATGAAACTTATAGGACTCGTATTTTTTTTTCTTTCTATGTCTTTTTCATACTTTATTCACTTTTCAGATTTAGATATTATACATAAGCACAAATTGAATACATGGAAAAGCAGGGATTTGTGCTCCAGTCACTGTACAAAATTCTCTAGGAATGTTTTCAAATGTTAGACAAAGTGTCTTGAGCATGCTGCCATTCGCATTTGCCTCACAGGCACTGTTGCACTTAAGAGGTGACCTCTCCCTTTGTACCTGGTCATTTCTTTTAAATGAAGCTGGAATCTTTCCCTTTGATTCTTAATAAAACACAGACTGATCAAAATTCCTGGAGCCTGTTAGTGATGCTTACATACAGTGAGGAGCTCTCAGTGTGGTCCTGCCTGGGCAGCGCTTACTGGCCACCCTGTTGAGTGAGGGTCTCCCGAAAGCTTCCTGGGCAGCTTCTGCTTTAGCCCAAGTGAGGCCATTCATTCCTTTTCTCTCTCTCTGAGGTCCAGGCTTGGTCTGGGCCTGACATCTATTTTGATATCTTCTAAATGGTTGTAGTTTTTATTTGGTTCCTGTATCCTTTCTCTGTCTTTCCTGAAAGTATAGTTTTGATTCTGTTTACAGCCCTGTTCTCCTTTCACCTAACTCTGAGAAGCACTGACTCACTTTGGTTTTGTCACCAAAGCCAGTAGACCAAAGCACAGACAAGGACTGCGTGTGGCTGAGGGACCCCTGTGTGTACTGGGGAAGGAGAGGGATGGAAAATGGGATGGACTGGGGCAGGCGCGCTTCAGATCTTAGCACAGATGAGAAGAGGAAGGGAAAGTGGTTCGTCTTCCACCATAAAGTGATTAAGGGTTGTCCCAACCCTCCATTACTTCCCCATACTCCAAAAGATAAAAATAGATGAGAAACAGGGATTTCGTGAGGATTTAGAAAGAGAATGAGAACTACTTCTCCTACCTGCTATCCCTGCAACTCCTTGCCGTGACAGGTCAGGATGTTCTTTTTAGTATTGATGTTGTGAATAACACAGGAGCTATCATTCATCACTAGTTAGGACCTCATGATTGTGAGATTCTGTCAGTTTTCAGAGTTGCCCAGCTATTTTTATCAGAAAAAAGCCCTACTTTTGAGTGACACATTGCTGGAGAAAATTATTGCACCATCTGGTATTTTTGGACCTCATTCAGTTTTATGAGGATTTAGAGACGTGGGTTGATGGAAAGACAGAAGGGTAATTTATTCATAGGAGTTTTGCTGTTCGTAAAAAGTGTTTGTATTCCCTTTATAAAGCATGAAAAGGATTGGATAAAGAGAGAGCCTGGATTTTCTAGGGAGCATTGCAAATAATTCAGGAATGTAGTGCAGTTGCACGGGTCAGGACTTGTTAGCCATGTTATTTAAAGTTCAACAAAAGAAACAGGAAAGCACAAACCTTTCGGTAATCCTCACTTGTAATGAGTGGCTGTGTAAAATAGGCACAGTTTTTCTTCTGAAAACTAGATTATTCAATTTATGGAGATAATCAGTATTAAATATTAAGTCAAACAACTTGTTATAGCTGCTCAGGAAAAGAGGATCCCCCAACAATTTTTCAGATTACTGAAAAAAAAAAGAAAGAGAGAAAGATGGAGTGGTTTAACCCAAATGAGAGAAATGCTTCCAAGCAACCTTTCCTCTCTCAGTACCTTCAGGTTAGGGCAGTCGTTTAGGAGTAGCAGTCCCCAAGGGCTATCAGACACAGGTTCGGTTTCTTCAACTGCAACTTTTTTGTCCTTGGGACACTCAGACTTATGTCACTTGGCTGTTGAGGGCAGCAGAAGCACAGAGTGTTGGCCTTGCAAGGAGTCTGCCTTACAGGAGGCCGAAAGCCTCAGTTTGTGGTGTGTTAAGAAGGGTGAGTTCAGGTTGGTTTAACTGTGCTGGTCGTCAAACGAGAACTGCCACTACTGACTTTGCCACCATTTACAGTTATTTTCAAGAGGAAGAGTGCTCTTTTGGTTTAAGGCTCTTAGTAGAAGTAACAAAATTACAGCCTGAATTACGAAAATTCGTTGTGCATCATAGGGAATGGAATAGTGCCCATATTTGTTTAACTCCCTTTCATGAAGAATTTCTGTTTTATTTCATACATGCTTCCTAACTGTTTTATAGGAATAGATTTTGTGGAGTCAACTAAAGTACCCAACCTTGCTGCTTTATAGTTTGCCCTTGGGGAAACACTCTACCCTTTCCAATGATATTTTTTACTTTATTGTCCTCTCCCTGCCCTGTTCTTTGTAAATCTGTTATTGTTTCCATTCCCTGTTTAACACATTCCTGCTAAGCTGCACATGTTCAAACCTGGCTTATACATGGTGTATTTTTGATCTAAATTAAAGAAGATTCTATCTGTGTCTTTTCCTCAATTGGACTTTTAGATTTCTTTTTTGATGCAGAAGGAAAGGGAGAAGGGGGAAAGTTCCTCTTCTACTTCATAGAATTAGGACAGCACTGGGAACAGTGGATAAATATTGCAAGGTGTAGTTAGATTTTTGAAGAGAAGTAATATTTTTTTAGTGAAACAGTTTAAAGGGTTGGCGAAGCAGACAAATCTTTGGCCCTGTAGGAGTCTGAACCTTTGGAAACTGCGTGTGGCAGAGAGGAGGGTGCTATCCTGAGCATCGGGAAGCAGAAGAGTGTCTCCTAGTGTCTGCTGCTGGCCAAGAAACCTGTTGTGTGAGCCAAAATGTTGGCAAGCATGCTTCAGCCTGTGGGCCTGCATGAATTATATGATTCTTATCTCCTGGTTAGTAAGAACAGCAGAGACAGGATGTTTGAGATCCCCCCCCGACCATGAAGGGACTTTGTGGGAAAAGCCCTTAGCACTTGGAGGAGATGATGATATCCAGAATGACAGTAGAGCAACTACTGTAAGAGATACAATAGATTAAGTTTTGTTTTTAAGGCCTTATAAGTATTGGGGCTCAGGAGCCTGCTGCTAAAGCTATGAAGTTGTGAAACTATGGTTTGACCCAGACCTCAGCCTTAGGTCAGCACTGGAGTGGAGAGCCCTTATCTGCTCATGGCTGTAAGGATGTCCCCACCTGGTGTTGAGCACTCTAGTGGTGCTCAGTAGACAAAAGTTTTAAACCAAACAGCTCAAGAAAGTGTTTAATTTCAGTACAAAAAGATGAGGAAATACAGAAACCATCTGCTGCAGTATTTTGCATCTTTGCTGGGGTCACCCAAGCAGTAAAACCAGAAACTTCACCTGATGCTATAGGTGGTGGCACCATGCACAGCCTTGGCTGCATGGGGCTCGTGGATGGGAGCCTTCTCTAACCGTCCTACTGCTAGAACTGCTGGGATAAGACTCCTTGGACTCCACCTTTGCGTGAGAGCTTAACCTTCCGCTATCTCCTCCTTTTCTTTTACAGTATTGATGCCAGCCTCTGGATGTTAGCTGATACGGGTGTGATGAATAGGGGAACTATATAGGCGGCTAATTAAAGAAAAGGAGGATGTTCCAGATATTCAGTGGGTGGAACGGGGAGATGCCACCGCAGCCCTGCCCTCAAATGGGCTGTCACGTACCTGATGCACCACAGCCACTGTCTATGCACAAAAACACTCGGGTGTGTTTTTGCAGCAGTGGGGTGCACTGAAAGCTTTATAAACAATCTCAGACTGGAGGGAAAAATGAAAAATGAACAGTAATGTGTAAAATATGAAGACAGGAAAAACTGGAATTTGTCAGCCAGTTTTGATGTCTCACTCTGCTTTTTAAATCACAAGTCTTGAGGTTTTTAGTCTTCTTCTAGGAAATGAATGAAATTTCTAGCCCAGAAAGGGCTTAGTCATTTCTGTTAGAGAAATACTTGTTTTTAGGTTATTATTTTGTACATAGGAAGGGATTCAGGTGCAAGGAAGAATGAAAGTATTTAATTGATGTTTAAAACAGGCTGTGTCTGACTCAGCTCTGTGTAACTCAGAGTGTTTTGACTGGAGAATCAGGATGCAATGCAAAACAATATCCTGGTAGTGTGTATCTTTTACAGAACCACCTGCCTTGCAGGAGCTGACCCTGAGGAATCAGCCAGGAGTGCATTTTTCAGATCTTAGGAATTGTTGGTTATGTGCCTCAATGGAAAGTGGTATTTTATACCATTTAAAAATGAGTTTGTTAAAGAAGCCTTGTGTTTTGATTTTTTCCTTATTTTCTTCCCATTTGCCATTGAATGCAGTTGAATTCTGTTGTTTCTTTCACAACATGTTTTTTTTGTACTTCTTGATGATTTTGTTGTAATTTTTTTGGTTGTTTCCTCCCTACACCACCCCCATTTTGCCATTTTTAAAATCTCTGCAAAGGAAGGGGAAAAGCAAGCAAAAAGTGTGGGAAAGTACCATTTGTTCTGTCATAGTGAAGAACTATAAGAGAAGGTACTGAATGAGGAGAACCGAAACTGGAAATCGTTGTTAAGAAAAAGAAATGCTGAACCCCAGTTGTTTCAGAACTTTACCTTTTTTAAACTTTGTTTTTTGGCATGTCTATTTAAAAAGCTTATTATCATATTTTTTTTCTTTAATGTTGCTTATGCTGGAACAGAACCACAACAGAATCTGAATGGAAGTGGTCCCTGAAGGTTACCTGGTGCTAGCTCACACTTGGAGCAGGGCTATCTTCAAAGTTGGATGAAGTGGCTGAGAATCAGGTTTTGAGCGCTTCCAAGTACAGTCACCTCTGGGTGACCTGTCCCAGTGTTTGACTGTCCTAGTGGTAAAAAATACTTTCCTTGTGTTGAAAAAAGACATTTACCTTTCTGTTTGTCCTTCCAACTTTGCAATTTTTATTTCAGATGTCAGGTTTTAGTATCATTAGGCTGTAAGTAATTGCTTTACGTTATCAGATTCTGCTCAATCCTGGGCAAGCCAGGTGGGAATAGTACAAGGAAAGTAGCCTGGAAAACACATAGTGTATAAAGGTGAAGGATAGGGAGGAATGCCGGTATGTTTCTAACTAAGTGCATCGGGAGTGAAAACAGGTGGTGAAGCTGCTGAGTGGTTCTGCTACTGTGTGCATTCAAGCTAGCCATAAACAAGTTTATTTTAAGCTTATATGAAGGTTGTTAGGTTGAGCAGATAAAAATTAGCTACTAGAATATTAGAGGTGAAATGTACAAGCTGTAATTGTAGATTTTTTTTTAAGACTATAAAGATTAATTATTGTTTATTAGTTATATTTAAAAACAAGGTCTTTTGTAGCAGATTTATTCATACTGCATTGTTTTACCAGCTAGAAATTTATACACCATTGTGAGACAAGTGGCTCAGCAGTGTGACCTCTGCCTCCAGACTAATCCCAAAAATTACCCCAAACCAGAAATGGACCAAATTGGAAGAGGCAACGGGCCTGGGCAATAATGGCAGATTGATTTTTCGGAACTCCCAAAGACAGGGGGGGGATATTGATACTTATTGGTATTAACTGGTACCTTTTCAGATTGGCCAGGGACATTCCCTGCTAGAACAAGGAGATAACATTAATACAGGAAGTAATACTGTGCTTTTGGGTTCCAGCAACTATGTCTCCTGATAGGGGACCAAATTTTATCTCAGAAGTAGTACAACAGATCAGTCACTATTTGCGTATGAAATCATGACCTCCTACATGGTGGCATTGGACAAACAGCTACAAAAGATGGAAAAACATGAGGCTGAGATGTGAAGTAGGGGTTTGGATGAACCTATGCATAACATACGACCTGGAGATTATGTATATGTAAAGTCTCTTGCAGAGAGGACTCTGGAACCACAGTGAGAAGGACCATTCCAGATGTTCCTTGCCTCCTTCACAGCAATCAATATCAAGGAGCAGAGTGCATGGATCCATCACACCCGAGTGAAAAAGGCACATAGATCTCCATGAAGGGTCGCGCAAGTCCAACCAGGAAAATTATTCTTCTCATGATTATAATTATAATCCAGGGAGGTAAAGGCACCTCTAGCCAAAAGAATACTGAATGGCCTTGGTCTCAGACTTTTATTTGCTATACTGGAGCCCTGGGAAATATTCTGAATTGAAAGGGTTTAAATCTATCAGCTGTGGTTATGCATGAAAATCAAGTGTATGTGAGGCAAAACGGAATGTGGATAGAGAACAGGGGATTCAGCAACTTCAGGGGACTGTAGGAGGAGAAATCAAAGTAGGATGCCGAGTGGTTAATAGGACTATCCATAAAAAGGCATCCCAAATTACTATCTCAACGACACCTACAGATAAGAATACAAAGACCTGTATTTCCAGTGAATTAGACTGTTGGCATAATTTTACATTGGTACAGACCGTTAAAGTGGTTTGTCTCTGGGCCTATGATACTATTGGGCTCTCATTGAAATTTAAAATAAATATTATAGAAAATGCTGTTCAACCCAGAATGTTGTGGGTTGAACAACCTCTTAAATGTGTTGAACTGCTAATGCAAACTGATGTTTCTGAAATTCAACCAGCATGCTCTCATTTCCTAAAAACATCCTTTGAGGGCTGGACAGTCTGGCTGTGAAAGCAAGTGCCCTTCAGGGGCAGAACACAAAGGGGCCCAACCAGAGTGTTACAGGCAGGATTGGAGGTCCTAAATGGAATTGACTATCAGAAATGTTACCGAAGTGGGAAAAGGTGGAGGAACAAGACCATGAATTAATAGGAAATGTACTCGGTGTGATCCAAGAAAATGTTTCTTTGGCCCTCAGTTGTATACAGGCACAATTATGGATGCAATCAGTGACCGCCTTAATTATAAGAGAAGGTGGCGAGGGTACTTTCTCACCGAAATCTGGAAAGTGGTTTCGGACAGTGCCACTGGCAGAGAGGAAGCTTTAATCTTGATAGACTCTGGTAAATTTCACCTATGACCCCATCACTAATACAGCCACAGCCTTTGTGTTTACCATAGGTAACTGGGCAATATATGTAATCCACTCCATCATTGCATTAGGATTAAGCCATGATAAAACTGTGCTCTGTCCTTCTGAACATAGAACATGGACACAAATAGTGAACGGAAAATGGTAAACTGTAAATTTAGAATCTTGCATTACATGAGAACAACAAGGATTCATTTGCTAAATGATGCAATCAATGCTCAAGACATCTGCCTCGACACTGAGCAAAGCATCTGTCACTTTGAGATCCATCTAGATGCTAATCCGAGGACTGTACTTGTATATGTGGGCCAGGGTTGTGTGTTTGAGAACTGCTTGTACCTCTGTAGTAATAGATGAGATAATTATGGATAGTGAGAATCACTCTAATTTCTAATTTCTGTATTTGGTAGCTTGTTAAGATTGTTGGGTGTGACTTTTCTTGTTTAGCACCGGTCGTATCCCATCAGCTGATATAATCCGATTATACAATATTTCACAAATTATCACCTGTACATATTGGAATGAATCTTACATTGGTGAAATGATTAATGAAACAGTTAATGAAACATCAGGACTTGATTATAATTCTGGACGAGGTCCAGGAAAGCGGGACAAGACCCTGATTACAGTCCACCATGACTGGAAAGAAAGGGGGTCCTAAAAGGGTAAAAGAAAATTTAAACCATCGTTGGAAGGACGTGTTGTTCAGATGGTCCCCTACTGCGACTGGCATTCTAAATAAGTTGTGCTACCCCATTATTGCCCTTCTGATGCTAGTTTTAGTTAACTTTGTTTTCTCTGCTATGTTATTTATTTGGAATTGGAGAATGTTACAACGACTAATAATTTTGACTTCTATGTCTAGTGCCCATGAGAGTGCATAAAAAAGGTAATTTTCCAACAAAATATCATATAATTCCCCCTTTGAGAGATAAATTACAGAGTTGGCAAATGAATTTGCCGATGTTAAAAAAGATGGGGGAATTGATGTGCAAAAACAGACAAGGGGGGCTGGGAGTGTTCATTAGAGCTTGGCATTGTTTGCCCTAAAGACCTTGGAAATTGATAATGAAGGAGCCAGCTAGCAGAAGTTTTCTGATAAGTAGGCATTGGAATGTAGAAAGCTGGCTGCATTTGGTTCAGGAGTTTGAAAACAGCCAGAGGAGACTGAGTCTGCGTAAAGTTCAAAAAGAAATATATTCATCCTGAGGAAGACTTCCTACTTCATCGCTACGACCCTGGCCAACGACCATCAGGAGGCACTACGCAGGCTCAAGACTGGAGTGAACTTTCCAGATTTAATTATAATACAAAGCGGGGATAGGGTTTGAATATGTAGTAGGCGCTTATACCTATGCATGTCTTTACACTATAAGTAGCTGCTTATTAAGCTATACGGTGTGCAAGCTAGGAGGAGAACCCCCTTGCACCCCAGCGCTGGAAATAAACATACCTGCTTTATAACTCATTTGGGGTTATAGGGTTTGATTCCGCAAAACAATCCCTCATGAGGAAAGGCTTCCTAAGAGCTCTCTTTTTGCTGAGAGGGAAAGTCCTAATCTTATATTGCCCAGAGCAAGTTTATCTGGCTTTTTTACAGTGTTACAGTATACATTGAACCTCAGTGGCTCCAGGCCAAAGTTTTAATCAGAAGATAGAATTCAGAGTAAAGTTGGGGTGTGGTTAGTATCTAATCAGGTGCTTAGTGTTCTTAGTACTGTTTGATGTATTTGCATGTGTTTCAATTAGGTGTTCTTATGTGCTGACTGCTTATTAACACCATATAGGAAAGACAACCTAATTGGGAACATCCAAAGAACCCAGTGTGATGTCAAAAGTATGACTTTAGCAGAATTTAAGTACTTCAGACCAAGGAGCAATTCTGAAAGGTCATTTTTTAGTTTCCACCTGGAAATGCATAATGTTTGTTCAGAGGCTATGTTTTGGACCACAGCATTTCTTGGGCGTCTAAACTAACTCCCTAGTCTACATATAAACACACCAGACAAGGGTGTGCTGATGCCCAGCGTCTGGCTGTGCTCAGCTAGAGTCCAGACTGGCAGCATAGCCTTGAGTCTGCTGAAGCCCTTGCGAGGAGACTTTCTGAAGGACAGAGATAGCACTGAGGCCAGCACAAAGCACAAATGATGTTATCAATCTCTATTAAGCAACATAGTTGAGGGAAAGGGGCCCATATTTGCACTGTGTCTGAAAGGTTAAGGTCATTCTCTAAGCAAGTGAGGCACACAAGCTTGCAGCATTGTGTCTGATGATAGTATAATGAGAAATGTGTTCATGTCCAAACAGAAGAGACTTCTCCTGACTGATTGTGGCTTTGCAGTCAGTCTGCTACTTTTCTGGTCTTTTGCAGCACACCCCTTGGATTTCCTTCTGCACCATGACCCATTTTCAAATACTCTGCACTGGAGGGGACAGGACATACACCCGTCAGGTGGCTGATTGGAGGAAGCCCATCTGGCTGAGGAAGAAGTTGAACTGAGGTCTTCCATTTTTGGAATGGCACATGAGCCATCATTTCCACTGTCTCTGGACAGGTTTTGGGAAGCCTGAGACCTACTTTTTTTAAGTGCTCCTCCATAGAAGAAGGTCTCAGATCCAAGCAGAGCAAAGAATTTGCTGAGTAGTGCTTGGCTAGGCTTTGAAGCTGTGAGATGGAACCAGATCCTTATGCTTCTGTGTTCCCTATAGGCTGACTTTAGCCAGCCATTCACTAACTGTGTGAGTTTTGCTTTTGAGACCCCACCTGGAGTACTGCATCCAGCTCTGGGATGCTTAGCAGAAAGACATGGACCTGTTGGAGCAGGTCCAGAGGAGGACCATGAAAATTATCAGAGGGCTGGAACACCTCTCTTATGAGCCTGCAGAAGAGAAGGCTCTGGGGAGATCTTGTTGCAGCCTTTCAATACTTAAATACTTGTAAGGATGACAGAGAACCAGTTTTCACTAGCACCTGTAGCAATAGAGCAAGGGGCAACAGTTTTAAACTGAAAGAGAGTATATTTAGATTGGATGTAAGGAAGAAACTTCTTTATGATGAGGGTCATGGGACAATGGAAGAGATTGCCTAGAGATGCTGTGGGTGTCCTATTACTGGATATGTTCAAAATCAGGTTTGTCAGGGGTTTGGATTAGCTGATCTAGTGGAAGATGTCCCTGCATGTTGCAGGGGGGTTGGCTTAGGTGATTTTTAAATGTCTTTTCTGACCCAAGCCATTCTGTGGTTCCATGTTGCTCTTTAGCAAAGCAGTTTTGCAAATCCTTGAGTTGGATTCAATGGACCTAAAAATTGCATGGACTTAAAAACTTTGAAACATGTATGCCATCTTGCTTAATAGATATTTAAACATAATTCGTACTCTTAATGATTAATGTTAGTTAATAAAATGCAGCAATGATAATTGTCTCCAAAGACCGAAATCAGAAATATTTTGCAGACATTTTAGGGAAAAACTCTGTAGTTCACTGCTTTCCCCTGTCGCCTACGATCTTGCAGCACAGCAGGTGTTCAGCAGGGCATATGTGAAACGGGGAAACAAAGAAAAATTTTATTGCCCAAAATGTGCAGAGAAAATAAGTGTTGCATGAGCAAATTACTGTGCCAGATCATGTATTGGCTAGCCACAAGTAAGACAGAAGTTTGAAGGTGATTTATAAAAAAATAATGACGCAACATTTTATATGTGTGTTCCAGAAATACTTAGGTATATATTGTCTATATTTAGTGATATTCTGGTTTAAATAATCCCTGATGCATCTTGTGTCAGCCTCTGTTAGAACTGCAGTGAAATAAACATTTCAGACACTATATGCAGGTTTGCTGGCTGTTACTGTCCTAGAGTCTGTGTTGTGAAGTTCCCTTTTAATCTGATGTCTGGAATTTGTTTCATTTATGGGTGGATAGAAAACCCTGGTTTTCTAGGGTATGACTTCCTCTGACTGAAAGTTTTGATTCCACTTAAAATGGAAAGGTAAAAAATCTTGAATGGGTTGCCATCAAATATTCAGAGCAAAGCGTCATAACCAGTGGAGATATTGCAGTAATTTTTCCTGTGAAGTGATAGAGCAAATTCTTCAGGTTTCTTGCTATTTTGGGTTTATGAGATGGCAAGATATGTGTTCTTTTAATATTATAACACTTCAAATCCAACATTTTCGAAAGAGAGTAGTGATTTTGCCACCTCAGCTCTGAGAGGACATTCCAAAAGTTCCAGATTTTCAGGAGAGGGGGCGCACTCAACAGCCTTCAATTATATGAAAGGGAGCTGTGAAGGGATGGGAGTGAGGGATTTTCCATGCCCGTTTTTGATGAGACGAGAAGCAGCTGGCTTATACAGAGAAAGAATGAGCTGGGTTAGGCATTTAAAATCTTTATAACTGTGACTGTAAAGCTATGCCTTGTGTAGTTTGCCCATTGTTTTTAGAACAGAAGAGGCAAATGTCTGTCAGGAGTAATTTAGGTTAAGCCAATTCTGCTTTAAGGCAAGGTGTGGACTAGAAACCTCTTAAGGGCTTTCCACTTTTTTTTTTTTAAATTTTATTTTGATGATTCTATAAAATAAATATTCCTAACTTTCAAAGGGAGTACTTAAAATGAAGTCAGCCATGAGCCACTGTATTTGTATGTGACTGCATGATACCTGTGCTTCACGCGTACTATATCTGATGCATAATACACACCTCAAAATGTGTTTATTAGCTTTTTTGGCTATATATCTACTCTCTCGCTTGAAGGATTGATTTTCATCAGACAGTTTTATCTTGTAAATGTTGATGCAGAGCCTTTACCACGGCAGCATGTAGTTTTCAATAACGTATTCCAAACTGATTTGGTAATGGAAGAAAAAATCTGTTGAATCAGAATGATAAATTTCAATGGAATTTCTGAAATCACTGGAAACCTAATACTCTTCAATGAGTTGTTCTGAGAGCTGTAGAGTGACTGCCATTAAATACTTGGCCCTTGTGAAAGTACCTTGATATTTAAATTCATAATGAAATATCAGTGTAAGAAACAGGTTGAGTGGCATTTGGGCTGAATTGTAGTTATTGCCTTTAATTTGCAGAGGTTTTGTGCTTGAGAGTGTATGTACGCAGACAAACTCTTCTTTGAATAAAGACCAAGAAAGGGCTTGAGTGGAGAGTCAGCATCTAGTGACTAAATCATAGTTGTGTACACTTTTATTTTAAGCTCCACCCCATTAAGCTCGATTATTATGTGTTAAAAAGTGGAGAGGAAGTATTGGCAGGTGAGGTCACCTTAGTGAAAAGAGAGACACGAGTTATCCCATGTGTTAGCTTATGGCTTACTGTGGTGCTAAGGATGCCTTACAGTGCTCATAAGCAGGCTGCGTTTAAAAATTATACCTTTTTTTTTTCTCTTTAAATTTAGGTACTTTGTCATGCTGCCAGATGTTTTCTGTTGCTGAAGCAATGCAAAGCAGCTGCAAAGTTGCCTCTTGACTATCTTCTGCAGTATATTGGGGCATTTCTTGTGCTGAATGCTGTATTATGTACAAATATTAAGAGAAATAGTGAGATGATCCGATTCAAAGTGTTTTATTTAACTGCTGAAATTTACATATTTGCATATTCTAGTTTAGCTCCATGGATGCAATTAATTGCTTAACTCTCTTGATTTCACTTAAAGAAGGATTCTGCTGAAGTACTTCCGTAGATTTGAACCTCAGCTGTGATATTTCTGCAAACTATAACAAGTTTCATTTTATGCTTCTTAGCAAATAAAATGCTGTGTTTTATTACTTGTGATTTTGTTTGCAGTGTTTTTTCAGAGCCTAGATGCAAAGAAACCCTTCTCTACCTTGTTATGAAATTGGGCTTGGCTAAGCTTTACCAGTTCTTAGAGCCCAGCCTTGGAGGGTCGTTGACATTAGCATTACCTAATGAGGATGGAGCAACACCATTAGATTTGGCTTTACAAAATGGGTATTCCAAACTTGCTGAGGTCTTCACAAACTGACTAAGTTTCCAGCTTCCTCTGAAAAACTCCTATCACATAAGGGATATGATGGCTACTGTTGTTTTTCCGAAGAGAGTTGCGTATTTTGTGTTGGTTTTGATAGACCTTTTGCCGTAATTACCATTTTAAGTGGTAGGCTTATATTTACCATTAAAGGAAGTTTATGGGGTGTGTCACTCATTATATTTGCAAGTCAATGCATAGTGTTAGTATTGACATAGGCACTCGTGGGATTTTAAGGTGTTCTCAGGGTTATTTAGTTTCTCCCTCCCTGACAAATAAGTGATATCTGATATTAACTTGTAACTTTAAGAGGTTGTATTGTAATATTTCGTAATTTTGAGTTTATGAGTGCTAGAAAGAGTTTATTAAATAACATGTAGTCAAGTTCCTGGGTTTGTTAGTTAACATGCTTGCCTGGGGAGTGTTACTATTTTTATCTGAGTGACACCCTTTGTGTTTTTGGAGTTACTGCTTTCATCAGTGCAATACTAACAAAATGAACCAAAGTGCATTATTTTCCTTCTTCTAAAAAAAGGTGATTTTTACTAAAGCTGAATAAAACCTGCCATTTGCAGAAGTGTATAATGAAATAGAAAATTTATGAAAAGAGCAAGAAATAAGCATTGGCATTTTTAGATAACTTTAAATGTCATCCTTCGGTAGTATTTTATTCTGGCTCTGTGATGTTGCCTTAACTTGCGTCTGGAGACAGGAAAGAGCAACAAGTATCTTCTCAGAGGGTAATTCTCTTATATTCTAAATTTTGAAAATGCAACCAAATAATGAGAAAGTTTAAGTGGTGAAAGGCTGTGAAGAGTTTTATGGTAGTGCTCTAACCTATCAATAACTGGAGAGTATTTAATGGCAGGGGAAGGTCTAGGGTCCTCCATTAGCCATGCCCATTGTGCTCTGTTAAGTGACAGTGGACTAGCTGTACCATCGGGTACCCCCCTCCCAGCACTATTGTAGCTGGATCCCAACATGCTGCTAACAGGTAAAAACATTCCTTAAAATATGTATATGGAGATATATTGTTATAAACAGAACCATAGGACCAGACTTTCACAAAACCTCAGCAGATTATGAGCCATACATAAAACTCAAGTTTGAGTAGAAAAGGGAAAGTCAGCAGCAAAGACAGTGCTGCAGCTATGACTCTTGTTTTTGCCAGAGGGCTGCCACCCTGATAAATGACTTAAAGGACAGCTGCTTTCTGACACATTTCAGTTGTCTGGAATTTCCTCTATACAGTCCTGAGAAGCTTTGTGTTGTGTATGTGTCTTGAGGTACCAAATGTTCAGCACCAGAAGCTCCTTCTCACTGTTGGCTTTTCTATGCAAACAGAAATACTCAAGAATTAGATTACATTTTTATTTTGGTATGTGGCTCTTTTGATTCTGGCTCCATGCAGCATATGATTTATATGAGACTTATCCATACTTCACTTTGAAAAAACTGCTTTAAACACTGGCATAGTACATTACGCTATGAGTGTCTCATTTGTTTGTAACATCCAAACAATGTGTTCCCTTGAGATAGTTTCTATTTTTCACTGTCGTGGGATAAAAAAAACTCCTTGATGCCAGTTGTGTCCTACTGCTGTATCATAGAATCATAGATTGGTTTGAGTTAAAGATCATCTACTGTTCTTCAGGGCATATCTAAATTTAAGTAAAGTAAGGAAGAGAACGGCTGAAAGCACAAGTTCTTTAACGGCAATGTAAGCGCTCATTCCTGTTTTTTAGACTGAGACTGCATTACTGTATAAAACTGCGTGATCTAAGACTGTACAAAAATAGGCTTTTCTGTTTTTCTGAACTTAAAGTTCAGCTTTTCTATGCATAACTTTAGGTTTCCTTATTTGTTCCTTGTTTGTCTTTGAGTTATTGCATGCTGTGTGTTTTTAAACTTAGAACTCGATCCACATGTTGTGTTTAACACAAAAACCTTAAGGAGTGATTTGTCATATAGCCCTTATGTGTAGTATTGTGTAGTTACTGCTAGGATTTTGATTTGTTGCAATACGAAAAAAAAATTCTCTATTTCTTGCTTGCAGAACACCTGTGTTATGCATGTCGCTTTTCCTTGGAAACAATGGTAAACCAAATAGCAAACCATGACTGTAGTGATGAATGTATTTTTATTTATGTAACTGGCTTTTTCTTGCACTTAACAAATTCCTGTTCTTGCAGTTTTTTAAATGGAAAAACTTGATGTGGTATCTTAGATGTTTTCCTGGCTCTCAGAGACAGACTCTTAAAAGCTGCAAAATTTGGGACTTGGTATTTTTGGAAAAAGCCTATTTGTCTTCCCTTGTGGGATTCACTTTTGCTCATTCCTCTAGCTGCAGCAATCTAGATCCTCCATTGTGGGGACCCTGTCTATCCTCCCACACCTTCCGCAGCATCAGAGCTGCACTACATTTCATTAAGCAGAAATAAGCCAGAATAATGGGGAAGATCACATTGTTTAGTTAACTCCCTATATACTGGATGTCATTCTGAAATGTATGTGGGAGGATGATCAAACTGTCATATTCAGACTATGTATTATGTCCAAAATGCAAGGTAAAATTTATTTTTCTTTACATTGAGACATGGACTTGCAGCCCTTAGTTGGGTCAAAAGCGTAAGGCGGGCATTAGAGATCTCAAGAGGCGTAGTCTTTTTAAAATAGGTAGAATTTATTGCGGTACTGGAGTAATCCACTCATCTACAGCAGACTAAGACTGTACATCTAATTTATTGTATCTTGAAACTTCACAAATGATCACATTGCTATTGTAGGTTTGGGTTAGAAAGACATGGACTAAAGAGCAGGAGCTTGGCTCACTTAGGGTGACATGCAGCTTTGGATTTGTGTGTTTGAAGTGGATGACTTAGGAAGCAGTCCAAACTATTTTTGTATTTTTTCACACAAGAAAATCCCACTCTTTCTCAAGTATGTTCTTCAGTCCCTGATCTGTGGGTTCCTTTTAGTCTTCTGAGTATTCTGTACAAGTCTAATACACTAATGGAAGAGTTAACAAAAAAAGTTGTCAATAAGCCAGTTACTCATACTCACACGGGAGCCATGCCTTCACTGTAAACCTTCAGAGGGTCTGCAGTTTAAAAAGTATAAACTCACACATGGGTTTTGTAGCTGTGCTAGGCGATGCAGAAAAGTGATTTCTGAAGATGAAGAGGGAGGCAGAATTGCTTGAACTCTGTGCATTGTCCGTGGGGTGGAAATTGCTGTGGTGGTAGCAGCACCTGTCAGTGAGTTTGTGTGGTTCATCATGCACCTCCAGCAGAACCTTAGGCATAGGGTGGAGGTGATCTGTTTGGCTGGCTTGATTGCTGGAGGCACCATAGTCAGTGTAGGGGAGAGGTCCTCTACAAGAGGAGAAGAAAGCAGGGGACTACTAATGTGCACGCATGTTATGGGGCCAGGGTAATAAAAACCAGAAAGACCACACCAGGATAATTATCCAAAATGATTAAGGTAATTTATGATAATTTAAGTAATTTCATTGCTACATGGTGGACAGACATAGTATTTGCCCAAGCAGGAATTAATTTATTTCTGTCTAGGAAAGTGTCTTGCACACCAATCGACCTGCAGGAGCAGAGAAAAATGCAGCTGATCCCACTGAGGCAGGGGATACAGCTAGCTTGACAGCTGCATGGGTTTTAAATCAGTTTGGCTGCATTATTCAGCCCAGAATAACCTGGACTTTTTCTTTAGTATTCAGGTTGCCATGCCTTTTCTCAGTTTGCTGCTCTGGTAGAGGGCAAATACACAGGCAACCTAGCGAGAGGAAAAGACTGGAAGCAAGCAGAGTTGTAGATGAAACTGCACAAAAGGAGACAGACATTCTCTCTTCCATGCTCTTTTATTAAATCTTTGAAGGTAATTGCTAAAATAAGTGAAGAGATCATAGCCCGTTTTCCTATTGATAGCAGGAGTGATATCTTCTGTGTGTCTGTCTGAGTGAGGAGTCAGTCTGCCCAGGGGTGCACAGATGTGAGAAGGGAGTGTCTTCGATCAAGGCCGAGTTTACCATGTAGTCAGTGTTTAGTCCTGCTTTAGGCTCTTTGTATTGCCTGTCTGTCAGAGTTGCTCACTTAATAGCAATGCTTTCGAGGTTAACTAGACTTCTGGCTCTTGTGCATAGCTGCTGGGCTGATTTTCTCATAGAGAAGGAGGTTATAAACAATGAAGTGAAAATGTTAAATCTGATTCTTTAGATCCCTTGCATATTGTAAGCAAGAGGTAACTTCCTCCTGTAGTTGAAAGTATTTTATTGGTTTCTCTTTTGAGGAATTGCGGTTGGTTTCTTTGGAAGATAACTGATAAAATACTCCATAGAATCTCTTATCAATCATTTTAATATTTCTTGTAATGCATTTGTTTGATAATCTTTGATTTTGTTTTTGAGTTTTCAGGTAAGTGTCATGGGCATCATGTCTAGTTACTGTCATTTTGATTCTTTATTATGGAGTAGTAATTCAAACCAAGTTGAGACAGTAGAAGGTCCAAAAATGCCCTGCAGTGCAGGCTCTGTAGAAGGTATTTTTTTTATTACATAATATTACAGTCTTTAAAAGCTTGGGAAAGTTGGCACAGATTCGTACACTATTTGTTTATTCAGGAAGCTTACGTTTCGCGTGACATTAGAGACCTATAAGTAGAGAGCAGTGGAATAGACAAGTGATAGATTACAAGGATTGTGTAAATCTTGATACTCCCTACAGAGCATCAGTTTTACGTCAGATTCTTTTTTTTTTTTCACTAAATATCATGGCATTTATGGTGACTGGAGAAACCTTAACTAATTTTATTGTGAGAGCCAGAAAAATGTCATTAGGTTCCAGGAGAGGGCAGTATTTAACTGGATGAACCCTCTAGCCTGTAAATTCCAGTAAAGCCAAGTAAATCAGGTTAAGGACGATAGGAGCAGATTAAAAAAAGAGTAGTGTTTTGTATGAATAGTTTAAGGAGTCAGCCCAGACGTTTTAACGTGGCAAAATTCCCATGTGTTTCAATAAGACATTCAGTATTTTGGTGAATGGTTTACCTCTGTAAGGGTTGTGAGACTGTGCTTGCTAGTGAGAATGCTCTTTCATTACCAAAATATCCCTGTGTGCCTTGGAGTAAGAATCTCTTAGACCTGAAAAGCGAAAGATCACAAAAAGGTTGTTCCTTAGCATCAGAAATCAGACACTTCAGCCATTAATATATTTTTTTAAGGAATTAATTAAAAGTTTTCTTCAATTGGGCATTTGCTTATGTGGGTGGCTGTATATTTGGATGAAGTGACAAGCTGAAAATGGTGAGTTCTGTGGGAGGCTCGGTCTTGCTCGGTGGCTGTGCTGGAGGTAGCCCTACTGAAGGCAGCAGAAATGAGAGCACCTGCATAAGATTCTGACAGGATCAGGACAAGACTGAGCAGAAGAAACGGGACTGTAGTTCCAGGTAGCATCAGCTGGTAGCTTTACGTTAATGAATAAAAATGGAGACATAGTTGTGTAGCTCATGTTTAGACAAATAGGCTGCTGTTGTTAGTACTGGAAAAGGAGTTTTATTCCCAGCTTCAATAGCAGTGTTCAGGTAACAAGTGTCCCAGCATTAGAAGGTAAATTTGCTCAGAAATAATAAACAATTTTTAGCAGTCGTAAACTATGCATATGTTATTATGAGTGTAATCGCAGTTTACTGTACAAGGCTTATGAATGACTTTGGTAACTCAGTGTGCAAATATATTGACTCTGGATATTCACCTGAGTGCTGTACTCTGATCAATGTCATCTTCATGCTGCTCCTCAGGGAGAGAAAGTGAATCTAGATACTGAAAAATCATTAATAATCATTACTAGTGACTAGTAACATATTTTATACTTCTTTTAGCCAGCATACAGGATACCAAAATAACTTTTTTGAAGACTGGGTTCAAATTATTGCTGCTAGAAGCAGAAATGATATGAAATGATTACCAGTGTACTTTTTTACTACATTCTCAGTTGCATCCAGTGAACTCCCTTTATGATGTGGCTGCTAAGCTCAGGACATTGATTTGACACATTCATGTAATGAAAGAATCCCCCTCAGATTTTAAAACTGCTGCTATTCTAAGCACTAATAACTACTCGCTTCTGGGTGGGCCTAAATTCAAGATCAAGAGACCCTTAAAACATGATGCTATTAGAAGCCCGGTGCTATTATCTAGTAGAGGTTGCTATAGCAGCACGTTGCTTCTTGTGAAATGCAGTCATTGGAAAGCAGTGGGCCAGTGTAAGGTGATGCTACTAGCTTAGCAGTGTATCTCCCATAGCAACTTAATTAAATTCAAGTACATGGAGTGATACATTATCCAGTGAGGATGCAGAACAAAAGGTGAAATAGTTGGTATTTTGGCTAATTCAGTAGTCTGTGCTTTTTTTGTTTTCTGACCTTGACATTCCAGTCGACTAGTCCTGTTATCTGAAGGATAAGTTATTTCCTTCTGCAGCATAACTGTTATAAACAGACCAAACAAATTTTTATTTCTGGGAATTGTAAGACTGAATAATAAGAATGCCAGTTGCATGTCAGTACTGTAAATATATATATAGAGAAGAACCTGGATGTTTATTTGCTGGAAGTAAGCATTCAAAAATTTAACTTTTTTCCTCACCTGAAAGCTTCCCACTCAAGCTTTTAAAGTACATTTCTGCAGTCACAATTACAAAAGAAATAGTCTGTTCCTTCTAGCTGAAAGATGATGCCTGAGATGCTTTGCTTGATAGCACTAGTAGTGATTTTGTACTTTGTGATTGGACTCACTCTGTTAGAATGCGAGGGGAGATATGTATTTATGACTGCTGCAGAAAGTTACTTTAAGAAAGTGGATTAATTGCAAAGTAGTGGTTGAGATATGGATCAGCATGGACCTAGTCCTGACTCTGGCAGACGTCTGGGGGCACTGCTGAGGTCAGGGACAACAGGCACACTGATTGCAGTAGGCCCAAAGTTGTATCCCAGAATTTGATCTCACAGAGACCTGCAGGATAGGTGTAGTCATTGTTGCTGAAGATTGTGTGATTTAGGTAATAGGCAACTGTCATTGAATTGCTCTTCCAAAGATACATTGATTCAGCAATTTTTTCCTAAACTTAAGTATAGACTTTGTGCAGTGCCAAGGGAGGGCAGAAATCCCAAGACCCACTATTCCTAAAGGCAGTTCCCCGACTCGTCCTATACTGGCTGCTGAATCATACTTAGTTTGACTATTTATTGGAGCTGGAGAATAAAGAGGGATCTGTGCATCTGAGAACAGATGTGAACCTTGAGTTGAAAGATTCAATACCCCTTCCTCCCCTCCCCACCCATTTACCAGCATAACTCTGGATATATAATTATTATTACTAAAATATAATTACTAAATAATAACATTCCTGAAAACCCGGGGGGATGCTGGTGTTCATTTGCATACTGTAGCCAGGTTACTCCTCTTTGCTCTTTCACAATAGTCTTTGAGGCTGTGTTTTGGCAAAACTTGCAAAGAGTGGTCTGCCTTTTTCATAAACTGTGTCCTTCCCCCCAGCCCTGAGAAAAAAACATTAAAAAGAGAGTGTCAGAAATGAAGTTATCCTTTGGGGTAAAAATGCAAGTATAATTTCAGGAAACGCAAGCCCTGCAAAAGAAAAGTGAGCCTAGTTGCTGTGCAGACTTGGTGTGAGGCACTGTATTGGAACTGTTGTTTTCCTGAGCATGTGGGGGTTGACCAGCAGCTGGCTTGACAAATCATCATGTTTAGCTAGCCTGATCATAACTGTGATAGTGACATAGCACTTGTGAATTCAGCTTGCATGCTGCCTATGGGGATTGCCACCGTGGGGAGATGCGTGGGCTGCCCGAGTCCATTGTTCTGACTTGCTTTCCTGTTTGCCTGCTCTTTGTGTGCCCCCTTCCTATTCTGAAAAAGCAGAGAGACCAGCAGCATAAACCAAAGCAGAACCAAACCGAATTTGCTTGTTATTAAAGGCAGGAGTTTTTTCTTTTACAGGTCCTGTGAACGTGGCATCTGATGAATTGTCCCAGGATGATGGGAAGGTACAGATTTCTACTTATACAAATAACTAAGCTTTGTCTAGGTTGAGAAGTGGCAACCTCTGCCTGTCTATCTAAGCACCTCCCAGAGCTAACAAATAAATAAGGTGACTAACGTCTGCCAGACAACATTTCCGGCCTGTTCCTATCCTGTGGGAGTAGTGATGTATGTAGATTATAATTATTTGAAGGAATCTGTTATGTGGTTGTGGGCCAGAAAGCTGAGTTGAAGAAGCAAGCTCTAGTTTTGGGCTGGAAAGCTGTTCTGTTTGTGGTGATCCTTAGTCCTGTCAGGGAGCCTGCAGCTCAGCTGCCAGCTGGGGCCGGACGGCACAACCTGTCTCGTCTGTGCACAAGCATCCTTGAGACTGTGTGATTCATTACATCTGAGGACACAGTCTCCAAGAGACACCTTGTAGGTGACTGGAGGTCCTCAGCTGAGAAAAGTGCTTGATGTAAAAAAATATGGCAGTTCCCATTGCCTTCTACATGGAGGTATCGAAGAGAGTTTGATGGGACCAGTATTTGTGAGAAGTCCCTTCATAGTTATTCAGTTGTACTTCATGTCTAGTCTTATGTTCTGCTGTTTATTTATATTTATCTGTTTACAAAACCAAAGATCTTTGTCTCGGTGTTTTTTATCACCTTTTAAACCAGGAGATTAATATTTAGCTTAACTGGATATGAAACTAAAATAATGATTTAGATTAAGAGAAATAAAATCTAATAGAACATGGAAGATCTAGTAAAAATGATATCTCCTCCATAGCGAAAGACTGTTGACTTTTTAATGACATTTTAATTTAAAAGCATGTTTTTGGACTTCCATTTTTGTTAGGTCATTATTTTTATAATAATCATTTGGTGGTTGTTTTTTTTTTTAATTACCAGCTATGCAGAAGATTGACCATTTGTGATTCAAATGTTGCTACTGTTATCTATATAATCTAATAGTTATATCTCTGCAATATACAGACATTTTGGAGTCTATGTTAAAAATGTACATTGAGTGTCGCGACTCACATGTCTTGCTGGGAGGAAAAGGTTCTGGTATAATGTTGACTATGTCTTGTTTTGAGCTTGTATGAAGGCTGGAGTTCACACTTTAAAGAATAAACTGACCTATGATATTTTTACAGTTATGAGCAGTTCAGGTATTAGAGAAGGTGGCACCTTAGAAATAGCATCATTTAGGCTGGAAAAGACACTTTAAGATCGAGTCCAAGTAAACCTAACACTGCTAAGTCTACCACTATATGTATTGCTCTTTCCTTCAAAACACTGCATACTGGCTAATTAGGGCACAGCTAAACTTCGTAAGAGAATAGCATGCTGAAGACTGAAGTTTTCATGGAAAGAGAGATATGATTTAGTCTCTTCAACTATATTAGATATGATTTAGTATCTTCTTCAACTATGTTAGGTATGATTTAGTCTCTTCTTTGACTATGTTTAGAGTTTGAGCCCATAAGGTTCATGCTTGTATCTTAGAGTCTGGGAGTGAAATGCTGCACATGTTGCATTTATTAAAATGGCTAAAATGAAGTGACTGCTGCTTGACAGTGGTTCAGCTGAATTCTGAAGCCTGTAGAAGAGCTTGCAATTAAGCACAAATGCAGCTATTGTCTTCAAAGCTATAGCTCAAGTTTTCTGTTTCTAGCCTTTCTGAGACACAGTAATTTCTTCTAAAGAAAGTGAAGATCATGTCCTGTTGGGCATAGGTAATAAATAATTAATCATTTTGACTTTCAAAAAACTATTTGATATGATGCCAGATACACACAAGGCAGTTTCTTTGAAACAGGTGAAGGTCATTGATGTTGTAGTACAGCTTGGCAAAAGATCAGTCATTTGTATCTATGTCAGAGGGGGAACCTCTTTCAAAGTGTCTCTAGTAGAGATGGATGGTGTATCCAAAAGATCTGTACCCTAGATTTTCTCAGTAGTACATTAACTGTTGTACGAACAACAATTTTGAAAATAATTTCTGATAGAGCCAATATATGTGACTGAAGATTAAATGAAGTATGTAGAAATATTTAGATTCCACTGTAGTGAAGGAGTTGTGGGCTGGTAGGAGAATATAGCAGATTGCACTAGACATTTAGAGAATCATAGGATCATAGAATGGTTATAGTTGGAAGGGACCTTAAAGATCATGTAATTCCAACCGCTCTGCCATGGGCAGGGACACATCCCACTAGATCAGGCTGCTCAAGACCCCATCCACCCTGGCCTCGAACACTTCCAGGGATGGGGCATCCACAGCCTCTCTGGGCAACCTGTTCCTGTGCCTCACCTCTCTCATAGTGAAGAAATTCCTACTAACGTCTAGTCTAAATCTTCCCTTCTCCAGTTTATACCCATTGTCCCTAGTCCTATCACTACATGCTTTTGTGAAAAGTTCCTCACCAGCTTTCTTGTAAGGCCCTCTTCGGGCACTGGAAGGTCTCTATAAGATCTCCTTGGGTCCTTCTCTTCTCCAGGCTGAACAAGCCCAACTCTCTCAGCCTGTCCTCATATGGGAGGTGCTTCAGCCCCCTGATCATCTTTGTCACCCTCCTCTGGACCTGTTCCGACAATTCCATATCCTTCTTATGTTAAGGAGCCAGAACTGGAAACAATACTCCAGGTGAGGTCTCACAAGAGAGGAAATAGAGGGACAGAATCACCTCCCTCAGCCTGCTGGCCACGCTTCTTTTGATGCAGCCCAGGATATGGTTGGCTTTCTGTGCTGTGAGCACACGTTGCTGGCTCATGTGGAGCTTCTCATCGACCAGCACCCCCAAGTCCTTCTCTGCAGGGCAGCTCTCAATCACATCATCCCCAATCCTATACTGAAATTGGGGATTGCCCTGACCCATGTGTAGGACCTTGCACTTAGCCTTGTTGAACCTCATGAGGTTCACACAAGCCCACTTCTCCAGCTTGTTCAGGTCCCTCTGGATGACATCCCGTCCTACTGGTGTGACAACAGCGCTGCTCAGCTTGGTGTCATCTGCAGACTTGCTGAGGGTGCACTTGATCTCTCTCTGTCATTGATGAAGATGTTAAACAGCACTGGTCCCAGTACAGACTCCTGAGGGACACCACTTGTCTGGATCTCCATCTAGACATTGAGCTGTTGACCACTACTCTCTGAATACAGCCATCCAACCAATTCCTTATCCACTGAACAGTCCACCCATCAAATCTATATCTCTCTAATTTAGAGAGAAAGATGTTGTCGGGGACTGTGTCAAAGGCTTTACAAAAGTATAGATAGATCACATCCGTTGGTTTTCATGTGCCAGCTGCTGTGGTTACCCCATCATAGAAAGCCACGAGATTGGTCATACAGGATTTGGCCTTAATCACCTCCCAGTCCTCCATGTGCTTTAGCATCGCCTCTGGGAGGATCTGTTCCATGATCTCCCCAGGCACAGAGGTGTGGCTGACAGATCGGTAGTTTCTAAAGTCATCTTTTCTACTCTTTTTAAAAATAGGGCAGTGTTACCCTTCTTCCAGTCAGCTCAAGTGAAAAGGTGAGTATTCTTCAGTTTGGGGAAAGCTCCAATAACAACTTGTAAACACAGGCTCATGCAAAATACAACAATGCAGAAAAAGACAGCAAGTAACTACGGTGTGTCAGTGGCAACTGCTGTGCCAAGCTGGCATAATTCGCCTGTTGTCCAGTGCTGAGATTGGAACAGAGTCCAGATGATGGCATTGAGACAGCTTATATGCAAACTTCAGTGGCTGCGAAATGAAGAGTTGCTCTGGGTATATGGAAATGGCAGGGATACACATCTGTGAATGGAAGTAGTATATCTTAGAGGGAAATGAGCTGATGTAAACTCAGAGACATGGTTGTAAAATAAGAAACTGGCATATTATTTTAATAATCTCTCATTAAAATCATTTATTTCCCTATTTTCACTCACTGTTATGCCAAATGGCTGTGCTTCAACTGTTTCATCATGTTTGTCTCACACTCCCATCCAATGAACACAGGAGCTGTGTAAGGGAATTGGGAATAGAAGCAAACATTAATGTTCACAGTTATCCTGTCTTCATTGCTTTTGTGCATAGGGCAATCATAGCAGCCCTTGTCTTACACAAAAATGTAGTGAGCGTATTTGAGATGTTAATGCCTGTATGGTACATCTGTTTTGTCAAGCAAGACCAAAGTATTGCACTGCATATCGTTGTAGGAGGGTGTGGAGGTGCTGGGGAGTGATTATGGTTTGCTAATCTGAAGACACATCTGCTCCAGTCTCCACTCCAATTACACCATCTAGAGGGGGAACGTAAGGTAGCTGAAAAGCTGGCATAGGGTAAATTCTCTGCCCTGAAATTATAGCTGATGTTTCTTACCCCTTTTCATTCCAAGGCATCATTTGCTCAGCGTTGATTGTGATAGCTGAAACAGGAGCCAGGTCTTCTCGCTTTGAACCAGCTCAGTCTCCTCTCCGTTGCTTGGATGGGCAGCTGCAGTAGATCCTGAGTCCTGTGCAGGGAACAAGCGAGCAACTTTGGCCACAGCACATACTGCTAAAATAGAGTGTAGATTCTCGGAGAAGCTTTTGAGTAAAAAAGTGGTGAATTGGCATACAGGATAAACCAAGATTTAGGTGCTTAAAATGATTTAAATATATTTTCTTAGGCATAATTATAAAATTAAAAATATGGATAAAAGTGTGTAGATATACATCTATCTGTACATATACATGTGTATATAAATAGCTGTTACCCTCAGTAGAAGCACAGCTTCTAGTAAACTTCAGAAAAATTCCCTGTTGTACCCCTTTTCTGGAAAAAGCCAGCCCTTCTGTTTCTTCCCAGAATTTTAATTACCTTGTAGTAAATTTAAGATGATGACTGATTTGTGGAGAAACTATGGTGAAATAGGTTCTTTGTGTTTCGGAAATAAGTCACCATAACTGAGAATTTGGTTGTAAGAACTGGAGCACAGACTTACTGCCAGCTGCACTATCGACTTTCCTTGCCCATCTCCCCATTGCAGTAGGATGAAGTAGGATGAAGCACTTATAACATAAACATTCAGTGGAATTTTGCTGTTGAGCTTAGAAGTGCCTGAGGGGCTTCAAGTCAGGACTGTGTATGAAATGTGATCCGACTGAAGTGCAAGGCTGAGGAGTGAGTAGAGTTTTGGTGTGCAATAAATGTTAGAAGTGGGGAGGCGTTGAAGAAGGTTAGAAATAGTTTGGTGAAAACCAGAAATTTATAAGTTGACTTCAGATGGTTTTAATAGTTTATTTTAATGTATAAATCATTATATGTTCTATCCTGACTCATAGCAACCGTATCACTAAATGTTGTAGTTTTATCACCCTGGATTGTTTTAAATTACTTTTTAAAAAATTATTTGCTTGGCAATGTGGTTAAATGGCGATGTTTTTGGAAGGAAAAGCACACAGTGCTCCACAGTGGGGGATAGGGAGAGAAATGGAAATGGTTGTCAGTGGGGAGAGAGAAACATCAAAATAGGGTTGAATGGAGAAGAATGAATAGAGATGAGCAAACTCTGGAATCTGACTAGCAAGTTGAATGTGTAAACCAAAGAGGACTTCTAGGAGCAGGAATGTGAGTGCTCTTTGAATGAGTACAAATTCTCCTGCATCTGCTTCTCACTTCTTTTTTCCATGCAGTTCTTGCTTTTAGAAACCTTTACTGAAGATCAGTTGCATCATAGAATGTTTGGGTTGGAAGGGATGTCTACAGAAGTCATAGCTCCTCGAAGGGCTTTTCTGTTCCTGCTCTGTTTTCTTCCCCAGTCTCCTGTTCCAAGCATATTGACTGCTCTGTCTTTCCCCATACCCAGCAAAGTATCTTTGCAGGGCCTTTGTAAGAGTCAGTAGGATGCTACAAGTGTACCAGCTCTCCTTGCCCCTTGCCTTGTCTTTGGTTTGAGATCTGGATTCCTTAGGCACAGTTTGAGTCTTGCGACTTGATTTTGAGAATTGTTCCTCTTGTCTTCTGTTGCCCGAAAGGCTTCTTATCTTCCACGATTGCTAGAGAGCCCACGGATGGGCTCACTGTGAGTGTCAGGATAAGGATGGGTCTATAAGAAGTTGTGTGAATACAGATGATAGTTTTTATGTTTGCCATATTCAAGAATTGAAGGAATAGAAGTAAACTGTGGGGCACAACAGGATGCCAGACAAGGCTGAGCAGAGAGTTTATTGAGACTCCTGAGTTTAGCACTAGTCACAGCTGCCAATCCTGCTCCCTGACTCCCCCACCACAGCCCCCCTCCCGCCTCCCCTGGAAATCATTAGGGATCTGTTCTGTGTTTACAAGGGAACCAAAAAAAAATAAGCTGCTTTTTCCATTTAAAGAAAGCACTTTGGAAAGCTGGAGTGACAAAAACTATATCCAGTTGGGAAGAGTGGATGAATGAAACAAAGTGGAAAGCAACAAAAAAAGTATATATCTTTTTCTTTCAATATTAAGCATTTATATTAATGCCAGGCATTGTCATCCTCAGAGTCAGCAACCCTGTATGTTTTGGGAGAGAGTCTAGGAGCTGACAGTTGAATGGTGTTGCTGTTGGGCATGTGATGGCATTAGCAGGGCATATGTTTTTGAACAGCTATAATTTCTTCCTGTTTTCCATAGCTGATTTGGTAAGAGGATGTTCGCATTTATAAAGCTGTGAAAGTTTCTTTTCTTTTTTTCCAATAAGAAAATTCTAAGCCCAAGTTTTTCTTCCAAGGAAATATTACCTTTTATTTCCCCCCCCCTAAACTTCAGGATGTTAATTTTCCAAAATATTTTCTCTGCTCTCCTAGTTACAGGGCCAATGACCTAGTGGTGTCTGTCTAAGCTATTCTGTTTGCTCTGCTGGTGGTGAAAAAATCCTGCAAGCCACGTTTTGCACTTCAAGAGATAAAAATTCTGACACCGAACTTTTGGCAGTTTGCTGTATGTGACCAGGCAGCTACAAAGTGTTTTTAGTAGAGTCTTTGATTTTTGTAGTTCTACAGAAATCCCAGTCAAACCCCAGATCAGTTAAAGGAACAGAACATGATCATCATCATTTCTGGGTAAACCAGTAGGGTTGCACTGTAATCTGCAGAAAAATCTGGTTTCAATGTTGCTGTTTTGTTCTTTTTTTAATTGGATATCCTTACTGGTTGGTAAGACTAGAAAAAGTACTCTTTTTTTTTTTTTTTGTGAGAGAAAAAAGCATATTCCTGCTGTCAGGAGTCCTGCCCTTATGCAGCTTTGGTTAGGTCTGTGAAATGATTAGTTTTTCTGCTGATTGAGGTTGTATCTTTTGTTCCTTTTTTAGTGTTTCATTGCTTTTTAGTTTTGGTGGGCAGAATGTTTGCATTTGGAAGTGTTCTGAGTCAAATGTGCCTCTTTTGACATTGGAATGAATGGAAATAATTTTATCATTATTGATAGATAAAAGTGAAAGTTACATGGTAAGTGTTGCCTCTTTTAGACAGTTACAAGAGTGGTGTGGTTAAGGGTATAAACATCTTTTTGGTTTGAAGTATTTTTTTTCTTTTTTCAATCTTGTCTTTCCCTTGTATATGCTTTGAGAGAGGCTGGTGATCCAACCACAGCATCTCTAGGCCAGGAACTGCAGGTCTTTGCTTTGGTTTCTGCTCTTTAATGGATTTTACAACAGGGCCTTGGGTATGTCACTCATCTTTTTCCTGTGTCTCAGTTGTTCATCTGAAATGGGGAAGACTGTAGAGAGTGACATGAGAAAGAGGCACTGAAATACTTGGCTGATTTGAGGTGTGCAAATATATAGACTAGTTATGCTGAAGAGGTTCTGGAATGTCAGTTTGTGGCAAAGGAGGCTTTTTTTTAAAATGTGTTTTTAGTTGAAAGGTAAGTTGTCTGAAAATTGTAGAGGAAAAAAGAAAAAAAAAATAGTTGTAGAAAACTGTAGATTTATTGCTGCAGCTAATGTCCGTGGGACTTACACTCCGCCCCTTTTTCCTGCGGCTTTCAGAGATCTTTATGTTGCTGCTTCTGCTTCTCCAAAACCTTTCCGTAGTTCCTTGCATCTTGCAGAAGAGAGGCTTAACTTGGTGTTGATCTGTCAGAGTCCTGGCAGAAGCAATCTTTAAACAACATTTAAATAAAGCAGTAGTTTATTTCAGTAAATAAAATGCATTTCCCTTTGTTTAGAGTGTCTATAAACAACTAAATATTGAGGATTGCAGAATAGTTGAGAACTGCAAAAGATGGTGAAGTAAAATCTTCCTGGGATGTGAGTCTGAACTGAGTTGAATTAAAAATTTGTGGAGAAATCTGGAAGAAGCAGCATTAGGCACTAGAACAAGCTTGTTCTTGTTTCTCGGAGTTTCCTCCACTCTTGATTTTCTGAGACATTATAATTCAAGTTAACCTCAAAAGAAAGACAGAAAGAATAATGAGCAAGTTACAGACGTGCTGTCTGGCTTCCCAGAACTTGTCCTCCTCTTCTGCCTAGAATCCAAACCAAATTTGCTTAACAAAATAATCCTTCAAGAAGAGGCTCTTTTTTCCCCCTGATGTTTAAATAAGCTCTTTTGCCTGTTCTTCTGCCCGGTCTCTTTTCATGCTAACATAAATAAATAATCTGGGATATATCTAATGTCAAGTCACTCTTTAAATGTGAAATATATTCTAGAAATACAATGTGGAGAAAACAGTTGTAGTCTTGAAAGTGCACATATGAACACATTTCTGAGCTTTCTTCTTCCTTGAGAGGCATCCCTTCCCTTGAAGTCTTCCCTGAAACATTGAAAATTGGATTTTTAATGAGACAGGTCTTTGGTGAACTTGTTGACTGTGCAGACTGTCAGCATAAGCGTAGACTTAACAACCAAGTCACTGGTGAAACTTCAGCATGAGTGAGGTCCAATTCAAACTTGAGTTTGCTTTCATGTGCTTTCTCCACATTGCTGGGGCTTGCACAGGGCTCCATGGATGTGAAACCAGGAAGAGAATTTTATTTACTCTAGCCCTTAATTCTCAAGCTTTGCAAATAAACTCAAGGGAGCTTTTCATCAGGGTATGAGACAAACATCAACAAGCTTTCCATCCACATTTGTACAACATATCCCAACTAATCTTTTGATGTGAATAGATACTGGGCAAGGAGAGCAGTTAGGCAAATTATCCCTTTATGTACTTTGTTGGAAGTGCTTAGTGGTTGTTTCAAGAGTCAGGGCATACTGACCGCTGTCACGTGAAAGTAGTATTAATGAGCTTGTTATTCTAAACCACATCAGCTGAATGGTGCGGGTGAAAAAAAGGAGGCAAAAAAAAAGAATATGCAGTCAGTCATGAACTAGACATCAGAGAGTTCTGAGCCGGAGGAACACTGTGAAATCCTAATAGCAGGACAGTGAACTGTTCAACATGAAGAGGTTGGGACAAAGCCTGAGATAATGATATGAGTATGCCTACTGACTCTTTGGAGCTACGTTGAGTCAGGATTGGGTGCTGTTTTCATCTCCGTTTTGTAAAAACTCTGAGCCCTTTGTCATCAAAATCTTCAGGGTGCTCTCTAAAGATTTTGCAGTACAACTGTAGTTTATGCAAAGCTGTTTCTTTTAATTTATCAAAGAAACAGGGTTTAAGTAGCCACCACTGACAAGCAGTTGCATTTTGAAAGAAGAAAGTATTGCTAATAGCTCTTTGTAGGATACATCATTTGTCACAAGCGTGATATTTTTAGCGTGAAAGTGTTACTCTCATTGTAGCTGCTCTCACTGTAGCTGTCACTCTGCTTTCAAAGAAAACATTAAAAGAACAGCCTTAAAAATAATTTCATAATTAACATTGTAATTAGAAATATACCTGCAGGATAACAGTAAGGAGTTAGTTGTAAATTCAGATAGCGTGGTCTGCTCTCAGTCTGAGTGGTTTACAACAGCACTGTGATTCCATGTGGCCTGTCTGGAGATCATAAAAAGATACATCCATGTGGAAATAGATGCAGTGGAGCATAAAAACACTTGAACCAGCAGTCTAGCTTAAAGCAACTCAGAAAGTGGTGCACAAAAATTGACTCTGCTTCTCCTAAAGCCTGACCTGACTGTGAAGTGTGAACTCTGAGGTCTGTGTAGAACAGTGTTTTTGGAGATGGGTGGGGTGGCCTGCTGCTCTCAGCAGGGTATCTGTGAAGGCAAAAACTTTCATTCCAAGCAAAAACTATTCATTTCCAAGCTACTGTGCAAGAAATTGCACAAATAAGTCCATAAAAAATCAACCCAAATTTGTAGTACTGTCATTATTTTCTATTTTTCATTAATATTTCTAGTGTCTGTCTACACAGCATCTGTAGGAGATACTAGAGAAATAGGGTCTCTGGTGTGGTGGGTTTCATCATCAGCTGTTTGACTGGAAAGATGGAGAACACCTGCATGAGGGGAGGTATGAGGATGATTAAGAGGGTCAGGGCCATTTAATCTCATATCAAAACTTGGCTAGATTTGATACCTGAATTTACCCAGGACTGTGCCCTTTTTGGACAGCAAAATCTTTAAACTGGTGTGAGGAACAGACTTCGTGACACTAAACACTAATTATCTTTCACATTGTTGAAACCTGTGGCTTCGTTGGGGTTGAAACACTAGAAAGTAGCCATGTTTGAAGTGGAATTGTACAGTGCCAGAAACTCCCTGTTCTTCCTTGCTCCTTGTCCTTCCCAGCCCTCTACCTCTATGGGTGATGTGGAAAAAGAAGCTTTCCACGGGGTGCTAATGAGTGAGATGGGGTGCACCAAATGCTGTAATACACTGAACAGTGTATTGCACCTTTTGGGATCCACTACCGAACAGATGAAATCTCAAACTGCCTCAGTAGGTCTCTGTTCACAAAATAAGGAAATAAACCAAGCAGTTCCCTAAACTGAACATGAGTCACCTATCAGACACAGCATTTAGGAAGATCATAAAAACAAGTAAGAAAGTTTGTCTTCTGAGATTTGAGGATCCGGGCTTGGTTCTGTGTTTTTCAATTCATCAGTGATTTGGGAAAGGGAGAAGGGGAGAACAGTGATGTGACAAAGTTTTTCTGACTAAACCAATATAAACTTTCATAAGAAAGACTCAGGTATTTGGTAGTGAGAACAGGTAGTAAAAAAAATGTCTGACAAGGTGTTTGTCATATAAGTCCTGTGAGGGTGTTCCCGACAGCAGTCTGCATAGTCATCACGTAATTCTTGTGGGTGGGTGGAAGGAGTATGAGGGTTGGACAGTGAGTAGTGTGTGGGACCTGGATGTTAGCATTTTGCTTTTAGTCACCTTTAATTCATGTTTGCTGAGTTTTTAACACAATTGTTAAGTCTAATGTAGGGTGTTGTGTTTTTTTTTTTTGTCCAGGTGCATTGGCTGATTTTCTCTGTGGGAAGATGCACAGTAATTAGTAAAAACAACGGAGTGAAGAGGGTAGGAAAACCATGTGGGTCACAGAGGCCAGCAGAGAAGAGCATCTAGCCCTTCCTGTATCATCTTTTCTTGTCAGAGTCTTCTCTGAAGCTTTGGGAAGTGACTGCAGGCTCTGCTGCTCCTGAGGCAAAACCAGGCTTGGGGGATGTCAACTTCATCCCTGATGTCAGGGGAGCCTCTGACCAGAGCAAACAGTGCAGGGTGTTTTTTGGCAGAGTCATTGTTGAAGCAGCTCTTATCACACATGTCCAACAGTTACCCTCGCCAGCCTTGTTTATGGGGTCTGTAGCCCTGCTTTCCATATTGCGTATATCTGTTCCCCATCAGCGAAGGGGATACTAGGCCTGGAGGGATTGTCTCCTCCTAATCTGCTGGAGAGAGAGAACCACCAGCTTTGAAGCTGGTTTATCAGTGTTTGGGGGGAGAGAGCCCACCTTCTTGGCACGTTAGGGTTGTCTTCTGAGTGTATGGGGGAGGTGAAAGTGCTCTGTTCCATGGAGACTGCAAATACTGGTGACATTCCTCTACTTCCTTCTGTCTTGTCATAAGCCAAGGGAACAGTCAGAGAATAGACTGTAATGTCTCTGAAAAACATTTACATCATATGAATATGTTTTGGCAAACACTGGGTGAAAGAATTTAAGACATGACATTATTTATCAAAAGCATTAGCCTCAGGTAATGCACACAAAACCCTTATTTGTTCTTTATCTTCACATCTATGCCTTAGTATACATAATTGAAAACATTTTTTTCAGTGGAAAGTAAGGTTAATATTTTCCAGCTAGAATGCACATTTTATCTCATAAGCTGCCAGATCTATGTGCCAGCTACATGCAAATGCCACTGCTGAACTGTTGTTTAAAAACAAAGAGTGGAAGGTGAAAAGTGAGTTGGATTATCCCACAAAATGCAAGAATGGGGAAAAATATTTTTAGTCAAGGACTGTAGGGCAAAGCCCTTCTTCATGGCAAAAAGCAGCATGCAGTCTTTCACGGATGCATAAAGAAGTTTTGTAATCTGGAAAAAAAAAATCCTTTAGGGCATATAACAGGAGTGATATTCAATTAACCCTTCAGAAATAGAAGTTAAGGTTGATAATTTGTCTGCACTTTCAAACTGCCATTGACAAATTTCGTGCAAGAACCTTTTCAGGGAAAATTGTACTAGGTGGTTGAAAAGCTTAAGAACTGGGCCAAAAAATAGAGGATAAATGGCAGGAGTAAATTATCTGTTTTTTATGACAGCAAAAGTTTAATAGCTGGATTCTCTGAATGTTACATAATAGGGCTGCTGTTAAAAAATTATTTAACAATCCTAAACTATTCATTTGTATTAGAAGGTTCTCAATTAAGGTTACAAGTTTAGAGGAGGAAGCAAGCAATAACTAAGCAGTCAATGGAAACATTTATTCAGCATACAGAGGTCATTCAGGAAAGTAAATGTCTTGGCATGTAAAATATTTTAATGCCATTAAATACATGGGCTGCATTTCCGCATTGAGATTGTCTTGTTTAGTTCTAGTTATCCCTGCTTGGACTAAACAGAAGTCTGGGAAGGCCAGTGGGAGTGAATAAGTGTATTTGTATTGAATATAAGATGAAAAAAGCTGGAATTTATCAATACAGAGAAAAGATACATAAATGCAGATATCAAAGAAGTAAAGCAAAAGTTTACATTTATTGATGGACTTGATGATCTTTAGAGTCTTTTCCAACCCAAATGTTTCTGTGACTCTGTGCTAAAGTATAACAAAGGAATAACTACTAAAATTGAAAGGTGAGAAATTTTAAAGCCAGTGTAAAATGTACAGCTCTCTTTAAATGTAAACTGCCCTTCACCCGTTTAGCACTGCCTTTTGAATGTGTCTGAAATTAAGACTTTTATTTAGGATGGCATTAAATACATCCGTTGATCAAGAGAGCACACTTGGGTAGGGAAAATTACAGCATAGAAGGGAAATCTTTTGTGTTGGAGCAATTGGGAAGACATTTCCTAAGCAAACAAGTAATTCAACAAATATGCTCTGTCCTTTCCTTTGCTCTTGAACTGCAGCCACAATCAGAGGTAGGTAAGTGCCCTGAATGGCATGCAGGTGGGGAGGTGTATGTCAGTGCCTGCATTCCTGTGTACCCAGGGGATTTATCAATGCAATTTGAACCTGACATTGCAGGGAGTGGGGATATTTTGAAGTGGATGCTTAAAGCATGAATTTATATCCTGTCTGTATTTTCAGTCATCCATTGTCTGTTGTAATTCCCTGGAGCTGTTAATTATATATATAAATCAAAAAAAGTCTATGGGAGTGTCTAATATTTAAAGTGAAAGTCTAAGGTTTCCAGCATCTGGGTTGAATTATTCTTTTCAGGCCTAACAAAGCTGGCAGAACTTCAGTTAAGGGAAGGGCAGAACAATGATGTGTTTCAACTTTGTTTTTTGTAATTTATGAAGCGCTTGTACAATAATTATTTATCCCTGAAAACCTGATAGATATTTTTCTAATGGGTTTTGAATTAAATTTGCATTTGAATTGCATTATTTTCTTTAAACAAATACGTTGTTATCTCTGACTGAAGTGTGGAATGAGGAATCACTTGAAACATAATACAGAAGTAGCGCTGCAGACCTCAGCAGCCTGAAAAATAATTGAAGTGAAGTAAGGAATGTTAACAAGCTCAAATGTCATCATCTTCCAAAAACTGACATTTAAGCTGATCCACATTCCCTCTCCTCCTTTATGTGGAATACAAAACCACATACATTGTGGGCTAACTAAAAGAAATGTTTGGTGGAGTTGGTTAAGAAACCGTGGACATGTTATTTTTGTATTAGCTCTTGTATAGCCACATTTGAGCCTGTTTTAAAAAAAATGTAGTTTGTGTAGTGTAAAGATGTGGGGGGAAGGGATAATGAGTTCCTACTGAATACTAATTGCCTACAAGTTGTTCAGGGAGACTGTATAAGAATGGAGGATTTGTTGTAAATTAGTCACTAGCTGTATTGTGCATTGCTGTGAGGTTAGACCAGAGCTGTAAAGGTGCCAGCTCCACGAAATCTTTATGATTCACTGTCTAACTTGGTGACTGTGTGAAGGCGAAAATAATATTCAGACTAAATATTATTGGAAATAGAGCTCCTCTAATGACAGCGCAATCTTTTTTGTAACACTTAAGCTATAAGCTCACTTGAGTTCGAAAGATGAGAGCGACAGACTTTTGACTGGGTTATCACTTGTTTTCCGGCTGCAACATCCTGAGGTCTGCTGAAGATGTAAATGCTGAGAGGGATGGTATTGCTCAGTGCTCACATAGGATCCAGCAGATTGATTAATGCTCTTAGCTTACTGTTAATCTTCGGCTTCTTTAATTCCAGCATTTTGCTGTTCTTAAATTGACAGTCCTTGTAAACACCATTTTAACAAAGAGAAAAAGCTTTGAAAATGCTTGCAATAATTTCTTTATTTTTGAGACGTGTTTTCCCATTCCTTACTCCTATTGTTTTCTTTTACATCAAAATGGAAAGGTGAGTTAATGATTCATTGGTGCACAGTGACCTTTCAAATAGCTCTGGACCACGATGCAACAGCTCCTCTCGAAGCTCTCATACTTTAACCTCCTTGCTTCTGCCTTAACATTTGCAGCCTGATCTGTCTACATGCCTGGATGCCTGAAGAGAGCAAACATTTACAGCTTCTCCCTCCCCTGTCTTTAGAGGGCAATTTGATCCTTCTTTGTCCATACTCTTAGACTTGACTTGTTATTGGGAACAACAAATTGCAACTTGAGGAATCTGCTGTTTCCTTTGCTCAAAAATGGACTCAGACTCTGATTCACCTTTTAATTACTCTTGGCCTTCCTTACCTAAAATGAGGATTCGAAGAAGGGCATCCAAACCAGGTAGAAAAAGCTCTTTTCTTTTAAATTACTCTTGCTTATATAGCTCTGCCTCTTTTTCATTGTCTGGTTGTGTGCAGGTGTCTATAAACAGCTTGCATAAGGTGGATTTTCTTCCTTTCTGTCAAGTGGCTACCTCACTGTTCATTATGCTTTTGTAGATAACAGTTTTAGAATTTGTAAACTAAGAAGAAAATGTTTTCTCCAAATTTTGTACTGTTCTTTAAAATTGTTTTTATTTGTTTACTCTCTCAGGGCTTTTTTTCTTCTGGTTGTGTGTCTAGTTCTCACTGTGCAGCTCTGACACCCTGGGAGCTTACAGAATGGCACAGCAGCAGCTATAGAAAGCTTCTTATAGTTGTTTTCATTTAGGGGAAATTTTGTAATTTAAATATGCCTCAACAGCTAACGGGAATTTTTAAAAGTTATGTACAAAAATCTTAACAGAATGAAGCGGGAAATCTTTTGCTTTCTGTAGAAGAAAGCAAAAAGGTCCTTGCTTTCTTTGGTAGGAGGTCAGTTACTGTCTTTGCACAGTTAGAGATTGTCCTCCTTTATGGAGAAGCCTATGGAAGGTAAGCATTTTATGTGTTGTCAGTATGATAAAGAGAGTTTTAAGGAAGTTGAAAAGCACTATCTAGCAAATTTCTGATAGGAAGAATTATCATCGAAAGCTTTAATGAGTTTTTACTGCATTTAGAAGCCTAGAAATGAAGAGAAAGAATGGCAAAAAATGCAGTTTGTACTTCCTTCCATAAAACTGTTTTTTTTTTTTGCGTTTTAGAAGTGGGAAAAAAATAAGAGAAGTAAGATCCATTGGTGTCATTGAAGTCAGTGAGCCGGGAGGATCATGTTGTTTACATAGTCTGAGACTTTGACCTAGTTTTAGACTGAAAAATGTCTACAGAATGCACATTTTAGTGTGCAGAGCACTTTCTGATCTTTTTACTTTTATTCCTGGGGAAATCCAGTATTTCCCAAGTGCAAAGATGTTTCTGTAATGTGTATGGATGCATGTACATACAATTTGCAAAGAAAATGAAGTGGCTTGCAAGGTGCGTGACGTACGTTTTTCTGTTTCTCATGAGGACTCATTTTATCTGTAAATGCCAGCTGTGCATCCATCCTCCGTGCCACTTCTATTATTTACCTTTATATAGTTTTTTGTCTTTTTTTTTTTTTTTAATAAATACTTCACCTGTTGTACTGCATACATACTGTATACACACCTGGTGCTTGCATATTGTAGTACTGCATCTTGTTTTCCCATTGCTGTCAATAGTATATCAGCATGTATGGATTGTGTGCCCAGATGGCCATATACGTGGGGTTGTTGGAGCAAGGTGCTCTGGGTGCATTTGTGTGTTTTAGTAGTAGGGTCTAAAGGTTCTTTTTTGATTGGGGAGTTGAAATCCTGGCTATTCATGGGATGGGAGAAGTGCCTCTGCAAGAGGCCAGCAGGCTGATAATCTATGCTTATGATTTATACTTTTTTTTGGTAATACTTTAGCATGACGAGTTGTTCTTGGCATGCAGGTATGGGGCACATATCTTGCAGTTGCATTTCTATCATGCAGGATTTCAGATCCCAGTGAACAAAAGTCTCATAGAGACTGATGGAAAGTGGTGCAGGATTCTTTCTTCCCACCCATATGTCATGAAGTCGTTGTGTACCAGTGTTGGATGCTCCAGCTGATCTGGGCAGTGTCAGCCTCCTCCCTTGCCCCATGAACCAGCAGGCTGTTGGTTTCCCGGTCTGAGGTTGCTCCCCATGTGAGACAAGGTAACTGAGGTAGACCTCTGGTGGGAGACTCCAAAGTGGAGAGTCTCACACCCCATTTTGCACGATACGCATCAATGTCTTCAAATTTTAAGTTCCCTGCTTACCACAAGGTCAGCTTTTGTCCCTGCTCAGGGACATCTTGGACTGGGTGGCGAAGCCCCTGTCCTCCCTCTGAATTCCTGGGGGTCAGTGGGAGCCAAGTTCAGCCTGCATGCCTTCGAGGCCATGCATTGCAGGCTGTCTCCCTCCTGTTGAGGCTGTGTGTGCATGGCATAGTTAAAGGTTAATTAGGCTCAACAGAGAATGTGAACATGACTGTGTCTTATGATTGTGCTAAGAGGGTCGTTGAAGTTTTGTTTCTTGCTGCAAGACTCTTAATGGTATATATTTTGTTGCTTAATGTGAAATGGCTATAAGTTAGGTCTCTTCTCCCATCCCCTCAGAGGTGTTCCTAACCCTTGCACTATACAATCTTACTTGTTCAGAGGCAGTAACTCTCTGAGCTTTTCTGGAGGCTTTAACAACCTCAGGAGTGCTAAAAGTACGGGTCTCTTAACAAGTGTGCCCGGCTGTGCTGGAAGGTGTGAGCTATGTGCTGAGCTCACTTTGGAAAGAGATGTGATTTGAAACCAAGCATCCTGTATCTTGGGAAGGTGTTTTATCTTTTGTGCGATAGTATAAAATGAGACACCTACCTATTTCTGTTGTATATTCATTTATATAGTAACTAAAGTGCTTGCTTCTGGGAGGGTGGTTAGGGCTCTGAATCCCGTGTTGGAAGAGGACACTTTCTTGCAGTCCAGGTTCAGATGGCAAAGATCAAAAGTGATGAATAAGTGGTGCCTTCATCCTCAATGTTTCTTAGTTGCTGCTTTAGGAGCACATCTTTTGTATCCTGAATATGATTTCTAGCATCCAGATCCCTGATCCTCTCTGTGTAGTATATAGGAAACATAGTGCTTTAGTTTCTGCTCCATAGATTTAAGCCAGTTAAATGTTTGGCTTTATGACAACAGCACTTCAAGGGCTATCTCACTCTGACCTCTGTAACGCTGTTCTTACATACTTGCTTAATTTTGCTGTTGTGTTTAGTTGCACTGTCTGAATGAAGCACTAAGACACCTCAATTTGGTATGCAGATACCCCACTGAAATTGGTTGGATAGTCCGCATCTATAGATGAGCATGTCACTTCGGTCAGCCTCTCACTAGGTATACGTGGACTTCTTTCCACAAATCTGAGTGACCGTCTCTGGATTTAGATGAGTGTTTCTGCAATGCTGCATGACCCATGCAGTTACCCGTCTGCATTTTTCGCTGACTTCATAGCTCTGTTACTTTTAGTTACACATTAACCCTTGCTGAGGTTGCTGGGGGTAAATGTAATGAGCTGTCTGAAACTATTTACTATTTCTAGAGAATGGAATTTGTAATTTCTTTCCTGATTCTCAGCTTGGTCACCTTGACATACTTAACTTCTCTTTTGCTGTGGACTCTCTCATAAAATAAGTTTTTATTTAGATGGAAAAAAAGTCAGTATTACCTTCTAACCATTTTCCAACAGAGGTCATTCAAGGCTGTACATTTTCATATTCCAACATAAATCATAGAATCATAGAATACAAGGTTGGAAGGGACTGCAAGGATCATGTGGTCCAACCTTTCTTGACAAAAGCATTGAGTTATTGCTACAGTGATGTTATGTTTTTTTATAGTTAAAGTATTTTTATGAGCTTTTGTGCCTGGAAGAAACTGCAACCTTTTCTGTATAACTTTGATGACAGTGTGGCAGAAGATGTAGACATTTTGTGTCCAGTTATTCATTGGTCAAGGTCTTTTATTTTATCCATGTTTGGAGATTATCCTGCCCAGCACTGTGGCTTTTGTTCACCTACATCTAAATAACACATACATCTTACTGATCTGTTTACCAGGCAGATGGCAGAGAGCCACAGGCTCCGTTAAAGGAGACATGCCTTTATTTTATTCTTTTTCTGTGGCCATGGCACAGTATACAGCCAGAGTGTGGTCAGCTGTGTCAGGAGGATCAGCTTGATGTACTGTGCTTGCCAAGCTGTTTTGGTACTGGAGCCAATTTTGCTGTGTTGTATTCAGGTCACTTTTGCCTTAATAAGCATCTTGAAGTCCTTTAACAACAACTTGCAGACCTAGAACTTTTTGGGACACTTTCACTGTCAGAAAAAGCGCCAGTTTGTCCTGGCAGTCTTACCCGTCTGTCTGAATGCTTTGCTGAAATTTTGCGTCTGCAATGAAAGTACTTGTTTTGAATGTGTAGGGCAGATTTTTGGGACGTTTTGTTTGAAAACGCATTTTGTTGATACCTTCTTTCAAGCAAGGATGGCCTTGCTGTGTATTATTACTGGTACCCAGTGCAGTGTAAACTTAAGTCTATGCGGACCTGCTGCCATTTTAACGTGGTGGAAGATCTGCATATGTCCCTGTAAGACTGAGATGACTTGTAGCTAGTGAGGCAAGCTGGAGGCAATTAGTGGGGCTGTAGGAATTCAGTGTGGTGTGGATGTTTGCGATGGTTTTGTCACTTTTTAAACTACGCGAGCCTTTCCAGTGGAAATAAGTTACTAGCATGGTCAATGTGTAATTAATAAAGCTCTCCCCTGCATCCAGCAAAGTCTTGAAATACTTCTCTTGTTACAAATTCAGTGTGATGTAGTTTTCTGTTCTCACATATTTGAAATTGCGGGGGGGGGGGGATGGCGAAAGTGGGAGGAAGGAGGCACAGTGTAGGTCATACTGCAACATGAAGCCCAAAACAACCTGCTTCCTTTTGTGTGTTCATTTAAAACCTTAACAAATACTTTTAGAGATCTCACTTTTAACAACAGACTGACTACAGCATTTCCACAGAAATATATGGCATTTGGCAGTGATAATCAATAAAGATTTACCAGTGGAAAGTACTGCAGGTAGCATGTTTTATTACATTTTATTGTATTTGTGGCAGCTTCCTTCAGAAGTTGTTATTTAGGTTGTTACTCCCTTACAGCAGTCGGGACTGTTGCTGAAGTCAAGAAACTGTCCCCATGGGCTTGGGTTTACACTGTGATTTGGGAGACGCGTGCTATTTTTCAGAGGTACGCATTGAACCTTTGCAGCTTAGCACTGTAGTTGAATACTGCCCTTGCCCACTGTAGTCAGTGAGTTAATATACTAGAGGGAGGGCATGGTGGAAAAGGTAATATACATGCAAGAAGCTATGGACAACTGGAAGTTTTTTGCCTTCCTGGTTGTTGGTTTAAGACCAGCCTTTGGAAGACAAGGCTACCAGGAAGTACTGTCTGTTTTGCCAAATCTCATTTCCATATGATTTTAGCTGCCAAATTCTGATGAACTGCTGTAGAAAATAACGTTTTATACTATTTATAAGCAGCAGCTTTGGGATTTTGGTAGACACAAAGAAATGGTTTTTGGCTTTAGAGGTTTTGAAGGTGGCAGTCACTAAAATCATGTTAAGAATCTTGCAGGAGGGAAAAGCGAAAGGAGAAATGTAAGGAAATTTTTAGTGGTATGTTTTAATGATCTGCCAGGCTTAGAAAGCAAAGATTTCATAGTGCGCCATTTCTAAATGGGAATTTCTGGTTTTCTGTAAGGATAGAACTTACTGTTCTTGGGTTTTGTGAGATAGCATCTAAAAATTAAATAAAAACTGTGATGTAGCATTGCAGTTTTGGCAGTGGTTTGGGACCTTTTCTTTTAAAGGAACAAATGCCCTTGACAAGTGTATTTCTAATCTAGTGCCATGTCTTTTATAACTTTTCTCGCAATATCTGATGGCCTTAGGCATCTAAGATGAGGCTTTAAGCAACGTGATCCAGTGGAATATGTCTCTGTCCATGGCTAGAGATCTTCCAAAACCAGTTCCATTGCTGTAGGAATATAGCCTGAAGGAGGTCTTTCATGGTATCTTTTCCTTCCAGCTTTGCAGAAAATAAACTGCTGATGCAGATTAAGAAGGAATTGTTTGCATAATTTTCCATGCATTGAAGCTTTCTTTATCACATCATTCTTATGCTAGTGTATCTCAGTTCACTTCCAATGGCAATGCTTGACTTACAGCATCTCAAAATAAGGGAAACTACATTACGAACTGTGACTTTTTTTTTTTTTTTTTTTAGCCTGTTTTCACAGTCTAGAATAAGGCTGGTTTCCACTGTGTCAAATTTTGCTCTTTTTATGATCAGAAAATAACATGAAGCCTTGATTATCAGATCAAATGCTGGATTGAAGCATAGTGAGATGCAGCTTTAAGAGGAATGTGCCTGGAGGACAAAATGACAATATTTCTGTAGCTCTTGGTTAGATTTTCTGCTGCTTAAAGCCATGAAATGAAGAGCTTTTTATAATATTTGCAGTCATAAACACACAATTGAAAGCTAAACCCTAAACTTCTGTTAATGATTTCTGATGAAACTCCTAATTTCTTATTTCAGTAGAAAGGGATATCAGATGCAGTTTTCATCCCAAACATCTTTTTCAGAGGTCAAACTATGTTTGATTGGTGTCACTCTGTAAAAGTACTATCAGTATTTTTTTATTTATATCTTTTCTAAAATTTTGTTGCCTTTCTTTTTTTTCTCCTTTTAAAGAACACTAGTTTGCTTTACTGGTTTAAGTTTTATGTTGCTCTCAGTAGGTGGAATGCTTTAGGAGAGTAATCATTTGCCAGTAATTTAACAGTATTCTGTTCATATAATATATTAGTGTATAGGCCAGAATCATATATATTTCATCCCAGATTTCATGGTGTATTTTCCACGTACTCTTTTTTCCAGAGCAGAGACACTCTACCCTTGATATTCTCAGGAAACTCAAGGCTCCACCTGCTTTCTTTGCTGCAACCAGACTTTCTGCCATGCTGAGTGAAAGTGATGAAGTATATGCAAACTGCATGGTAGTAGATCAGGTAAGCTTATGTTTCAACTTTTGGCAATTTTTTTATCATCATCTGTTAAAGTAACTTACTTCTGCAATAGTAGCATCTTCTGGATCTCACAGCAGTGATGTGTAGCCAGTTAGTAAAGCTCTGAAATAAAAATAGTAATACCTTACTCATCTCAGCCGTATTTTGTGACCCATTTCTTATGTTATTTTCGAACAGATTCAGTTGATAATAGGAAATATTCTTCCTAATTTGCAGGCAAAATCTAAGGCAGCTCTTTTTTTTTTTTTTTTTTTTTTTTTCATTCTTTCAAAAACTTAAGCCACTGCATTCACTGCAGATACACCTCATTGCAACAGATGAGATGGAATTTCAGTCAGAGGCCAGTGTGTTCCAAATGCATGTAAGTTTATGGAGAAATGCATGAAGTAATGATCTAGGAATGAGCAACTGGCAGAGCACTTTATATGCATTCTGTGAACGCTTGGTTTTGACAATGCCAGGCTGTAAGGACAGAGCTGCAGAAGTGAAGCAGTTACGTATGCAGATGTTGAACTTGCGTATATTGCTGGAAGGTCCTTCAGCTTGGATTACTGACCTTTGCTCAATATGTAGGCACACTTAGCTTTGTTGAATTGCTGATTTGGGCCAAATCCTCCCTTGAGCACCATGCAGCATGAGCCAGAACAGCTGCTGAAGGAGGTCCCTCTGCTGTCGAGGGGAAATGCTGCATGGGCAGGAATTACTTTGAAGGGAGGAACAGCTGTCTAAGGCCTGGGAGAAGCATTTTACCTTTGTGCAACTGATCTGCCCAATGCAACAGAAGTACTTCCAGAGCTGCCTGTGCTGTATCTCAGAATGCAAATATGGTCTGCTGTAACAATGCCAGCAGTGCTTTCTCTTTCACTAATAGAAACATTATTACAGTGGGGGTGAAAACACACTTCAAGTGGCACTGGAGAGGAGGAAGTCAGCAATCTGAAAGACCAAGGCCTTGGAGACACTTGAGATCTTTCTTCTTGCTTTTATACAGGTGCTTTTTGGAGGCTGAGTGTTTTCACTGTCTGTGTGACTTTTAAGTATTATTCAGCGTCTAAATAGATGACAGTACATCTAGCTAAAAGACTAACAATAAACTGTATTTTAGTATCTTCTACAGAGCCAACAGGGTAATTCAGCTTTAGTTGCACAAAGAATTATTTGTTACCAGGATCTAAATTCTAATCCCTGTATCTGAGTATACATAATTCCCAAGTCCATACCTGTCACTGTGCAAGAGAAGGGGTGCCTTATGCCAAAAATTGCTTAATAGCAAAAACCAAAGATTCCTTTTCCTTCCTGCCCTGAAGAACATCTGCTCCAGGTCATGTATATTTGTCTCAAAGCTTAGAAAATTGGTGTTGGAAAATTAAAAATGCATGATGTGTAGGCTGATTTTTCCAAATTAAATTGCATGGTGTTTGGATTCTCCTCCATATGTCTCCCATACTAATGTATTTGCATTTTTTTTTGCTTGACTAAAGGATTTTTTAAACTTGCCTTCAATTCATGTGCTGTAAAAAGTAGCGGGGGAAAAAAAAGGCAAAACATATAACCATAAATAAAATGGCAAACTAATCTGGTCTTTATTTCCTGACAATACCTCTTGTTACTGCCTCTTTAGCAGCATTCATTTTTTCTCTGCAGGCTGGAGATTTAAAGACTAACTACATTCATGAAGATGGTGTTAGCAATCAAACATGTCTAAATCCCACCAACTCAATCCCAATGGCTAAGAGCTCGTCATCTCCCTCCCTTGAAGAAAATGACCAATATACATATGTTGCAGATGAAGGCAATCAAAGGCCAGTGAAAAGTGAAAAATACGCAGGTTTAAGTCACACCGTTTCACTGTCTGATCCATATAGAGCGGATTCATACCTGCCATTCAAGACCCACGGATTTATTAAGGATCGGGGACAACTTTATGCTGACATGAAAAGAAGAAGGTATGGAATAGACATGATGATATATCCAGAATAAAGAATTTTTATGATAGTCTTTTATTTCAAAAGATGAGGCAGAATCTGGAGTAATAAATAGTAAAGTAAAATCACTCTTTTCAATCACTGATATTTAAATTGTCTTAATGATCTGTTTTCATAAAATAATTATGAAGACATTTTTAAAAAATTAAACATGTCCTCTAAGCAAATTAACTCATAATACAGATTTATAGTCTTATATCTTTTTTCTTGTATGTACTTGAAAAAAACCAAAAAATAAATCAGCTAGTCACTGTTAAGAGTTTCCATTGTGATGTTTTTGTCAGAAACCATAATTTTACCATAGGGTTCCGCTATTATATTTTCCATTAAGAAAATAGTCCAAAATCTGCTGTACTCCTTAGGAATCTTTCCATTCTTTGCACTGGCCTGTGGAAGGACCAACTTAATGCTGATTGTATATGTTTTTTTTACTTCAAAAGAAACAGTGCAGAGTACAGCTTGCATGTCTGGTAGGTTCAGCTTGTTTTCTGCTCTTTTGCTGGTGCACAGGGCAACAGAGCCAGATGCCTGAGGACCTTCCTCCAGATGGCTTTAGGTTATGCTGGGAACTGGGTGGCTTCAGGGGTGGAGAGAGCTGTGAATATGAAACAATAAATTTTGTTGATAAAAGGCTTCATTGCTTCTTTGGATAGAATCATCATGAAATCAGGTCATACTGATACAGGAAGAAATTTGGTTCTGTCTCCCACCTTTCGAGAGTGTTTGGACTAGTCGGAGGTAGCGTGTCAGATCTATGTAAGAACAGTAAGGAAGCAGTAGTGTTTGTCTGTTGTTGATAATAGTGGGCAATAACTTTTACTCTACCTTGTTTTTGAGTTTCTTATACAGCTATAAAGACCCTCTAGGAGGACTCTTTTAACACACATAAGACATCAGATGTTAGATTAAGAGTTGGTCTTCCCCGAACCTATCACCTTAACTACAGGGGTATCCTGTGGATTACTATAAATAATCTTCTTCTGCCTCTGTATTGTAAACATTTTTCTCCTATACATTTTTAGATACGCTCTAAGACCTAGGTCAGGTACCTATAAATGAGCTTTAAGGGCTTATATGAATTTCCAGAGACATATGTTTGACCTTAATATGTCAACTGCGAGTTGTCAAAATACTCTACATAAAGTAAGACTATTAGTATGTAATTCCAGCAGCACCTTCCTTCAAGTATCTGAGATGACATGCAATTTACTTAGCAGATCTGTAAACCAGCTTTTTATGTGAGAAAAATTCCCTGGGTAAGTTACTCCCAGTGAGACATGCATGCTTGTTTGTTGAAATAGACATGTATTGCTTTTCGAGTTTCATGTGCTGCTTACCAAGAAACATTGTCAAAGGGCAAATCTATCCATACTGTCAAAAACTACTTCCTTACTGCACTTCTGGAGACCCTCTTTCACAAAGTGAATTGTGGTATGTAAAGGAGTTGTGCTATTAGTCCTGGTAGGAACTCTGGCTATTTAGAAATACCACACATAATTTAAAGTTTTATGTTGTAAGGCTGGAATGTTATTGCAAGCAGTGAACTGTTCCTTCCAGTCACTTTGATTAAGAGACCATGAACTTGCACTTGCAGCTAATGGGACCCATCCTGAGAAACCTTGGTACTGCTCAGAAACCTTACTGCACTCTCCTGCTCAGGAACCCTTGCCAATCAAGTAGTCTCTACGTATTTGGGGAATTGATTTAGACAGAGATTTTTCAGTCTGTTTGTAGTCCTGTATGTTTTTAAGTTTGTATCTTTTGAAATGTGTCATAAAATATCTCGACCTTCCGTCATCTCTCCTGATAGTTTAATCTTCCATCCTTCATCAAGACACAGATGTAGAAAAATAGATGTCTGTGAATAGCCAAATCATATCTTTCAAATACAAACATACCCTAAATATCCATGTATACCCACAGATCTTAATAGTGAAATCTAAGCTAGTTGTCTCAGTTTTCCTTGTCCTCTGTATAGAAAAGCAGGTACATGTGTGGAACCAAACATCCTGTTTTAAGTGAGATGCTGAGCATGGGTCTGAAAATCATCCTCCAGAGGTGGCTGACTGTGGTGGGAGTCTGCATGATTGTGGACAAAGAAAATGCCTGTACTACAGATCCACCAAGATGGATCAGATGAGTCCTGTACAGAGTGACTGAGTACCTTGACTACGTGACTGCAGACCTGAGAGGAGACTCAGGGCAGGACTTATCTGATATAATTGTGGTGGTTTGGGTTGTTACTGGTCAGAGGATATGGCAGTATCTTTGCTTGTTGCACTAAGGTTGAGATGGATTGTTCCTAGATTTCATGAAAATTAAAGAATTCATTGTCTACTTCAGTTCAAGCCTCGATGACCTTGAAGTAGATGGTGGAAGTGGACGTGTTCCAGACATGTCCCATGCTCACTGTGCTCCTCTTGGCTCTTCAGAGACGATGGCTTGTAGCAGAGATGGATTAGACTTATCTCGCAGTCTGCAGCCCAAGGTATTTCATACTATCTTGGTTGGCATTATGTTCCTTTGAAGTAAATGACTGAAAACATGTAAGAAACATCTGAATCTAAAAGGAAAAAATGAGTTCCTGGTTGGCAGAGCTTGTCCGTCTAGAGCTGGAGCTTCTCAGTTGTGTCCAGACTCAACCACCATGGAAACAGTCCATCAGATATTCACTTCTGCTTTGAAAAAGCATCGTTTATCAGAAGCATTTCAAAGGACATATCTCAAGTTCAGTGAGTCAACATTTTCTAAACAAAATATGAAGGAGTGAGGAAATGTTTAACCAACTGTAGTTATGTGAAAGGGTGACAGCTTTGTAGAGTGTGAAACCAGACTGATCCTGTTTAAAAAAAAAATATTGCTAGACTGAGGGAAATTCAGATGGGTTTTGTGCATTGACCAATGCAAATCTCTCCTTTTCGTTATGATTTTCTGAAGTATCCTGACTACATTAAATTTCACTAGGTCCTGGTGCTATTTCTGAGATCTTTAGACACATATGTAGACCTTTTTTTATTTGTAGGGGTTCTTTATGTTTTTATTAGACAGACATTGCCATTGTAGAGCTTTATCTGGTCTTCAGCAAATGATTACATGAAGGGGGAAAGAGTCCAGCAGAAACACTGAATTCTGTTAAGGCTACTTTTAAAAACAGTAAGGTAAGTGGTTTAGGAGTAGTGGTTTAGGCTGTGTTGAAATGTGAATGATACATCAAAAATCAGGGGGTTTCCTTTCAAGCCTTACCATTAATATATTTGAGGATGGGAAATATTTTCACACACAATAGGAAAAAAAAAGAACGAGAGGAAGGAGAAAGAGGCTAGCTCTTCTCTTTGGCAACTCTAACCTCAGTAATTGCTGAGGCAAGGCAACAGTCTACATGGCATATTCTTGGAGGATTAAAAGTGCTGAGATTAATGGCTCCTTTGATAAAAGAAGCTAGCTTGGTCATCAGATATAATGACTAACAACATTGTTTGGATGACAGTTGCCCCCAGGCTGGAAAAGAGTGTAAGCCTTCTCTTAGTCTCTTAGTCTAACTTGCACCTACAAATTATTTCCTGTAATATACAAAAATTTATCGTGGGGGAAGTATGACAGACTTCCCAAGAATTCAAGTGAAATTGTCAAAAACTACTTCAACTTAGAATTTTAATGAAGCCAAGAAAATGTATGCATGTAGTCAGCCATCTCACTTTCAGAAATTCTGTCGCTGGTTTTGTTTCTGTCATTGATGAGTTTCAGAATGACACAAGTTTTAATTTGCTACAATTTCTTGTAGGAGTGCACAATATCTGGGACTCGGTCACGCTCCTATTCCTGCTCCTCGCCCAAAGGTTTGTTAGGAAGGCCTCGCATTCCTCAGGACTTTGCAGATGGGAATCTGAATGAAGGTCAGTGCTCTGGCTTTGCACCTGCACATCGTCATGCCATGCCCACCTGCTGTAGACCCAGCGTAGACTGCTTTATTCAGGTCTGTCCTGTACACAGATCTCATCAACGCATGTGAAAGCAGGGTTCAGTTGCCTTTGGGTACCGCGACCATCATCCCTTGCTCTTGTCCCATCTATTGCTTCATCACGCCCTCCCCTGATACAGCAGCAGATCCTTGGGAGGGCACACAAACTGGGAGAGGGTTAGTCAGCAAACGTAACACAGGCAAGGGCAGTCATCTTCTTTTAAGAAGATTCTTACCCGAGCCTTCTGCTGAGTGCCCAGCAGAGACTGCATGGAAGCTCAGGATAACATGGGAGAGGTGTCAAAGAGGACAGATGACCCCAGCTTCCTGAAGATCCCAGGGAATCTCTGAAACATTGGTCGGCCATTGTAATCTCCACAGACTAGGGAGCAGACCCCACCTTCTCTGTCAAGTCGAGAGAGATGGCTCTGCAACAACCTCGTAATTTTTTACAAATTGTTTCTACTGTGCTTTATTTCTAGACACATAGTTCCACATTGAGAAGACAACCCACACTTACACAACAAGGGTATGGGTTATATTTGAAAATCATGCAAAGCTTGAAATACAAATAACTGCGCTTTTCATATGGATCACAGAACTTAAAAAAACATTTGCATTTAAGGAGGCTTGGTCTCTGTCCCTATGACCCTGCCATTGCCATACTTCCCACTTGTTTCTCCCTCCAGTATACCTTTAGCTTTCACTAGTCCTTGAGGAAGAGGCAGGACTTGTGAGTTACAGTGAACCAGATGAGATGGACCACCAGAGAAGTTGTGAATTCTCTGTGATTGGAAGTGTTCAAGGTCAGCTTCAATGGGACTTTGAACAATCTTATCTTGTGCAAGATGTCCCTGCCTGTTTCAGGGACGTTGGACTAGGTGATCTTTGAAGGCCCTTTACAGCCTAAACCATTCTGTGGTTCTATGACATTGAATGCGAAAACACACAAAAAGTTGTGGAAATGTTATTGTTAACTTTGAAACTAGTTAACTAATTCAAAAGCTGCTGGAAAGGCAAGGTGGAGAAAGCTGATGGGCAGACATACAATGACTGCAGGCATTATTTTTTCGTCAAGAAACTATTAAACAGTGCAGCAAATAACTTGTTTGTGGTTGCTCAAATTCATTCTAAGATTTCACGTCTCCTTGTGAGGAATATATACTGCAGCCTGCAGCAGGCAGCTGTGTTGTATTTTCCCACATCACTTAACCTATTTGTAATGATTTGTATCCAACAGATTAGGTGAGAAGTCTTTGACAAAACAAAGCAGAAGAGAAAGAGGGAAGTGTGTCACAGAAGTAGAGGATGGCAGGTCAGCAAAGCCCTGTGGTGTATGCTTAAAGTTGAACAGAATTCCTTTGACTCTGCACCTAAGGGACCTTTGGTGTCACAGCCTGTTAAGCTTAATCCAGATGCCATTACCTGTTCTAATGTGGTCTGGGCTTAGGCTCGTGTCCCGTTCATTCTTTCTTCCCTTCCTCTTGCGACAGTCAGTGGCAGACCTTTACCTGTCTTGTGGAGAGGGTAGAAACCCTTTCCTGTCCATGCTTTGGAAACAGGTTGTTCTGTATCCTGTACTGCAGGTGTGGTGTGCTGCTGGGAAAGCAGGTGGTGGTCTGCTGAGTTTCCTTCTGGTGCTTCCCTGACACTAGCACCTCCTGCCTTGTCCCTTCCTTGCCAGCATTTCACAAGGATGGATCACTGAACAGTGTTTGGCAGCTGGCAGTGGTGATTACTGTGTGAGGCAGGCCCAACTGTGATGGCTTTGAACAGTCACATGTAGGTATGAGACTAGCCCAAGAGCTTGATCCAAGAAGCTAGGTCAGATAGTTCATCCTGGTCTCTGTGAGCTGTAGTGGGATTGTGTTGGGGTCTGTGCACTGGAGAACTGTCCCTTCCCCTCTCCGCAGCTTCAAGGACTTTGGACATTTCACTCAGGGCTTAGCTGTGCAGGAGAGAGGTGCGGCTGACCTTGTATGTTGCAATGAAAAGTAAGCCAAAGCAGAACAATGCGTGATGGCAACAGGATGGTTTTATCACACAAAATACGAGAAAAAATGTGGGAAATGACAGTCCATTTCTGACTGAAGCTTTTAATTGTGCTCTGGTTTAAAACAACTAGCTACTTTTATTTGAGAAGGTATTGCCAGGCTGTAGTAGTAAAGGATTTGTCCCCGCTCATGTAGATGGTGTGCTCATGAACAGTGGTCGATGTGCTTTATGACCACTGTTATGACACTTTATGACCTCCTTTAGGCTCTTTCACTTTCTAAGTCAGTGTCTCTGCCTACTACCCTTGTAGTAAGTACCTCAGTGCCAGCTGCTGGCACTGTTTTGCATGAGGCTGTCTTTGTCTCCCATGGGTACCTGGCCTTCGTTTCTTCTGAAAGCATCCAGAGGCACAGGTTGTGCCTGGCTGCTAACTGAAATGCCCTCTTAGTCTTGCTGTGTCTGTGGTAAATATTCTGCCTCTCACTAAGCTGAAGTCTTACGTTTGTCTGAAAACAAGCTGATTCAGCAAAGTGTCTTGAGGTTTCTGTCCTACTTTAATGTATGCATCGTCTGATGGTTTCACTTCGGCAGGTGTTTAAGTGTCTGTCTAAACCATACCTTTGGTAGCTTTGCAAAATATGTCTGCAAAATAGAATGGCTTCTAATTTGGAAATGTTACAGTGGTATCTACAGGGTTTTTTTAATTATTATTCCAAATTAATCCAACTGAATTATTTATCATTTATTTTTGTTTTTACACACTCTGTTGAGAATTGTCTCCTTGAGTTTCCTCTACTGTTCCAGGATCTAAATTGTAACACATTACACATCCTCTGCAGTACATACACTAGAAATATTCCCCTTTAGGTAGACTGATTTTTTTGATACTATAGATAAAGCTGCGTAAGACACGGCTTTTTTTTTGTTTGTTCGTTTGTTTGGTTTTGTTTATTTTTTTGCAAATGTTAGAAGAATGTCATTAAGGTATTTTACAACAAATTATGTAAAAAGCAAAATGAAATGTGAATCATTCAAATCCGTTCAGAAAAATAAATTTTTTTTTTATTATTAAAATCAGATTGTTTGCAGACACTGGTATTCACTGATAGCCATATGGGTTCTGGTAGATTCTGTCAACTAAACAAAGCTTAATAGGCAGAGGTCTTAGGAAAAGCTGCTTGTAATGTATGTATCTTTTTGCTTTCCTGGTTTTCAAATGACATTGCAAGTCCTTACTGACATGCTTATGGCCTGGTGGAGGTCGTGGGTTTCAAATCAACCTGACGACCTTGCAGTCTGAGTGCCCCGTAACTGTTTATGTCTTGCAGAGCGAGCTTACAGTCTGCCTGAGCAGTCACGACAGAAAAGGTACGAGTACTTTTCACACCAGTGTTTTGAGATGCCGGAAGCAGATCTATGCAAGAATGCCATCTAGGGAGCAGAGTGGGGAAAAGACCTTGACACCCCTTGTACCTCTCGCAGGGGATTTTTTAGCAGTGATTTAAGGCAGTGCTGCCTACCCTGGAGGTCTGTAAGCCCATGTGTAAACCCTTTGCTGACCTCTGTGCTATACCTAATGCTCACATCCTGCAATGGAGATTTGCTGTTCACCACTGTGCGGCGTAGACAGTAGGCATGCGCTCCTATTTGCTGTAGAAGCTCCTATCCACTGTACGGACATCCACAACAAAGGAGCTTTTGATAGCAGCCATGTTCTAGGCAAGCTTGTAACACATTGCACATTCAGAATGCTCCATGGGCTTGTGTTACCTCTTTTTATAAAGAGGGATTGCAGTCTTTAATAACGTCTGGTAAACCCACAATAAAACATGTAATTCTAAATGTTAGGTGAAACAAGCACCATAAAGATTCTGCTCTGTTTTAGGGGAATGTTCCAACTGGAGTGAGTTTTTTTTACTGATCTCTGGTTTAGGTTTCAGGAGGAAGAATGGAATAAATACATTGTACCCTCAAAAAATGAGTCTGAAAAATGTAAAGTGAGTCGGACTTTCAGCTTCTTGATGAACAGAATGGCCAGCACACGGAATAAGTGCAAGGTAATTTGGGATTTATGTCTATATTATCATGTAAAATTGTGTCACTGCAATTAAATGAATTATAGATGAGAATCTAAATTTTAAGTAAAGATAAGAGCATTTTTTATTACAAAACCATAAAAGTAATAGGAAGAAACTTGTATCTCTGTTTTTTAATTTTTGAAACATATGCAGAATACCATGAAATGACCTTCGTATTGAAAACCAGCTTTCCTGATAAACAGTAGCCCTAGCTGAACAATTATCAGTTATTTCCTTTGCTATGTTTTAGATGTTATTAATAATCTCATTTGACAAATTAGCCAAAGCTTAAATGTATTCATTTCCTTTAAAAAACGTTATTCTTTGTTAAATAGAATTAAGAGGCATGGGCCTGTTCTTGCAGTTACTCTCAATAAGTACACGAGTCTGTAACTTCTTCTCTGTCACGTAATCAGCTGGATTTGCCTCACTTGAAGTTGATGGGAGTTTTTGAATGAGTAAATACTCTTTAAAGAGTTGCCAGTTTGGGGCCTGTGGAGTCAAACGTACGTACTATGAAAGGTAGATTATAACATTTGAGGTCTAATTTTGAGACATCTGAAATTCAGAGTAACTGCATCAGCTAGCAACTTGAGAGGTGAATTTGGCCTACAAGATCTTTCTGGCTGGCCGCCTGGCAGTTTTGTGGGCTTTCTAGTATGCCCTCCCATGCCCCAGGATATCTGAACGTAAGTAGATGTGAGGATGGTTGGCTGAGCAGTATCTTCACAAGTGACAGAACTGACTGAGACATGCGTGCCCAGTCCAGCAGTCATACATAAGCCTGTGTCTTCAAGAATAACTGTCAGGGCAGCTCAGGGAAATGTATACTCAAGGAGTACTGTAAAAGTGGGCATAATTTATTAAATTCTCATTAGACTCATTAAAAATAGGTTATTTCTAATGTCTTTTAAGATCTAAAGGCAAGTCTTCTAAATTTACTTAACTGCAACTTTAGCTGAAGAGAGGCATGAGTTTGCATAGATGCGTCATGGAGGTGTAGGCACTGAGATTTGTTTGTATGTACAGTGAGTTAATGAGACTTCTTAAATCTTATTTTCTGTCTCTTTGCATTTTGCAGCTTTATAAATCTGTTTCTGCCAGTCTTCCTTGATAAGGCTTCCTGGCTTAGCTGGCAGCGGAAGCCTCCATCATTCTAGGACTTCAAAGGTGTTGGGTGTCATAATAGAGTACACTGTTCTAAGTCTTCCAGGGAATAAATGTTTTAGAATAATTTACTCTTAAAAGGGAACGTTTAAGTGTTTTTAAGAGTGAATCAATTTATCTTCTTTCCTAATGGCCCTTTTTAAACTTTTTTCCTGTCTCTGCTGTGGGGATGAAGACAAAAAATAGAGATACCAAAGATAAAGAGAAACTGAATAAGCACAATTTTACAAATGGGACCTTCTCAGGAGTTATCCCCTGTATGGCTTGTGAAAAGGCTCTCCTAGGAAAGGAGTCGCTGCAGTGCTCCCGTAAGTAGTTGCTGGCTTTTGTGTGTGGCCTTACAGTGTTCTGAATGTTGTTTTGGCATCCTGGTTCAGTGTCTTGTTTCAAGATGAAACCTTGCCTAGTTTTGGATGTACCTCATTTACATAACAGCTGAGGTTGGCAAGGCAGCAGGAGGAAGGACAGTAGGGGACGGCTTCAGAAGGGACCATGACCTTCTCCTAGCTCCAGCACATTAGACAGACTCCTTCCTAGCCAGGGGCTGTAGCATCAAAGCATCTCAAGGGCCATTTTAGTAAGTGGACATGGAGGGGAGAAAAAAGTGAAACCTCAGAGTAACATTTTTCCTGGGCTGGGGACCCTATTTGGCACCAGGCTTGAAATGTGCCTTCTCTTTCAGATTGCAACGTAATTGTGCATAAGAACTGCAAAGAGTGTGCTCCTGTGTGCGCCAAGGTAATTTCCTATACTGCACAGTTCTCACTGGACCATATCTGTTTTCCAAGGGGTCTAGAAATGTCATGATGGAAAAAGGCAAGTACACGCAGCCTGCCCAGACCCAGTGTCTTTGTGCAAAGGGCTGCAAGGATTTAAAAATACCTAATGTGAGTAGCAGAGCAAACACTGTGCTTGAACAACTGGTTTTAGAAGAAGGTAAAAAATGAGTATAAAGAGATAATTGTATTTTTGAAGAATTGCAAGGTCAAATTATAAAATGTTGTGCCTGGTGGGATACAGAAAAGGATTGAAAAGAAAGATTCCTTGAAACCACAGATATCCCCTTTTGTAGGAAGAGTGATCCCATATGTTTGGAATGATGGAAAGCAGAGATGGAAGGGACTTCAAGAGGCAACCTATTCCACCTTCTTACCTTCAGGCAGGCTGACCTCTAAGTAGCAATTTGGGCAGATATTTGGCTGACCTGTGCTGGAAGATCTCAAGGAGGGGATTCCAGAGCCTGTCTAGGCAGTCACTCCCAGTATTCAGCTGCCACGGCAGACAGGGCAAAATCAAGGATGGAGTTGGTGGATACTGTCTCCTTTTAAATAGGAAACTGGGCATGGTGAGTTTCCCATGACAAAGAAGTTGCTTCAAAAAATAGGTATGGTAAGGCTTGTCCTCTCATGGAATAAAATGTGACTTGTGGAAAAGCATGCCATAGTAATACAGGACTTCTTTTCATGTAAGTGGAGTATTTTTCTGGTGTAGCTAGGTTGTGGTAGTTTGCAGGGGGAACATGTTTCAATACAGACTCTTCAGGGTAAACAGGCCTTAAACTGGACATAAATCAGTTATTTTTATTTTGGTTACAGCTATTGTGTCATAGCTTTGCACAAATTTCTGGGCAACTTTAGGGCATTAGGACAGATGAACTGGTAGTTTTATTTACTGTGACTAGTGGGTTATTTGTCAAGAGGAGATGAGCTCTTACCACCCTGGATTTCTTTTAGCAAGAATGAGGCGAAGAAAATGTTCATTCACCCACCTCAAGTGAAATACATACCTAAGCACAGCAAGCTTTTGCTACAGATTTTGAACAAGTGTGCTTTGGAAGGGGGATTGATTCTACCTCTGATACACAGGCTTCCTCAGGTATTGCCCTGCCACAAGTGCTTCAAGCTTATTTGAATGTAAAGCCCTGAACATGAATTCCTTTTCCTGCAGCCTTCACAGACAACATTCATATAGAGAATGCGGAATGCTTTAACTCACTGACCTGGTTTCAAACACATTTGGGTTTGTTTTTTAGTACAAATAATACTATTCGACTCTGAATGTTGTTATTTAGTGACAACTAATAAAATTGGATTTATTGGTAGAAATTAGGAACATAATTTAGGACCACTTTCTTGAAACCCATTTGTGTGATGATATATGGCAGTGAGTTACTAGCTTGACCATTCAGTGTGTTATCAGCTATGATTTCATCGCAATTTCAAAAAAATTTTTTTTTTTTTTTTTTCAGAAATCCCAGGAGAGACACCATAATAAAAACAAACTGCAAGCTGGTGTAACAAGTAAGTTAGAAGGTGTAAGCCAAGGACTTCTAATTTAAGCCTTGGTTAAAAATTGTGGAACTTGGGAACATGAACTTTACTACATCATTTGTGTGTCTAATTCTCATTTCAATACCTGTAAGAAAGTGTGTATGTCTCTAAAACAAGTATTTTTTTTTTTTTTTAATTACGGGTGAATTAACTCCTGTTAAAAAAGTGTGAGTTTTATGACATTTTGTTTTCAGTGAGAATGAAAATCCAAAGTAGTCAGTTCTGTCTTGTTCTTTTAAGTATATAATTTACCTTACGCACTCCTGTATTCAGGTTGCAGTGCTACAGCATGCATGGTTTGAGATTGTTTTCTAATCAATAATATCCATGCTGGAGCTATTCCACTTTGCCTACGTGCTTTTACATTCCATGGGAGAGCCTCACAGTCTCATAAGATGGCAAACAGGCATTCTTAATACTCAGTACAGGTCTATGTGAATGCCAGATAGCATTTCACAGTACAGCTGTGCTATTGTTGATGTGCTCTACATTGTTTGTCAAAACGTTGTGTTGCAGATTCCCTGCCCGGAGACAGTTCACAGACAGTGCTCTCCCTAGTGCATCCTTCTTCCTCTGTGCCTATTGGACTGTCTGCTGCAAGGAGGGAAGCCTCACAACAGTCCCACTTCTTGTCCAAAAGTGTCCCCAGTGCCAGTTTTGAAAGGTAGAGGACAGCTGCTAAGGGACTATGCAAAAAATATCCTTCAGCATTTCTAGGAAAATTGGAGACATTGAATAAATGTGGCAATTTTTTTCTCTTCTGTAGAAGATCTACAGTATTTTCTGAACAAGACTCTGAGACTAGCGCTTGGAGGTCTAAGTCACGGTCTGAAGAGATGTTACAAGCGTTAGGAACCTTTTCTTCAATGGATCAGTTTATGATGGAAGGTGAGAAGTATTGCACAGATGCTGCATTTTAGAACCTTTATTGAAGAGTACAAAATAGAAAAACTCCTTAATTGATATAGGAAGCCATTTCATATGCTAAAAGAAGATCACCTATTTTTGATAATTACAGTTTTGTCCCTCATTGAGGTGATACAGTCAGACACATTTGTCTTGCAATACAACTTTTCCTTTCTTCCTTGTAATTAACTCTTTGATCACTTTTAGAATACTTCTGTATGGTGTTACCATTTTAAAATAACAGGGCTAAATATAATGGGCATCCTTGCAGAACCAGAACTGCAGTATACTTTTCTGCTGTGCTCATCTTCATCTCCATTGACAGTATACATTGCAAAACATAAACCTACATATCTTTGTGAAGTGAACAGAAATAGGCTTTTTCATAGCAGGGTGTTCACTTCTAAAGGATGATGCAGATATCTCCTTCTGGACATTTGCGAAATGGCCAGTGTCCCTCCTAACACCAGAGTGACTTTTAAAAATGTTGGATTTTATTTTAAAATTTTAAAAAGTTTCTTCAAGCAAGGAAGTATTTAATGTCAGAAAAGAAAGGTATTTTTTTCCTTTTGTTCTCCTTCCCCATTGTCACGTTTGTATTTCCTCATTTTGGTAATGATATTGACATCTGGCAAGATTCTCTGTTGAAAGCTGCTGACACTGTTTGCAGAAGCCTTATCTAAAGTTCATCCCTGTAATATGTTCCCCTCACTATATGAATAGCGCAAAGGGACTTCCCTTACTGTTCATATGCCTGGTGTTAATGAAATACACATTTTGTCATAGATGATGTGGATTTGCCTCAGTGGACTGATCTCCGCACAGATGCGCAAGAGTTTGAGGCAGAGTCCTGGAGTCTTGTTGTAGACCCAGTATTCTGTAGCAAGCAAGAAAAGGATGTCATGAAGAGGCAGGATGTAATTTTCGGTCAGTATTTCAAGTACTTTTTTCAAGTATTTTCATGTACACTTAAAAACAATCTGGCATAGAGAATAGATAGGAAACCTATATGTTTTATGTCCAGAAGAACGAGTGCTTCAACTCAGAATGGTAATAAGGTTTGAAGAATAGTTTTTTCTCACAAATTACTATGTTCCCTAGAGCTAAGGAAATGGAGAATATCAGCTACCAGAGACATGTCTACCCTGTTCACAGGGTATCATTCAATGGATCATTTTAGGTCTACCCTGTTCACAGGGTAGTTGAGGTTGGAATGGACCTAATCCAGTCCCCAGCTTAAGCAGTTGCAACCCCAGCTAGGTCAGTGGGATACAGTTGAGAGAACTGTGTCAGAGCCTGACAGAGTATGTCTTCCTGTTGACATCATCTATTAGGCTTGGGGCTTACAAAGAAAGAATGGATTTGACTTTATGTTTGAGTGTTGCTAAAGTCTATCTTAGAAGGTGTGTTAAATGTTCAAATGATTACTATACTATGCTGTTTTCTTTCATAATGCAGAGCTGATGCAAACAGAAGTGCATCACATCCATACCCTGTTCATTATGTCTGAAATATTCAGGAAAGGGATGAAGGAAGAACTGCAGCTGGACCACAGCACAGTGGACAGAATATTCCCCTGCTTAGATGAGTTACTAGACGTGCACAGGCAATTCTTCTACAGAATGAAGGAGAGACGGCAGGAATCATGTGAGGTGGGGAGTGAACGTAATTTTGTCATCAGCAGAATTGGAGACATCCTTGTGCGGCAGGTAGAGGGATCAGCTCTTAATCCGTTATTTGTTCAAGGTTTATGGTGGCTTTTGAACAACTAACTAACTGTTTGCTGGTCACACTTCAGTTCCTTGTGACCAGGAGAGTGTGGCTTTTCACTTTTGCTCAGTCAGTTTTCACTACTCTGAAATAAAGAAGATGAACCATTATCTTGTCTAGAAGTGGTGTGGAGATTTGACAAACGCAAATAAGCCTCAAAGAGGTTGTGTTTGCAAAGAAGTGAAGGAAGATGTTATACTAATTGTTCTAGGTGTTATTGGCAAGGCTGCAGTGGAGGAGTCACCTGTGCTCTCTTCACCCTATGTTCCTCTTCTTGCTCCTAGACACAGCTAGTCAATTTTAATCTGTAGTGACAGACACTGCTAATGAAATTAAAAAAACTTGAGAAACAAGTAGCGTGGAAGTTCCGTGTTTGTACAAAATACATTAATTAAAGGTATATATTTTCATGTTAGGTGCTCAATTCACTTATTAATTTCCTCAGTTTTCAGAGGAAAATGCAACTAAAATGAAGAAAATATATGGGGATTTTTGCAGCCATCAAAAAGAAGCTGTTAATCTCTTCAAGGAGCTGCAACAAAACAAGAAGTTCCAGAATTTTATTAAAGTAAGTATACATGGAAATGTGATCTTTATTGAGAAAATGCTTAGGAAAAGATACATAACTGTACTTAGATTTAGGATTGAAATTGTATTCGGTAACTCACTTTTAATAGCCAATAAGAATAGCAAATTTTTTTTTCTTCGTAACCAGTGAGCTGACAAATTACATTTTTCTTTCAAATTTTAGAAAGCTTTGGCATCCAGTGTATATTGCATACATGTTCCTGTTATAGTACACCTCGTCCCTTAAGGCAGCAACTGTTCACTGGGGATGGTTCAGATGTTTTGTTTTCGCTTATTCTAATGAATACGGTTATATTTCTCATTGGTCAGTTGGTGGTTTAATATGCATTTACTACTTAAAATATATATTTGTATCTGTGCAGCTGAGAAATAGTAACCTATTGGCGCGACGACGAGGAATACCTGAGTGCATTTTGCTCGTTACCCAGCGAATCACCAAATACCCTGTTCTGGTTGAAAGGATATTGCAATACACAAAAGGTGAATAAAAGCTGAAGCATTGGTTTGTGTCTGGATTCACAGGTCATTTCTAAAGTAAGGATTAAGCACTGCTATGGTATAACAAAAGGTGAAATTCCCTGCTCTGTAGAGAACCAGGGCAACATTTGCCTGCTGTTCAGGCAAATGTCACCTAAACAGAGTGTATGGTGTATGTAGTCTTTGTCAAGGCTGAGCTGTGAAGATTTCCAGTATTCTGGGCAGGTAAGCCATAGAAGTCCAGGAGAGCATACTTGTTTTAGGAGAAGATCATGACTAGACGGTGTAAACTAATGCAGGCAAGCATCTGCACCTTCTTTGAGATATTAATTCCTGTGGGGTCTCTTGTAAACAGGACAAGGCAAACATTTTGTAAATTACTCTCCAGTTTTGCAAACAAAGCTTGAATGAACTCTGGAGTTTCCTAGAGCATTTTAGGCATACAAATAAGTTACAGATATTGCTCCCCAAATGGGCAATTAGTGGGCATTGCAGAAAGCTGTGTATCCAAATGCAAACCCTTTGTGCTTGCAATCCTGTTTGGAGGGTGATTTTAACTTAGCCAGAAGAGTAATGTTCTATATGATTTACTCAGCCAGTAAATTTTTTTAAAAGGTAACAGCTCGTAAGTATGTCAGAAACTATTCAATAAGTTGTGACTAATGAATAAATCTAAGGTAAATGTCATCTTTTAATAGGCAAGTCAAACAAGTGTAAATACCTCTAATATTTCTTGTAGAAAATATATTGGAACAAACTGGACATGCTGTAATCCTAGAAGCCTGCTTGCACAACCCTGCCTACGACGATCAGTAGAAAGGAATGTGCTAAAGTATCAATGTTTAGACACAAAGGCCTATAGTCAGTTCTTAAAAACAAAGCCTTAGTATAAGGCTTCAAGGCTGTGATGTTTTCTGAGAGCTTTGCTATCTCATGAGAATGAGGAGGCTGGCTTGATAAAGTCAGAACCAGGCATGGGAACTGGGTGTGTAGTTTAACAATGTGACTTTACGATTAGAATATGTTGTAAATATTCTGATTCCATGGAAACATGTATCTTGAAAGATGTAACCAATTACTGTCTATTGTTAGGATGTAGAACGGAATGTGTGCCAAACTGTGCTGCGTGATTTTAACCTATTGACCAATTAGAGTAACTTTTAGGCCACGTGGACAATGTCTTGTAACCTATTGTAGACTTGCTTCTGTTGCGTGCAGTCTGATTATCTGTATAAATAGACCCTCAGATGTTACAATAAACGAGCAATGATCATACCTCTATGAGGACTCGTTCATTGACTCTGGCGCTCCCCTCCCCAACAATTTCTAGTAAACAGATTGCCAGGTTCAACTTAAAATGACATATTTATCAATTTTGGCTTAGCATCATGTCGATTGTTCTGGGAAAGTAAAGAATGATACCTTTTCTTAAATATGCTATCATGTTGTTTATATTTTGTTTCATACAGATGGAACAGAAGAACATAAAGACCTGTGTGAAGCCCTTTCTCTGATTAAGGACATGATTGCAGCAGTAGATTTGAAAGTGAATGAATATGAGAAAAAGCAAAAGCTACTGGAAATTCTCAGTAGAACTGAAAACAAAACATATACAAAGCTGAAAAATGGCCATGTTTTTAGGAAGCAAGACTTGATGAAGAAAGAAAGAATACTTCTTCATGAAGGTTTAGTGTACTGGAAGACAGCAACTGGTCGTTTCAAAGGTATTCTATCAAAGTAGGAAAATCTTTTAACTCTTTATTTGCAGATAACATGTGAAGATTATTTGGTTCAAGAATGAAAATACTTCATTGTGCTGTATTGTGAACACAAATTTCTGAGGCAATGGTATTGTGAATATGCCACTAGTTGCTTAGAAGTGTAGTTCAAGAAGCTGCCGTGGTTTATGAGTAATCCACTGTGTATCTGGGTAAGAAGAAAGTTCACATACAAAGCCTTCAGTTGCATTTTTAGTTCCATTTCCCTTCCTTTAGTTCATTGGCTTGTAGTTTAATCCTGTAACACAGGGTCTTGACTTGTGCATTTATGTTGTTCACATTAATAGCCATTGAAAATAATGCATGAAAAATCACATGCTTTTCTTCACTGACACATCCACAGGAGAAAAGAAAACCTGAGGCCATGTTTGGCTGAAGCCCGATTTTCACGTGCGAGCTCAGATTTGATTTTTGGTGTTAATCATGTGTAGGGGTTGGGTTTTTTGGAACTAACTGATATTTGCTGTTCAACTTTATAGAGCTATCTGTTAATCATTATTCCAGAAATACTTTTACCAGTGTAACATAATGCTGTGCTCTAAGTATATGTTACAGCACAGGCAAAATAAAATTTACCTTAGATAGTCTTTGCCAGGTTGCCTGTGAGTGGCCCGGGGAAGCTGTGTTGATATTGGAGCAAGGATTTCTTCTTTCTCTGGGCCAGTGCTCAAGCACAGTGCTACAGGAGAGTGAATAGCAGAAAGTGTGGTCCTTGCTGGGAAATAAGAAGTAATGGCTTGACATTGCTTCAGGCAGACCATAGGCCATCCAGATATTTCTTCTTTAGTTTACTCTAGGATTCTGTGAGGTATTTATTGATCAGAACGTCTCTTTTTTTAAATATAAAAAAGTAACTATAATTGTAGTAACTTTAATTAGAAAACATTTTCCTTTCTTATTTTAAGACACTTTAGCGCTGCTTCTAAGTGATGTACTACTGTTCTTACAAGAAAAAGATCAAAAATACATCTTTGCAGCCGTTGTAAGTATATAAATTTGTTTTCAAACTCCAATAAGTTTTTAGGGAGAAGGATGAAAATAACAGAATTATTTTTTAGTACTATGCCTCATCTGGTTATGAAGGTGGGAAGTAGAGTAGGATCTTTCTGTTACTTACAAAACAGAAGAATAAATTCAACTGCAAATATAGTAGTAAACACATAAAATACATGAAAGGTCATGGGGAGAAGTTCCCAAAGTGTATGAATATAAGCACTATGTGAATACTGTATCTTAATATCATTAAGCCTCTTGTATTTACTTCTTAGCGTATACCCAGTGCTTTACTTGTTCTTAAATACTATGATGCATTTTTTTAAATATTTTTGAAAGATGTCTGAATACTCAAAACTTGCATGCTCTTGCACCTGGTGAAAACATATGTAGTTTGACTATACCAGGACTATAATTAATCCAATCAATTAAAAAATTGTGCCCTTCTAAAAGTGTGATGATTTGTAAGAGAGTAGTTTGTCACTTGCATGTGCTGTGACTTTTTCCTCCAGGACCAGAAGCCCTCTGTTATCTCCCTTCAGAGGCTCATAGTAAGAGAAGTAGCCAATGAAGAAAGGGGGATGTTTCTGATTAGTGCTTCGTCTGCGGGGCCTGAGATGTATGAGGTTCATACGAACTCCAAAGAGGAACGTAACAGCTGGATGGGGCATATTCAAGATGCAGTGGAAAGGTAGAGGACAGTGCTTTGGTTTTTCATCCTAGTAGTTCAAATCAGATGGGAAGTCTGTTGGATATTTATGGCAATTTGCTCTCTGTCCTGCATTGCTCTGGTTCCATTTTGTGGCGCTAAGTTTTCCTCTGAGCTCAGGATTCATAGACCCCCAAAGGTCACCATGACTTCTGCCAAACTTCCTGTGTTACTTCTGGTTTCTAACTGAATCAGGAGACCCTTCCTGCTTCCCATTAGATGTCCTCATCAGCCATTTTACACTTCCCTCACCTTGCCTTTGGCACTGAATGCTTTCCAGAGTGTTGCAGGTGTCCATTTTGGGGAAATCCTCAATCATGCCTGTTATCCTGGGTTCAGCATCTTAAGAATGGCAAGGGAAGCATTGCTCCTCATGAGACCCAAGCTTATGCTTAACACAGCAAGCCTGCGTGAGTGCCAGCCACCCATTTGCTGCATGATGCAGCCTCACCAGAATTAAAAGGAGTTAGTCAGTCTGGTTTATTCCAGTTATTGCTTCTTAAAGGAGACAAATGGCATTCTCTTGATTAGAGCAAAAGTTGGTGTTGAGGTTGCGTTCTGTTTATTATGAACATGACACTGTGCTACAGATGAATATGTGACATACAGGTTTTGCTTTATCCACCTTTGTCTTTCATCTTTGAAGTTATCCAGAGGAAGAAGGAAAAATGAGTGAATCTGATGAGGACAAACGCATTGCTGAGGCCAAAGCATCCAGAATTCAGAAATGTCAAGGTGTGGTACCTTCACTACTGCTCTGATAGCTGCTGCATCCTGAGAGTTCAAGACAAATAATGTGCCCAAGTGGGCTGATGGGTTCAGAATCTCTTGATAGACAGGGTCACAGTGGAGAAAGCTGGGGTGGTCTGATTGTATAATGTGAATTTATTGAAAGAAAATAATTTTTTCCAAACATTTCCTATTTTTGCTATGTCACTGTGAGTACAAAAAACAAAAATAAAGATAAAAATAAAAATAAAAATGGATTCTTTCAGAATAAATACTGAATTTCCCAGATTAACGTCAAGACTAGCTAGTTCCCTGCTTGCGGAAGTACCTCAAATCTTCAGTAGCTGTGTGGCTTTGTGCTTGTTTATGGCATTTCATCCTTTGCTGCTTTTATTTTTACCTGAAATGTAGCTGGTAGGGATAAATTTTGCTTCTTTTATTCCTCTGCACCTCAATTCCACATCTTCATACTGCTGTGAGGAGAGAAATTCCAGCACTGTCCTTCCTGTAGAGAGCCACGGTGCATCCTTCACTGAGAACCGGTATTCTTGTTTGTTCTTAAGGCACCCAATCGGTGCATCTTCTGGCTGCCTGAGGCAAGTGCTTTTCTAGCATTGATTGCTGAGTGCAACTGGAGGTAGTTGAGGGCCCCAGAATGCAGCTGAGGCCGCCTCATAAGGGTAGGTCACTGGCCTTGCCCTCTGACAGACTCTCTGCCAGCTTGCATTAGGATGGACTATAGGATGAATTTGGTTCCTGGGCACTTAAAAAAGGCCTAGCTCAAGTTAGCAACGTTAATATGGTGTAAAGATTAGGAAGGTGAATGGAGAATGTGATTTGCCTGCGGGATAAAAATATTAATACAATGTTCAATTTTGGTTCACAGAATCACTGAGCAACCAGGATCAGCAGATCTGTAATTATTTGGAAGAGAAATTGCGTATCTATGCAGAACTGGGATATATAAGTGGGTTTGAGGATGTTCATGTAGAACCTCGCCTCCTTATCAAACCTGATTCTGGAGAAACTCCACAGGCTGCTTCATTGGTGACAGCAGCACTCAGAGAAGGTGAGTTTGCATGGGAAGAGTGGACTAGTGCCCCTTTGACTGTTCACATAGACAGATATTTCAAGGTAGCAAAATACAGCCATGTTGCCTTCTGCTGTGATTCTCTCAAGTCTCAGGAAGTGGCAGTCTCTAAACTTGACTAAGGGTATTGAAGAGAAGCCTGTCAAATTTATACTTGTCAGATGCATGAGATGGTAGCTGCCAGATTGTAAGATAAGGGTTATGTTTAGTGCATAATGTCATACGTAAGCAGGCAAGGACATGATGTTAAGTTGCACCACCTGAAGATTGTTTCCTTAGCTGTCCTTCTTGCAGTACAGTCCTGTGAATCAGATCACAGGATGCAGTATGATATTGCATCTAGTCCCTGACCTTCACCTCCCCTGACTGATTTGTTGACAGGTCAGAATCATGTAGGGTCATACACAGATCAAACAGCAGATGATCTTGGCAGATCTGCTAAGTAACACCTGCCAGAATTGCTGTATGACCTCTGTTTTTTTCACCATACTATGTAACAGAGATGATAGCCTTGTGCTATCTACAGTGCTGTCCTCTGAAGGAAGGAAAGGAGTGGTATTTGTGGATGCCTTGCCTAGTTTAGCTAAAATTTTGCTGTATGCAGCTGAAAGGTGTCGTTTTAAATTGAGCCTTATCCAGCATGAGATGTATGCTCTTTGAGAAGTACTACAAGGTTTTTGCATCACCTAGATTGAGAGCTGTGGACTAACAACTGGATTTTGAACAATAAAGCAGCGAAAGTTGGTTTCCATCAGTCATCATTATGAAGTTGGAGAGCATTTTATTGATAAAATTTGTAAAACTTAGAGATCTAACTTAGTGATGCAGTTGTAAATGTCACTTAGCTTAAAATGCCAGCCGATACCTACACATCTCATTCTGCCCAATTTTAATTTTTGCTTTCTCTAATGCTAATGTTGATGTTTATGATGTCTTGGATTTCAGGACTCTTCAGCACACTGTTAGGAATTTGCAATTGCTTACACCAAAGGCAATTTATGACGATAATTTTCCAGAATAGAAATACAGAATCCCTGAGCTAATAGCAGATTGTATTGGAATAAAGCTTTGCGCACGGTAGCGGAGGATAGAATTAGAGAGTGCTTAAGCAAATTGGATATACACAAATCCATGAGATGTTGGGATAAATCCAAGGCTGCTTAGAGATCTTGCTGATGGCATTGTGAGGCTGCTTTCTATCATCTTTGAAAGGTGACAGTGATCAGGAGGGGTTCCTGATGATGTGAAGAAGACAAGCACTGCACCTCTCTTCAAGGAGTGTATATGCAACTACAAATCAGTCAGCCTCACCACCATGTCTGAGGTGATGATAAAGCAAACCTTCTGGAAGTAATTTCTGAGAGCGTGAAAGACAAGATGGTGACTGGGAACAGCCAGCAGGGGTTCATCAAGAATAAACTATGTCTGACCAACCTGATGAGAGGAGAGCAGTATGTGTTGCTTACCTTGGCATCTGCAAGGTCTTCAACACGATCTGCACTGGCTGTAGTATCCTTATAGCTGAACTGGCGATATGTGGACTGCGTAACTGAGTGGAAAATTGGTGTGACTGCTGGGCTGAAAGGATTGTGATCAGAAAGACTATGTCCAACTGGCAATGTGTTATTAGGGGGCTCCCATTTGGATGGATCCCGAGACCAATATTGTTCAGCGTATTAATGAAGTTAACCAAGAGATTGAGTACACTTTATGCAAATTCATTGCTGTCACCGAATGAGGCAATCAATGTGCTGGAGAGACTTCTGATTGAGAAAATGGTCTAAAAGAACCCTAGAAGTTCAACAAAGTAGTGAGTAGTTGATCGTCTGCCTTGCAAACCTGTGTGCCTTCACAGTTCTTCCATGCTGAAATAAGAAGAGTTGGTGTGTGGAGAGGAGTGAAAAGGGATACAATTTTCCGAAGTGGGGTACAGTTTTTGGATTTTCTACTCTTACCATGTATTCAGTGTCTTCTGGCTGGCACTTTGTGGAAAGAAACCAGTTTCTAGCCCATCTTGCCCATCCTGTGCTTTCACGTTCCTTGCTGTTGCAATTGGCTTGGCCGTATACCGGGACACTTTATGTGTTCAACACGGCTTAAACCACCGTCTTGGTTAGACAATGATTTCAAAACTTGAATGAGAACTGTGGTTTAAAAAGTAGAAGTGTGTTGGGCTTCCGGTGTGCATTTGCTAAAGCGCAGAGCTATGTTTGCTGGCCTGCTCTGGCTCTGGTTCAACTCAGGGTGTTTTGTTGTTGACCCCTGTGGGAACCTGGTCAGGTCTGTTGTGAATGGCTCTTGTGGGGGCACAGAAGAGTGCCCAGGCTGGTCTGTATTTGGATGCATAGTTGCTGCCAGAACAAGACCGAGGAAGGACCTGGGGGTGTTGGTTGACAGCCGACTGAACATGAGCCAGCAGTGTGCCCAGGTGGCCCAGAAGGCCAATGGCATCTTGGCTTGATTCAGAAACGGTGTGACCAGCAGGTCCAGGGAGGTGATTCTCCCTCTGTACTCAGCACTGGTGAGACCGCACCTTGAGTACTGTGTTCAGTTCTGGGCCCCTCACCACAAGAAGGATGTTGAGGCTCTGGAGTGTGTCCAGAGAAGAGCAACGAAGCTGGTGAGGGGGCTGGAGAACAAGTCTTCTGAGGAGCGGCTGAGAGAGCTGGGGTTGTTTAGCCTGGAGAAGAGGAGGCTGAGGGGAGACCTTATTACTCTCTAAAACTACCTGAAAGGAGGTTGTGGAGAGGAGAAAGCTGGTCTCTTCTCCCAGGTGACAGGGGACAGGACAAGAGGGAATGGCCTGAAGCTCTGCCAGGGGAAGTTCAGGCTGGATATCAGAAAAAAATTCTTCACAGAAAGAGTCATTGGGCACTGGCAGAGGCTGCCCAGGGAGGTGGTCGAGTCACCTTCCCTGGAGGTGTTTAAGGAACAGGTTGATGAAGTGCTTAGGGACATGGTTTAAGGGGGTGTTGGGAATGGTTGGGCTCGATGATCCAGTGGGTCCTTTCCAACCTGGTGATTCTATGATTCTATGATTCTATGAAAGAATGGGATCTATTTTAAATGATATGAAGGAAAAAAGTGAGTACTTGAAAGCATGTCCATCAGTGACTGGATCATTTTTGCTCCCATGGTGTATTATTTTTCCTCCAGTTTTTGTTTTCTTGCTCAGTCCTTAGGTTAGAGTTTTTTGGTCAGGGACTATATGCTTACATGCATTTGTGTAGTGTCCACAACAGCAGAGCCCTGATGTCATACAGGACATGAGAATAATAAGAAATCTATTTTATATTTTTTTTATCAAGTCAAGTGAAAGAGGTATTTTTTTTCAGTTAACAATTGCATGTCAGAATGGACTTTAATTTTCTCCTAATATGCCTTATGTAGAAGGCCGATGTGTGCAAACAGCTCATTCCCAAGCTTCTTAATTCCTCTGTGTGATTTTATGCACCAACATAAATTGTGTTGCCATTGACAGCAAAAAATGATATTTTTTATGACAGACGAGCAAGAATGTTAATACATGTTTTGGCACTGGGTAATGCTTTGAAAGATTTTTTTGTTGTTCCTTCTTTTTTCCCCTGTCTTTGTGATAAAAGCATCCAGGCTATTTTTATTTCTGTGCAGCAGTTCCAGAAATAGACCATGTCCCATTCTCCACGTGTATTGCCTACTTTGCCTTATGGGAGGCTGAAAACTTCTTGCCTCACCTGCTGGTGCACTAGACACAGCTTTAAGGCTGCTGGTGACAAGTTAAGGAGAGTAGAGGCAATGTGATGCAAAGTGCCGATTTGCTAGAAATTTACTCTCTGGTTGACATTGTTTAAAAACATTGGTAGGTTAATTCTGCACCAGCAGCCAGATCAGCTACTGTGTCTTCTCCTGCTGTGCACATCCAGTGAGCATGAAAGGCACAAAGGCGGCATAAGCTCTGCACCATGTGCTCTCACGAATTCAACATGGATGTGACTGTATGCTGAAGTCTGGTGTGGGTTAGTGTGGTTGGGTGTTACGTGTGGTGATGTGTAAATGGCCTTGCTGAAGCCGTACCCTTGAATGAGAGATTATTGTCAGGCTGTGCTGCAAAAGAAAGAAGTGGATACTTTAATTTTGTTCATCTTTATGATTTGTAGAATCATTGTGGGATTGAGTTTGTGAAAGCACCTACTTGTGAACACTCAAAGTATCTGAACTTCTGCATCTGGCACTAGAATATCTTTCTGCAGTGGCTGGTTGTTCAAGTTACACTGTATCTGTGTGCCTTTTGATCTTCTGCTCTGAGTTAATCCGTTAGGTACCCTCCTTGTTCCTTTGCCCTGCTGTCACCCTCTATACCAGTACAACAACACAGTGTGAAAGCTTTATGTGACAGCTGCACTGCAGTGTTACTCTTTTCTGGCTGTCTCCTTGCTGCACACCATGCTGTTTGTTTGTGGCCTAAAATTGTGTCAGGCTTCTCTTGCAAACTTGGGGATCTGTAAGCTCCTGCTGTGTTTGCGTCTGACATCTTTTCGGGTTTGGTGCTTTGCAGCAGGGGTGAAACCAATGCGAGCTGTAAGAACTCACAGAAGCCAAGCAAAAAGCAAAGGCTATCCGAGAGGTTGCAAGAGTAGAAACAGGAATGAGGACAGTGATGTTTTGTGGTAAGATAGGAAATAAGGATCTGGGAAACATCTGGGCATATTGCATGTGCATATTGGTATGTCTCATACCTGTTAATGGCTTTCTTCTTTTTTAGAGGAACTGTATTTAAGTGTGCAGTAAATAAGCAATAGTTTAGATACCTGCAATTTTTTTATTCTGTTGGATTACAGTATCAGTTGTCATGTATCACTTGGCTGCTCTTGACTCCAGTTGATACTGATGTTCTAGCATGCCTGGCACAGCGCAGGCGGTGGTGGTGTGACTTAATTCTGGCCACAATAGTCTACTGTTAATCTCCACTCTCTGTTAGATTTCTGCACTGGCCGTATAGCACTATTAAATGGTGAGCACATCCGGTGGATTGTTCCTTGGTTCTCCAGTTGATGACTCAGCTTATGAATGGGAATCAGGGAGTCTCGGTTGGTGCAGTACAGTTGTGCTGGTGCACTGTTGTGGTAACCGTTGGCATCTGCTGTTCTTCAGCAACTGCACGATGGAACATCCTCTGAGAGACCGGGTAAGGTAGACAGTTGTTTAATTTACCCTGTCTCTAGAGCAGCTGTACTAAGAGCCTACTGGTATCCTTTTGAGTGTGCGAAATACCTTCTGCTGAGGCAGTCTGTGCTAGAGAAGTATGAGGCCTCTGGGCCAGTCACAATGGGGTGCTTTTGCCACTCGTTCCCAGTCAGGCTCACTTCAGCTTCCAATACACTTAACTGTTGGGATCCTCCTGAAATACAGATGGTTCTGCCCCATTGCAGTTTGATGGCAGTGGAGTACATTTTGCACTGGTGTTCACTAAAGTCTTATACTCTTCTGGTTCTGATGGGGCCAGGCTGTCAGTTTCCCACAGTCAAATAGTCCCTTTCCTTCATCTGGCTGGAGGCAGGGTTCCTTTAGTCCTGGTCATAGCATTCGTTTTTCGTGTCTGGTAAAAATTACTTAGAAGTCCCTTCAATTGGATCAGAAGTAAGATCATGTCTTCTGCTCTGCCTGAGGAACTGCTCACTGGAAACCGGAGCAGCATTTTTCTTGGTAGAATCCCTTATAGTAATTGTTCTTCCTTGCAACTAACGTACTTTTGCTTGTAAGTTTTTCATAACAATTCCTCATGTTCTCTCTGTGGTCAAGCAAGTAAAATCGTGGGGTGCTCGTGGTGTGTACCGTCTCTTTTCAGCATAGAAACTCATACTCCTAATAGCAGAGGCACTGGTCCAGACAAGGGGGAAGTAGGATCTGTCATCTTTGGGTTGCCAGACCTCCCAGGACAGTTTCTCCACACTCTCCTCTTAGAGTTGCTGGACCTCCCAGAACAGTTTTTTAAGTATGTTTTTGGATTCTTTGGAGAGTCTGCAGCTGCAATGCTGGCATATATGGAGAAATAAAGACTTCCTTTGTCTTGCTGAAGCTGGCCAGACAATTAACCCACTCTTTGTCCCTCAATTTCTTTTCAGGACATTACTGCCCATGATTTGGCATATGATGCACTCTGTAGAAACTTCTACTGCACAGATTACGTGCATTGTACTTCCTCTGGTTCTGAGGTTAACTGCTCATTATTTAGATCATAATAAATCAGCTCCAGCATGTTTAATTCCCTCAGGTACTGGATACTTCTCTCCATGGCAGTCCACTTGCCTGGGTTACATGTAAGATCTTCCTTGAAGGGGTGCTTTTCCATCATACGTGAGAGAAGTTGCCTGCAGAGGCAAAGGGCTTGTATCTTTCTTCCAATGGCCTTATCAGTGTCCGCTTCCCAAGACAGGGATCCCAGCTGCTCGGCTTCCCTATCCTCTAGAAATGTCAAGATTCTGGCCCAGTTATCCCAGCGTTGGAGCAGCCAAGTACCAATATGCTTGCCTGAATGGCAGCTGAAATCTTTTTGTGTATCTCACAGTGCGCTCAGGGGTAGGGACTGCATGATTATCTCTGGTTCTGCCTCTTCCTACTGTTTTCATGATGGTCTTGGTTAATCATTATCCCTCACTAAGCAAACTGATTTTTTTTGTGTATTTATTCTGCTCTATAGGGGCAACTGATAGCAGCACAGGTTGGTTTTCTGGTTAAGCTACAGTGCCTGTTGCTGGAATTGGACTGGCAACAGTGTCTTGCAGCCAAGGTTGCTGTAGCTGCAGTGCCTGTCATGAGGGTTGCAGCAGCCACAGTGCCTTCCTGTCTGTTTTACTCTCTTTTCCCCTTAAGGATGCTGCCTAATATTGAGCAGTGTTTGTAGACACTGGCCAGGATCGAGCACAATGCAGTAATTCTGCCTATTTGGAACAGCCACAGTATTTTTCTTTCAAATATTCTATCACTTCCATCAGGGTCTGTAGTTGTTTGGGAGTGAAGCTGCAAACCATTGAGGATGAGAAGTTCTCTAGATAGCTGCCTGTATTCTTGCATGCCGCATCACCCAAGCCTATCCGCCTTCAGGGCAGATCTCTTGGTGATATTTTAAAATAGTTGTTTTACCCTAAACAGAGGCTGGAACACATTCAGGAGGCATAGCAATAAGAGCATGCTTGTTTGAACATCCCAAGGATATTCAAAATTCTCCAAAGCTGTTGTAACTAGCCTGAGGAACAAAGAAAAGATAAAGGAACTTGCGAAAGGGGGGGGGGAATCTCTTCCCCCACCTCCTCCCCTCCGTCTTCCCCATAGATTGGGTGCAATTACGGACAAATTCCAGGAGATGGTGCCCATCACACCAATGATGCATGCAAGTACGACAGTAATCTTATTGTCGATGACAGTGTCATCTTTTGCCCCCTTTTGGGTGCCAAAACCAGTTATCATGGTTTAGTCTCAGCCAGCAAAGAATCATGTGGAGCCGAGCTGGTAAAAAAGAACCACGTGTCCACTTACTTACCCATCCCCTTACAGAGTCAGGTGGAGAATCAGAAAGAAAAGGTATGGCTTCTGGGTTGGGATAAAAACAGTTTAACAGAGCAGCAGAGGAAAAAACAACATTAATAACAGTAAAGGAACATCCAAATTTGGTGATACACATTGCAAAATTCCCTGCCTGGGAACTGACAACTGCATTTGCTCCCTATCCAGAATCCCATGCCATTCTTTGCAGCCACGCACCTGAAACCATGCTGTGAAAACCATCGGTGAAACCAGACCGTGCTTACTGCTCCCCTGCCATGCCACAAACTGAGTTGCCGACTGACTGTCCCACCTCATCCTCCTGGTTAGCTACCTCCCATACTTACACTGAGTATGACTCCATGGTACGGAATACTCCTTTAGCCAGTTTGGGTCAGCTGCACTGGCTGTGTCCCTTCCCAGCTTCTTGTGAAAATTAACTCTCCCTGCTGAAACCAGGAAATTAACCCTTTCCTAGCCTGACCCAGGACAGAGCTATTTAAGTGACCTGTGTAACTCTGCATGTTTTCCTTCCTAGTTGAAAGTCTTCATGTTGCTGTAACAACATCACAAGTGAATGAAACAAACAGGTCACCGGAGGAGAGTATTGAGGCAGTAGGTGTGAAGCACAGACTTAGTGCCAAAGAAATCTTGGAATCTGTTCCTGGTGGTAAGTAAAATTTGATGCTTGTAGACATTCAGAGTGCTAAAATAATTGCTATTGGATTTTTTTTTTACTTTTAAAGTTTTCTCAGCCTATAGCAGAATCAATAAAAAAATAATGCAATCAAAGTTATCTTTGCGCAAATGCTCAGAAAGTGTAAATTTTCACATAGATTCATTGAAGTGAAAGATTTGCATTCACTGCACCTTTTCCATAGCACATGCCTGCATTAAGCAATGTTGAGTCAGATTTGCTGTCTGCATACACTTTCTCATAGTTGTTGCTCAGGCCCATAGCAAATCTGTATTGCAGTATAGGCCATTTCTCAAGTCAGACAGATTTTGTCAAAAGGCCTGAAAAGCAGGACTGACATTCCAATAATTTCAGCTGTAAGAGGACAGCATGGATTTGTTGCAACAAAATTGCAGATAATGTCCTGTAAAACCATTGCCTCAGAACGTTTATAGTGATATGGCTGTATTTAAAAGCTTTCATAAGTGAAACACTTCTAGGACTGGGTCATCCCACCTCTGTCATCCAGACTTCCATATTTGTTTTTCTCATAGAATCCATGATGGAACTGTAAGGGTATTTTTCAGCATCTTGTGAGTAGCTGTAAAAAAGTATGCCATTTGTTTCCATAATCAAAACATACTATGATATCTTTCTCTTGCATTTTATTTGGGCTTTATTTGTAGATGCAGAAAAAAAAGAAGAATCATCATCTGAAGTTGATCTCAGTGTTGAAAAGGAAATGGCAGGTGCCAATCCAGAGGATAAGGTATTGTAAATGGTTTTGCTTCCTGTGTTGCACATAGCACTCTGGGTACTGGAATGGAAATGCTGTCCAAATTTTCATTGGGATATCTAAAGACTCTTCTAAAACATGTGATAGGTGCATTTCACGCAAATCCAGATAATTCAGTTTAATAGAGGTCACTGCAATTAATAATGAGTTTTAAAAAAACCCAATCATAAACACCAAACACAAGAACAATTTTCCTGCCAGACTTAAAGATTAGTGGGTTGTAATAACAGCCACAATGGTTTTGTACCACTTGTACGGGCCACTTAAGAGCCTGATTCTTTGCTGTATTCATTGAATGCATCCATCTCTATGTAGCTGACAATAGTGTTTCCTCTACTCCCTCTTCCTGTCCGCAGGCTGATGAAAGTCTCCTGCAATGACCAGAGACCTCAGATAATACAAGGAAGATTTATGCATTTTAAGAGCTTTGTCCTGAGAACAAGCACACAAAATAGGATGGATTGTCTTACACCAGCTTCCTTGCAAATTTTTGATTGAAACAAAATGGACCAATTAGAGAATAGAAGAAAAACTGCTCACTTTTAAAAGTCCTATAACTCACAAGCAAATATGGGGAAAGAGCAGAATAAAAAAATAGTTCTGGGCAAAATTGGGAATGGCAAGTACCTTGTAGCAGCAGAGTGTTAGTGTAAGAGCAGCATGAATTACTGTGTGGAAATAAACTGAACTATAATTGTGGCATCCTTAGGTGGAGAAGCAGGACCGAAAAAGGATTAAAGGGGAGAGAGAAGAATAGAAAACACATGACTTGAAGTGGAAAGCAAAGTTTGCTAGCAAAGATGATACTTAGTGTTATCAGACCTGAAAGAGGGCATGGGTTCCTGAAACCTTGTGGGTTTTTTGTCTTTTCTTTTCTTTTCTTTTCTTTTCTTTTCTTTTCTTTTCTTTTCTTTTCTTTTCTTTTCTTTTCTTTTCTTTTCTTTTCTTTTCTTTTCTTTTCTTTTCTTTTCTTTTCTTTTCTTTTCTTTTCTTTTCTTTTCTTTTCTTTTCTTTTCTTTTCTTTTCCTTTCCCTTCCCTTCCCTTCCCTTCCCTTCCCTTCCCTTCCCTTCCCTTCCCTTCCCTTCCCTTCCCTTCCCTTCCCTTCCCTTCCCTTCCCTTCCCTTCCCTTCCCTTCCCTTCCCTTCCCTTCCCTTCCCTTCCCTTCCCTTCCCTTCCCTTCCCTTCCCTTCCCTTCCCTTCCCTTCCCTTCCCTTCCCTTCCCTTCCCTTCCCTTCCCTTCCCTTCCCTTCCCTTCCCTTCCCTTCCCTTCCCTTCCCTTCCCTTCCCTTCCCTTCCCTTCCCTTCCCTTCCCTTCCCTTCCCTTCCCTTCCCTTCCCTTCCCTTCCCTTCCCTTCCCTTCCCTTCCCTTCCCTTCCCTTCCCTTCCCTTCCCTTCCCTTCCCTTCCCTTCCCTTCCCTTCCTTTCCCTTCCCTTCCTTTCCCTTCCCTTCCCTTCCCTTCCCTTCCCTTCCCTTCCCTTCCCTTCCCTTCCCTTCCCTTCCCTTCCCTTCCCTTCCCTTCCCTTCCCTTCCCTTCCCTTCCCTTCCCTTCCCTTCCCTTCCCTTCCCTTCCCTTCCCTTCCCTTCCCTTCCCTTCCCTTCCCTTCCCTTCCCTTCCCTTCCCTTCCCTTCCCTTCCCTTCCCTTCCCTTCCCTTCCCTTCCCTTCCCTTCCCTTCCCTTCCCTTCCCTTCCCTTCCCTTCCCTTCCCTTCCCTTCCTTTCCCTTTCCTTTCCCTTTCCTTCCCCTTTCCTTCCCCTTCCCTTCCCTTCCCCTTCCCTTCCCCTTCCCTTCCCCTTCCCCTTCCCTTCCCCTTCCCTTCCCCTTCCCTTCCCCTTCCCTTCCCCTTCCCTTCCCTTCCCTTCCCTTCCCTTCCCTTCCCTTCCCTTCCCTTCCCTTCCCTTCCCTTCCCTTCCCTTCCCTTCCCTTCCCTTTCCTTTTTTCTATTTCTGGAAGACTCTTGCTAATACACTTATCTCCCTATAACCTTGCCTCATGTTCAGCTGTAAGTCATCTTACTTACCAGACTGCTGTGTTAGAAGGGAGAAGGAAGAAGAGCATGTTTGGTAGAAAACAATATAAATACGAAAACAAAAGTCCAGGTGAGGGAGCCCAGAAGCTAGGTGAGAGGAAGTAAAATAACCTAATGGAATAATGGAATAGAGGGGCTCATATCTAACCCATTGAAAGTTCCAGTAGGTCCACATGAAAACACTGCCACTGGGGCTGCAGAGAAGACAGAGCTAGTCTTTTCTCAGAACTGCACAGCAAAAGGGTCATCATCCAAGATTACAAGTTGCAGCAAGGGAGATTCTAACTGAATATAAGTGAAAAAGTACTGCAGGGGTGATCAAGGAGGAACAGGTGTCCAGAGAGGTTGTGGGGACTCCAGCCTTGGAGATTTCCTGGATTTGACTGGGGAAGACCCTAAGCAAACTCATCTAACTTTCGTGCTAGCCCTGCTTTGCACTGCAGCAAACTCTTCCTCCCTAATTTATTATTCTGGTCTGGCCAATTATTTGGGTAAGACTCACGTCACATCTTAGCGTGCCAGATTCAGACTTAACCAGGGGGTGGCAGAACAAGCAAACAAAAGGCACTAAGGCAAGAGCTTTCAGGGGCAGTGTATGTTCTCCTGTCTGCCTTGGGCTGCTAGGTGTGCAGTCCTGGGGTTGTGGGATTGCAGCACTAGGCTCAGATTAGCTAGCCAGAAAGATGGAATGAAAGAGGCCAGCTCGCATGTCAAATGCTGAACAAAGTGTTAAGGAAAATCATTGTCTGTGCAATGTGTGGGGTTCCAAGTAGACAGCAGTGGTGGTCCCCACCCATGTCCCCACTGCTTCTGCCTTGTAATCATGTCTCTGAGTGGTTGTATGAGGCACTATGCGTGCTGCCTGCCCTCGTGTCTGACTCTTCTCATCTCCACTGCTGCTCATTGATCTGAACCACGGTGCTAGGGAAGAGCGGCAGGGAGGTGATGGTGGCCTGCACCACAGGTTCAAGAGCCAAATATATTGCTTTCGACCTAGCCAGACTTAAAGGTCTTGTCCGGAAGCTGTGGCAGTGCAGCTGCAATGCTGTTGCCACCCTGGCTAGCTTGACTAAGCCTGCCTTGGGCTTAAGCCCCAAGGGTCATGTGGTGCTGCAGTGAGAAGACCACAGGTGTTTGGGCTGTCCATTTGCAGCTCCTTGGCCCTGCTGAAGCCAATTAAGCCTTCAATCTCCCTGAACACCTCCTTTATTACATTAAAAATGGCTTCAAAACCTGAAAGAAACACCACTATTGTTCATCGTGCAGGCTCTCCTTTGTACACTTGCTCTTCCTCACCCTGTCAACATCTTCTCTCTCTCCCTCCCAGCCCTGCTGTTCCTCCTTGCCTGCTGCTCATCTTGACTGCCCAGTAAAAGGAAATTGGAGCTTCCTTGTGGCAGTCATTGTGTTGCACAGAGGCATCCATGCAAAGTCCTCTGCTTCTTACAGCAGAGCTGAGCAGTTATGTGGCAGTGAGAGTGAGATGTGGAGGAGAAGGTGAAGATGTGGAAAGGAAATGGAGGGAAATGCTGGAGGGAGATAATGAGATAGAGAGGAGTGAAGGAAATGCTGCAGCTGGTGCTCCCTTTCCCCCTTAGGCTGTCTGTGTTGAATTGTGTTTCAGGGCCTGGCCTTTTTCATTTTCATTTCCAGTTATCACAGCTAAATGGAGCAGCTGTTCTGCTCTCTGTGGTGGAAAATGAAACTCAGTGGAGAACTTAGGGGAATCGGAGAGAGTGCAAATATTCCCAAACCCTCCTCTGCTCCTCAAAAAAAAAAAAGAGAAAAATCATACAGGAAGTCTTTTCAGCGTAGCCTCAGAAGGGATTGTGTTTTATTTCTCCATTGTTTCACGTTATCTTTCTCAGAGGAGCTGTTCTTCATGCTGAAGGGATTATGAGTAGCTTCACCCCATAAATTTAGAAAGCCTCTTAGGAATAGGGGGCAGGATGGAATGTGTGAAGTGGCTGAGCCTCACTGAAGTACACAATAATAACCATGCTGATGCAGTTTGCAGGGTATAGTAGGCACACAGCTTTTGCTCAGTGCCTTACAGCACATCTAAGGCATTCACTGTATCTCACTGATGTGACTTCTGCTAGCTTCTTGCTACTTTAATATCTATTTTTGAAGAGTCTTGTACTGTTTCATCCTATTGCAAGTAATCTAAATCCACTAAGCTGTACATACAGAAGTCTGATTACTGCATTTTAAAACTGTCAAGTAAACAAAGAATGAATGGAAACGTTTTTTTCTCTGTAGCACTAGTCATGAGAGGATTAAAATTGTGGATGAAATATTTTTATTTTTACACATACTTAGAATCTCTAGTGATTTCCACGGAAACGCCAGTTTTGATGAATTATTAGTCTTCATAGGTTATTGCTTCTGTGTTTTTTCACATGCCCACAAAAGGTTTGACTCAGCACTGCATGTATTAGCAATATGAATGTCTCCAGGAGTTTTAGAACAAATAGATTACCGAGATGATAGAGTTCTAAAGTTTTCAAAGCAACATTTATTTATTTTAGGGAGGAAGTCTGAATTTCCCAGGATCTACAGGAACAGAGGTGAGTTTAAACCCCAGATAGATTGTAGCAATTATTTAGTTAACGATGGTCCAACTTTTGAAAATCCTTCTTTTTCATTTTCTAGATTGTACAAGCAATCCAGAACTTAACCCGACTCTTGTACAGTATACAGGTGACTATTCCGCTGCTAACTTTGTAGAACAATTAGTTTTAATAATTTACCTCTTAAGGTTTTTTTTCATCTTGCACTACTTCTAAACATTATGTTAGCGTACACTTGTCTCTACCAACTGTTGCAGAAGTTATCATTCAGTAAAGTTTTACTCTACATCAGTGGTAGGTTTCTTTTAAGAAATGAATAATGCTTCCTGGCTTGGAGATTAGGCCTGCCCCCTTTCCTACCTCCTCCCCCAAAAAAAGGAATTGTGTGTACAGTCCAAAAATCTAGGGAAAAAGTAAAATAATGGCTCTAACTGAATTGATATAATTTTGTGTACCGACTTCTGAAATTATAATTCAAAATATTGTGAAAAAATAGTATTGTGTAGAAGATTCTGCTGACTACTAGTAAACAGTGTTTCTGCCACTTTGGTAGCAAACAACTGATTTTAAATATTTTAATCTCAATTATTTGGGTATATTCTATAGGGCACATTTTGCCTCTTTCATGCTAAGTTTGAATGTTTTAAGTTTTTTTTTTTATAGCTGTTTTTAAAAATGTTTCACTGAAATACATTTAGTTTTTAGGCTCTCTTGACTTTAGCTTATTTCGTAATAATCCTGGAAACTTTAGACTTAGAAGTTAAGTGGACTGAAGCAACGCAAAAGCAAAATATAAAGCTTGTCATTCAGGCAAAATTTTTGAAAAATTATAAAACAGGTAGTTTAACACCAAAGGGGCAGTAAAGTAAGGAATGGTGTCATGCCGTAGTCATTCAGACCATGAATTGGCAGTATAGGTGCAGAGAAACAAGCAGAGGATCCTGTCCTTGCCCACCAATGATTGGAACTGACCCAGTACTGGAGAAAGCAAAAGAAAATTGGGGATTACATATTGCATAAAGTTAAAAACTCTTTCTGGGGCGGATGGCATGGGGTAATGAGGCTGTGGGAATTCTCTGGGAATGTCTGCTGAAGTAAATTCTCATGTCAGCTTTTAAAGACAGGCTGTGCAATGTGTGCCTCAGCAGATCTAGGGCTTCCTTGCTTTTCTTTCTTCTTAATCCCAGCTATTTATTTTTGTGTTGTTGGAGGATGTCACAATCTTTAATGCAAACAATGTCACACCATACTTGTGAAGGATGGAATATGGCACTCTCAGTTGTAAAACAAACCATTGAAACATCAAAACTGAAATAATTACTATACTGCAGTTTCCTGCTTGCACAGATAACTTGGTCAGGTGCATGTAGCAGTGTGGTCCTGATGACATGCCTGTGTTGGCAGGAGCCTGTAGGACTGGTGTTAGTAGGACTGTGCTGTTGCACGTTGGCAAGGAGAGCCTTAATGTTGGAGTGAGTTGTACTGGAAACAGTACAGTTTTATCTGTATAAGCCACATCTGTGCTAGGAATACTTTATTGACTGTAGCATTCCTAGTGCCTTAATGCTCTCTTTAACCATGAAAAATCATTTTTCCTGTCTTAACATTCTCTGACAGAACAAGACCCCAGCTGTAACTGAAGAGCATATGCACAGCTGTAACATATAATAATACTAAGTTGTAAACCAGAAGCCATGTTAGAAGTCCTCAGAATAGTTGGGTTCTTTTAGAAATATCTCTTGCTAAAAGATAAACACAGAATTTTCTCTACTTGCTTGAGGAATAATCTCCCAAAAAGCATTAAGTACTGATATAACAGGAGTTTGAAGCATTTTTTTATAACGCTTCTACATAAAAATACAGAAATGGATTAATGCTAATATTTAAATATTTGTGTCTGATTTTGTCTTGGTGTCTAGGCAGCAGTAGTTATCCAGGACAGCCACAGAGAGCTCCATAGGTTACTCCTGCAAGAGAATGAGAAGACTGGTCGGGCCCATGGTTCTCGACTAAACTTCCTTCTGGAACAAGAAAAATACCGGAATCTGGAAAAACAAAGGGTAGAGCTGGCCAGCATACACAAACTGAAGCAGCAGTTTCAGCAAGAGCAGCAGCGGTGGATGCGTGAATGTGACCAGCGGCAGCGGGAGCAGGAGGCGAGGAAGGACCAGCTAGGGCAGTGGGAGAGAGAGTGTGAGTGCCAGGAGGAGCTGCTGGAGAGGAGCCGACAGGGACTGGCACTGCAGATCCAGGAGTACCAGCAGAGTCTGGAGAGGCTCCAGGAGGGCCAGAAAATGGTGGAGAGAAAAAGAAACAGCATGAAAATGCAGAAGCAGCTACTCTGGCACTGGAAGCATGGTCAAAAAAGTAGCCTGCTGTCATCTACAGGGAGCTATGAGGTGTGTGGTTCTCCAATGCAATTATGTCCCTGACTGCAGACCTTGAAAGATTTTCTTTGACAAAAAGACTAGCATGGCTGGGTTTTATTCGTTGTGACTTAACAAGTGAGCATGTGGGAAGCTGAGGTTCAGGCATATCCAAGGACTTCTATCTGAACCTCATGAAGTTTAACCAGGGGATGTGCAAAGTCCTACCTCTGGGAAAAAACAACCTCATGTATCAGTATATGCTGAGGGCCACTCAGCTAGACAGCAGCTTTGCAGAAAAGGACTAGTGGGTCTTGGTGGGCACTAAATTGAACATAAGCCAAACGATGTGTCCTGGCCACAAAAAAGCGTTAGTGATCTTGTTGCATTAAGCTAAGTATTGCTAGTATGTTAAGGGAGGTGATCCTTCCCCTCTTCTCTAGCCACACCTGGAGTAATATGTCCATTTCTGGCTCCCCGGTACAAGGAAGACCTAAAACTATGTGGTGGGGAATGGGTGTCCAATGAAGGGTTACAAAGATGTTTGAGGTACTGGAACATCTCTCCTGTGAGGAAAGGCTGCGACTATTTAGCCTGGAGTAGAAAAGGCTTATGGAGATTCTTATTGACGTATATGAATACTTAATTGGAAGGGTGTAAAGAGAATGAAGCCATGCTCATTTCAGTGGTGTCTAGTGACAGGTTCAGCAGCAACAGACACGAACAGAAACACAGGAGGTTTGCTCTGAACATTGGGAAGCATTTTTTTACTGTAAGACTGACTGAGCAATGGAACAGGCGGTTCAGGGAGTTTATAGTCTCCATCACTGGAGATAGTCAAAAGCTGTCTGGACATGTTACTGGGCAACTTGCTCTGGGTGGCCCTGCTTGAACAGAGGGGTTGAACCAAATGACCTCCAGAGGTCCCTTCCAACCGCAAACATTCTGTGATTTTAAACTAGGTGCTCTACAGAAGTCAAACTCAGACTGATGGATATTCAAATTGAGGAGGTGGAAATTCTAAGTGTGAGAATCTGTGTTTTATTCTGCTTTGTCGTGTGTTTGCAAAATACATTGTGTCTCCTGCCTCTTGTAGGAAAGCTAAATTATTGTAGTGCTTGAGGCATATAAAGTTTTTAGTGAAGTCTTTGGCTGCTGTCCTTATTCTTGGACAACAGCACTGTCTTCAGTAAGGAAGAGTGGCTGTTCCAGGAGTGGGAAATGCCAGGCTACCATGAGCTCCACGTTTCAGACCCTGCTGCCCTGAAACAAGCACTCCCTTAGGGGAAGAGGTTTGTGTGTGGCTCAGTCCCTGACAGTACAATTCCTTGGAGATGGTCATTATTAAAGGATGCAATTTAAAGTAGCTTTGAAGCTGCTTATGCATTCAGTGCTAAAAATTATTGATTTTTTGTTGAGAGTGAAGAATAGAGAGTGACTCTGAACTCAGCTGTCTAGGTGCCTATCTGCCAGGTGGGACCTGGCCTCTAGTCCTTGCTTCAGTGGGTACTGTCTTGATTTCCATTACTATTCTATAAATCACCTGAAAATCAAAACATATTGAAACCTCGCTAACCCAAACAGCCTTCCCTTCCCCCCCCCTCCCCCCCGTTTTTCATTTTCACAAAAAAAAGAGCCTTTCTTCAGGCCATCGCCTCCCTAGTTTTTCAGCTGGCAACATGACAGGCAGTGACTGGCATCTAAGCCTATGCCTGCAGAAAGGGTACAGGATTGGCCTCTCGCCTCCCTCTTTTCATCTGGTTTTTGTGAAAACTGTGTGAACGTGACTTATCCATATATGCTTGCCCATCCCAAGCATATGTGGATAAATCACGTTCAAATAGTGTTCACAATGAAGGCACTTCTTACTAGTATATCTTGTGGTACAATCTTTACTTGTTTGGCAGTGTTTTAAGAAGTGGATGGTAAAACCAAAACTGAACTTGCCCTTAAGCTTTAATGGATAGGACTTCTGAAATCTTTTGAGGAGAGGAAGTTGAAGGATGATAGCCTAGTGTATGAATGGCCAAGATCACACAGATGGAGAAATGCTGAATGTCAAAGAACAGTAGTTCTTAATCTAATTTCACCTGTAATACTACCTCTATTTATATTTCAAGTAAACTAAATGGTTTTGGATGTGTCCCGGGCCTCGGGATCATTTTTGTCCTGCATTTTCCACTACCATACTCCTTGCAGCAGCAGAGGAGACTCCTTGCCAGTCACCAGTATTCCCAGGCCAGTATTTTTGTCATTACATAGAACCTAGCCAGCTTTGGATGGCCAAACATTGCAGTAGCTCCTGCTGTGTTGTGAGTTTGGCTGTGATGAAGACCTGCAGGCAGGGTGTCTTCACAGAAGTGAGTTGCGTTTTCAGCCCCTGGGAGCCACGGCCACTTGCTGGATGCTGTTTGCCATCCTTAATTTGACTGCTGTATTCCTGTTCTCTATGATTATGTGTCTACGTGAGGTACAGTATTATTTTTGGATTGCAGTGTACGCAGATTTACATATGTGAAGTTGTACCTCATTGAGCCATAGGGCAAAATATTAACTCCCTGAAAGGAGTCAGCAGAGCTCAGTGAATTCCATGTAGGCCTTTGTTGTCTGCTGTTTCACAATTGTTACTGATTTCTTCTATGTTTTGAGGGGAGCTAAGGCAAAATGTACTAGGTTATTGCTGTTTATTCCTGAATGCATACCCAATTTAACATGTTTTGAAGTTCTTCTCCTGCAAAATTAGGTGACTACTTTCTATGAATCCCCATTCTGTCTGGCAGTTAGTTTTATGTATCCTGCAATAAGGATTCTTCAGGGTGATGCTTGTAGTCATAAGGTTTAGTTTCAGGTAGTCCTGTGAGGAGCAAGAAGTTGAACTCGATGATCTTTATGGGTCCAATCCAACTGGAGATATTTTGTGATTTTATGATTCTAGTACTGGACAAAGGTGAAAATGCTGTATTCTTTTATTTGTTGGTTTTTTATTTTTTTTTACCCCCTTCTGCAGATAATGGGACCTAATCGATCGGACAGCTTACATGGCAAAAATAAATTCTGCTTAAATGAAACTGTAGTATGTGTGTCTCTAAGCAGTCTCAACAGATCAGATTCTTCTCTCGTTTATGAGGATGGTGTGTGTGGGCTGAACATCTCAAATTCTGACATAGCAAGGACTAGTAAAAACCAGATGGACTTCAACATGGACGCTTCTTGTCAGCCAACGTTAACCAGTGCACTCTGGAAATCCACTGGTCCTTACCAGCAAATGTCTTTTTCCTACAAAAGCAACAAGGATGCCTTTAATAATGGTAAGTAACTCTTTATTTAATTAACAAGTAGTATGGTCATTTTGCCGCCTCTCAGAATGACTACTGCAAGAAACAAAGACAGCTTGGTAGCATTGGAAGCAATAGATTTTGGTAAAATAATTGCGTGCGACTTTGCTAGCTTGTTCAGGTTAGGTGAGAAAGTGAGCAGAAGAGAAATCAGAAATTATTTGGAAAAACCCCCCACAAAACCTTTGTGTCTGCATAACAGTCCTCAGAGTGTTGTTCTTGCCAAATCCTTCCCTAATGCTTGGGGTTTTTTTGTGAGCTAAAGTCACTCTTGCTGTTTTAGATGTATTTTATTGGCTGTCTTAGAATATATGTGCCTTACTCGATGATTTCTAGTTAGAATAGCTTTTGATTTACCATCTTAAAATGATAACCAGTGGTGAAGCAGTCTCTTCATCCTTCATTGAGAGTGAAATGAAAATATCTTCAAACACACTTTAGCTGTGGAAAGGAAATCATATCACTTCTAAGGGATAATATAGTCTTTGGCAATAAATTTCCATACTTGTAGAAATAGCTTTTGATGAATTACCTTTCTTTATTCTTGTATTTTACCAGAACCCTCAAAAACATTTAGATTGCATTGCAGTTACTGGCAGTGGCTACCAAAATGAGTGGAAGAGGCCACCTATCTGAGTACTGCATTGCACTGGAAGTTCTCTGAAGGCCTTGAAATCATGGTAGTGAGAAACTCACTGGGTTTTATTTCTCATGTTGCACAGTGCTAGTTTTGATCTAACTTAGTATCTTCATTCCTTCATTGTCGTGAGAGTTGTAGAGTAGCGTGTAAAAACACAAGAACTAAAAGTCTGAGGGGACAGTGATGCACTTACAGCACAACAGATTAAGAAATCTGGTGGAGTTTTCCTGCACAGTTGTGAAATTCAGGTTGAGACATGGCAAGTCAGCACTGCAGCAGTGAGTGAGCTCCCATTTTTATGCAGCTGGCAGTGCAGGATAACTTCTATCCTCACACGAGCTGCATGCAGGTCAGGTCACAGCAAAGACGAGTGGGCAGCAGGATCACAAGTTGAAATGGTACACAAATACAGTGGTTTTTAGTTGTCTAAGATCAGACCTTGAAGTTGTTTAGATAAAAAAGTCCTAGGTTAAGGAACTTGCTCCTTAGTACTCCTTGTAATGTATTAAGCAGGCATCCACTACAACCTTAGTCCTTGGTACATGGATTGATTAAATAGCATTTTATAATCAAAGGCAGGGCAGCTTAATCTCATCACAATTAGCAAACCAAGCTGATTAGTAAGAGAGATTAATATTTCTGAAAATGCCTATATAATTAACCCAGTGAAACTTGTTCTGGTTTGACTGAAGTTGTCATTTCAGTACAAGGTTAGCTAAGCTGGTGCGAATTTGAAAAGGAAATCTTATGTGGGTTTAAACCTCTCTCAAAAGTGAATTAGCTTGAACTGGCAAATGTTCACATGCAAGCTAACCAGGATAGTTTCTATTGACCCACATGAGAGCGTCTGGTTTAATTAAACTGGCTTGTACCAGCTTAGTTGCGCTGATTCTAAGATAAGGTAGTGGACCCTCTGTATGTTAATAAGCCCTTCACCTAAAATGGGTGACCTTTGTGTTCAGCTACTGTCACTGCATCTTCTGTAGACATTCTTATCTTATCCTGGTTACAGAGTACCAGTGCAGTCTCAGCAGCTTGGAGACCAGCACTGGTTAAAAAGCCTGCCCAGGAGGTAGAGTCAAAGGCTAGTGTAAGTCTTCCTGGCTAAGCCATGTCCCTATTGCCTTAATTGAATCACAGAGCACCTTTGGCAAAGCAGCACAGCAAATCCTTGCAGCGTGCTGATGGTGCAGACGGTGCTGTGAAGCCTCCCAGCTGCGTTGATAGAGCAGGCAGGGCTGGGAGCCTGACCCCAGAGATATGTGCTATTACATTCCACAGTTGCATTTGAGATTTGGAGTGTGATAAGTATTTTATACTCTGACCATGCAGTGCACAAGTGTCCACAATTCAGACTTGCTTCTGTCATGCATCAGGAGCCACTGTATGGGGAGCGGGGAATGAGAAGAACTCTAAACTTCCCTCTGAAAGACAGATGGCATCCGAAGCCCCAGCAAATGGCTCTGCACATGGAAGTGAAGTAAATCACTTGTTCCTAAGCAATATGATTCAAGCTGAGCAGTGCGAGTGTGTCATACAAGGAAGCTGATTTCCTTTTCATTGATTTAATTTTTTTTTGGCCATTCTTTTTCTCCAGAGAGTGTTTAGCAGGGTCTAAGAAAATCTCTAACCTTGTGCTTCCATTTCCTGACACCTCTGCAGGATTTAGTTGGTTCTGATCACTGTGAAAGAAAAACAACAGAGATGCAATGACAAAAGACTAGAAAAAATTTGAAAGTTTGGTGCAACATTTAATATTTTCATGTGGGTTAATTTTTCCTGATATTTTCCTGATTTTTCAGCCGGCTCCGTATATAAAGCCTCATAATCGTTGTTCAAAAAAAATTCCTAAATAATAAGTCAAAATAGAATTAAGAAACAAATACTGAGTATGGTTTACTGGAAATAGGCACATACCAGATACATACATGTACGCAAAAGGTATTTCTTGGGTTTGGTTAATTTTTCTAGAATTATTAGGCATCCTGTAAGAAGCCTGGTCTGTCAAAAAGCCCTAGGAGAAGCAGCACCTGAACGTGTTGTCAAGGAGTTAATCACAATGCAGTCTACTGTAAGTTAAGTGACTCTGTGTAATTTAGCTTCATAAGCATACTCAAATGAAAAATGCTATGTTCCTTTAGTACATAATTTTCCATTTATATTTTCTAACGTAAGACATGTGTCTCTTCACATAGGTAGCATCATGATTATATATATCATTGTTTTACGTGTATGGGAGGGAACTTTACTGAAGACCTTAGGGCAAGTTCCCACAAAGCTGAAACTGGCACAAGTACACTCGCTAGAAAAGGTGTGTCAGTCAACAGGAGGAAAATATGATTGAAAGAAAAATGTGTTAATGCTTTACACTAATGGTTATGAAATTATCTGCATGAAAGAAGATGAGTACTTTGGGTAATTAGGAATGAGGGGAAGTATAGGTTTTGTGTCAGACTAGACTGAGAATTGAATAAATTACTCGTGTTTAATAGACATGTCAGTTAATTAGCCAAAGTGATGACTAAGTATTTACCTATGGATTCATCTCTTTGATTTCAGGAATCAGTGCAGTGTTAACTCTTCTAAGCTTTGAAGTGAACAGCATTGTTCGCTGGTACTGTCTTTCACTATATTTATATGTTGTAGCTGCAGGAATAGAGTTGAAAAGTGATAGATCTAGAAACCTGCACTGAAAGTCGATTGTGGGAGGTTCCCTCCTCCAACATTTGTACTGTAAGCATGAAGGATCTTTATCCACGATGCAGTGAAAAATACAGTTTAAATCTTTACAGGGAACATAGAGAACCCCCTGATCTCCATAAACAGACAGATGCAAAACCAGGGAGCCAAAATAGCGCTGTGTTTGACTAAAGTAATTTTAATCTTTTTCAAAGGACATAAATTTGTACATATATACTTACACACAAGTGAGATGCTTTGATTTTGGCAAAATATCCATATGTAGCGTTTTTCATCAAAGAAAACAGTTTCCAGAGATCTAAATTATTTAATTAGCAACAGAAAAACAAAAAACTCAGAAACAATGTGTAGTATTCTTTAACTCCATTTTTTCCTTATTCTTTATTAGAAATTCCCTTCCTATTGCTTAAGGCAGATTGTGCTATTGGTGATTGCTCTACTGAACCTATTCTTAAAGCCACAGATAGATTAATTTTAATTTCCCATTGGTAATCAAGATGAGGTTTAGAACAACACATTATTTTTTGGCTATCTTAATATCAGTTATGGCCTAATGACATTATATAAAGGTACCTGCATATGTTTGTAACAGGGAGGATGAGGACAGGGCTGTATGGGCCTGTCTCTTTTTCTCATATTTGTGTAAGATGAACTTGTTGCAGTCAGAAAAGGCATGCAATGTAAAGCTGATGATAGCATGATAGAAAACATGTGAATTGTGCTTTACACTACAGGGTTAAAGTCACCTGAAGATGTGCAAGCTGTTTCCCAGTGGTTCCAAGTCAGCACAAGATTTTGGCAAGGGGCAAAGCTCAGTAACTCAGGGCCTTATTCAAATAAGCATAGCTACTGCTGTTAGTGCTGGACGTGGTTAATGGGTTCCCATATTCAGGACTTTGTTGAATAAGATAGCTGTCATTGCATGGAATCTGTTAAAGAATGACTAGCTCCTGCTGAAAAAGTCATCATAGTTTTTCATTTGTGACCACTGTGAGTTAATTTCTGTACTATTGTTACTGTATGAACTCCTGAGTACATCTGATCTGCTCGTCTTATGAGCCAGAATGTAATTGTGCACACAGCACACACTTTATATATCTCTTGTTTAAACAGCATCCTTTGTAGCCAATGGCAGGCCAACCCCTTGCGACCTGCCTAAGGGCATGTGAAGAAGCTTTTCTGCTTATTTTGAGATTTTCTGCAGTGTTTCACTATATTTTTAATAGTGTCTGTTTGCCCTGCACAGTGAAAGAAATCTTTGTGGTGTTCTTTCACTTGAGGAGAGAGAAATCTTTTAAAAGTAAAGGATGATATGACTGTGGAGCTACCGGTTTGTCAGGTGTGACATTTTGAGGTACTTTAAACATTTTGGCTTTTTGAATTGAGTAGATGCCAAATTGAGAACATGCAGTTAATTCCTGTATGCTCTTTCTATGTGCAACATATCCCTTTTACTGTTAGCATGGATGGCTGCATAAGTGAATATAGAGCTCACTGAGTGCTCAACATAAGTTATAAGAATAAAATTAAAGAGAAAGGTGTAAGAATATGAAGTTGACTAACATCATCACCTGCATCCCCCAAGTTCAAAGTTGCATTGATTTATTCGAACAACTGAGATCTTAGTTCTAATTCTGCAACAAATAACAGCAATTTTGCCTCCTCGTCATGCCACAGAACATGGAGTTTCGTGCTCTGCCACAAGACATCACTGTCTGTGGGATATGTGGTGGAAGTGAATCACGGGAAGTTTTTTTTTCCTCTTGGGTATAACACTGCCATTTGTTTAAACAGATGGCAAAAGGGATTAAATCACATGGCAGTCTGATACCAAAGTGAAAAATATGTCATTACATGTAATCTGCAATTAGTATATTTCAAGTAACACTTGCTTTTCATCACTGCAGTGCTAGGGTTTTGTAGTTTTGCTACTAATTTTCTCATCTCAAAATACTTTTTCTCATTTCTGAACGCAACCACAGTAGGTGCAGCAATATTACATAACCTTTTAATTAAGGCAGTTAATTATGTTCTGGTTTTATTTTGTACTCTAATGTAAGTACAGAATTTTCTGTGTCATGTCTACCTGATTTATTCTTTCTAATATTTTCTCGTTTAAAGCTCATTCATTAGGAGGGAAGTATAAAATCATGCACATCTTTAAGGTGATGAATGGATTGAAAGAGATAGCAAATTTCTGTCTTTTGAGGTACCAGTGGTGCTGGTATATACCTGCACACCATATTCAGAGCTTCATTGCCTATAGATTTCTTAAACAACAGGATGGTGGCCAAATCTTTAATATTTACAGTTCCAGCATCCTCAGTGCAGTGTTTTTTTAATAGGTGGGATTACTGGCATCAATGAAACTGGAACAGTTTGGACCATGTCTCTTACATACAGATTTATTATTTACTTGAGTGAGTTTTTTTCCAATAGATTTCAGGGAAGTGGAAGGAGGGAAAGGGGCATGTTTCAAAGCAGAAGACCTTGTGCAGGGAGTCTTTTGCTAGATAGCTAGTTTGTAGTGAAGAACCTCCAGCTCAAGGTTGTGAAGAGCTGTGACTTTGGCACCAGGTCCACAGAGAAAGAGGTGGTGTCTCAGGGAAAGCAGTCAGAAAACACGAGTCTTGCTAATTATTGTTTGATGTCAGGAAGATACCTTCGGAGATCCTTGTTTTCCTCAAGCAATGTGATCTGTGGGTGGAGACGTGCTTGTGTGTCCTGCATTAGTACATTACAGATGTTTTATGTATGTTTTGTTATGGAGTTAGAGCCTGAATTTGATGCACAAGTATGAATAAATAATGGATCCTAATGACTGGGAGAAGCTGTTTACGGATGATCAAATTTTGCAAGATACCGAGTATGCAAACACACCCTGTGAAATCATGTAGCTGAATCACCAAGTGTATTTGTCTGGCTTATTTTGAATCTCATTTTAATTATTTAGTATAGTACTTTACATATTCCAGGAAGTAGCCTGTAGCATGTTGTGTAAAAGTAATGAAGTCTTAGTAATATGAAACCTCCTCAGCAACATCTGCTGTTAAATATTTATTGAGAAACTGGGGAAGATTGTCTGTCTGTCTTTTACTGGCATTCATCACAGCAGCACCTGATTACCTTCCACATGTGTTATATTGGCTGTAGCTAAACTGCCAGAAGAGACTTCATGAAGTATCTTGTTCTGCCTCCCCTGATGCTATAGAAACCTTTCCTTTGGGGGTAAATTTTTGGTGGGGCAGTAGAGAGCAGAAGCCTTTGTGCTGGTATGGAAGTTTTTTCTAGTTTGATGAAATAGGAAGACTTCCAGCAGTCACCTACCCAGATTCCTTGAGTGTTCCTTAAAAGTTTGATTTAGAGCTGGAACATAATTGATAGGAAAATAAATGTGATTTGGCTGTATTTGTTTAGGGTCTGCCACAGAAATATAAAAGAAACTCATGACTGTAATAGTCATTGACTATATTCCATATTAAAGAATACATGACAGATGTATAACTAGTATATTTGGTAAGGATGAAAATACTTTTTTTAAATTGAGGTTGAGAATTGCAGGATAGCTGTTGCTGACAGGAAGAATTGCAGAGAAACTCTCTTCTATGCAGAGGAACTTATTACAGCATAGCAGCAGTGGGAAAGGGATGAATGTCCTAGGAAAGGCTTCTGCATCAAACACAGGCAGTTTTGAACTAAAGGTGAAAATGATGTTCTAAAACATAGCATCAGCTTTCTTCTGCTGTGGGGAAGTGGTTTGATCTCTGGAGTGGCAGGATGGGACTGGTGCAGAGCTGCAGCACATGAGGCAAGGGGGTGGGAAAGCACTGAAGGGAGCTGGACCAAAGCAGAGGCAGGGTCTACAGAGGTGCAGCTGTGAGACTAGAGACAGAGAAAACTTGTAGTAAAGGCAAGGCAGAAGGAGGTGGTGATGAATTCAGACCTAAAGGTTATACCGGTGTTGCCCATAGTTGAGAGAAGTGGGAGCAGAAGAAAGGAAAGTGGATCCAAGTATGTTCTGTGCACCCAAGGAAAGCACTTGGCTGAAGGGTTGAAGGCACATACTTATTTGATAGTTGTGGGTTTTTTTCACTTTTCCCTTTAGCTTTTGTGCAAGCTGTTTTCACGGCAGTGAAATATTCACAGAGCATTTAGCAAAAGGTAAAAAAGGGCATCCATTTCCAAATATTGGATCAGACCCTTAAACTTCCTGTGCTTATGATGCAAAAGTTGGAGAATATGCAACTTTTTAATTTTTGCTTTTTTTTTTCATGGCTGCTAGAAGAAAACATCAGTGTGTGTACTTCCTGCCGGCGTCACTAAAACTAGATAGAAATGGCTGTGCTACTACTCAAACTGCAGTCAAAAATTAGTAACTATTTCCCTGTGTTTTGACCTGAGGGGAGAAAAAGTGTCTCTGTGACTGTCAGGGGAGAGGCTTCTCTCAAATGCTCATTCTTACAGCAATGCCCATATTTTTTCCTGCATTAATCAATAAGCATCAGCTTATATTGAAGGACAAGATTAGTGTGTAATTGATTTGAAACAGGTGCTTTGCCTTAATTTTTGCTTCTGCAGGAATTCTGCTCTTGGCTTAGTAGTCCTCTGCCACTTTGAGTTTTGATCTTGTCAGCTTTTGTGAGTAAGAAGTGATGTATCTGGTCTGTTGTTGGGAAGCAACCATATAAACCTGAGGTTCTTGGGAAGAGATTTGAGATTGTTTTATAAGTGACCTCCAGTTTTTGTAAGAGTTGTGCCCTTCTGCTACTCAAGAAAACATTGCCGAAGTCCAGAGCAAACTCCTTTGTGTTGCACCTTAAAGACAAGTGAAAAGCTGGGGACAAACCCAGTAATTTGATATGATACTTATTTCAAAGCAAAATTGTAGTTTTTAAAAAAACACTCCAAACCATCTATAAAATACAAAGCAAAGTTAATCAGCACAGTAATGTATGTCTGTGGTAACAGAAAGCTCAAAAGAATAGTTTTGATGTGTAAATGTCCCCTTTTATTTAAAGGGAGTGAATTCATATGCCAGAGATGCTATTTTTTTAGGGTTAATGCTGTTTCTCTTTTCAGGAAGGAAGGAGTGGAAGCTTCACTGTAGTGTTTTATCTGCAGTGTGCAAATTAGTACAGTGGATGAGGGAGATGTGGGGATATTCTGTGCGATGGGAGAAAGGAGAGTTGGTTTCATTGTCTGCTGAGTCTTTGGAAATGCTGTTTGGATCTGTAACTTTATGGGATTTCAGTTTCTCCAGCAAACTTTAAAACAGGAACTTTGCCTACTGAACAAGGTTTGTTCTGAGTTCAGCCTGCTGGCAAAATCTTGTCTTCCGCAGATAATAGGGGAGGGGAGAAACAGTTGTGATCCACTTCAGGTACTCACACATTAGACAAATGACCAAAAAGGCTGTGGGAGTTCTCCTATGCTTCCCTGATGCTGTTGTCAGCAGACAAATGAGTCGCCCCTGCCCCTGAAGAGGTAGCTTGTGTTGGGTGGAGCAGTGGCCCCGTGCTGGCAGCTGGTCCTGTTCCTTGTGATCCTTTGTAGGAATGGTGTTCTTGGGGTTTTATGGTTGTTTTCTCTTGATCATTTGAGTGCAGCTGTGTTTAATGAGCTGGAAAAGAAGTAGGTCAATAAAACATGTGTTCGTTGTTAGCAGAATACCTGTTGGACCATGTGTGTGTCTGTAATTGACCATCTAAAGCTTCAAAGCTTAGCACAAAGACAATTTAATAGGGAATTCATACCTAAATAAATGAATGTTAAGCAGAAGCGGATAGCTGGCAGGCAGAATGCCCTGCCAAGGTGAGCCTGTGGGTATTTAATGCACAGACAAGTTATGATTTCAAGTCAGATCTATTTTTAATTCTCTTTTATTGATTTGCATAAAAACCAGCATGCTAAAAAAACTTTAGAAGTTGTGTGCCTTAAAGTCAATAGAACAGATAATATAACTATGTAAGAAGGTTAAAATTATAGATTATTTCAATTTAGAGTCATGCTGTGAACTTGATGTTAAGGTTGGATCACCAGCAGTGTCTGAGCTTGAGGTGTTCTTAAAATCTTATCTTTGATAGCACCAGTGTTAGAAGTAGTGTGTTTGCTGGGATTTAATAAAAGACAGCTGCATCATTGCATGACTCCAGAACCTGGAGCTTTAAGACAAGTATCAAATTAATGAGTCGTACCCATTATGGAGCTTTATGATAAAGCAGTTTTGGTGGAATAAATTAAATTTTGTCTTAGCCAAGAATTGGATCCAAATTCCCTAGACCAGACTTCTCTGAAGAATTATGAGTCAAAATGTGAAAACTGAATTGTGTTGTTTTTCCTAAGTCTCCAATGAAACAAAGAATCATGACATTTGCAGTAATTTAACCATGATCAGAAATCCAAAGTACAGACTCAAAGAAGAGGTACATTGCAGACCTCACTCATGATAAACTTTGAATTCTGTTTGTTCCTTGTCTTGTAACAAAAAAAGACACCAAAAGCTCATGAGGCTAATTAATGTAGGATCTGTTACAATCTAATTGCTCATCTGCTTTTTGTGAAAAGACCTCTTGTTCATGAAGGTGCTTGTTTGCCTAAGAAATGCAGCTGCTGCCTTTTCACGGGGTTGGGCTGGTTTAAACTGAATAGCAGTATTAAAATTCTCAGATTGATTTCCTGCCTTATTCAGTCTTCTGGGAGATGGCTGAGGCGCCTCTTTCCTTGATAGCTTCAGGGTCAGAATATTTTTCCCAGTGTTTTTCTGAGACCTGGTACCAAATTCAGTTCGCACTGTGAAATCACATTTACTGTGGTGCAAAGGCCCAGTTTCTTGATGGTATTTGAGATCTTGACTCCCAATGAAACTCCTGGGAATTCGTCTCAGATCCTAAAAGCTTATAGGCGCCTTTCCTATACCAAGTGGTCTGAACTGTCACAGCAGCAGTGACAGAAGTGTCCCTGGCTGAAGGGCTTCCCTGACCCAGCAGCAGGTACAGTGCTGCTGGGTGATGTTCTTTCTCTGCTACCAAACATCAGCTCGGTAGACAACAGAAACTGTGTTATGTAAAATCCATGTCAAATTGGGGAAGTGTTAGTAGGCACTAAAAACCATGATTGAACCAGGTCGTGCCTTTCACAGGGAAGAAAGGGAAGAGAGTCTGAGGTGCCTGGAGTTCCCTGGGGAATCAGCCATAGCTAATGAATCTACATGGAAACCACCAGGAGCATCATTAGGGACAAAGAGGTGCTGTGGGATTTGCTGGTGGGGACTTTCAGTGGACCTCATGGGAGTCAGGCTGCTATTTATTTTGCTATTGAACTGTAATGGCAAATGAGAGCCTCTTACCCTTGAATTCCTTTGAATGTTGCAGCCCGATAGACTTAGCACTGATTTGTAGGTGTCCGCTTGTGCTTTGCATTATGCAGGAGTGCCGGTGCGGGGATTAAATACAGCAGCTCTGCCATTTCAGATAGCTTTAGTCTGAAGTTGATGTGTCAGCTGTCAGTCCAGATGAACTGGGTATGAAAACTGGTACCAGTTATTATAAAAAGGTGGTAAAGCCAGAACCTAACTGTGTGTATTATTTTCAGAGATTGAATGGTTTTGAGTATTTTTAATGTTTGTTGCTAAAAGTGACATGAATCTCTCTTCATTTAGTGAAATTTTATTTTGGAAATAGGGCCAACATGTGACGCAGATCTCTGGAAGTCACCATGAATTAATTCAATGTGTATATCTAGCTTTGGAAAAATCTGTGTGGCAGGTTCCCCCCAAGACCCTTTTCACTTTTCATCTGGGAATGAGAAAAGCTCAGAGTATCCAACCCAGCCTGACCTCAGAGCTGACCCAGTTTTGAGGAGGAGTTTGAACTGGAGGCCTCCTAAGATTCTTTCGAACTTGAATTATCCTGTAATGCTATGAAATAAGAGTCAGAGCTGGAGGAGGAAAACTGAGGACTTTCTGTTAGAAACATAGAGACTTGAGAAGGTTTTTTTTTTGTCTGCAGTGTTTCCTAAGTGCCTTGATAATGTCTTCCTATCCTTCCCATAGCCATCACTGCAGGTGCTCCAGGCTTACTGGAAGACCTCTAGTCCTTAGGTGGGGGGAAAGCGGGGGGTGTGGGGGTGTGGGGGGGGTAGGGGGGGTGGGGGTTAAGGAGAAAATCTCTGGCATTTACTTCTTGTGGAATTGTTTACATCCTATGATAACAGACAGAAGATGAGAATCGGTGTGACTAATGAGTTGTTTACTTGGCTTTTGTATCCTAGCCTATTTTTTTGTATCCTATTTTTATTTTTGTATCCTAGCCCCCCAGAAGTGAGGGAGGCAGGGAATGCCTAGATTTTGTTTATTTAATGAAATGGTCTCAGCTGAGGTAAAAAGGAGAAAAAGCTGGACTTAAGTGGTATTCTCTGCTGTGAAGTGGCATTACTGAGCTGAACAGGCTAAAAGGCCCAAAAATGTTGGAAGTGCTGTCACAGATCACCTGGTACCTGCCCTCCAGCTTCAAGCACATCCCTGTTTGCTGGGGAGTCTTTCCAGCCCAATTTGATAGAGTGGATTTTTCTGCCTTGGTGTTCAGTGTTGTCTAGGGTATACATGGTGCGGATTAGGATCTGGCTCTGACTGTTTAGGACGGTGTTACCTGGGCTGTCGTAGGAGAAATAAATTTTGCCTAGCTGAGAAGCGGTTAAAGGGTGTTTCAGTTTGCACATAAAGTCCGGGGGGCCCTGGCTGCTGCAGAAGCAGGAGGGAGTTATGATCTGGGAGTCTCACAGAAGACTCCGTGGAAGAGGCTGAGCTGCAGCTCCTCTTTACTAAAGCTTTGGAAGTCCGGAAAAAAAATTCTGCGCTGGTATAAATGTAAAGGTGTAAATGAGAAGGGGGGGGATGTGGCCGGTCACCTTCACTTGTCCTTTGTGTGCAAGGAACAGAGCCCAGCCCAGGCAGGAGGGGTGCAGGCAGTGGCAGTGGGGGCACTTTTGGTGGGTGCTGGTGATGTGGATGATGTGGATGCTGGTCTGGTGGGCGCGCTGTTGAGCTGAACACAGCATCGCTCTCCAGGATGGAGAGGAGCAGAGGAAAGGATAAGTGAATGATGAATTTAAAGAAAGAGAATAACACAAAATTAATTTTTTTGTCTGATGTTGACAGGTGAGTTAAAATTACAACAAAGGAGGCTCATAGAAGGCTAACGGTACTTATTTAGGTGGCTCTCGATCCCATAGCAAATTCTGACCGTCAGTTGTGAAGGCTGCAGCCAATGAGTCTGGAGAAGGGCTTGGGATGTTCCCATTGGTGCCCTGGCTGTCTAGGGAGCAGGGGAGAGCTTCCTGGCCGCAGCTTTCCAGTAGCAGCCCTTCTCTGCCTTCTCCCACCATTCTCCTGCTTAGGACTAAGGGCAGACGGTTTCCTTGTGCTGCACTGGGTAGCTCAGGGGAGGCTTCTTGGCAGTTGTCACCGCTCTACATAATAAGAACTGGTCCTCACTGGTGGATTGGTCCTTTTTTCCCCTCCTCTCCCTTCACTTGAGGCTGCTATTACCAACTCTGGCAGTTCTTCCACCCTGCCCAAGCAGCTGCTTTTGGGGTGTGTCATGCTGCTGCCTGCAATACCATCTGGTCTCCTGTCTTCACTGCTTCCAGCATGGCACCAGTCAGGAAGACAGCAGGCATCCTCCCTGCCAGCAGGCTTAGTATATCTGCCCAGGGACATATTGTGCTTTTGTTAGGCAGAGTCTGTGTTGAGTGCCGCCAGAAATGCAGCCAAAACCAGACCCTTCCCTCTTCGGTTGGATTAAGCACAACCCTTCCAGCCCAAGAAGCCACTCATCACTGAGTGGCAGCTGGGGTCTCACCTCCCGGGTGCTCTCCTGCTGTTCAGGTTCTCTGGATGCAACAATTTAAATTTAAAAAAGAAAATAGAGATTAAGCAGCTAAACTAGTGATAAATTGTTTATTTCAGTATTGACAGAATCTGATTTTGATTTGTTTTTCCAGAACACCTGCCACTTCCACTGCTCAGCTCTGCTGCTTAGAGTTGTAACAGTTAATAAGAAATGGTTTGGAAATAGCTACTTTTTTAATTGGTGTAGAAATTATTGTTTAGTTTTGGTGATGGAAATTAACTGCATGTAAAGTGTTTCTCTTTTCTGGGTTTTTTCAAATTTGTAATTAGGCTTCTCCAATTATGTACTTCATAAACTTAGAAAACAGATCTTTCAAATAAGTGCTTAGTGCCTGGTATTCTTAGGCACATAACTTTGTTAAGGTAAATAGACTCAAAGGACTTAAAAGTAATAGTAGTGTGGGTAAACGTTGAGGGCCTTTCACTGGTAGGGTTCTTTTTAATAAACAGATAAAACTGAAGTATCCAGTTTCCATAAAGAAATACAAACGTAGGATATTTCTGGTTTCTGTTGCTGCAAATTTTAATCTTTTTCTAATACAGTTATCAAAAAGAAGTAAGTACAAAAATTCATCTTTAACAAAGCAGTGCTTTTCAAGTAAGTTGGGGAGTCAAAACCTGCTGTGTTACGTGTGGCAATCAAGATTTAATCTGGATTTTTGCCAACACCAAAATTTGATCGTTTAAATCCGGTCTAAAATAGTAAAAAAAAAAGGAATTTGGGATTAGTTTTCTTAAAATCTTATGTCATCCTACTGTAACCAGGCACTGTTTATGTATAAATACCTTGCCTCTGCCACTGACCCTGTAGTCTCAGCAGCAGTTATAAGGTATATGTCGCTTAAGCTGGGAGCCGAAGCCCCAAACCCTGTTTGTTCTCTCATTACAGTGAAAAGTATTGCAGCCTGTCCATCGCAGACTTTTTTAGTCTCTAGGTATGAGGATATATGCTCCTTTGCTATGCTGCTTCTTTTATGGTAAAAATTGCTTTGCAGAAATAAAGACAAAGAAAAGCCAACTACTAACTTGCAGTCTCTGAGGGCCTGACTAAGGAGAAAACCTAAATGTGGTAGGTTTTTTTATTTGAGCCAGTGCACAAGTCATCACAAAAGCTTTCACAGCTCAATACTGGAAAATTAAGTACCTGATTCTCTGCATTTACAGGAGAAAATTGGAAAGAGAACAAATGAAGATCCTTCTGAAATACCTTCTTAGTATTTGGGTGCAAGTATTGTCTCCAAGTCACACCTAAAGGATTGAAATAAGAATAGAGCAGATAGTTTGTGCAAATAAACACAGATAAACTTGGCAGAAAAAGCTGAATGGTTATACATCTGTTACAGGCTGCAAGTGCCAATCAAGTAGACTTTTAACTGGGTTTACTCAGTTGATTCTTTTTCATCCATAGAAGGAAGAATTGCAAATAAAATTCTGTATAATAATTAAAACTATTAGTTTTATGATTGTCTTATTACTAATAAAGGTACTAATTTCATGCTGTATGTTTCTCTCCAGCCCAACTCTGGCAGCGTTTATGCCTTTACATTATCACGTGTCTAGTTTGTGAAGTATGTGTGTAAATTTCTTTATAGTAAAAAGAGCAACAGTGATTGTCCCTTGGATGACAGTGGACCCGATTCAGATTTTAATAAATTTAGGTAAGGTACATGTCACCAGGCTGTAGTAGAATTGTAATACTGCAATGTTCTTTGTAGACAGATGCAGCAGGCAAGAAAATGGTACTAATGGAAAAGTCAGTATTTACTCTTTATGGTGGTATAATAGCGCCAGAAGATGCATTGTCACGTCCTTCTCTTGTGTGTTATAGATCTGAATGCATCAGAGACCTGGGGTCCCGAAACAAGCATTCCAAAACAGGAATCCATCCAGCCACCACAGGTAGATGCACTGCTGCTGAACCGCCAGGCTGAGAGCCAGCAGGATGCAGAAAAAGGAGACAGAGTAGAGGAGAAGATTGTTTACCTCTGATGGCTTGTTTTCTAATCTCAATAGCACTTTGGAAATATAGTTGGTTTTGCTTTTCTAAATGTCTGTAGTTGTTCTCTGTATGACCATATGGCTTTAAGGATAGTATTTAATATACAATGCAAGATTTTCCCCAAGATAAATATAACAATTAAGTTATTTTGAAGTGTTTGTTCTATAATCTTTAATTTATGATGTGATTTCAAACAATTCACAAGAAACAATGAGTGGAAGAGGGGATGAAATATTTTGGAGTTGTAAAGATGCCACCAAGAGCTTTGAAGGCTAGTGAGTATCTTTCTTTGAATCCTCTTTTTACAACGGCAGGCTAAGAGAATTTGGTCTGCTATTTGAGATATCAGGATATGGATTAGTAACCTGACTGTTCGGATATAGTATGCAAGGACAGCCATGTAAGAATGATGGCTGTAGCCTTCACTGAGCTATGCTATATACCCTTAACTATCAGGTCGTTTTCCTTATCCTCTGGCTCAGGACATGCTCAGAAGGGGATGTTTTTTCATGGTCTCAACTTAATTGCATAATTGTGTTTATTCATGTTGCAAAGCTTAACATCGTTTTGCTACTACTACCAGTTTCCATACAGAGATGCTGTGAATCAGTTTGTTATTGTGTCATAACTGTACCTCATTTCAGTAAGTGCCTTTATGCATTAAAATATGCAAGATGAAGCCATCTCAGTGGTCCAAAAAAAGGGTAGAAATAGCAGAGCTTTAGTTAACTGAACCCTCTTGAAACTTGGCTGCTTTCCCATGTAGGTGCCAGCTAGCTTCCTGCTTTTAGGTTCACGGGATCATCGGTGCTGATGAACCGGGAACTGTTTTGTGCCTTTTTGTCTGTCAGAAATATTTGTACACTTCTGTTGAATTGAATAAAATGTTCTATGTGTTTCTTGAAAACTGTAACTTTGATTTTATTGTCAGGTCCTCCAAAGAAGTTTGAAAGCAGGAGTTAAAAAAAACAAATCTCCTTGCTTCGCTTGCTTTCTGCTCTCCTGCAGATGCACCTGCCTCGGTCCAGCGCATCCAAGCTGTGCTCCAGGCACCTCAGCTGCCAAAACCAAAGACGTGCCTGTTCAAGCAGGTGTGGGCAGCCCTCTGGACTGGCTGGGTGCTGCTGAGCATGGCTGACAGGACTGGAGCAGTGCAACAGGAATGCAGCTGCACTGCTTCTGGATCAGAGCTGCCTTACATCTGCCCAGGTCAATGGACATAGGAGCACAGGTTGGCCCCTACCCATTTGTCTGGATGAACCCCAAGCATTCTATGCTTTCCATTTTACCCTAAGCCTTGCATTGTGCAAGTCTCTTGCAGGTGGCAGGTAGTACATATTTGTCAGCATGGGTTTCCTGATGTGGAGGATTCTCTTCCAGGGACTGATGTGCTATTGGGAATATTCAAAAGCAGATCTCTCTGAGTTGTTGGGCTACCAGACTAGCTATTCATTTGGTATCTTGGGCTCGAGACTGAGTGACCAACTTTCTCAGTGACCTGTACCTGATTCCCAGCTTGAATTAAATGGTGTACCCTTGTCATCAGGGAAAGATTGGGACTGCAGATGTGTTTTCCCATTTCTGTTTCCAGACTTTAGTAGTCCAGCCTGCCTGACATCATGTCTTTAATATGTCTCCTTATAAGAGAAAAAACGGTTTTAGAATTTCTGGAAATGTTTTGCCTTCTTTACATTTCACAGCTAGACTAAATTAAAATGGTAATCCAACCTCTCTGAAGGGTCTTTACAGTAAGGACAGTCCTCAGCCTATTTTAACAGTCATCAATGAATTCAGGGTTGCCATCTGCTTTTTGGCAAATTTCTGAAAAGCGAGACCAATTTCTTGGGATGTGGTATGTCCTGGGATATGTGCAATACCCAGGGACCATCAGGATACTGGGAAAAATTGAGTAGTTTTCTCCACAATTACTGTCTTTGCATTTTATTACACCTTCTCTGAAACATCTGGCACTGATTACTGTCAATCCAAGCTGCTGCATGTATGACTGCTATCCCATCTCAGTATGGGAATTCCCATGTAAGCATCTTGCACTGGGAGAGGAAGAAAGAATATTGCTTCTCTCGTCAGTTTTAATTGAAGGTCTGGGAGTCAAAAAGTGGCTGGCCAGGACTACAGCTGTTGTGCAAATTCCTTGAGTCTAGAGAGCATCTTATGTGGCTCACCTGTGTTTACAGTAAAACTCCTGGCACTCGAGGAAGGCAAAGGCAGGAAACAGGTGACAGCTAGATTTAGGTATTTTAATTGTAGAAAATGTTTAAACTATAGGCAGTAGAGTCTCAGCAGGTGCTCTTTGTAACAAGATGTATTATGCACCCCTGAACTATGTCCATTATTTAGGCATTTCTTAGTGCTTAAAAGAATTTAAATGCAGCCTGAATGAGACTCTGCCATTTTAGCAGGCTGCATTTTCAGTCATTGTCAGGCATATATTAGTGATTTGTCTTGGTTTTTAGTATAAAAAATATATTCAGAAGTTTTCCCTTTCACCTTTGTTATATTATTTCGAAGTGGGCTTATTTGGAAGGCCTTTTGTTTTTATATTTAACTCATACCTTTTTTTTTTTTCATGTGTGTCAAGGTATCTCCCATCTGAAAACTCAAAATGGAATTTAGTCATTCATTTCCATGTTTAAATTAAAGAAGCAGTTTATGTACTGCAAATCTCCATTGCACCTGGCTGGACTTTCACTTTGTTTTTCATTTTTTTTAACTTTCATCCATCATTTAGCCAAGTGGGGATTTTTTTACTGCAATACCTAGACTTTGTCCAACATTTTCATCTTGATGTTGTATGCTAGTACAGCTGTCATATGTAAGACCTTTGAGAGATTTTTGAGGGAAACTTGCAACAAAGCTTTTTTTCAGCTAATCTGTGAAAACAGTACAGAAAGAATTCACAAAGTACTCAAGCTTGCAGTGGGCTGGATCCAGGACCTTAGATTTATGCGTTCAGTCATATAAAGAATGAGGCCAGATTAAAGCTAATGCTTCACTTTACTGTTGTTCATATATTGAAGTAAACAACTCACTCAGCTGCATTTTTAAAAGGTTTTTCACAAAGCTCATCCATGTAATTTTCAAATTACTAAATTAAATACAGATTAGGCTTTTAGCAAAATTGCCCAAAGATTGTTTACTAAAGTGATTTAAAAAAAAAACCTGTTAATGTTTGCCATGTAAGGAACATGAATCATTGCACTCAAGAGCTCCTTGTGGGCTGCATTAGTTTATATGCCAGCCATTTAGGTTAAAAAAAGCAATTAGGATTGTTCACTGTTTCTTAATGCAGTAGGTACAAATTCTGTAGTAATGTGCCATAGCACGGGTAAAATCATGTTTATGGTGGTATCCATTCAGAGAAAAGCGAAGAGGCTGTGCTGTAGTAAGTAACATGTAGAACTTGCTCTGACTGAATTTTGTAATCAAAGGAGCGCTGCAGATGAGGCAGTTTTCCTCATGCTTTTGATGACAGTTGGGGAATTGGCATGACTGCTTGGATACTTTCTAATGAATATTCTGTTTGAAAATAATTCCATTCCCAAATCTTTCATTGTTTCTATTACAGAGGTAGAAACAGCATAGGTTATGGGCATTAGCTTACTGTAACTCGTTGGATGTCTGCTCTTTCTTAGGGAATTGCAGTAGCTCTGTGACTTTTTTTCCCAAGATAAATGGATGTATTTGTTGTTTTCTCATCCTTTGTAAAGATCTGTATGTAGAAGCACTGCAGAAGTAGTTGTGAGTATTTTTGGTAATCATAGCCATAAGGACAGCTGCATGTTAAGCTCTAAAAAGGTTTTCCTGTCTCACTTCCTACCAGGTTCTGAGATAAGACTGTGAGAATGGCCTGAATTTAATGGCTTACATTTTGCATAAGGGCTTCTTTTGGCAGGCTGATGTGAAACCAGTGTGTTTAATTTCTACGATATAAAGGAAAAACCTCTAAGGATAACATTGCTGGTATTAATCTAAAGTGTTCTCATCAATACAGCCCTTTGCTCTGCAAAAGTGGATCAGACAATATACTACTAGACTTCTATTAGGGGATCACCAAAGACTAAGAGGATTTTGGAGAAACTTACAAGTGTTTTGTGGGCCATGGTAGTAAAATGGTTCAGGTACATCATCTGAAAATGCCAACATTTTTCACTGACATCTAGATCTGTGTTGGCAGCAACTTTATTCAGGCCAGTAGTTGGTTCCCAAATTTCCAGAGAGCTGTTTCCTAGCCTGGGGATCAACTATGCAGAAGTTTCTTTCTCTTCTGACTTGCTAAGGATGTTCCCACACCTTACATGGAAGGATTCTGCTGCAGGGAGGCCTGCGAAACCCACTGAATTCTGAGACTGAGTCTTGAATTATCCTGGGTGGACACCACAAATACAAACAAGAAGAAATGTGAAAAAGGCTCACTGGATATAGAGAAAGCAGGAAGAGTGTCCCCTATCATGTTTTCCAGGTCTCATGGAATAAGTTTGTTCATTTGGAGAAAAAAGAAATCAGTAATTATCAGACTGCTTATTGTTTGTTAGACTGATAATCTGAAAACTACTTAGATGTCATATTATTTAAACCCAGTGCCAGATGGAGTGAGGATCAGATATTTATGAAGGTGACAGTGAATCATGCAGTTTGAAACGAAGTATTTTCCTATGGGTGCTGCTTAACCCATCCAAGGGAACTTTCTTATGAGCTTTCTATAGAATTGCCAAACCATGCCTACAGGAGCTAAGCAGAGTTGTGAACCTTTCACTAACTCAGGTCACCAATGTCAACAACAAAGCCCTGCATGGATGAGCAATTCCATGAACTCAAGACAGCTTGTCAAGACCAGCAGGAGTTTCTTGGCCTCCTACGGAAATGAATAGATGGGACACCTGCATTCCCTATGTTCAGCTCATTGAGGATGCGCAGGTCAAGCTGTAGATCTGCTTGTGCTCCTCTTGAGTAGTGCAATAAACATGAGAAATTGGTGTTGCTCCTGGTTAAATGCCTCACTTGAAATTAAAATTTTCCTCTTCTTCTACATGCATGCAGTTGTCCTAGCATTGCTGAATGAGTGCTACAACAAGCTATTATAGGTTAATTATAAACTCTTCAAACCAAGCCAAATCCAGATACAAAGGCAGCCAGGAGGACAAAAATGGCTTTAATAATGCTGACCAAGCATCTTCTGCTTTCACTCAGTGGAGTATAACTATTCTTATCCTCTGGGGACTCTCTCCAGCTTTTATGTTGTTGAGTATGAGCTACTGATGTCTCATATGTGCAGGGAGAAGTTTCAGAGTGATGTACTGAAATTGTCAGTTAGAAGGAAAATATTGGAAGGAGCGAAATTAACTCTCTGCTAATGTTACTTTCATTTATGGAGTCCCACAGGACCAGACATGGTCTGATTTTAAACCGGCAATCAGCCATCAGGTGAACTGACAAGGGGGCATGGACTTGATGAAATTATCTCTAAGTGCTTGATGAATGAATAATATCAAAACAACTTGTATTTCAGTGAAGGCTGGACAGTGTCAATGCTGCAAGTGAAGGAAGGATGCTGAGGTGTGGCTTCCTTTGAAGCATGTATCAAATAATTTACTTTGAGATCTAGCAGTGCTTCTAGATGCCCTATGGACAGAAAGAGCTTGCATATAGCTGTATCTGTGACTAAGATTCCCTTCATTCTTCCAGATGGCTTGATGATTCTGTCCTGCCATGGAAATGATATCATGTCCGCAGCTGACCATAATTTGAAATCTAGGTTAGAGTCATGCAAAATGTCTGCGTAGTAAGTCATGACATTGTAGGAAATCCTGTTGCTGCTGTTGAATGCTGGGAAACAAGCCTTAAGCCCACCAGATTTCCTTCCATTTGCTGCTCAGTCTTTCTGTAGGAAGATTTATCAGGATAGTTTTCTTTAATTTTAAGTCCTCGGTAAACATCTAAAGCTCTAGACTAGAAGGCTTGATTGATATTTTTCTTTGTCTGGCACAAGAGAAATTTTTACCCTCCCGTGACACTTGGGGTAGAGGAGGCGAAACTTTCTTGCAGCTAATCCACAAATGGGGACTGAAGTCTCTGAGAAACTACTGTACTTGCTGATGTTGATGGTGAGCTACCAGCCATGCTCCTCTTGATGGCCCTTAACAGGAATGGTGAGTGCAGAGGGAAGGTTTCCAGCTCTGGAGCTGTTCCATGACTGTCAGCTGGAGGGTGCTGGCAGCTTGGTAATTAAGAAAACCTACTTGTGAGAGGACCAAGTTTGCACTGAAGCTGATGCCACAGGTGCTGGGAGCTGGGTGCATATTCAGCCCTGCTTTGGCACATAGTGGTGTGGTGGGGAGCCTGTGCATTGGTCAGGTCAGCCCCTGGTCTGGCTCTATCCTTGCTCTCATCCTTCTGGTACCTGTCTTGAGCTGAATGGTTCTGTGCAGGTTGTAGAAGGTGGCTTACAGCCCTGGAAAACGCTCTTGACATGTAAAATGAATGCTGAGCACTGAATGGTATTTCACAATATGAAGTAATTGTTGACAAAGGGTAGGGCACTTCAGCTGTGTTAGTGGAAATCTCAGTCTGCACAACAGAAATGATTCAATTTCTAATTCTGACTCCATCTGTTCTCATTTGATTTGGAGCATAATTCTTCAAAGAGATGTAGATAACACCTTTCAGGGACAAATCAATATTGCATGAGACCACCAAAAAGAGGGGGAGAAGTTTAATTTTTGTGTAAGAGGTTAGTCACTTGGGCTTGTCCTGTAGGCAGGACTGTGCTGGAGTCTCATGAACTAAAAACCACAGGAGGTGGCTGAGACTGCAACATGCTTCTCAGATATTCTGAACATGGCTAACAGAGCATGGCTTACAGAAACCAACTCAAAATATTTTTCCTTCTGGGAAATGTGGAGCTCAGAACATCTGAGTAACTGAAATTCCCTAGAATGCAGTTCTTCCATCTGTAATTTCAATTAAATGTGATTCAATTAGTGCTCACCACTTAATTTCCTGATTGCCTTCTGATAAGCAGGAACATTTCCCTAAACGTTGCTCATATGTTTCCAACCTATTATTTCTTCAGCTTCTGTCAGTGATTCCAGGGTAATTACAGAGATGGGCGTGAACATAAAAGAAATCTGAAGGCTGGCAGATATTTGGAACATGCAGACCTGACTCCAAGTTTGAAAAACGATGTTTTTCAAACTCAGATTATGAACTGTCAGACAAAATGATATGGACTCAAAAATGAGTAACTAGGGAAATAAACAGCACAAGAAATAGTAGAAACTATGTCTGTTTTACAGTTTTCAAGCAGCCACTGATGAAAAAACACATACAGACATTCTATGAAATTGCATTATTATAATAATGATTTCTTATTTCTTACTGAAAGTAAAGATGCTGGGCTGGGTTTAATATGATGCAAGAGATCACAGCCAGTTAGCAGGAAGGATTATCTCCATCCATGGAAAGGCTTTCCATGGTCTGAGGATCCAGAACTGGCAGAAGAGGAGTATAAGATTGCACTGTCTGGTCCCGCCAGAGCTGCTAAACTTTCCTGCAGGTGCCAGGTCTTGCCTCTAGGTCTGTTGCTACGCTGTGATTGACACCGCTCCCCCCTCAGCATAAAACTAGGACGCTCTGGACCCTTTCCAGCAGGAATTGACCAAGGCTTTGCTCCCCAAGGGCTGAGATAGCAGCATGTGGGAGCTGGTCCACAAGCCTGGCCCATGGTAGTGAGTATGGTTTCCCAATGTTGCCAGCATCCCCTCTACTCTAAAATGGTGATTTCTTCTGTATTTTAGAGTATGTATGCACTACACATAATACACAAACAGCTTCTTATGTATTTAGTGTTCTCTGTTACATTGCCATTTCAGCTACTGTTAAAAAGACATTTGGCAAAGGTATGAGGTAGTGCCTTCTGAAATGCCACAACTCTGTGAAAATTCAAAATTAATTTAAATTATTATAAAGCAAGAAGGGTCAAGTATGGTTGTAATAACTAACAACATGTGTGTTACTTAATCTTCAAAGCAAGTTTTACCTTTAGATGTCCATAATTTACTCAGTAAATATTGTTCCTCTTACTTCAAAAGGAAGCAATAATTAGATTATCCCTGGACTCAGATTAACATTTAATTTGTACATACCTTCAGAGTAACATGGTTGTCTGCATACAACAGCAGAATAATTCTTTTCAGCTCTGTGTGTTTGCTGTCAGTGTTTAAAGTTGTAATTTAATACCCAGAGGTAAGATATGGCAGCATATGAGATGCAAACATTCGTAGGTTTTCCAAGCCAACATGTCCTCCACCCACTTGATGTGCATGGTCATGGCCTGAAGCTGCCTGCTCCCGCCTCCTCCTTTCCTCTTCACACACTCTTATACCCAAGTCCCTCCCTGAGTAATTTGTAATGTTTTTTGTTTTGTATTTTTGTTGTTGTTGTTGTTTGGTTAGTTGTTTGTTTGTTGTTTTTTATTTTTTTTTTATAGCATGGGGATGATTTTTGCATTTATAGGATGATAATTGGTGGGTGTGATTCTAGCCCCATGCAGCACCCTACTCCAGCCCCACCAGGGGACCCTGACCTCAGAGCACAGAGGTTCTCGGCCAGCCCCTTCCCACAGCAGTCCCTGAGGAAGAAGCTTGCTAAGCATACGCAAGGTGGAAAGCAGCAGAGACAGCTCGTGCTTTCCTCTATGATGCTGGCCTAAAATGGGGATTTTCTCAAACAGCCTTCTAATGCCATGCTGGCTATGGAGGAGGCTGGGTTGGCAGTGGGTTGCTTCTGACCTTTGATCACCAGGTTTGCCTTTGCCGGGGGCTGAGGTAAGCTTTTTCATTCCTGGGGAGCAGGTGGTTTTGCTACCCAGCTGGCAGAGCAGCCTGGCACCATGGTGATGGAGTCATTCAGTCTGGTGCCTTGTTCAACGTAGCTAGAGATCGTGCAGCCAAAAACCAAGAACGGAGGTCCATTGCCCACCCAACAACTGAAATAAGTAGCTCTTCTGTTAGCTGTAACAGCTGCTGTTACTCTAATGTTCATTAAGATTTGAATAATGGGGTTCATACCTTGCCAAAACATGTGCTTGAACCCTAAGCTGATAAAATAGTGGGACTAGAGAGACAGGAGATACACCAAGGAAATATCTTTTTACTGTCAATATTTTCATATCATCTTTACAATACGAGTTGCAGGTCCAGCACTGCAAAATATTCCTTTTAATTTTCTGTAGCCCAAGCATTTCTTTTAAACATAAAAAGTGGTAATGAGCTTCTTTCTAGGCTTCAAAAAAAGAGTGTGTCTCCTTTAATGTGACTTAGCTTGAACACCATTATACATTTTAATGAGGCAATGCATGAAGGGTCAAGTAGAGCAAGGACTCATTCTGTTTCTGTCAATATGGACATGACATTGCTAACACAGAAGTAATTCTGTGACCATAATTTGAATAAAATATGTAGCATAAGATGCTCTATTGAATATTTCAAGTCAAGAGAGTCTGTTGAGCATTGTTGCCATGGGGACCGCGTGAAGGTTGGATTAATTAAACCCTGAGCAGATGCTGTGGAGTATGTACTGTCATTTGTGCTCTCTGCTTGTAATTAATGTGTGTGTGTTGGGGGGTGAGAAACAGGGGAAGAGAGACATACACACCTTAAATTGTGTGTGACAGCTTTTCAGGTAAAATTAATTATTGGTATATGAAAAGTGGTGCCTCTACACATGCTAAAAATACAGATTGAAAAAGAAAGAAAAAAGAGACTATCAAAATCAACGTCTAGCTGGATCATCACGTTTCACATCAAAATGCTAGAATCAAAGACACAAGCTTCCCTCCTTGTTCCTGAAAATTCAGAAGAGCTGTTTCACCTGTGAAACAGATTAAGATTAAAGAGAAGCTTTTAATGTCAGCCTAGAAAGCTCAAATGTATCATAGCTTGGGGACACTTATATGTGTATGTAAAATTATGCATGTAAAAAGAGAAACAGCAGATTATACATGTCATGTATATGTGAAGTTTAGTCTCCTTGCTGTTTCACTGAAGTCTGTTGGGTACTGTTGAGCTTAAAGGAAGCAGTGAAATAACATTTAAAACCCCTTTCCTCTCACAGAATCACTAGGTTGGAAGAGATCCACTGGATCATTGAGTCCAACCATTTGTATCAGCCGAGCACCTGATACACCTCATCTGAGCACCTCATCTACCCAACTTTTAAATACCTTCATGAGTGGTGACTCAACCACCTCCCTGGGCAGCCTCTGCCAGTGCCCGATGACCCTTTCTCTGAAAAATTTTTTCCTGATGTCCAGCCTGAACCTCCCCTGGTGGAGCTTGAGGCCATTCCCCCTTGTCCTGTCCCCTGTCACTTGGGAGAAGAGGCCAGCTCCCTCCTCTCCACAACCTCCTTTCAGGTAGTTTTAGAGATCAATGAGGTCTTCCCTCAGCCTCTTCTTCTCCAGGCTAAACAACCCCAGTTCCCTCAGCCACTCCTCATAAGACTTGTTCTCCAGCCCCCTCACCAGCTTCGTTGCTCTTCTCTGGACACACTCCAGAGCCTCAACATCCTTCTTGTGGTGAGGGGCCCAGAACTGAACACAGTATTCAAGGTGCGGTCTCACCAGTGCTGAGTACAGAGGGACAATCACTTCCCTGGACCGGCTGGTCACACCGTTTCTGATACAAGCCAAGATGCCATTGGCCTTCTTGGCCACCTGGGCACACTGCTGGCTCATGTTCAGTTGTCTGTCAACCAGCACCCCCAGGTCCTTCTCCTCCAGGCAGCTTTCTAGCCAGACTTCTCCTAGTCTGTAGCACTGCATAGGGTTGTTATGCCTCAAGTGCAGGACCCGGCATTTGGCCTTGTTAAACCTCATGCCATTGGCCTCAGCCCAGTGGTCCAGCCTGTTCAGATCCCTTGGAAGAGTCTCCCTACCCTCGATCAGATTGACATTTCTTCCCAGCTTAGTGTCCTCTGCAAACTTACTAAGGGTGCATTTGATCCCCTCATCCATGTCATTGACAAAGACATTGAACAGGGCTGGACCCAGTACCGAGCCCTGAGGAACTCCACTTGTAACTGGCCTCCAGCTGGAGTTAACTCCATTTACCACCACTCTCTGGGCCCGGCCATCCAACCAGTTTTCAACCCAGGAGAGTGTGCGCCTGTCCAGGCCAGAGGCTGACAGTTTCTGAAGCAGAATGCTGTGAGAAACTGTCAAAGGTTCTGCTGAACTCCAAGATGACTACATCCACAGCCTTTCCCCCATCCAGTAGTCGAGTGATTTTGTCACGGAAGGTGATTAGGTTAGTTTGGCAAGACCTGCCTTTCGTGAACCCATGTTGACTGGGCCTGATCACCCAGTTCTCTTGCATGTGCTTCATGGTAGCACTCAAGATCACCTGTTCCATGACTTTCCCCGGCACTGAGGTCGGACTGACAGGCCTGTAGATTCCTGGATCCTCCCTTTGACCCTTCTTGTAGATGGGTATAACATCAGCCAGCCTCTAGTCCTTGTGCTCAATGAGCATTTGCTCTCTTGTTGTAACAGGGCTGAGATCTTGAAGATGGTATTACACTCTTTCCTCTTTGCCTAACAGTGAGTGAGTAGTGCCTAGTTATCCAATGATGCTTCATCATGTACCCTCATCTTCACAGAAGTTTTTTGGGTGTAATGTGTGATTCCTCTTTGGACACACTCAAAAGAGGGAGATAGACCTGGTGGTGAGCATCTACTCTTCCACCGCTGCTCCTGTTCTCCATCTTTGCTTGTGGGGTGAATAATTCCGAACACTTTCGAAGCCACATCCAAAAGCAGGAGGGAGGAAAAAAGTCATAAGCTATCTCACAGAAAAAAAGTTACTTGAATTTGGTCTTTTGACCCTTTAGGAGGTGGGAATACTGTATTCCAGAGCAGCCTTGGTTGACTTGTAGATAAAAGGTTGCATTGGGACTGCATCTGCTTAAGAAAGAAATGCAAAAAGTGCTTACAGTGTTTTCTAATAGTTTTTAATTTAAAAGTGGTCATCTTCTCAGAACTGCACACATTTTCTACAGTGAAGGAAAAGCTTTCGCAGTGTTTCCAAGTGAAATTTCTTAAAAGCCCAAGAGCTCCATGTTTTAAGACGACAAGTGTCCAGCACTTCTGATTAGAAAATATGGTCCTACTACTCCTAGTAGTAAGAAGAAATTAGGCAAGAGGTAGAGGGCAAGACCAAGGATGTTAACTTAATGCAAGCTGTTAAATAAAATATTTCTGTGGCACAATTCTTATCTTGGATCCTATTTTAAAAAATCATTTTCTAAGCAATTTTGAGAAAATTCCGTATCCAAGTCTACTGCCTATATAATGATCAGGTACTTGAAATACTTGTTTTTTTAAATAGAATTATTTGTAGTGTAAAACTCTCTGAATCATCTTTGTGACTGAGTAATGAAAAATGGTAGGTGTTTTTTTCCAGCTGATGAGAAATAACAGCCAGTCTAATGAATGCTGAAGCATGTCTCTTTCCCAGGTGCTCAATCCTCTCTTTCTCTCTCCAATTTGCCTTCTAAATCTGCTTAATTTTCTGCTCATTTCTTAATATTCAAGGATTATCTCAGATGCTCTCTTGGGAATTGTGGCTTCCTTAGGGTTATGGAAATAATTAGAAAAGATTGCAACCTGCTTTTTCAATTAGTCTAGATTTATTTCTGCTTTTCTTGTTGCTAATGAGAGACTTATTCGTTCTTACTTTGATTTAGAAAACTTTTTTTTGCAGATGCAAAAGTACAATCTAATCCACAATGTGAAAAAATAAATCTTTGGGAGAAAGTTGAAAAATCAAAAGAAATGACTGAATGGTTTAGATCAAATAAATATGCTTACATTAAACAAAGACAACTTTTTAAATAGAAAGCGCTGAATTGGACTAGGTGTATTGATTGATTCAGCTTTTGTGTCACTAGGAAAAGTGAGTAATTAAATGAACCATTTAGCAAAGTTGTCCTCAGATTTACTCAAATTTACTCAAATTTACCTTGCCTCTGCTCCAATCCTGAACCTTTAAGCAAATGAAACCTGAACCATTTCTGTAAGTCCATGTAGATGTGTCTCTTCAGATGCAGAACAGTTTCACTCAGAGCATACTTTCCTAATATAGTACTCCAGACTTTCCTCAATGACATGATAACTGAACGTTAACTCTTGAAATGATCTTTTGTATCTGAAGGTTCTTGGAATATACTTACACCAACTAACACCATTAAGAGCCTTCAGCTAGTTAAAAATCAGCTAGCTAGGACACTAGACAAAATGTAGCTGTGACAGCCTGAAGCCCCAAACGAGCTAAATTCCTTGTCAGAGAGAACGAGCTGTACTGAGTGCCCTGCAGCTTTCTCTGAGGTGTTTGTGTTATGCAAGCTGACTTGCTGAAATGGAACTTATACATTGTTAAGGTGTTTTGCATCTTCCATGTCAAAAAAGCCAACAGCTTTCACAGGAGTTGTTTGGTGCAAAAACTGTTGAATAGAAAAGAGACAGGCTCTCATGTTCTGTACTTATGTCTTAATTTCTTTCACTAGCACTTACTACTGAATGTATGACTTGACTTCTTTAGCAAGGCTTTCTGTCTGCCTTCTCCCATCACTCTGACAACTAAATTGGCCAGAGTATTTGTCAATAATAATAAATTCAAAGTATTAAATCTGTGCTGGTGTAGTGCTAGACAACAGCAGCGTCTTGATTCTGGGAGATTCAGATCCAATGGACCTGGAGGCCCAGAAAAGGGATGGTGGGCTCCAGTGGACCAGTCAAATGGAGTCAGTAATGTACCACTGCAGTGGGGAATGCAGAGCTGTAAGTCAGCAGTGTTAGCAAAAGCACAGCCAGCAGGTCGAAGAATGGAATTATTTCCCTCCGTTGTGGAAATCCCCATTTAGGAACTTCTTTCAAGAACACTGTGTCCAGCCTGTGGACCCAGTACAAAACAGTTTATGAAAATTGGAGTCTGGGGGTCCAGAGGAGGGTGGAGTGGATGCCAAGCAGGGAGAGCCTAAGGCAGCTATGATGGCTTAGTCCACAGAAGAGAGAACTGAGCTGGGATCTTACTGCCTAATGGAGGATATAAAGGAAATGGAGGTATGCTTCTCTCAGAGTTGCCCTGTGAAAGAATAGGACGCAACAGATGTGAATAGTAGCAAGGGGAAATCCAAATGCATTTAAAGAAAAACTTTGCACTGTGATGGGGGACATATGACAGGCTGTGCGAAGAGAAAGTGGTATCTCTATCCTTGGGTATTTTAAAAATACATCTAGCCAAGATCCTGAACAACCGGAATTAATCTGGAGATAACCCTGCTTTGAGAAGGAAGTTGGATGAACTGCTTCTAGAAATCTCATTCAAACTTAAATTACCCTCTGATTTTGTGAGAATTGCCATTAAATCTATTCTGCCCCATCCCATCTACTAGCATCTAGAAGCTTTATTGTCTGCGTTGCTCTGCTAGAGGCCTTGTGTTTCATTTGTGTTTTGCCACTTCCTTCGTTCTAATTCTGACTTAGAAGGCATGTAGCATATTTACTGCTATGAACACACAAGTTTCTACTCTTATTTCAAATTCCATACTCTGCAATTACATAGAATTATTTTCTATCAATACAGTTCTAGTGGTCACTGTTCTCCACCCTGGATTTTATTAGACACTCAATGCTCCCTGTAGGGAATGATATCTAACTGTGTTACTTTAAGTATAGCACCGAAAAGAAGTTTTCCTTCTCTGGATTATATGTTTTGTTTCACCTTCAATTTAGCTGATCTTCTGCAGATGGTAGATTCAGGAGGTGGGCTGGAGTATTTTTCTTAAAATATTCTTCTTGGACTGAAGAACACAAGACTTGGCTTCACGTGCTGTCTAGAAATAATACCTAAGGCAACTGAGGATCTGAAATGTGATAAACATCAGTCCACATTGTTTCAGTTGTTTATCAAAGCTACAGAATAAAATCTTAGCTAACACAGAGTCTGCTGCTGAAAACCTGTGATCTTGATAGGTAGTTTTGCACACAAGCAAAAGTATGATACATATTCAAAGCAATTTTTGTCTCGTTTTTATCATTTAAATCCTGCTAATTGTTTTTAAAACACAGAGGATTGAATTTCAAGTTCTTTCACTTAGGTACTGATGTGTAGTTTGAGGTTATGCTTTTAAGCATAAGCTTTAAGCTTTTAAAGAAACCCACTGAAATGAAGGGGAAGACGTGTTGTTTTTAATGGGCTGAGAACAAATGTCCTTGTGAATGTCTGGGAAATGTGCCAGCCAGACGCGCAGGTGTCCCTTTATTTACCATGGACAGAAGTGCTAGCAGTGCAAAAGCCATTGCCAGACTACGTAGTGTGTCACCCATGTGGCTGATGAACTTGGTAGGGGAATTTAGTTTTTCCTCCCTTGATCTTGGTGGGTCTGCATGGGACTGCTGCCTGCAGCCACAGCTTGGTGGGAAGGCAAGCGTCTGCCTCCCAAGAGTGGCACAGCGATTCCCAGCTTCCATATGGAGCTGGCAGAAGGGGATGGAATCATGTATTTAATGACCAACTGTGCAACATGTGAGGCATTTCTTTCTCAAGAAGGTTAAATGTTTGGCCATGGCTTCTGGGCCCGATTCAGAAAAGCAGAGGCTGTAAGCTGGATGTAGCACCATTCAGCAACTGGAATGCCAGACCCTGCGCGCTGAGTGTTAAGACAGCCTCTGGGGAGAAATTTTTCAAACTCCCCCTGTCACAGTGTGCACCTTCTACATTAGGAACTAGCACATGGGCATTGGGAGATGCTGCAGCCAGCAAAGACTCCTGAATTTGAGTACTTTACTGTTCTTAGCTAGTGGTTTTAGAATAGGCTGTAGGAATGGATGTGTAAGTAGTAGCAGAGAGGAGATAATGAGCTTTCTGACAGATTGAGAGTGATTAGTAACATTTATTGGAAAAATCAAATCACCTCAGTTATTCCTTGGTATGAAGAGGAGGATGCCAGCGCTGCAGTAACCTGAGATAATGTATTATTTGATATTTTCAATATGTTTTTTAATAATGAAAGCTGAGGCAAGGAGTTGCTAGCCTTGCTAAAAGAAAGAGCAAAAGTCATAGGGGTCACATCTGACGATGATCTACCCATTTGCTCAGTTTCTTAAATGTCATTGCTTCTTTTGATTTTCTAATATCAGGATCTGAGTGGCTTTCCCTGTTGGCAGCTAGGGAAAATTATTTGGAAACCAAAAGCAAATTACAAACTTTAAAGATTCATGGGAGTGCCTCTCCCCTCCAAGCTTGAACAGACTAAATACATGAGAAACAGAGAAAGACAGGAAACCAGCTTAGTGATAGGATGTCGTTCAATTGTTCATGTGTTAGAGGGAAATGAGGGAGCTCATTTTTTTCTTCTTTCTGTGGCTGCAGAAGGGCGGGAAAGGAAGTATCTACCTCATTCCTGACTCATCTTGGCCATTGCTTGTGTGATGTTTCTCCCAGCATAGGTGCTCACTGGCTGTGGGAAACAGTATGATCAATCCCCCTTCAGGCTGCAGGGTTACCTGGGTGTCTTGCAGCAGAACCCAGCTGCAGGAACAAGAAAAGCTTATATCCATTTTATTAGTGGGAGCTGAGGAAGCACTAATGTACTAAACCAAGCTGTGGCCAAATTTTCTGCAGCACCCATGATCAATCTCAGAGATCTGGTCATATCCATCACATGGCCATACTCAAGCACAGAACCATTGGGAGGCCATGGATGCTGTACGCTAGAAAAATAAGGGCCTGGCAAATTTGGGCTACTGAAGGGCTAACAGCCAGGAATTCTTCCATATGGATTTCCCAGGACTCTTCTATATGCCTGACCACAGCCTAATTCTTTGGCATGACAGACTGCAGCAATTTTTCAGGAGGCATAGAGAAAGGGTATACTCTGTGAAACAATTAATTCAAAGTCCAGATTGAGGAAGTGCAGCCGTGTCCTTTCACAAAACCAGGTGCATTTTACATATATAGAGGGAATACAAGTAAACAAACCAAAAAAATCATAAAAAAGCAGGCTTGCAGCCAACATCAAGTCTCCTGTACCTCCACCAGCTGCAAAGGCTTTAACCTGCTATTTGCAGAAGAGAGCTGATGCTTCCGATTATAAGTGTTCACCACTCTGCTAATTCAGACTAGCATTTCACTGGGTCAGCTAGATGTGCTGCTAAAGGAGGGGCATGAAAAGTCAGAACCATTGCTCTATCTAGCTGTCTGTCTATCTATCTTATCTATTTATGTATCTATCAATGTCTGAACTCATCTGCATTTGCTTGTCTGACCATATTTCACTGAGCAGCTGTGGGACCAAAATCTTGATTATGCTGCTGTAAGCCTGTAACTGTATCTTTGAGCTCAATGATTTCATGCTCATCCTCTTCTCTAGAGCTTAGATGAGAACGTCCCATCTTCTGTCCCACTAATTTGCCACTTCTCAAGCCATGAGGAAGACATGCAATAATAGACTACTTTCTCATGGGTAATCTCATGAGGTTCAACAATGCCAAGTGCAAAGTCCTACACCTGCATCGGGGCAATGTGCAGTTTCAGAACAGGCTGGGGGACTATGTGTTTGAGGGCAGCCCTGCAGAGAAGAACTTGGGGGTGCTGATTAATGAGAAGCTCGACATGAGCCAGCAACATGTGCTTGCAGCCCCGGAAGGCCAACTGTGTCCTGGGCTGCATCACAAGAATCATTGCCAGCAGAAGGAGGAAGGTGATTCTCCGCCTCTACTCTGTCTCATGAGACCTCACCTGGAGTATTGTGTCCATTTCTGAAATCCCCAACATAAGAAGGATATGGAATTGTTGGAAGGGGTCCAGAGGAGGGCTACAAAGGTGATCAGAAGGCTGGAGCACCTCCTGCACTAGAGCAGGCTGAGAAAGTTGGGCTTGTTCAGCTTGGAGAAGAGAAGGCTTTGAGGAGACCTTATAATGACTGTTCAGCCCCTGAAGGGAGCCTGCAAGAAGGCTGGGCAGGGACTTTTTCACAAAGACACGTAGTGATAGGACAAGGAGGAATGATTTTAAATTGGAAGGAGCAAGATTTAGATTAGACATTAGGAAGAAATTCTTCACAATGAGGGTGGTGAGGCACTGGCACAAGTTGCCCAGGGAAGCTGTGCATGCTCCCTCCCTGGAAGTGTTCAAGGCCAGGTTGGATGGGGCCTTGAGCAGCCTGATCTAGTGGGATCTGTCCCTGCCCATGGCAGGAGAGTTGGAACTGGATGATCTTTAAGGTTCTTTCCTATCCAAACCATTCTATGATTCTATGATACTGTGATTCTATGATTCTATGACTCTATGATCTCTGCCATGCTGGTCTCCCTCAGTAAAATGTCTCTTGGGGAATTTATATCGGGCCGTGGAAAAAAAATTAACAATAATTGTTTCTATTTCAGCAGTTCTTAGTTTTGTTGCCTTTGAACTGTGTCTGGAAACAAATATCTTTCTTTATTTTCCTCTTGGGACTGTCAGTATATCTGCTTTCAGGTGGTTTAATGAGAAACAAGCCTCTGTCGACAATGTTTAAGGAACATGATTAATTGCTTGAGTCAATGGCTGCAGCATGCCTCCTTTTAGTACTTAGAAAAGCAAGACTTGGGGGCAGGACTGTGCCTTTTCAGCAGCATGGCTGTTCCTGGGCCTGAACATAACCCCCTACACTACCAAAAGTTCTAAGCTGTGACGCTGCAAACAGGCAACTACTGTCTTGTTTGTGTCTCATCCCTACAACCTTCTTTTGCAGTGCCACCTGCACATTTCATTGTCTTGCAGACAATGTCTTGGATCTGTGGCTGCATACTGAATGTCCAGGGGCAGGGTACACCTCGTGCTTTGCAGCAGCCAAGCCACAAGAAAGTGAAAAGCAGATTAAAATTTCTGTCTTCACAGAGAGGAGATGGAGTTCTTGGATCTTCCAGCTCAGTTGAAAGGCAGGAGGTGAGGCTCATATCAAGGGCTATGAGTCCATGTACACTCAGGGATGAGTTGAATAAGCCATGGTCCTTGATCATCAGGATGTGAGCCTGTGTTTCTGCTTAGGGCCGGGAACCCCTGTCCTTGGGGTCATTTATGTTTCCTAAAGCAGGGCTTGGCAGAGCTCTACAAACAAGTAACATGGCAGCAGAGAAGCCTAGCACCAATTTACTCTCCTCACTTAAGAGACTAAAAAATCCTGGAAAAAACTAACTGTTATTTGATACGATTGGGCCTTCAGGGCATCCCTTCTGCAATACAATATGTGGAATATTTCAAAGTGGAATATTTTGATTTAAGCTAATGTGAAGTTTCGTCTAAGCAGTTGTGGTTTTTGAAAGTTAGACAGAATGTCCCCCTGATATCATGTTCTCTTTCTCTGATAGAATGTTTTCTTTAAAACAGTGTTTTTCAAATGCTGTTCTTTCTTTGAAACATCTTGTATAAGTGTATTATGTGCTGAACAGATGTCTATTCTTATGTAATCACCTCTGTTTGAAGTTTTCATCTTATCTCAATGGCAAGGTCAAGGAAAGAGCTGAAGCCAGCTCCAAATTAACAAGAGTTTTGACTGTTGTGAAATTTCATAATGTTAAAATTAGACCTTGCAAAGGCTGAGAATATACATAAGATTTCTGGGGAAATTTATACACATGCACCTTGATGAAGGTGCACTCAATCTCACTATCTATATCATTGATGAAGATATTAAACAGCACTTGTCCCAGGATGGACCCCTGAGGGACACCACTTGTCGTTGATCTCCATCTGGACTTTGAGCCGTTGACGACTACTCTCTGATTACGACCATCCAACCAGTTTCTTATCCACCTAACCATCCACCCATCAAATCCATATCTCTCCAATTTCCTGAGAAGGATGTTGTGTGGGACCATGTCAAAGGCTTTACACAAGTCCAGATAGATCACATCCATCTGTTTACCTATGTCCACTGCTGCTCAAGGCCCCATCATAGAAAGCCACTAAGTTGGTCATACAGGACTTGCCCCTGGTGGAGTCGTGCTGGCTGCCACTAATCACCTCCTCATCCTCCATGTGCTCTAGCAAGTCCTCTAGAAGCATCTGTTCCATGATCTTCACAGGCACAAAGGTGAGGCTGACAGGTCGGTAGTTCCCACGGTCGTCTTTTCTATGCTTTTTTAAAAATGGGCACAATGTAAACCTCCTTCCTGTCACAAGGGACTTCTCCTGACTGTCGTGACTTTTCAAATATATCATGGAGAGTGGCTTGGCAACCACATCGGCAAATTCCCTTGGGACTCGGAGATGCAAGAAGATTTCGAAGTCTAACAACATTGACATGTCATAGAATGAATGAACCTGAAAAGAGAAGTGCAATCCCTTACTTCTGATATAGTAGAAAGATGGCAAGTTCCTACAGATTTTTACTCTCAGATGACATCAGTTTCTCCCTAGCAACTTGCGGCTTTTCTACCATAGCAAGGTAATTATAGCCATGCTGTGCTAGGACCGTGAGCATCACGTTTGAGAGTGTCTTCACATCTTCCTGTTCTTATTCTGGGAAATCAGCAAACTGCAGAGCAGATGATGTATGAACCTGCAAGGGTAGCTCTGCAACCAGTGTGCATTGGCTTGTCTCCCATACAGTGGAGACAGAGTTATGCTGAGCTATACCCTTTGAGACTCTGGCCTAAGGTAATGGCCTGTTTTCCTTCTGACTTCAATAGAAGCAGGCACTGCTGTTGGAAGTGAGGCTTCCTTCCACTAGAGGAAAAACACAGCTGGAATATTAAGTCCAACAGAGAGAAGCATCAAAAGCTGCCTCAACAGGAGTGATTAAATCTAAACACTGTGCACTCTTTTAATGTTCCTAAGAGCCAGGTTTCAGGTGTGTAAGTACATTTTTTTGTCTGATGCCAAAAAAACAGATGTAAGAGTTATTTCCTAATAGCCGTAGGCAGTGTCACATGACTAATTCAGCATCTCTCAAAGCTGGGTGCCTGCCTAGGCATGTGATGGAAATGTGGGAGGAAATTGTCTGGATATGTGCATTTTTTGTGGTAAGGCAAATTTAGCTCAGCAAAGCCTACGACTAACAAATAACAAGTGCTCAAGATTTCAAAATATAAAAACACAGCACCTTGAAATCTGTTGATAAGCTTTTACAAAGCTGGTGAAGTTTGGCTGAAAAGGGAGCATTATAGGGCTCAGAAAGAAAATTTTGTGGTGGACAACAAATGCATGCCTTAGATACTCTGTTTTGGGATTAAGCCATAACAAAATCCCTTTTAGAGAGTAAGTACATTCTGCCACTCTAACCAGTCTGAGTAGTAATGCTAAAAAATAAATAACCAGCCTTTCTCTGCAGGTTAGCCTCTGTTTTTAATTGCCCTGAAACTAATCTGAGAGTATCTGATAGTAGTGCCTGCTGGCAAAGAGCTGCAGGAAGAGATCATGCTGAGAACAAATTGCCTCATAGACCATTAAATTAAATTTTTTCAATTTTAAGAAAATGTCTGAACACTAATAATGGAACTAGAACATCCTCCTCTGATTCCCTTATAATTTGTCATCCTCTAATTACTCAGTGAAGTACATCCTTCAGGGGATGCTCTTGCTGTCTCTTCAGATTTCTGTGGTACCTTGTACAGTTCTGCTGTTGGGTGCCTTCTTTTCCCTCCCTCCCTCCCCTGTCATATCTGCAATGTTACCTGAACTATGTATGTGCTGCAAAAACGCCTGCTTCCGTCCAAGCTAAAGTTCTGGCTAGGCCTCCTTAAAACTCCTTTTCTTCCATGGTGTTCTGCAAAGGCATGACGACTGCTAGGTTGCCATTTGGCTAAGACAAGTGCGTGTGATGTTGACCAACCCCGTGTTTTTGTTTCGCTGTACCCAGCACCTCTTTTAATATCTCTTGTCTCTTGTTTTAATATTTGGCTTGTGGGGCCTTTGGGATAAGGCTTGAACATGCTAGCTGTGCCCACCAAATAGTTTCTGGATAGCAGCTTATAAGTGCTACAACAACACAAATAGCAAATAATAGAATATTATTAATGTTGCAGGTGAAGTTTGTGCATCTAACTTGTATGTCAAACTCACACTGAGAAAGTTTGTTGATCTATGTTTCTGTAAAAGACAAGGTGCTTTTCACTGAAACTCATTCCTGAAAATCCTAGTTTATATATATAGATTATTACGTTATGAATGGTATATTATGCCTACCGGCATAAGGACAAAAATATCTCACCTTAATGAAACAGTAAAGTTAAATGCTTTCCCTCTGCCTTTTTTCATTGTGTAATAAAAAAGATAAATTTATATTCACAAACCAAAGATACACCTGATACAATTAGCAGATCGTGATTATATATTATTTTGGTCTCAATAAAAATATTCCCACATGAATAGCTGATAAAAGCTTTGCAATGGCTTCAATAATTTTCACTGATAATAAACTACTAATTCAGGTTCCTGTAACAGCATCTTTTAGTCAGCTAGCTGTTGAATTGCCTGTGGTGTAGAGCTATAATATCTTTACTATTGTATTATTATTATTTTAGTTTTATCCACTAAAGTATTTAAGTCCTACTTCAAAGGCAAATTAGAAATGCAGACTAGGAAATCCCATCCACGCCTGGAGTCTATTGCCTTTTAGGCAAAGGTTCAATGTGCCAAGACTGCTGTGGCAGTTTGGGGAACCCCTTTGTACAGCTGGTGGCTCTTGACAGGTACAATGAGATTTTGCCACAGAAATTGCTGTACTTGTCACTGCGTAAGTAACCTGCACAGCCAGGCAGACTGGGCCACATTCTACAGTAAGCCAGAGGTGAACTCTGTCATCACCTACAGATGACGAAGGGACTGGGGACAGGGCTTTTGCCAAAGCTGCGGAAAAGTGGCCCTTCCTCTTGTCTGAAGGACTGAAGAAAATGAAAAATTGCCAACTTCAAGACAAACTGAAAAGGGACACAGAGGAAGATATGTTATGTAATGATGTAGGCAGGTGTGGGCTTGGTAGCTATGCAGGCTTGGCTTAGGTTGTTACTCTCACTCCGGGAGGGTCTCAGATCTCTGAGGAGATGGTAGCTGAGCTGCAGGATTATACACTTAAGAGACATGTTATTATTTTTTAATGACATCTGATCTCGTGTGTTTTATTTTGTAAGGAAAAAACAGTGCCTGTACATGGTCACTGCAAAGGTTGCATCCACAGGTCTGCTCACTCCTCTCTATCCAAGACCTCACAAAGACCTCTGTTTTAGAACAGAAGATTCAGCCTTTTGGGAGAGGAGGTGCTTACACTCGAGAGAGGGAATGCACTTGGCAAACAGAGAACAGGAAAGAGGCTGCTGAGAAGATGTTGCACTGTGATAATAGGCCAGAGGCCCCAGGGTGAAAAGGCAGGTTCCTAGAAATGGGCTCGACTCCAAATGCAGCCCTCTGGAAAATCTGGGCTGGATCTCCTAGCGTCTAGATTACGAGCATTAAGGACATTTGAGCAGATGCCATCACAGCACCATCATCATTCCTTGCAAAGCTAAGTCATTATCGGTCTCGTTTATAGAAATGGCTAGTGCAGGAGCGTGCATGGCTTCACCCTGTTTAAATTAGCAAACTGGCATTTGAAAGCAGTTATAGCTGCTTGTATTCTTGCCCTGCCACACCTTTTTATACCCAGCAATAGATTAATGTGCACAAGTGGTCACTTGTTAAGAAACAGACTATGCTGTTACTCAGAAGTTGTCATCAATTAGTGGTGTCTTGCAAGAGAAGGGAGACTGAAAAGCAAAGCTCATCAAAGCAGAGAGATGAAAGTGATATTAACATCTTCTATGATTTCCTTTACTGGCTTTCCTCCTTGGGCCATCTCCTCAGAGCTGTCACATCAGTGTAAATGCTCTGCAAAGAACTAAAAGGTGGTCTTCTGTGTCCTTCCCAGCTTGTAACATTCTATATCCTACTTGACCTGATGAGGGAGGCAGCTGTTCTGCAAAACAGCCAAACAGGTTAGATAATTTAACTCCTTGTCTTTTAAGTCTCTTTAAAAATATGTTAATGGATGATAGAACAATAACTCACACATGTTGTTGTAATGATCTAAAAGCAGAAGCAGGGCTTATGAGAGATAATATACAATGAGGCTGCCCTGTAGGAGACTTCCAAGTGAATAATAATTTTGAGAAAGCACAGAGAACACATCCCACTGGGTTTTACTAGTGAGTCTGTTTTAATCCTGAAAAATACTAAATGCACAGAGAAGACTGTAAATGTAACCAGTGCTGTTTATTGTATCTTGGTCCAGAAGCACTTTATTCTTTTTAAGGGAGATGACTTTATTTTGGATCAAACCTTAGAGGATTCTTTTCAAAGTATTGCAATGCCCTTGTTTATGTAGCAGAGGCTTTTTTGTGTGGTGTTCTTCATCATTTCTGCTCTCATGCATCATTTTTCAAATCTTCCCTCATCAAATTATACACCTATAGGGGTCCTGAAGAAATGAGAATAATCATTTGCTATAATTAAATATGTCATATTTTATTAGATGCTGCATGCAATATGCAGCTTGGAGTTCTCATAAGAAGCCTGCCATATCTTTAAATATCTCTCTCATACACCTGATTGAATCAGTTGGGGCAAAGATTTATTTCATCACAACTTTTTTGTTGCAGAAATGATGCATAGTATTGTGTCAAGGAGGCTTTATCATCTGAATCAGCAGCTGCCAAGAATGGCCTCAGCCCAGCATCTAAATATGAGGGAAAGGGAGACAATGCAAAATCATGTTATATTGGCAATGGCCAGATCCTCTTACCAAGACAGAGATAATAAAAAAGGACTAAGGAGAGGCCCACAAAAAAAAATGCGGACTTTTTCAGTGCATCCTGGTACGGCTGGCAGTCCTAAGTCAAAGCTTTGAAAACCTCTAAAAGGGAGGTTTCCTTCCTCTTCCAGGGCTCAGTCAGCCAGGCTAAACAATTAAAACTGTCTGTGTAAGGCTCAGAGAGCTATAAAGAAGATAGGAATTTGGCGTTAAATTGTATCACTGGGAGGATTTTGTGGTTTCAGCTTTCAAAAGCTGCGGCGTCATTAGTGAATTTATGGGGGTACTTTGGAAAGCAGTTTTCACTGTTGAAACATAAATTATTGAGAAGCCTGAAGGAACTAGCTCAGAAATAAATTGAATAAGTGCCCACAATGAGCAACTCATAAACAGAGGAGAGAGAGGGATGCTAGCTCTCAATGTTTCATCTTCCATGTTGGTCTTGAAGAACTTGGTCAGACGTTGCTGGGAAGTGATCCTGGTGCTCCAGAGAGAATGAGGCTCTTTCCCATATTTACTTGTCTCTTTAGGTGTGTTCTTAGATTTCTAGATGTATTTTTCTTTATCTCCTGCATAGAAAATAAGGAAGGAGAAACACTGTTAGAGCCACATAAATGTATTTATTGAAACCATGATCTCCAGAGAGAGATAGAGGAAACCATACAAGCTGCGCTGTAAAAAAGACCAAAACCAAAACAATAATTTAATAAGTTGTAAGAGAGCAGGAAGTTCAACAATAACAAAAAAAATAAAAAGAAAGGGAGACACAACTATAAAATTCAAAATGAAAAGAAAGAAACCACATGAAATGCCTACTCCACCACAGAAGAAGAAATAAAAAGGGAAAGAACAACCTTAAAAGAGACATATTAAAAATGACCTTAAACAAAATGTCAAATCTATACCACTGCAATAGGTTGCTTGGGACCTGTATTTTGAGACATCACTATATTAAGCTCCGGATATTGCCTTGGAAACCTGAGATAACATTGTGTACTTGGACAGCTCTGTCCACATCATTGCTCCTGAGATCCAGTGTGTGCTAGTGAGAGGGTGAGCATTTTCCTCTTCGTGTATTGCCAAAGTTCTCAGTCCTTCTTTGCAGCACAGAAGAGAGTCATCATTTAAGTACAGTGGGCTGCTTGAGTTGCAGGTTGCCAGTATTGTTAACAAGCTGTATTCCCATAATACTAAATCGCATAGTCCTGAGGACAGGGCTGAACTGGGAAGCAGGGGTCCTGCCTGCTGTGCCCAGGCCTGTTGTGTGACTAAGGGCACATTGTGCCATCTCCTAAACAGGATACAGGCTGTTATTATGCTATACATGGAACACAGAGAGACATATATAAATATGCTGTGATGCTTATATGTGTATATGTATATACAAATGCATGATGTATTATATTTTCATCCTTTTTGATACTTAATGCAAGTTGATTGTACTAATGGAAACCCAAATTGTATAGTCCATTTTATTTTTTATTTTAAACTTACTAGCTCTCTTGAAATGAGTAATACTCAGGACACCACACAGCTACAGGGCACCCCCTAGGTATTACAAATCTTGGCAGCCGTCAGACCATGCCCTCCTGCAGCTCTGATCCACTCTCCTGTCTGTGCTGGTTCCAGATGGAGGGGGATGCCTTGCTGGCATGGGGCCCATCTGGGCCATCACGCCTAGGCACAGCAGGGAACAGAGCTCAATTACCCCCACTGCTCACTCCCTCACAGTTTTTTCTTCCAGAGTGAGAAGTTGAAAAGCTCTTTCCCAGCTAAGAAATCTCATTTCCAATGTCAATTCCATAATCAGGCAGGGGAAAAAATAATCTGTCACTTCACAGCTGAGGTGTGCACATGTCGTTGTCACTACTACCAAATCCACTGTAGGAAGAGACAAAGGTGGGTTTTGGGAAAGTTGCTGGCTCAGTGGGTAATGAGAAAATGCTAATTTTAGCAGCTCACCCATTTTTGAAGCATTAGAAAAATACAGTGTAAACAGATGTTTTGTTCGTGTGAGAGGATTTTAATAAAGTTTGCAGTGTTGCAGCTCTCCTTCTCTGCTTTGCTGAGTAGGCTGAGACCCAGTTTGGCTCATGTATCTTTCTGTGGGACAAACACCTAAACCAAGGATATTGTATTGGAAACCTGAGCTGCCTTATACAGCAGTTCTGTGTAATGCTTTCCAGAAGAATAAAAGCAGAGCAATGGTGAGGCCTGTCTTCTTTTCATCTACATTTGTTTCACAACACATGCACAGACAAGTAACCATGCTAAAGCGTGTTATTAAGGTTGCTATGTCAATCAATTAAAATGTAGAAAATGCCAGAATAAAGATTGCCTATATGTTCTTACCTCTTTTGCTTTCATACCTTATCCATTATGCAGTTTTAAGATCATATATTAATTTTCCCATATATCTACGCCCCATTAAGCACCGGATAAAGGGCGGATAAAGCTCCTTCGTGAACAATTATTTGGGGTTTTATTCCATCCTTGCTATTTAATATGAGTTTTTATACCTTATTTATTACACATTCCTATAAAACCTGCTGTGAAGATAAAGTTATTAAGTACTTTATAGGCTTTTCTGTGGTATTGACCATTAAAAGCCTGAATGTTTCACAAACAATAATTGAATATATCCTCCTACTAGTTCTGCAGGATGATGGTGAGAGTTATTTCCATCATAGAACTGGCCAGATGAAGCAGAGAATGATTAGAATTAGAAGTATTACCTAAGTTTAGACAGTTATTTCTTAGAATATGGGTTACTAGACTGTTTATAGCCAGGTTTTTATCATCATTATTAAAAGAACCTTTGTTTCACTCCTGAGGCTGATGTATCTCGCACACTGAATGCTGTTGAAGAAAATGGATTGTGACTATGCAGACACAGTTTGCACTACACTATAGCTGCTGCTCAGGTGACAGCTGGGTGTTCTTTACAGTCCAGTGTTTTTGGGTTAGGGGGTTCCTTTGTCTCTTTAGGTGAAAGACGATTTTTTTTAATATCTAGTAGAGGACAAATAGTGAGCATTTTCAAGCTTAAGGCTTACATCCTGAGCCACTCACTCCATCGCCACTTTGAAGGCTGAAACTGAAACTCCAGTCTCTCCCTTTGAGGTCCTTATGCTGTCTCTGTTTTTGCTCAGTCCAGCATATTGATGCAGTCAACAAATGTAGCCAAGGAAAAGTACCTAAGCAAGAAAACCACTGTTAAGGGGCAGTATTGGCATGAGAACAAGTAGTTACAGACTTCTCACGAAGACATTTGGTGCTATAATTTAAAGGAAGATGCTTAAACATCAGAGAAATATGTAGTGGCCTTCTATCCAGAGAATGGGCAAAGAAAGGTCCTTCTAAGATGCAGACAAATGAGATCCCAGGTAAGCAAGCATACATGAGGTGCCTTCCGGAGCTGGGGTCCTTTCACTCCTGTGAACACTTATGCCTTGCTCCTGCTTCAGCCAAAGAAAGTTCATTGGTGTCATCTGGTCTCTTCCATCCCAAGCAGGGAAAGGGGATGGCTGGGGTGTGAGAATGTGTGGAGAATGGCTTTTTTGGCTTGTATTTAGTGTTCAGTGCTCTGAGTCCCTCATCACGGTAGGCAAAAGGGAAAGAAAGCTTTGTTCACCTGCCAGACCTGAAGGTGGATGGACAGGGGACCCAAGAACTCTGCAGATGTGAACACACCATGATGTGAGCAGGATGAGTGTTGCTTAAATGGTCTTCAGGATTTCAGTTGATAAACATAAGGTCTCCAGTCAGTAGTGGTGATATTTAAACTCACAAGCTAGACAAATCTGGGCATGATATCACAGCATGGCAGAAGGCAGATGTGTAGGGCTGAAGCAGCTCATCGAATCTTTCCCAAAGGTGACAGGATGCTCAGAATGATGGTCTTGAGAATATTTTTTTAACAAAGGGAAAGCAACATGTTTTCCCTATTTCTGTAACTTGAAGTACCTGAACTACAACTTTCTGCAACACCTGCAACTTCAGAAACCGATATTGCAGTAATCTAGTGCAAACATCTGGTATACGTAAGCATCAGTCTAAGCAGTCAACATTTGGTGTATAAGAACTGAAAACAGGGTCTTGCAATGAGAAGTGTCTAGTAACCTTAAGAATGGGTGGAGCTAACAACCCTATCTGTAATATTTAATTTTAATGTTCTGAAGCATGTTGCAAGTGCTCTGTGTCCTTGCTTCGTGTCCAGTCACGTTGTAACACACCACAAAACTGGTTCCTTCTCTGTGTGATCAAGACACTGAAATGTCACACTTGTATCTAATTTTTGGGGTGTACTCTGGCTACTGGAATTCATCAGCTGTGCACTGGATCATACTTGAATCTGTATGGAAGGAAATGTGTGTGTGTGTATGTGCATGTAGGTACACACAAGCATGTGTGTAAAGATGCTGGAGATATCATATGACATCACTTCGGAACTGTGTTCCTGCATTAGACAACAAATTTCAGAGCAGAGTGTGCTGCCCTGCTGCCCCACTCCCCTGTAAGCACGTACCCCTTGCTGCTCCGGGCACCTCCTCTCTGGTTCCCACACATAGCAAATCTGGAAGCATGACTTTGGAGTCCAGATATTTCCTCCAAACACAGAGGTACAGCATGGCCGAAATGGCTCCTCGTATGGCAGAGCCCATCTCCATGCTGGCTACTGTTCAGACAGTGCAAAGAGGATTGCCAAAGGATAGGGGCAACTGGACCACATTTTGGAACCACAACCCCTGCATCAGAGATACGGAGATGTGGAAATCTTTCCTATGGGTTGCAGCAAAGAGAGACAGAAAAGCAGCATCATTCAAAGTGGTGTAGACTCACTGCCAAGGTGAGGATATGGGCTATGTACACCACTGGGAGCTTGTTTGTCCTGTTGCCAGGTGAAGGATGAACCCCAGTGCCTGTCTGCATGACCCCAGGTCTGGGATTCAGGAGCAGCTACTCTGCATGGGTCTGGGGCAGGAGCTGTGTGGTCCAGCAGCCACAGACCCGAGGGGCTTGGGAGTGGCTGGGCAGGTAGACCATCACCATGTGAGTCTCCGCAAGGTGGTGGTGCCCTAGGGTTTCAGATACATTGTAGAAACCATCCCACCTTTCAGTGATAGACTTGCTGAGAGTCAAGTGGCAAAGTAGATATTAAATACCTTCTTCACAGATGTATGAACCCTCTTTTCCTACATCTAAGGAGAATGTCTCAGCTGATGTCCCTGCTCTATACTACAGTAAAAGTGGCAGCACTCAGCTCTCCTGCATGGCTGGTGCTGCTGCAAAGCAAAGAAACTAAGCTTCAGCTGGTGAGCAAGGGAACGGACAAGTGTTGAGGACTCAGGGAAGGGAAAATTCCAGCATCTGTTGCCAACACTGCTTCTGTGTTTCATCGGTGGCCGTTCAAGTATAAAACGCAGGAATAATGCAACTTTTGCTTAATTTAATTTAATTTAATTCTGATTGACCTGTAAACCTGAATGTTTTTACTGGATCCCACTTGTATTGCAGATTTTGACCAGGTAGTGACTGGAAGAGGAGTCTTTGACAATTTCCTCTGAATGCCTTTTTAGGATAAAAAATTTTTTTTTTTTCTGCAAGTAAGGTAAATTATTGGGCCTTCTTCCTGGTACAGTGAATGTAAAAATAGCCTGGCCATAGTTTAAATCTATAAACCTCTACCAAATGAGAAAAAGAATTGTGTTAAAGTAGATTTTTTTATAAAGCACCTACTTGGGATGGCCTGAAATTAAAAGGAATTGCTTTATCTAATCTTACCAGGAAGAGCATTTCAGTGCAGAAGAGTATGAAAGTGAATTCTTGACCCTCCTTGGAGGCCAGTTTCCATATGGGGTCAGGAAGAAAGACAGCACCTGGTGATGGCTTAAGATAAATCCAGCATAAAATGTGGAGGCTAACTAAGAGTTCAGGCTTTTTGGTTTATACTTGAGCCTTATCAGTACTGAAAGAAAATTGAAATGATTATACAGTACTTTGAACTTAATGGAAAGAAGAAAGATGGAAAATGGTTGCTTACATCTCTTCTTGAAGTCATTCAAGTACAGGTCATTGCCCATTAAACTGTTGCCAAGGCAGTGTTAGCTGGCAGCTAGATAGCTCAGGATCCTCTCTCTAGCCCTCCCTGGTAAAGATTAATAATATCATCTCACTTGCATTCATCTGTAGAGCAGACCAGAGCAAAAAGCACAGCAGAAGATTTCAGTGCTTCTCTGTTGCCTTCGGCCTGGGTTCAGAGCAGGCTGCAATGAAAACAGCAAGGTGCTTGGGCTCCCATCGGGATGGGGCAGCCTGATTCACAGGAACATAAGAACAACCCTCCTAGATTTCTGTGAAACAAGTTGCAAGCCTTAACTCCCCAGAAGTTCCTTAAGAGTAAAATTACCAGGAATTACTGTTTTATTTAGGGGACTCTCAGTGGCTGTGAATGATCCTGCTTGGCAGGAGGCTGCATGTAAGGAACAGCCGGAGACATTCATGCTGGCTGCCCTGAAGTGCTGCAGGAAAGTGTTTGCCTGGGACTTGGTGTGAGGACACGGCTAGGAGCAAAGGTGAGGAATTTCAGCTACTACCCAAAATAAAATCTGTTGTCACAGAAGTTGCATAGCTGTCACTGATTCGGACTAAACTTGCTACAAAATTCCCTATGGTGGAACTTTAGAAGTTATGATGAAGCTGTAGTACAGCAGAGAGACAGCAGGCAGAGGACTGGGATTAAATGATAGTATTGACTGTGATCAAATCACTGTACCCTTCTTTCACAGGTTTACTCTATACATTCAGCTCAATACCTAATAATGGCCTCTACTGTCAGAATTAATTAAATCACTGCAGAAAATGCTTCAGCTGGCAATGAGGTGTCCTCCGTGGCTCTGCAGAAGGACTGTATGTGTTCACAGAAAATGCTGTCTTTATGGGAGAAAAATCTGAAGCTTGTGCTTTAGTCCACGTCAATGAGCAAGAGTGCTCACTGTCCAAATTATGGAGAATAAAATAACTTCATGCTGAAGCAGGCAGAGGAGTAGTGCTAAAGCTGATGCATAAGCACATATCAGAGCTTATCATTAGCAGTAACAGCAAAGATTTGAGGCTGTCAGTCAGAAACAGCAGGTGTGAATGCACCCACTTTCACACAAGCAACCAAACAGTAGTTTTGCTCTTGCTAACATTAGGTTGTGCTGTTTGTAAAAGGCTCAACCTGGAGCTGATCTACTGGTCAGCAATGTCCTCTTGCCTCATATTTCAAAAGAACACAAAAGACACTTGCATCACATTCCATTCTGAAAATATCTAAGATCAAGGAACTAATGAGAACTTTATTACTCTTCCACTAGAGAAATATATAAAAAAGAGAGACATTGCTGGCCTGCATGTAAGTTAATTCCAAGTTTAGCCACAGGAATCAGCGATTTTTATGTGAATCCACCCTACCAGGAAGACACAGAAGAGACAAAATTCCTCTTCATTCAGGAACAGAAAAATCTATACCAAGTAGTACATTCTTGGTTTGCTCAATAGTGAGATAAACGAGAGTTTGTTCACTACAATAAAAAGAGTGTTTGGGAACTGTTTAGGTACTTTAGCGCTCTCTTGAAGAGAGGGCAGTACCTTTTTCTTTGCACATTTACAATGTGGCTAAGTTGTTGCATGTTTCTTACTGAATTAAATAAGTGCATATGCTAAAACTTAGTTCCAGCATATGAGGACAGCCTACCCTTATCTCAGAGTAACAACACCCATGGCTCACAGTCATGGTCTCCAGAAAATTCCAGCTCCTTCCACTGCCTTACACTCCCCCTCTGCCTCTTCCCACCCCAAGTCCCCCCTTCTGAACTCCCTGCTGTGCCCCACCAGCACATAATTAGAGTCTTGGTGTTCAGGGGATGTGTTGCAGCTGATGGTGGAATTGGTGCTCTGAAAACACGCCTTCAGTGGATAAATTAATCTCCTCCTCTAAATTGTGACTGATTTTAGCAAAACTAGGAATTAAGACTTTCTGTCCCTCTGTCAAATATAACTGTAACTGGCAGCAAGCTCAAAAACTGAGGAAAGACGGCCGAAGAGAAATGTAGTAAAATCTTGCTTTCCTAGGAGACTGGTGCAATAAGTATAAAAACAAGTAGTTATGTCTGCTCTTCTGTCATGAGCTTTCAAATACAGTCATACATCCTGATTTTTAGTTATGAAAAGATAGTAGTTCTTTAAAAAAGGTGGAAAACAAATATATACCTGCATGTGCATGCATAAACACATAGGAAAAAATGGTGAAATAACTTCAAAACTGAGTTTAGACAGTGAAGACAAAGAAAAAGATTTCTGGACACAGCTCAAACCAAACTACTAGTTATGATCTTTTCTAGACTTTATGGAAAAGATGGTGCAGATCTAGATGAACTAATTCAGTAATGAACTCAACACAGCTCACAGAGCCTAATATTGCTGGTATGTAGAAAACCTCACGTTTCACACAAAACACAAGCTGAAAGTCACACTTGCACTTCCAGAAAATATTCACAGATCTTGACTCCTAGAAGCCAATACTTACTATCCCTTCTGAAAAAAAGAATCGTGTGTTTGTGAAACTTCCATGGCCCTGTTCAGTTACGCAGTGTGTTGTAAATATCAGAGGTGTTTCAGGGTAGCAAGAGCTTCACCTTGGTGCAAGAGTCAGAGGAGGCACAAGAGCCCTGTTACTTAAAACAACCTCACAAGTATTGCAGGGTGAAAAGTTGAAGAAGGATAGATGAAAGACGATTCTGACTTCTTTAATGGCACCCTTGCAGTGACAGGTACATCTGTGCTCACAAAATAAGGATTGTGACTAATCTCTTCTCATCCTAGGTGTCCACTCAGACTCCGCAGAGTATATGAAGCCGCTGAAGGTGGTACCAGCATTTCCACCTGAAATGCTGAGCTTTCGTTATAGCTTTTCCCTGTGAAGTATTTCAATATGGGCATTTTTCAGTCAATCTCGTTTACTCAAAAGCTCTCTACTGCCTTGGAAAACGGTATCTGGAGCAGCCACACTTTCCATGGTTATCACACCCTACCCTACTTCATGCCAGCCTGCAGGCAATGCCTGTGGGTAGCTTATGGTACTGCGCACAGGCAGTGGATTCACTTTCTGGGAATGTTTGAGTGCAGGGGTCCCCCATGCCCAGGAGATTGGTTTCAGCTGTGCCCAGGACTGTGCTGTGTCTGGCACACCTTTAGGCAGCTGAAACTGGCCTCTGGATGCAAACTGGGCATAACCACCCCATAAAGTTCCCTATTAGCGTTTTCATTGTTAACATACTTCAGCTCCTTCGAAACCACTGATCTATCTAATAAGCCCAGAATCATTTGGCAATAAGGAGTCAGCTTGGCTTACCTGCTTCTTTATTTATTCCCAGACCTGCAGGACTCTTTCTTTGTTTATCTACACATATAGAGCCCTGTTACAGAAATGCAAATAAGAAAATGAGTAGGCGTGTGGTAAAGGAACTCCTGCATCAAACTGACATTCCTAATTATTTTCTCAAGTCATTTCCCAATGGGAGGATAATGAAAAGTGAAGCATTAAAATTAATAAAAAAATCAGGTTGAGAAATCAAGCCCTGAAACAGGAAAGATATTTCTCATGTGAGTGTTGCCAGCTGAAGAACAATAATCTCTGTGGTGTTGCTACATGTTGATGACAAACACTTCCCAAGGAAAGCAAAAAGATAAGTGGGACAGAATTATTTCTGCAGTGAGATCTCTGATTTGGGAGATTTACTGAGATCTGAGTGCTCTAATTTTTAATCTTAAGGGTAGTTGTTCACTACTTATTTTTCTGCTGTTTTAAAGGAAGAATGAGGAAAAGGAACATCTGAACTACTTGGCAGTCAGAACACATATGTTCCACTGGCTTCATCTGATCACAAAGGTTACAAGCTCCACCAACAGTGCCAGGAGAGCTTATAAATTTTCTAAGTTAACTGAAGAGATTAGGTTTGCTGAACAAGCAAAAATTTATCATCTTTGCCAATGGATCTGTTAAACTCTTTGATCCACAGCTGTTTGGCCTGAAGTCTCTCACAGGCAAACTGATCTTCATTCTCCATCCTATCTTTTGCCAGGTACAGCTGTCAAAAGCATCTGAACCCTGGAGGAGTCCAAGTCCCTGTGACTTGGACCTTTGTGTGTGAAGGTCTGCATGATAGGATTTGTCCTATCCAGTGTTAGCTCTCAGACACAGGGTATATTATTGAAGATGATGGTCCAGCTCTGCCTGTAACCAGCAGAGATACCTGTGAAGACAGCAGGGTAATCTGCTTTGGTGTGGGATGAGCACACCAGGTAGCAGTGCTGAACCATCTGTCTCCCTTCACTGATCATGGGGGCACCTGGAGAACCAGCTTCCACTTGATGCCCCATGTTGATCAGGTAAGACGAATTCTGCCCAAATGCAGATGGTGGACAGATAAGCTGGCCAGTTAATCACCCATTTCAATACCCATGTGTGTCTGGGATTCACTAGCTGTGTTTCTTTTTATGTTAGTCTTTTTAGGGATGTGATCCAAACCTCATTTCACCATGAGATCTTATGCACAAGGACGTGTATTTCTCTTTTTGGTCTTCTAAGGAGTTATTATCTGTTTATAACAAAGATTACACAAGATTGCATTCCTGTGTACAGGAAAGGGTAAACTGCTTATTTCTCTCTTGATAAGCTGCATTCCCTCTTGCTTCCTCCCCCAGTAGCCTCACAAGTACTCAGTTTTCAAATGCTCAGTGGCATGGCTTTAACTTGAAATGTAGGCTATCTCCATATCCCAGATTCATCTACAGCTTATAGGTTAAGACCTTTTCTTATGAAATGTAGAAAAATAGGTGCTTGAGTTTTCCAGGCTAAGAAGGCTACTCAGCCCACCTCACCAATTGCCTGGACAGGTTTTTAGATATTAAGGAACTACATTAAAAACTCCCTGAAAGTCTCCTTACCTCAGTTTCTTAGAATAAGAAAGCATACCCTCGGATATAGGCTTTAGTGTAGGTTTCATGTCTCCTGCCTTCAACTCTCTGTAAGACAAGCTGTTTTAGATACCCAAACTCAAATATGATTACAGATTTCAAAGCAACCTCTCTGATTACTGCATTCTTTTATCTTAAGGGTGTCTCTTCATCCCTTCCCACGTGTAATAGGTGAGGAAGTCCAAACTGGACAGAAAACAGGAGATGCCTTACCGGAGATGGACACCATCAGGTATATATCTTCCCTCAGACTGGTACCACCCCAGGCATTTCTCAGGAAACTAGGACTAGAAGATGAGGGCTGATCACCAGGAAGACACATGTGCACGGACACCTGGTTTTTGAACACAACGTACATATTGGGCCGTATGCTCTACCTAACCAAGAGCTCAGTATTTCAAGAATACTAGAGCCCTTGATTTGCTAAGTCGAAGTCTCCCAGTCTTTTGACACAGAGTAGGGTTTTTAATCTTACCTCTTCCACATTAATTTCCCTCTCCTGAATGTGGGTTACTTGTCGTGTTCTTGATATTACAATTAACTATGATTAGCATGTTGTGCAAGGCTGTGAATGTTTCCTACATCTACTGGAATTGCTTTCCCTAAAAAAGTCAAGGATGTCATTTTATTTTGTACAGCCATATCACTCTGTTGACTCATAGTAACTCCTGTCAGTGAATAAAACTCCCTGTTCTTTCTCCTTCTCTGTCACTTTCCCAGACTCCTGCAGAAATGTAGTAGTGAATTCCCTGGGTGAATCCCCAGATTACTGCAGAAATCCTCCTGTTGTATGCTAAAGGCATGATTTTGAAACAAGTGTTAAATTTAACACTACCACTATCCCAGACTTGCATGGTATCTACCTGTATCATGTTCAGATGTGTTTCTGTGCCAAGTTGTCTCTTGCAAATGGCCAGCAAACAAATTTCTTTAACACACACCTACTTTTTCAACCATAGTCCTTGATGGAAACAGTTGGAAAGATCCCAGTTTCCCTGCGAAATGCTACAAGTTGTCCTTCAGCACAAATGACCGCCATTTCTCTTTAAAGACATTTTTGTACTTTCTTGTACTTTCTACAGCTTGTGTTCTTGTCTTTATTTTTCCCTTCCATTTCAATACACAGTTTGCTGTATCATTATTATTTATTTATCTGATGGTCAGACAGCTTTGCTCGGCTGCAGTCACCTGCCTTTGTGATTAAAGTAATCAATCAGCTCTCTTGCAAGGAAAGGTGTTACGCAGACCTGGTACCATCTAGCTGGCAGGCTTAGGCTGTTCTTTCTTTGATTTGTCATTAATCATCATATCATTAATTATTCCTTTCCTTTAAAATTCACCGTGTACTCTTGCATACTATTGCAATCAAGCTAATATGCCTCTAGAATGAAGTTTACTTCCTTAATTATTGTTGCTATGTTTCCTATTCTCGAGTCATGTGGATCCCTCTCCTTCACAGCTAGATAAAATTACTTGCATTGTCTGCCAGGTCTCTGAGCATCCTGCAGTGAGATATCTGCTCCCCACTGGCTGAGCACGTCCAGCTTTCAGAGCTTTGCTTCTTCTCTGAGGAGGTGTTTTCGATTTCCTGACACTCATCCCCTATCTGTTCTCCTTTTCTGCAGATTTTAATGTTGTTACAGAAAAACCAAAGCTGAGTTTCATTTAATGTTTTTGCACACCTACGCCAGCTCTAATCCTCTTGGTATAAAAACACTGCTTCTTTTCTCCTTTAAAACCTTTGTGTTTCAATAGCTAAATAACTTTTTACAATTTCCTTTTATTATTAACGTTTAATTTCCTCTGCAAACTTCTAACTTGGTTTGACTCTTGGCAGTGTTTACCCTAGCCCTGTGCTTCCTGGCCTCCAAAATGAAGTTTTCTTTGCTGATTAGCTCTTTCCTCTTTTCTAAATGAATGCTGTGCTAGGCTTTCTGAGGCAGTTCCCCATCCACATCAGTCTGTAGCCCCTTTCTGCAAGTTTTCCTGCTTTCCTTGTCAAGTGAAGTCCAGAGAACTTCTTGCAGATTTTATTGAAATTTTCTCCTTCAGCTGAAGTGCCTTGCAACACTTTGGCCTACTGGCCTTGCCAATCAATTCAGTTTCTGAAATCTGTGCTTTCAAGACTGAAAATCTGACTTGTTTTCATATATGCCTCTGTTTCATCTAAAATGAATCAAGTCAGTTTGGCTAATGATTCGGTTTTGCTCTGAGATTAATGTTAGTCTTTCCACTGGCTGTAGAAACTTGGATCTGTCCTGTTTAAATGTTCTCCAGGGCTGAGGGTGTAAACACAGTATTACAGGCCACAGTTTCAGCTGGTTTAAATTGCTAACACTCTGCTGGAGTCTGGCCAGTCAAGTGGAGCCTTCCTTGTCTAAGAAGCAGAAGTTTTCTTCAAAGTATTTTGGAAGCAACTAGAGTCTCTTAAATTACTGAGAAAAGAGATATTTTTGCCATCTTTCCACAGATGAAATTGCAATAAAATCTATATTCTCACAATGTTTATAGTAGTCACCAAGTTAATTTACTATACCTGTCATAATATATTATCAATGCCTTCCATGTACATTACCTCATCTGAAAGCCTCTTCTTGTTGTATATAGCAAATGGCAGAAAAAAATTTATGTGATACAAATAACCTTTGGATTGATTTAACTCTGTACGCCTAGGCTCTCCTGGTCCTCCTACTTGTGGTAATTGCAAGTTAGCATTCAGATAGTGGCAGCAGTAATGAAAGAGGGAGAGACCAGTTCTGGTCTTCAAAATCTCCAGTGAGTTAAGCAGAGCAGGCTGCAAAGGGGCCAGAGGATAAATGTCATATCAAAATTTGGCTAAGTGGTAACACACTGAATTGGACAGCAAAATTACACAGTCTGAGAGTGTTAGATCCTCATTGCTTCTTCCCCTTCTTTACACACTACCACATCCCTATCAATAGGCACGTCTAAAGATATGCCAGAGGAGAAAGGGGACATAAAAGTCAAAAGGACTGTAGTACAAGTAAAATGTGCCAATCGCCTCTGAGGGGGTTTTCTATCTTAGAGTGAAATAATGTATTTCTTTAAGGTTAAGGATGAAGTTGTTCAATGCAAACTAATAATACCGAAGCCCATAATGGCTTTTGCCACCTGTCACCCCATTACTATTTCCTGATAGCGTGCTGTTATTCAGTGATAATACAGTATCAGCTGGTCCTGAATAGCTGCTCACATTTTAACATGCTTTTAAGTATTGTATTTACACGGGTAGCTTTTCAGTACCAAGACTTAAACAAAGGAAGCCATGAATTCTAGCATTCAGCTTGTCCTTTACTTCCTGCATCTCCCAACTTATACCTGCTCTAAAATACATAATAACTTTATCACAGGCTGCTAGATTCATTGTAGTAGGTAGGCTAAGAGAGCAAACATGAGTTTCAGTGGTTACCTGCCTGTTAGAGGAACAAAAGTTGGCAAACATTAGCCTAAGAACAAGCCACTTAATTTTTGACAGGTATGATAGACTACTGAGGAAAACAAACCAGCCCTCTTTTTATTTTTAACTCTCTGATTTACACAGTGCCCACTTCAGAACGACTGCAAATCCAACTGTCAGGTGAGGTGCCGATGGAGAGACGGAATTCTTTCACCTCTGACTGCACGGGGCAGGAGAAGGGAGCTGGAGGTAGCAGAGCAAGGAGGAAAACAGGCAAAGGTGAGTCGATTGACGGCAGGAGCAGCACTGTCAGCAGCAGATGGCTGCTCACACTATCTGCACGCTTCACAATAGCATTGCTGTAGCGATGAATGAACAGAGGCTGAAGTGAAGGTAAATGTTTGAGTCTGAAAATGTGCCCATTTTGCTTTTTTTTTTTTTCCATGCAAATTGTTCCTCTCTTGATGTATTGAATCAATTTAAATGTTAGGTTAGTGCAGCTCAAACCACTTGGACCACTCCAACACCAAGCTAAACTCTCAGCAGTCAAGTAACTGGTCCACCCCTTCCTAGCATACACTGTTGCCCTGCGGAGCAGGTCACATGTAGTTTCCTAAACATTGAAAACCGTCAAAATAAGCAGAAGTGTCACCAAAACTCAAACACTTCTTGATCCTTTGTAGTTCATAGTCCAGTCATTTCTGTCATGGATCATAAATTATTATTAGCCTTAGAGAGCAAACAAACAAGAACATCACCCTTACTTTTTGTCTTATATACAAAACTTTTTTCCTCTTTGGAGGAAAAATAGAAGAGCCAGATGCATGCACACTAAAGCAAAAAAAAGTAATTCTAGTTTATATTTGGGATATACCAGCTTTCCTGAACTGTATTTTTATTTCTTTTAGTGGAGGCACAGACTATTATACAGAAAATTTTAGCCTGCCGACACGGACTTACTTTTCTCAATTGCCTTCTGCAGGTTCTTTAGAGGTATGGCACAGATTTCCTGGGGTTTCTGCTGTCCTCAGTGTAAAAAGAAAATAACCAATGCACTATGAAACTGCACAGAGCTGAGGCTTTGCTGTACTGTGGTTCTGAACATTGTTTTTATAGCAATGTTAAAAAGCTGAATTCTAACCTCTTAGTGTAGAAGAGACATTTAAAAGCTGAGAAGGCTATTGTAGTTGGGAGTCAATATTCTTCCTTTCCTCACCATGACACATTGTGAGAAAATGGAGAAATTAGGATTTATCAGACCTAGATAATTTAAGGTAGTGGGAAAGTCTGACAAAATCTATTGCTTAATATGTCTGGTTTATGAGTTTGGCTAAATGAGTGCACTGTGCAAAAGGTGAAAATGGGAATTGAAAAGCCTAATAGACATTTCTTCACTTGCGTTGATCCCGTGGTTCTTCTCTACTATGTCATATAATCTGCCAACTGTTTAATGCATGTATTATTTTTACATATGCTACAGTATGCATAGACTTTAATTTGAGGATCTGCTACCATTTAGCTTAATCCAGTTTGGAAATACCAGCAGAAGACACTGGAGCTAGTACAGTACTGGCAGTCCCCCACCAACCATTGTGCATTTTCCCTGCTGCTTTTTAGCCAGAACAAATACATCAGTTCTTCATATTCCCACATTGTTGCCAGCTAAGGTGTCAGAGAAACACACAGCTCTCTCAAGGAGAGCAAGTGCATCTCACAGGCTGGAGGGTCACAAAGGGGTGATGGCTGGACAGTGCTATCCCAAAATCTTCGGGGAAATGTTTTCCCTTACACCAGCTTTGGAGGGTAGTGAGACAGTGGGGCCTGCCAGCAGTCTTGCAGAGGCTGGGTGAAGGATGCATCAAGTCCTGGCTAGCTCATTTCTGTCATGTCATGCCTGTGAGCAACTTCCCAACTGTCTTCTCCCCTCAAACAATTGCTTACAGTTCACAAAGACACGAAAATGTTGGTATGCTGCTCACGTGGTCAGCAAACAGCCTTCTTTCTTTTACAGTTCACACTCAGATGTAGCTCTTGGAGTGGGAACAAGTCACTGCAGTGTAAGCAGAGTGTGAGCTTGCAAGTACGTCAGCTGTGCTGGGAAATCTATGCATGCACTTACCTGATGTTTCACTGCAAAACAAAACAGGAGGTAGCTTCTCTGTATGTGACGATGTGAGGTCTGGAAATCCGTCTGCAAGCTCATCCGGCCACACTAGCAGCCTGAAGCCTGGCAATCAGTCTCTGATGCCCTTTGTTGTCCTTTTCCTACAGTTGCTGTGTTGTTGTCTTGCTGCTTTGTACATGAATGGTGTTGTTGTGAATCTTTCAGCTATCAAGCTTGGTCTTGATTGTTTTCTCAAATTCCAGTGCCTCATTTAAATCAGCACCTATAGCTAGAGGATTTTTGAAAGAACAAACAAATATTGAGGTACAGGCCTTCACTCAGTTGTAGAATAATTTATCTGATAAAGATTTGGCTTGGTATTTATGTCCCACTTTCTCACTCTAAAATTTGACACGTTCCTACTCCCAGTGTAGAAAACACAGCACATGAAAGCAATAACAAACGAACTTTTCCAATCCACCTCCTTAAAGGGCCAGTTTATTCACAGACCTGAGATAAAGTGATAAATGATTTCCCTTGGAAAGAGTTGTCTTCTTCAGCAGAGCAATTCCTTTCAACATTGTAAATGAAAAGAAAATTGTGCACAATTTTTATTCAGCTGGTACTTGGAGGAACTTCTAGTCCTTCCTTCCTTCCATTACATGCTTTCTTTGTTTAGTTTAGTTTTGTTTAGTTTTGTTTTGTTTTGTTTTGTTTTTTAACAAGCACATAATAATCATTAGCCAGATTCACAGTTCTCAACCTGGAAACCACAATGAATATCAGTGATGATTAAGTCAGACTACTATCATGTTTTCATCCCTTCAGCTCACTAAGGGACATTGAGGCCAAGTTTAAAATACAACAGCAGAATACCTTTTCCTGTGAGTGGGCCTGGCTGGTTAACTCCACTGGTGCTGATGCTATGCCAGATACTGAAAAATGAAGGATTCGCATATACTCATTACTGTTAACAACTCTTCAATAGGTTATGAGCTACAGCAGGAGTGGAAATACTCAGTCCTGGAGTGATTATTGTTCTGCTGGACCAGTATGTGTGTGACTGCCTGAGAGCTGTTCACACTCATGGGGCTTCACAAGGAACTCATTCCCATGTAAATTGTGTCTGCTTTGAAGTCAAGGAAATTCCATTAGCAGGGGAAAAGCGTGAGAAGAATCAAACAAGAAAGCATTGTGATCTTCCTACTGCTAAGAGGCAAGTATAGAGATTTCATTTTTCAGAGACTGCTTCTCTGCAAGATGACATGTTTTCTTTGCATAATTATGTTTGACTACAGCCATACCCAGGGAAGGGAGTGGTGATGTTCAATACAGGCACACACATAAAAAAAGCCAGGGGCAGATGCCTGTGGAATATTGATAACAGAATAATACCGGTTGGCAGAAGAATGAATGCATAGCAACAAATCTCTGAATCTGATTCACATACACTTTGAAGGCCATTGGCACAGTGGTTTATGGAAATGCAAAGTATTATTACTCTGTGGCTCCTGTTTCCTTCCTCCTGGGTTGTTCTTTCAGGTGAAATACTGCAAACGTGCCAAATTATCTGCATTAAGCAAATAAATCCAGTGTAAAGATGGGGTTCACACTTTCATATTTTATTCATACATGCATTGTGAGGGAAAACGTGTTGCATGAGAACACATGAGGGAGGATCAAATAGCTGCAAAGCCCGAGACTCTGCATGGAAATGTCAGGTGCATGCTGTCTGAACAGCCTGTTTAAAAACTAGCAGCTCTAAGACATTCAGAAACATTCTTACCCATCACCACGAAGTAAAGTTTGAATCTTCCACTGTCAATTTCCAGCACATACAGGTCTTGGCAGTTTTCCCCCTTTTATACCTGGTGTGGGAGGCAGGAGCTGTTCAGTCCAAGAGCGCATACTTTCCAGAGATTTTATAACTCTGCTCCAGGGATTCCTGATTCCTGATTGCTCTTCTTCCTTTTCTTAGGTGTCCTGTCAAATTTGATAGCTGGGAGATTTCAGGGAGAGCTTTGTTCTGTCTGATGTAATTTTTGTTCGTTTCTTCTCCCCAGAAACTCAAGAAAATAAGATGCTGAGCTCCTCTCCCATTTCAGATAACCAGGGCCAATGCCAACACCGGGTAATGGTTTCATCAGCTGGAGTTTCTCCATCTCAGCAGAATAGCGGCTCTTTACTGATGTTCTGCTGCAGGGAAGGACGTCTCTGTGTGTGGGATGCTGGTAAAGTTGTTAGGAGCAACACGTGCACCTCGCTTTAACTCTCCATAAAAAGGTTTTCTGTCAACATAGACAGTGGATATAGATTAGATCATCTTCTACATTGTTCTAAGACCCTCTGGGGCTCAGTCCAAACCAGCCTGTTTTGAGGATCATTTGACCATAAAGAGCTTTTACCTGGGATTTGCTGGGGGGCAAAGACTGTCATTCAAGCTGAAGCATCTGCTTCTGCAGTGCTGTCTTCATGGAATAAGAATGGAGGTGTTTATTTTTTCTCAGTAGTGTGATGTAGGATTGAGGTTATGCTAAAATTGGCTCATTTTTTTCCCTGAATTATGCTCTGGAGCTCCTTATGTTTTCTCACTGTTAAATAAAACAGTTGTTCTGACCCCCACATGTGGCATCCTGGTGGGGTTGGTACATGCCACTGCCTCCCCTGGTCTAGCACTGGGGAGACTGAGGGAGCCCCAACACATGATGGGTCTTGGAGCTGTGCACAAAAGGCAGCCATCAGCACTTCAGCTGTGGCTAGTGGTGAGGCTTTTCCCTTCCCCATTTTGCAGCTTTTATAGCCAGTGAGAGGTGGTGGGTTGTTTTGCTAAGACTCACTAGAAATACTGAAGGGGCTGTAGGATGGTAACAACAGTGTAAAGGTGTGAAAAGCGAGACTACTAAACATGCTTACAAGTGTTGTGGTGCATCAGTGTTACCCTGGCTTTGAAATGGGCGATGTTGCAGAGTGGGGTGTGCACCCAAAGAGCTGAGGCGAGAATCCCAGGGCAAGGCACCTGCACCTCTCTTGCTGTCCTGCCACCCATGACAGGTGAGGACAGGCAGGGGGATGGTGAGTCTTGGCATGGCCTGCAAATGAGGTTTCATCCATCTGGGCTGGCTGCATTTCTCTCCTAGCTACATGCAGCCTCTTCTGTTGGGAATGGAGCTGCTGATACAGTGCTAAGGATCTCCCATTGTTTACTGGTCAAGGGTTTTGTTTTGTAGAAGCCACGGTAAGAAAGCAACAGCTCATGTTGAGAGAGAAACTGAGCAAAAATCATAGAATCGTAGAATCATAGAATCAGAATAATTTGGGTTGAAAGAGACCTTAAAGATCATACAGTCCCAACTCCCCCGCGATGTGCAGGGACACCTCCCACTAGATCAGGCTGCCCAAGGCCCCATCCAACCTGGCCTTGAACACCTCCAGGGACGGGGAATCCACAGCTTCCCTGGGCAACCTGTGCCAGTGCCTCATCACTCTCATAGTGAAGAAATTCCTCCTTATGTCTACTCTAAATCTGTCCCTCTCCAGTTTATACCCATTGACTTTAGTCCTATCACTACAAGCCTTTGTAAAAAGTCCCTTCCCAGCCTTCTTGTAGCCCCTTCAGGTACTGAGAGGTCACTATGGTCTCTCCTCAGAGTTTTCTCTTCTTCATGCTGAACAACCCCAATTCTCTCAGCCTGTCCTAGTGCTCCAGCCCTCTGACCATCCTTGTAGCCGTCCTCTGGATCCTTCTTACGTTGAGGATTCCAGAACTCCAAAAAAAGTGATGAATTATATTGAATTCGGCACTGGCTTTCTGTGTTTGTCAGGAGGAGGAATCGCAGAGGTTTGCTGTCATTTATTCTCATTTCCTTGAAGAGTGGCACTGCATAAATGACTGAAGGTGGAGATATTGACTTAGACCTGCTGTTGCCATCCTAAAATATTACATCAGTGAGAGGGTTTTCACTACAATTTATGATCTCTGTAAAGAAGACAAAAACATGATTTTAAAAGACTCCAACAACAAATCAGAGGAAAGAGAAGACCAGCTGCCCAAGACACAGGCAGTCTTTTTGTACTTATCTGCCTCCTTACAGTCAGACAAATACTGACTGTAGTTCATGGACAAACGGGTACATTCATCTGCAGGACTCAGCTTTATGCAGGATTTTTGTACTTTTGTCAACAGAAAGATTGCTTGCTTTAAGCTTAGTGATCTGACATGCTAGTGAGATAGGTTTTGGCTTTAGAAGAGACTTTTCTTCTGACTAAACTGAAGGTTGTCTGTGCCATTCCATTCCCACCCAGCATTTTCACTGTCCCACATGCAGCCTTGGTGGCAAGAGGAGAGTTTCAGACTGTCCTGCTTCTCCCAGTCCATTCGTTTACATGAAAGTTCCAGGGAATCTCTCAGCTATTTGTTTCTTTCAACTGTGGGGAGACTTTCTAGCTGGTGCAAGTGATAATGACAACACTACTGGAACTTTCACAAATAGAATTATATTGGAAAAATAAAACACACCACCGAAACTACTTGCAGTGAAATTGATTTCTTCCAGAATTAGAACACAAGTGGCTCTGCAAACATGCAGATAAAGATGGAATTTTAATCATCATCTATGATTTGTTGTAGAGTTAATAAAGAAATTCTGTTACTAATGATTTGGGTACAATTTTCACTTAGTGCAATATCTATACTTTTGCACTCACATTATGAAGAAATGCACAGTAAATGTCATTTAGAAGATCTACTTCCTGCTCTGCAGAGGTCCCAGAAGAGGGGACACATCATTGACAGAGCATAGAGAGAATAAACCAAACCTGTTATTGTTTTATGGCCCTGGCTACAGCAGTTTGACATAGTTTGTCTATTATTTGAACTCTTTCCACATAAAAATCAGACACTTCTGCCAAACATGACAGTCAAGTGTCTGCATGACAAGATAGTCCAAATTTCAGGACAGGGTCACCTTATAGTATTGTGTGATTTTATACAGAGCAATGGTTCCCAGAATTTGTGTGTGAAGCATCAGGATTTCTCCAAGATCACAGGACATTTTTATCATTAAACAGTGAGAGTTGTGGTTCTGTGGATCAGCTGGACACCACTTATGTTAACCCTACAGAAGGTAAAAATTTTTGTCTCCACTTCCATAAATTAACAAGGGGCAGTTTTTACCTGCTTTACTTATCTTGTAGGTATTGTATTGTTTCATTCATCCTGATACTGTGTAGCACTTTGGAAACTAAGGTGTTGTGTCTACATCTGAAATATTTCAATACTACCACTACTTTTCACATAACAGAGATTTGGACAGTATTTTTAATAGTAGAGCGTAACATTTCATACAATGCAGAAGGTAATATTACATACATCGGAAATTGTGCTGCTTCCCAAGAGTAGGAACTGTAGAAAAACAGTGAGGGTGTACAAATGGAGCAAGTACAGATCAAGTGTAATCTTTCTTTACAGACAGTCTGCTGAGGAATACAATAGGTATTCATTCCTCACAATAATTTTGAGCAGCATAGTTCGTAGTGTTTCTTGAAACATTGCTTAGATTATAGAGCACTTGAGGAAGCAAAGACACTTGTGCAGTATCTAAAAACACTGAGGAGTCCAGTGGGGTGCCTTCTCTTTGTTTTGACTCCCTAAGGACCGCTACAAGAAATATCAATTTCAACCACTACATGAAATATCAATTTCTTTCCTTTAATTTGAAATTTTCTGGAGAAAAGTTATTGCAGTGACACCAAGGCTGTAAAAATCCCAGTATGAGCTTTTCTAGAGCTGTTACAACTTGTGGTGGAGAATTCAGTACAGAAATGTCGTGGGGCATTTCTCTCTCCTTGATGGGCTGCAGGAAAGAATGGAAAATTGCTCTCCTGAAGGCTGTAATCAGAGCAAGAAAGGCAGCTAAATATTTACCGTGTGCTTTTTGTTTTCTAATAATCAGCTAACCCTATAAGGCTGGAATTGATTAACTTTGGCATATGAGTGGAGAAGAAAGTAAACATGGGAAGAATCTTGTTCTTGCAACTACATCTGTGGGGCTGGCCAGAGCTGAAGCTTTGGTATCTCCAAGGCTTGAGCACTGCTGGCCTTTGGTATCCGTTAAACACAAAAATGCCGTACCCCAGAACTTTTTCCACTGGCTGTAGGTTGTGTTTAGTGGAAAGGCAGAGAATAGAAGACAGTTCAGAGGCTCGTTTAATTCTATATAAGTTAAGCCATTGCTCATTCCTTTGGAAGTGCTACAGATCCTGTGTAAGCTCCTATTTCCATGTAGGGACATGTCTTTAAGGGAGAACATCAGCTTTACATCAAAGGTTTCTATGTTTGGATACAGTTATTCTGCAGAAGTCAGTATAAATAAGGTTCCAACCACTGAGGGGTATTACTAATGTACCTGGAAATTTTCACTTTAAATTGCTGTCTTAAATTCTCACATGGGTGTCTAAGTGACCAGCCAGGGAAACTGCTGACCAACAAGCAGCTCACAAGGGATAACAGCACATCACATGGTATGTGACCTGGTCCATACTGTGAAGTCAGCAGCATTACCATCTGGAAAATATACAAGGATAAACCACTAGTGGCTCTTCCATTTTGCTTCAGTATCTGGAGAAGTTCAGAAAGGTTATCTTCCTTGTGGTGCTGAAGGTGACAATATTTCCACCTGGGGTCAGGGAACAGTATCAGAAGAACCAATGGCTCCTAAGTTGCAGTGACATTTCCTTGTCCCAAAAGTCAAGTGACTGATACTACTTAAAAGCCAATGTACAGGTCAGCAATGCCACGGTAATACTTTATGTGGAGAAGTGAGACATAGGTCTGTTTTCCTTTGTTCTATTAATAAACACTGAGCAGCTTTGAATGAAACATTTCCTCATACTGTGAGTAACACAGTGAAGAAGATCTACTGCTGGCCAACATTAAACATCAAAGTGAGGGTGTCTTACCTTAATTGACAGGTAAAACCAACAGCAAGTGAGGAGATGCTCCCTGCTTTGAAGATAACGATTGAAAATCATAGCGCTTCATGTCAAGCCAATGCCCTTCACTTTAACTCCTCATAACTCCATTTGAGATGACAAAAGGGAAAGGCAGGAGCCTTCTGCTCTGACAGCTACATCTGGAGAGTATCCCACCCTCCTGCCTCTGGAAGATGAGAAAGATGCTGTGCAATCAGTATTTGAACTACACAGAGGCAAGCTCCCGCCTCCTGTCTTGGTCTTCAGATTGCTCTAAAAGCATAAACCGTTTGTTGCCTCAAGGTGGAGAAACACTGAATGCTTTTATGTTTTATGACAGGAGGCTGTTCTGTACTTTCTTATGAACACAGGGCGTAACTGAGAGGCAACTTTGATCAATCAAACTCAGAGGGAGAGATTTTAAAAATAGCAGAAAAACCTATCCCTCTACAGGGAGTTTTCTGAATTGTTTCGGAACTACTGATAATGAGTTATGAACATCGCAGGAGGGATTAGCCACCAATTACAAAAGAAATAATTATTGATAAAAACCAAATGAACCCTGGAAAGACCATGCGCTTTATTTACTTTGGATTTAATTTATCTCTCCTCCAATAAAACACAATCAAAATTCTTTCTACTCTTTGGGTATTTGATTTCACCTTTCTGCAAAACTGTTATGACTAGCAGATAAATATTGCAATTTCTGAGCAGGCTCACACACATCTGAACTATCATAATCCTTAAAGTGGGCATGTATCAAAGAGTAGTAGAAGTTATCTTCAAAGGGTAGGGGAACAGGACTGCCTTGAGGAACTGAAAAATACTTTTGCTGGAGTAGGATTTTACTGTTCAAGATTGCTTTGAAAAACAACTATTCATATAAGTTCTAGTTATACTTCAGAGAATAACTCAAAATTATTGTGCAAGTGATGGACTTTTGCTGCAGAGTTACTAGCATCATTTATTGTACAGAAATTTTGGTTGGACACAGTAACAATTTCCAGTTGCACACAGGCTCCCTCCAGGGTCTGATTCAGTTGTGAGTTCAGGGTAAACATTTGCATTAACATCAGTTCGAGTGAACTGCCTTGTACTTAGTTCTTATATCGTCACCATAAGAACTAGGAAAATATGTGAGAAGATATTCTGGTACCTTGTTATGTGGAGTTTAACACAAGCGAGGTACCTATTTTAAAAACACATCCTGCAGGCAACATGTGGGGTACTTCTGAAAATACTCTCTGATCTGCACTTGCATAGAGATCAGTTCCCACACACAGGCTTTTCATATTAATGCCTTCCACAAACTCTGGTGCAGAGGTCAGGTTATAAATGCATGTCGTTAATTCACTTTCACAGTCTCTACAGTACAGATAAATTCACATCAGAGCCTGAAATTACTGATGGAAGTGATCACACTCTATCAAACTGCATTGGGAAATTTAAACAGAGCTTTTCTAAACTAAAAAAAACCCCCACATTTATTTTGCTTTTTGCTTTCTATTACAAATTTGTAATGGTTTGTAAATGTTATTTTAGCTGTTGACTGAGTCCTTGAGACTGGAATATTCTTTTCAAGCCTGGAATAGTGAGAGCAGCAGTACAAACCTAAGTTCTGACAACGTCCAGTAGTTTATTTGATTTACACAAGCTATATGGCACTCACAGCACAAGTTAAATAGATGAGGCTTGTTCCATGATAACCTAAAGCTGCCTTTGTCTTACAGTGGATCTGTGTGATTAGGCAAAAAGCATAAAAAATTACAGTGTAACTCTTATTGAAACAAGCCAGAGATTAATGTTTCAAACACAGGATGAAAAGATATAACTGATTAAGAAATTTAATGTCCATATGATTATGATTCTTGTCAGGCTATGTTCTAAAAGAGCATCTCCAGCAACACTTCTTCTCTGCTTATATACCGTATTAGCATAACTAGAAAGGAAAGAAAAGGAAAATAATAGTAGAATAGACTTAGGAGTTCTTTTTATAAAGTAGGACTGCACAAGATCTTGCTTTGTCTGGTAATACCAACCTGCCTGAAAGTGAGAACGTGTGGCTATCACCCTCATTCAGCAGGTTTTGTTTTCAGTTTGAGTGAAATTCATCTTATGGTTTTGTATACATAGTTGAGCCCAGGAGAATATAGATATAACTGCTGTACCTGATGGCAGTCCTCAGGGGAGTATTTTATGTTTAGATGCATTTTCAAATGAATTCAAACCAAGAAATTAGGCAATTTGCAGATACTCTGCAATGCCTTTCTTGAAATAAATGGAACAGATGCCACTTTAGGGTCTGAATTTTATTAATTGCTTTATAAAGCATGCTTTTATTTTAAAAACACACTCTGTGCATTGGCCTGCTGACCCTGGGAATACAAATCTTATTATCCCAGTTAAGACACTTGCCAAAGCTTTGACAGTTAACAAAGCTAAAGCCTCTCCCAGCTGAACACAAGATTCCCTGGGGAATCAAATCAGGCTACTTTATTCTGGTCTTTTAAAGAGTCAAGTCAAATAGCTGTTTGAATTATAATGATCTCCAAGTGAATTCTGATTTTGATAGCAATTGCTGATATCCTGTTACCTTCCAGGCAGACATACTATTGCAGTTGCATCTTCTGTCATACGTAGTGTGATCCTGCTGCTGATCATGATTCTTTATTCACATCCAACATTTTAGTTGAGTAAACAAAATAAATATCATAACCATGAGCTGTGCTACTTCAGTGAAACTGATACTAAGTCTCCTGCTACAGTTATTAGAAATTTTAAGACCTGTGACTGGATGAAAGTCTGGTTAAAAGGTGCTGTCTATAACCAGACAGTTTGGAGTTTGTCTATAACCTGACAGCTTGCAGTTTGGAAAGACTCAGAGGAGATTTTGAATTATTTCACTTTTCTTAGGCATGGTACAAAGAACAATGTCACAGATCCCAGTATGGCTATAACAATCTTTAAGAGCTTCTTAACAGACTATAGGGGTGAAAAAGCTTTTCACCCTTCTGGCTTTTCTAGTGTTTATTATTTGATTGTTTTTTCACATCATTCTATCCTACCCTTTCAGCCAGCCAGCAAATAAAAGAGGATAAGAGGCAAGGGGGCTTCAGAATCTGAACAGTTTTGAATCACTAGGTCAACCTTACAGCCTTGAAAAGAGTAATCTATTTAAGTTACTATGGTTATGCCTCCTCCTAGCAAGGTTAAATTTTGTTCACTTTTTAAAAATTATCTAGCTGTCTCTTAGAATATTTCCCCTAGCACTTGTCACCATAGTAACATTCTGCTAGATGAGAGTCTAATCTTTCACAAAGAATGAGAGAAGTACCTTTCTTTACTCAAAAATACTGCAAATTAAATATAATTCCAGAAGCACAATAATATAATTCCTTTTTAAAGGGCAAAAATAGATGTGTTTTTCCCTTTTTGCTTTTTCATTGTACTTTGTCTAAATTTTTTTTTGTAGCAACTGTTCTGTTACCTGAGGTTATTTCATTAGGCCCGTTTGGCTAATCTTTAAATTAGCCCCAAATCTTTAAAGAAGAAGATGGTACATGTCTTGTATCATCATTATTAAGCAATTTAAGCAAATTAAGCAATTGCTTATAAGCTTTACTAAGCCATGTTCTAAATAATATTGATCATGGTTAAAGACCTACTGGAGGAAAAGTGTAGGTCTGAAATTCTCCTCAGGTAGATTTTATAGGAGTATAGCACAGTAAGCTGGAGGACAGATGGGCATACCAAAGAGACCACTCCACACTAGAAACTGGCACCTAAAGAGTTGAGTGTTGGCCTTTACCCTGCTGGCAACATTTGTGGTACTGAGATATTTGCTGCACTCACCTGCTTGGAATGAAGGATGAAGAGCATTCAAGGGTTGCTTTAAATAGCCGTGCACGGCTGCACACCAAGATGTGAGAGGCACTAACTTTACTGGTAGTGAAATGCCTTGTTTGAGGTACAGTGTTATCATTTTCCTTGATGCTTCACAGAAAACATTGGGATAATGATGTAAAGCCTTACTCTGAGACCACTGAGAATGTTCATAATAAATTTATCCAGGAATGTGTATGCTGAGTGTTTTCTTAACTCACTGTGCTGCTATGCCTTACTTGGAATGAATTCGGTGTAGTTCAAGAAATGTGGAGGCAGGCAGCGAAATGTGTTGTAATGGTCCATTGTTTCATTTACAGTGACCTGATAGATGTTTAAGGTGCTGAAGAACCACCAATACCGATATCTCATACAGAAGCATATTTTGAAGGGCTTTCTAAGACTAGTGACTGTTAAATGTAATTTCTGCCATCAGGGTCCATCAGCACTGGCACTGTAAGCCCCCTATGCTACAGTCCGTCCTCAGCGCAGAGCAGCCATACCCTGCATGTCCTGGATGGTCAGTAGGCACTGACTGATGCCTGGCCATTCCTTCAGATGATACATACGCATGCTACACCTCCCTTTTCAGCTCTGGTGCTGGCAGACCAGGCTGTTCAGAAAACTCAGAGGTCCCAGATTCAGTGTAGTACCTGACCTAAATATAGACATGGTGATAATCATAGCTTTTCAGCAAAGGCCATTACATACTCTGAACGCCCCTGTTTCCACCTACCAAAGGTCTGTAGCTCAAGGTTAAGGGATAGAAGAACAATGCATCCTGCTAGCCGTCTGTGGTAAAAGTTATGCCTTGTCTCTTCTAGGGTTTTACAGTAGTGCTTTGATTATGCCAATACTAAAAAACAAAAAAAAAGAAAAAAAATAGCAAAAGAAAAAGAGTGAATTACACAGTCCCCAGTCTTATTTTCAGTGTACAAATTAATTTTGGCTTCCATATTAGGCAGTTCGGGAGCAGCAGAATAGCCTGGACATTCATTTCAGCAGTCATGGATTTTTGCCCTGAAGATTTTGTTCAAATTAAAGCAACTTACTTCTCATCCAACCATCTGTGCTGAATAATAGTGGCAGATGGAGAGAGGAAAATCTGGATTTTTCTTTCAAGGAACCACAAAAGCTAATGAGGTAACGTTAATTGTTCTGTGGCTGTAACCAAAAGCAGTCTCTGCACAGCAAGTATGTTACTTCCTCTTTCTCTTGAGAGTGAGGAGAATAGTATATGAAAGAAATGCGGCTGAGTAATTATGTTAGGGTGTGATAAATGAGACAGTCTTGTGCAAAATCATTTACTGGGGTAGGAGGCAAGGAGCAATTTCACTTTTATTTGTTCCTATTAGAATACCTAGTAGTACTGTAAGTGCTTGAGCTAAAGAAATGGCTCGCATTCCAAGCAAAAAACCCCCATTTTTTAAGATTACATTGGCATGTTTTACGCCTTTTAAAAAGCAATTAAGACACCTTCACAGAGTACAGGTGAAATAAAATCCAGTTCGCTGCCCACTTTTCACTCAGAGCATTTTATCTGTTCAGTGAAGTGTTCTAATCAAACACAGCAGTGAATGTTACTTCATAACAAAAATCCTCATTTCAACGAACATTTTATTGTCCCTGGTTTTTAGCCATGGATCTGTGAGATGTCGTTCACACTGCCTAACGGAAAATACGCAAAAAGGTAAATAATTAAGACTGACGAGTGTGAAGTTTCAGCGTTTCCTGATCTATTTGGAGGAATGGTGTTTTATAATGGATGGACTCTTCACCATTAACAAGAGTTTTCTCCATTGTTTCCTAAGGAGTCTTTCACCACCTTAACAAAACGAGCTATTAAAGGTCCTTTAAGCTCGACTTGAGAGAAGGACACGCTTATGCCCCCAGGCAAAATGCCATTGGAAGCATAATGTCAAGACTGATCACAAAGACTTTGAGCTGTACTTGTGTCCAGAGAGTTCAATAGCATGAGTTTCCAGGAGAAGGGTATGGGAGAAGGTTTGCCTGAGCATTCATCACCTTGGGTGAGTTTTCAACACATTGACCAGCTCCCAGTTGCTCTCAGTGAGAGCTTCTGTAAAGCTTCCCTCCAAATGCTTTCGCCTGCAGGCACTGAAGGTGACTTGTGGAGATCTAAGACTAGACTACCATTCTCACATGTGCCTGCATTGGACCCAACAGCTCTCCAGGGGATATTGGGAAACTACATTACGGATGAGAAAAGAGTAGCTCTTTCCTGTCTGTGTGCAACCTCGAAGAATAATAGATTGGAGTGTTTCCATTTCCTGAGTGCTAAAGCTTATATGGCATTTCTTATCACCTGCAGATTTAAACCCTAAGGATTAAGACCAACGGTTCCCATGGAATAAACGCTGACTGGAATTTAAATCCAAAATTCAGACTAAATTGAACATTAGTAATATTTTAGCATACATTAGTCTAATCATCCTGTAGTCCTTCATGATATACAATTATTTAATCGTGAAAATGCAGTCAATTCCACCTTAAAGCATGGCACTACAGCAATATCACAGCAGATTTTATAAAAAAACCGAGGCTTAAACACAAGGGCAAAAGGAAGGCTGAAAGAAACTGGTGCTCGGAGTTTAGCCTGAGCACATCTACTTGCACTACCGGCACCACGTAAAATGGCTACAAGTAAACAGAACTTTTATTCTACATTTTGTGAAAGCTAACATATCCAAAAGCTGCCTTCACTAGCCCCATGCAGAGATGATGGTTCAATATAAACCTCAATATAAACTATTTCCTGCCATAAGAAACCTAATCCAACCAGGTCTGGGTTTTGCCACTGTTCCCTGTAAATGCTACTTATTTTTCTAAGGCTCTGTCCCTTTATCCATCTCTTCAAATTATAGTTGGTACAGACATGTTAAACTTCATTTCTCCTATTTGTATTTTCTTTACCTTGTTAGTTGGACATGGGTTTCTTTTGTGGAAGGAGAAGTGAGTTGTAAAAAAATCCAGATTTTCATTGTGTGTAATTTGCAGCACTGAAAAAAGATCTGTTGAGTGGTTTATTTAATTTTGCTACTTCCTATCTCTAAGCTTGTCACTGGTAAATCTGGCCTCCCAGCAGCCAGCTTTGGTTGGGATACATTGTTGTTCCACTTGAAACAAAGAAATTTACGTTTAATAGTTTTATTTAACCATTAAGGCAGGTACACTTTATACAGTGCTGGAGAACACTTGGGATTTGTCCTCAGAGTGCTTCTGCAGAACAGTGATTTCAGAGAGCTTTATATACATAGAATTGTTTTCGTATTCATATTTCCCCCCCGAAATAACAAGCACACTTCATTCCTGGAACCTCATTGCACTTCCAGGAGGGACGAGATCAATCCCACCCAGAGTCGTTAAAGTGTGGCCATATTTGAGTGGTCAATCTCAATGATTCTGGGTGACAAGATAAGGATCGTTATCATTATTTGAGTTGTTAATCTTGTTTTTTTTAATACATTGTAGTTGACATTCCATCCCACCATTTACAAATCACCATTTCACAGTGCTGTGTATTTTTTTGTGGCACGCAAGGCTGGAGATACCGCAGTTCGCCTCAACAGCAGACTGTTAGAGGAAGATGCATTACAAATAAAAATGACAGTTTGTGGGGTTCCCCATCTGTAGTGTTTCCAAGGCATGCCTTGGAAAATGGTGTTACATCATTACTTACTCTTAAACTGAAAGATATTTCAGGCAACAGCAGGCAATCATATTCTGATGGGGTTTCAAGATCTGGGACTGTGCAGTGCCTGTTATTTATTTACATATTTGTTAATCTCAGTAGCTACAATTGGGTCTTTAGAATCACTGTCTACAGCTAAGAATTACACTACAAAGAGGGATTGGAAGGAAAAATGTGTGTGTTTATATGAAAGAGTTACAGACGTTTCTGAATGGAGTAAATTACAAAACTGCAGCTGAGGCAGTTCAAGGATTTGCATTTAACCAGACGCACTCTAGCTTGGAATAAAAGCCTTTGAGTGGCTGTGAATTTTGAGGTAACAAAACATTGAATCTTGCTGATGATGAGCACTGAAAAGCAGAATAAGTCTCATATTTTCCAGTTCCAGCTTGGGAAGTGGTAGACGTGGTCATGCTCTAACTTGCTGCAGCACAGTCTCTACGATGAAAATGTTTCCATAAAACTTCATATTCATAAATATTCTAAGTGCAAACCAGAGCTTGGATGCAGGTTTCATTTTCCCTTTAGATTCTTTCCACTCTGAAATGCTCTGGAAGTTTTTACACCCATACTCTGCCCCTGCAGGCCCTGCCTGCAATACACACAAATGACTTGCCTAGGATTTGCCAGTAAGGAAAGTGGAGCATATTTTCTGCAGCGTGCCTGGTGATGCTTGTGAAGATCAGACATTCAGGAGGTTCCTAATTAAAGCTTTAAACCTGGAGGCAGCATAGTCTGGTGGGTGCCCAGAGAGTGAAGACGCAGGCAAGCTGCCTAACCTTTTAGAGAGCACTCTCACATCCATCCTCAGGGAAGTCACAATGACAAGAGACAGCTAATTTAAAGCTAAATGAGAAATCTCTATCCAGTCTTCACACAATAAAACAAGGTGCTAGACCTCAGCTGGTGTTTGCACCCTGACAAGAGGAAAATGGCCAGAACAGGACTGCAAAAGCTGCAACCTCATTCTCAGCCCAAGCAAACAAAGTGAACAGACCCTTGAATGCTTATGGTTTCAGCATCACTTCAGCTCATAAATAAGAATCCCCGAAGGGGTGTGCCTGTGGCTAGGAATTGAAATGAAGCCTGTGGCTCTGTAAAGACTGTTTCTAAAGCAGTAAGACCTTGCAGAGCTGAGGGGGTAGGCACCAGCGTTCTGAATGGATGCCCACTGGGTTAGGCCGATGCCAGCCCCTCTGTAGGAGGGACCCCTGGAGCCACTGTCTAAGGCACTAAAATTCCTTCATTTGCTGAAATCGTTGGGTTTTATGCTGGGCCTGCTCTCCTCTGAAATTTTTCCCAACCTTTCTAGCAACTGCTATATTGCAAGCAGTGCTACGTCAAGGACTTGTGCACCCACTGCTTAGTGATTCAAGGCAGCATAGGAGGAGAGATACTTGCACTAACTTATGACACACTACTACTACTACTACTACTACTACTACTACTACTACTACTACTACGTCCTGCAAAACAATGTCAACATCTCCACTGTAAAACCAGCCCCAACTCCGGGTGTTACAACAAGCAGCTGAGGTAGGCTATGCCAGCAGAAAACACAGGGTCTGTACAGCTGTGAGTACTGAGCTGGTTTTGGCTGCCCAGGTGTTGCTTACATTTGCTGCTTTGCCTTGCTGCAGAGCGGGTAGAGAGTTGTTGATTGCAGGTCTTGACCTGCATCATTGACATCTGAGGCAGCTCTTAGGACACTGAATAAGTTGATTCTGCTCTTCTACAACACTACACTCTCAAGTAACTGGAGGGCCCTTGGTACTCAGCCTTCCACCAGGGACCAGTCTACTTATTCAATTTATACCAACTGAG